>NC_137188.1:10496200-11096200 GCF_951804945.1 Podarcis cretensis
CTTCCCAGGGAGCTCTTGGGAATGTGGACGTATGAGTTCACTGTGTGTGTGTGTTTTTGCAGTGGCCCAGCCTTAATGGCTCTCCCATGGCGAACAAGTTCTCCTCCAGGCAGCTGTTAAGGAAACTTTTGCAGTCTGGAAAGGGTTCCCACCCACCCCCATCGTTCCTGGGATAGCTCAGTCCGGTAGAGCACAAAACTCTTAATTTCAAGGTTGTGGGATCGAGCCCCACATGGGGCAGAAGTTTGTTTCCTGCGTTGCAGGAGGCTGAACTACCAATATGGTTGCACGGCCTACCATATTAGTTTTAGTCGGTTAATCACGATGGATTGGGTTTAAGAACAACAGATTTGCTGGATAGGTGCCCTTAACTGGCCCGCAAGGATTTTGTTTTTTAAGTGATGCAGCATAGTACATAGGACGCGGGTGGCGCTGTGGTCTAAACTACAGAGCCTAGGACTTGCTGATCAGAAGGTCGGCAGTTCGAATCCCCGCAATGACGGGGTGAGCTCCCGTTGCTCAGGTCCCTGCTCCTGCCAACCTAGCAGTTCGAAAGCACCTCAAAGTGCAAGTAGATAAATAGGTACCACTCCAATGGGAAGGTAAACGGCGTTTCCGTGCGCAGCTCTGGTTCGCCAGAAGCAGCTTAGTCCTGCTGGCCACATGACCCGGAAGCTGTACGCCGGCTCCCTTGGCCAGTAAATGGCATGTGTGTAGCAACTAGCCTACTGTACAAAGGTAAACATCACCTTGCTCCACCCACTTTTGCCCCTAGCCCCTCCCACTGCCACTCTGCGGCCTCTGGGAGGAAATGTGGCCCTCAAAGTGAAAAGAGTTATCTGCTTTGAGTTCCTGTACTCTGCCGTTCAATAGAGCAGCGCACCTGAATTAGTGGCTGGGGACAAGCGTCCCTCTCTGGCTCTCTGAGAGAAGCTTCTCGATCACGCCAGGGGAGGTTTATTTTTCTCTTTTCCCCTCCTCTCTCCCTCCCACTGCCGCTGCTTTTCGCTTGCTGATTTGGCCATCTGGCTGCCTTTGGCTACCGGCCAGATTCCAACATCCTGCCTTGTCATGGTGACGGTAAACAGAGGGGGAGATCCTTGCGTGAACCTGTCGGCGAACTTCTTGTCCTTTTAAAGAACTTGTTGCTAGGGCAATGCTGGCCGGAGCTTTGAAGCTGGGCCCAGAGAGGAAGTCCTAAGGAAAAGGGTCTGGGAGGTAGACAGTCCGCGGGGAAGCCTTGGCTCAGCCTTAACTTACCTGGGGTTCTACAGATGTTTCAGCAGGGATGTGATTTTTGGATGCTGTGGGTGCTTCTCCCTGGGCTACAAAGCCAGTGTTAGAAACTCAGAGGTGTGTGTGTGTGTGTGTGTGTACACACACACACACATACATAGACACAGTGGTACCTCCGGTTAAGTACTTAATTTGTTCCGGGGGTCCGTACTTAACCTGAAACTGTTCTTAACCTGAAGCACCACTTTAGCTAATGGGGCCTCCTGCTGCCACTGCGCCACCGGAGCACGATTTCTGTTCTCATCCTGAAGCAAAGTTCTTAACCTGAAGCACTATTTCTGGGTTAGCGGAGTCTGTAACCTGAAGCGTATGTAACCCGAGGTACCACTGTATGGCTAACCACCAAATGGCCCCTCAAACCTGGGTTACGGTCGCCACATCAGAATAGGCGCCTTTCTTTAAATGAAATAATTATTATTAATTTCATTTCTATACCACTTTTTATTTTAAAGTGGGGGGGGGGAATCTCAGAGTGGTTTACAACATATTCAAACATCAAATAAAACAATCCAGAAAAAAACATTCAAGCTTCAAGGAAAATATTTCAGACAATTGGCTTTCCCCCTATTTATTTACCTACTTAATTTATAGAGCTGCCCCATCAAAGAAGTACAGCTGTACCTCAAAAGTCGAACACAATCCGTTCCGGAAGTCCATTCGACTTCAAAAACGTTCGGGAACCAAGGCGTGGCTTCTGATTGGCTGCAGGAAGCTCCTGTAGCCAATCGGAGGCTGCGGCGGACATTTGGGTCCCAAAGAACGTTCGCAAACCAAAACACTCACTTCCAGGTTTGCGGCATTTGGGAGCCGAAATGTTGGTCTTGCAAGACATTCGACTTCTGAGGTACGACTGTACTCTGGGAAAGCAGGGGGGTGTAGTGGTAGGAGCTGGGAGAGTTCCAAATCCTTCGAAACCTTTGCTCAGCCACTAAGCTACAGCTCTTCTCCAAAGGGATGTACAGTGGTGCCTAGCAAGACGAAATTAATCCGTTCCGTGAGGCTCTTCGTATAGCGTTTTTTTTGTCTTGCGAAGCAAGCCCATTGACAGCTTAGCGGATTAGCGCTATTAGCGGTTTAGCGGCTTTTAGCGGATCAGCTGATAAGCGGCTTAGGGCTTAGGAAAAGGGGGGGGAGGGGAAAAACCCCGCAGGAACTCGCAGGACATTTTCGTCTTGCGAAGCAAGCCCATAGGGAAATTCGTTTTGCGAAGCGCCTCCAAAACGGAAAACCCTTTCGTCTAGCGGGTTTTCTGTCTTGCGAGGCGTTTGTCTTGCGGGGCACCACTGTAGGCCAGACTCTGTGTGTGTGTGTGTTAATTCCCCCGGTATGTTTGTGTGTGTGGCTTGGCTCGCTTGCACAAGTTACCTTGTCCCGGACACCCTTGATGCACTTTTCCCCTGCAGCGTGTGGCTGCCTCCTGCCGGTGGCGCTTTGCCTGGTTCCGGATGGTTCTGGTCCCTGAGCTGCAGGGGTCAGCAGCCTTTTTCAGCCATGGGCCGGTCCACCGTCCCTCAGACCATGTGGTGGGTCGGACTATATTTTGAAGGGGGGGGGGAAATGAACAAGTTCCTATAACCCACAAATAACCCAGAGATGCATTTTAAAAACAGTGGTACCTCGGGTTACATACGCTTCAGGTTACAGACTTCGCTAACCCAGAAATAGTACCTCAGGTTAAGAACTTTGCTTCAGGATGAGAGCAGAAACCGTGCTCTGGCGACGCGGCGGCAAGCAGCAGGAGACCCCATTAGCTAAAGTGGTGCTTCAGGTTAAGATCAGTTCCAGGTTAAGAACGGACCTCCGGAACAAGTTAAGTACTTAACCCGAGGTACCACTATAAAAGTACACATTCTAGTCATGTAAAAACACCAGGCAGACCCCACAAATAACGCAGAGGTGCCTTTTAAATCAAAGGACACATTCTACTCATGTAAAAACACGCTGATTCCCGGACCGTCCATGGGCCAGATTGAGAAGGCGATTGGGCCGCATCCGGCCCCCGGGCCTTAGGTTGCCTACCCCTGGTCTAGCAGCTCAACCCAAGATGTCTGTCCAAGCTGCAGCTGCACAGAGATGGCAGCAGTGAGCGGCTACAGCTTCCTTTATATGGTGTCCTGCAATTTGCACTGTCAGAATACTGCAGCTGTCCACAACATCTACCTTGGGAGTGAGCCAGGAAGCGGACAGGGCCTCGCTCCGAGGGGTGGGGTAGTGGGCAGACATGGCCCCAAACCGCAGGAAGGAACAGTCTGTCCCCTTGTACAAGCGCAGCATCCTCTGCTTGGCAGCCGGAGCCTCCTCACGAGTCGCCTTTTCTCTCTCTCTCCCTTCCTGCTGCCAATCAGCTGTTCCCTTTCCCCCAAAGCTTGACACTGAGCTGAGTCGCTCTTCCTGTTTTTGAGCTTTTGGGTGTCAGAATGAAGCAACAGAGGTTGCCAAGAACTGGCAGCCTGAACCGCAGAGGAAGGCCGGGCGCAGGGTGGGAGGGAGGGGGGCGGATTCTCTAGAAATCAAAGCGCCCCTTTGCGTCGCTGGTTTAGCCTCGCAAGTGCTTTGCAAAACACTTTGCGCAAGCCTCTTGCAACAAGCCAGCGCTGGCCAGGATTCTCCCAACATGCCATTCCTGCAAAGAAGGGGGAGCTCGAGGCCACAGCGAAGGACTTGCAAGCAATAAAGTTCGCAGCAAGGATTTCCGGAAGTATAGTAGCAGCTAGGGACGCGGGTGGCGCTGTGGGTTAAACCACAGAGCCTAGGGCTTGCCGATCAGAAGGTCGGCGGTTCGAATCCCCACGAGAGGGTGAGCTCCTGTTGCTCAGTTCCTGCTCCTGCCAACCTAGCAGTTCGAAAGCACGTCAAAGTGCAAGTAGATAAATAGGTCCCGCTCTGGTGGGAAGGTAAATGGCGTTTCCGTGCACTGCTCTGGTTCACCAGCAGTGGCTTAGTCCTGCTGGCCACATGACCCGGAAGCTGTATGTCGGCTCCCTCGGCCAAGAAAGCGAGATGAGCGCCGCAACCCCAGAGTCAGCCACAACTGGACCTAATGGTCAGGGGTCCCTTTACCTTTACCTACGATGCTATAAGATCCACTGTCCTGTGATATCGTATATGAGTTTGTACTACTGATGAAGCCCAGGATGGCGAAACAAGGCTAATATTCCGGAAATCCTTGTCTTAGACTCTGTGAAAGCATTCTGTGGAACTGCAACAACCTTTCGTGTGGATTGTCGGACTCTATGAACAGGTGGAATAGACACTTTCACATATGTGGACCTTATGCATAAACTGATTAGAGAATGAACTTATCCACTGCGTCTTCTATTTTTTTTCATTGAACTTTATGAGCCACTTCTGTTGATATCTACAGTTCAATACAATGAATAGTATATATCATTTTTTTCAAACTTACAGCCGGTTACGTCTTGTGTGTTTATGGATTACATAGACCAGGCATGTCCAGCCAGTAGATCCCCGGCTGGTCCTGGTAGATCGCGAGACCCTTATCGATCGGGGGATTAAATAAAGTTTACTGAAAGTTAACAAATAAAAGCTGAAGAACTCTGGGCAATCCACCCACCCCACACACACCCTCCTCCTCCCTCCAATGATTAGATCATTGCCAGTTTTTTTTCATACTGGGAGTAGATCACAGTCTCTTGGGAGTTGGACATGCCTGATAGACCAATGGCCTGATCTGGCAGGCCCTTCTGATATTCTTACGTTGCATTTAAGTGGGCGGAGCAAGGTGATGTTTACCTTTGTACAGTAGGCTAGTTGCTACACACATGCCATCTGTCCAAGGAAGCAAGCGGCATGACTGAAGTTCAAGGACCCATTTCCACGCAAAACCACCCTAGGAGGGTGTGAAACAGGGCAGGGGTGGCTCATGCAGGGGGTCTCCCATAGCCTGACCTGGAGAGGTCAGGGCTTGAATCTGGGACCATCAGAGGGTTGGACTAGATGACCCCTGTGTCTCTTCCAGCTCTACAATTCTATGATCTGTGTATGGCCAATTCCACTATGGTAAAAAGGTAAAGGGACCACCGACCATTAGCTCCAGTCGTGGCCGACTCTCGGGTTGCAGCGCTCATCTCACTTTACTGGCCGAGGGAGCCGGCGTACAGCTTCCGGGTCATGTGGCCAGCAGGACTAAGCCGCTTCTAGCAAACCAGAGCAGCGCACGGAAACGCCGTTTACCTTCCCGCTGTAGCAGTACCTACTTATCTACTTGCACTTTGACGTGCTTTCGAACTGCTAGGTTGGCAGGAGCTGGGACCGAACAACTGGAGCTCACCCCGTTGTGGGGATTTGAACCGCCAACCTTCTGATCAGCAAGCCCTAGGCTCTGTGGTTTAACCCACAGCGCCACCCGCATCCCTCTTAGGTTGCATATGTGTGCTTTATCCCCCAAACGCATGGACCCACAAGTGGTGAGTGCTATGTGGAGGCAGAGAGGACTATCAGCGGCCACTACTAGGCATGATGGCTGTTCTCTGCCTCCACGATCGGAGAAAGCAATGCTTCTGAGTTCCAGTGCTGGAAATCACAGGAGGGGAGAGTGCGCATGTGCTCGAAACCTGCTTGTGGATTTCCCGTTGGGGTATAGAATAATAGACTCATCTCGTTGACCACTGTGTGAACAGAATGCTCTTAGAGATGGGTGGGTTCAGAGAGCAACCTGCAGCGGTGCCTGCAACAAGGAATAATATAATAATAATAATAATAATAATTTATTTATACCCCACCCATCTGGCTGCGTTTCCCCAGCCACTCTGGGCGGCTTCCAATCAAGTGTTAAAAACAATACAGCATCAAACATTAAAAACTTCCCTAAGCAGGGCTGCCTTCAGATGTCTTTTAAAGAGAAGATAGCTGCTTATTTCCTTCACATCTGGTGGGAGGGCGTTCCACAGGGCGGGCACCACCACCGAGAAGGCCCTCTGCCTGGTTCCCTGTAACCTCACTTCTCGCAATGAGGGAACCACCAGAAGGCCCTCGGACTGAACCTCAGTGTTCAGGCTGAACGATGGGAGTGGAGACGTTCCTTCAGGTATACAGGACAGAGGCCGTTTAGGGCTTTCAAGGTCAGCACCAACACTTTGAATTGTGCCCAGAAACGTACTGGGAGCCAATGCAGATCTCTCAGGACCGGTGTTATGTGGTCCCGGTGGCCACTCCCAGTCCCCAGTCTAGCTGCTGCATTCTGGATTAATTGCAGTTTCCGGGTCACCTTCAAAGGTAGCCCCACGTAGAGCTCATTGCAGTAGTCCAAGCGGGAGATAACTAGAGCATGCACCACTCTGGCAAGACAGTCCACAGGCAGGTAGGGTCTCAGCCTGCGTACCAGATGGAGCTGGTAGACAGCCACCCTGGACACAGAATTAACCTGCGCCTCCATAGACAGCTGTGAGTCCAAAATGACTCCCAGGCTGCGCACCTGGTCCTTCAGGGGCACAGTTACCCCATTCAGGACCAGGGAGTCCCCCACACCCGCCTGCCCCCTGTCCCCCCAAGAACAGTCCTTCTGTCTTGTCAGGATTCAACCTCGATCTGTTAGCCGCCATCCATCCTCCAACCGCCTCCAGACACTCACACAGGACCGTCACCGGCTTCACTGGTTCTGATTTTAAAAGAGAGGAACAGCCTCTGAGCCTCCATTCTCTCCATACGCAGCAACAGGAACAGAATTCATTCCTAGAGCGAAAGGAGGGTCCTCCCTTGACTCCCTCTGCTTTGGTCACCTGCATATATATATTTCTCTTTTTCCTTCCAGGGAAATTCAGCTCCTTCGGCGGCTGCGGCACAAGAATGTCATCCAGCTGGTTGACGTCTTGTACAACGAAGAGAAGCAGAAGATATATCCTTTCTCCCCTGTCTGGGGCATGTACGGCTTCAGACTTCGTGCGTTTCCCCTCTCTTGCAAGCCTTGTGGATTCTAAGTCTCTTCTGCCTTGGTACCCAAGAAGCAAAGTCACCCATTTCATAGTGTGCAGAAGGTCTCAGGTTCAGCCCTTACCATCTTCAGTTAAAAGAATCAGGTGGCAGTTGATGGGAGACACGTTTCACTACCTAAAACTCCTGCCCATCAAGCAATAGCCCTGGCCTTACTCCCTTTGTTAAATCCTTGGCCTGGCTAAAGGTAAAGGGACCCCTGACCATTAGGTCCAGTCGTGACCGACTCTGAGGTTGCGGCGCTCATCTCGCTTTATTGGCCGAGGGATCCAGCATACAGCTTCCGGGTCAAGTGGCCAGCAGGACTAAGCCGCTTCTGGCGAACCAGAGCAGCGCACGGAAACGCCGTTTACCTTCCCGCCAGAGCGGTACCTATTTATCTACTTGCACTTTGGCGTGCTTTCGAACTGCTAGGTTGGCAGGAGCAGGGACCGAGCAACGGGAGCTCACCCCGTCATTGTGGGGATTCGAACCGCCGACCTTCTGATCGGCAAGTCCTAGGCTCTGTGGTTTAACCCACAGCGCCACCCGCGTCCCTTCTGGCCTGGCTGCAGTGTTTGAAATTCACCAGGCGCATTTTGCAGCTGGCGTGGGTCCAATTGTGACCACGTAGAGATCTCTGGGCGTCAGGTTAGCGACTCACATCTTCATCTGGCTGGCCCCACCAGCTTTCATAAGCAGGGAAACAAAAGAGCTTATTCCTTGCATTTGTCTCCCACCGTTTTTCCTGCAAGGAGTACATGGTTCACCCTCCCTACAACGAATCTGTGAGGTGGGTTAAGAGCAGGCATGGCCAAACTCTGGCCCTCCACCTGTTTTGGGACTACAGTTCCCATCATCCCTGACCACTGGTCCTGTTAGCTAGGGATAATAGGAGTTGTAGTCCCAAAACAGCTGGAGGGGCCAAGTTTGGCCATCAGTGGTTAAGAGGCTGCGACTGACTCCAAGGTCACCCCGTGAGCTTCGTGACCGAGTGGGGATTCGAACCCTGATATCCCAGGTCCTGTACCCCACTGGCTTCCTAGAGCACTTTGCCTATGGGACAGCTCTATAAATTATGTAGGCAGATAAATAGGGGGTGGGGAAGCAACATGTCCCTTAGAGAAGGATCTGAAATATTTTCTTTGGCGCTTGAATTTCTTTTGTTCTGGATTTTATTTTTTTTAATCTTTTAATGTGTTATAAACCACTTTGAGATTTTTTCCCTTTAAAATACAAAGTAGTACAGAAGTGAAATGAACAACAATAACAATAAACTTCATTTTTGGGGAGGGGGGGAGAATGGCGACTAGGAGTTCTGTTGTGGCGACGTAGGTTTCAGGCGCCGTTTGACGATTAGCTCATACAGTGGTCAGGTAAAGGGACCCCTGACCATTAGGTCCAGTCGTGACCGCCTCTGGGGTTGCGGCGCTCATCTCGCTTTATTGGCCAAGGGAGCCGGCGTACAGCTTCCAAGTCATGTGGCCAGCAGGACTAAGCCGCTTCTGGCGAACCAGAGCCGCGCACAGAAACGCCGTTTACCTTCACGCCAGAGCAGTACCTATTTATCTACTTGCACTTTGATGTGCTTTCGAACTGCTAGGTGGGCAGGAGCGGGGACAGAGCAATGGGAACTCATCCAATTGCGGGGATTCGAACCGCCAACCTTCTGATCGGCAAGCCCTAGGCTCTGTGGTTTAGACCACAGTGCCACCTGCGTGGTATACAGTGGTACCTTGGGTTAAGTACTTAATTCGTTCCAGAGGTCCGTTCTTAACCTGAAACTGTTCTTAACCTGAAGCACCACTTTAGCTAATGGGGCCTCCTGCTGCCGTCACGCGATTCCTGTTCTCATCCTGAAGCAAAGTTCTTAACCCCAGGTAGTATTTCTGGGTTAGCGGAGTCTGTAACCTGAAGCGTATGTAATCACCGTATATGTGATTTTCCTAACCCTGCCTGGCTGCCGCTTCCTTAACTCTTCCTCTCACGTATATGGTGATGGAATACTGCGTGTGTGGAATGCAGGAGATGTTGGACAGCGTCCCTGACAAAAAGTTCCCCGTCTTTCAAGCGCATGGGTAAGTTAAGCAAGGCGGGTGCCCTTTCATGTGCCCCCCCCACCCTGTCTGAGCAGTCCTGGCTTTGGTGCTAGTGGAAACTGAATAGTAACAACAATTCATTATTTATACCCCGCCCATCTGGCTGGGTTTCCCCAGCCACTCTGGGCGGCTCCCAACAGAACATTAAAAACACGATCAAACACCAGACATTAAAACCTTCCCTAAACAGGGCTGCCTTCAGATGTCTTCCAAAAGTCAGATAGTTGTTTATTTCCTTGACATCTGGTGGAAGGGCACCACCACCAAGAAGACCCTCTGCCTGGTTCCCTGCAACCTCACTTCTCGCAGGGAGGGAACCGCCAGAAGGCCCTCGGAGGTGGACCTCAGTGTCCGGGCTGGACAATGGGGGTGGAGACGCTCCTTCAGGGATACTGCGCTGTTTAGGGCTTTTAAGATCAGCACTAACACTTTGAATTGTGCTTGGAAACATACTGGGAGCCAATGTAGGTCTTTCAGGACCGGTGTTATGTGGTCTCGGCGGCCACTCCCAGTCCCCAGTCTAGCTGCCGCATTCTGGATTAGTTGTAATATAATAATAATAATTGATTATTAGTACTCCGCCCATCTGGCTAGGTTTCCCCAGCCACTCTGGGCGGCTTCCAACAAAGATTAAAAATACATTATAATGTCACACATTAAAAGCTTCCCTGAACAGGGCTCCCTTCAGGTGTCTTCTAAAAGTCAGGTAGTTGTTTATTTCCTTGACATCTGATGGGAGGGCGTTCCACAGGGCGAGCGCCACCACCAAGAAGGCCCTCTGCCTGGTTCCCTGTAACCTCACTTCTCGCAGGGAGGGAACCGCCAGAAGGCCCTCAGAGCTGGATGATGGGGGTGGAGGCGCTCCTTCAGGTATACCGGGCCAAGGGTTTGTGTTTTCCCTTGCTCTGTCCTCCTGATCTCATTGCAAGATCACCTTGGCATCCTCACCTCTGTTGACGTCGACTCCTGAAAACCTTTGTCTCCCCTTCTCCGGTGCTCCAGTTCCCGCAGTATCATTATGTTACTGATGTTTGGCAACAAGCGTGGATTTCTGCACGCCTCCTCTGCACACCTTCCAGTTTGCAAATATCCTCCTTAAATTGTGGTGTCCAGAACTGGATGCAGGACTCCAGGGGTCACCTGATCATGGCAGAATAGAGCAGTACGATTACTTGAATCTCTTTTTTTTATGTATATATATAAAATATTTATTCAAATTTTGAAAATTACAAAAAGGAACAACAATAAAAAAGAAAAATAACAAAGACATAAAAAATACAAACAAACAATTAAAAAAATACAGATCAGACCTGTAATGGTTATAAGGGGTTGCTCATGCGTAAGTTACCGCCACTCCTGGCTAGGTAGCCTGGTTAAACCTTTCCTGGCTGGCCAGCCCTTCACTTCGTGGCTGTTCAGTCGCTAGCAGAATCCGTCAGTGGGCGTTTCTTGAACTTCTTCCAGCAAAGAAGTTCTTTGATGCCAAGTCTACGCCTACTTTCCCTGCGCGGAAGCCTTCTGCGCAGGGTGGGTGTGGGTAGCGGAGGACCCGCTCTCCCCGCTGGTCTCCAGCAAAGAGTCTTGGAGCCCCCTCGCCAATTCTCCCATCTGCCCTCCTCTATCCCTGGTATTACGCTGGTTTCCTTCCCCAGCCGATGAGCTCCCTCTCTCCCTGCTGGGCCCCTCTCCAGCATCGCTTGAGAGCCTTGCCTCCACCTCTGGCTCCGATGTCAGTTCCCTGACAAGACCTTTACATAGCTTTCTTTCCTTATTTCCTTGACCACCTCCACACCTCCCTTTTTTGTATTCTAGTTCAATTAAATGTTTCAGCAAATCCTTTCCAGCTTTGTTTTTATCCTAATAATTTATCTTAGTATACTGTAATTCTCGTCTTTCACCAATTAATAAATCAATTTTAACCTAATCCTTTATATCATTTCTGCTAAAACCACATTAATTCATTCCAACAACCTTCTAACATTCCTTAATTTTACAATGTTTCTGTAAATAAACTTTGAATTTTTTCCAATCTTCTTCCACCAACTCTTCACCTTGGTTTCGGATTCTGCCAGTCATTTCCGCCAGTTCCATATAGTCCATCACTTTCATCTGCCATTCTTCCCGGGTGGGTAAATCTTGTGTCTTCCAATACTTTGCGATGAGTATTCTTGCTGCTGTTGTTGCATACATAAAAAAAGTTCTGTCCTTCTTTGGCACCAATTGGCCGACCATGCCCAGGAGAAAGGATTACTTGAATCTCAATGAATTTGTTTTTTGCGTCCTTTTTGAATCCAGATTTCCCCCCCTCCTTCTCCCCTCTCCACACGCAGGTACTTCTGCCAGCTTATTGACGGCTTAGAATACCTGCACAGCCAAGGGATTGTCCACAAGGATATCAAACCAGGAAACCTCCTGCTCACGACCAACGGGACGCTGAAGATTTCGGATCTGGGCGTGGCAGAGGTACGTTTTTTGAGCTCCCATGCTCAGGCATGCCTTTTGTTTGCCTACGAATCTCCCTCTTTGTGTGCACCAAGGCAGTTTACAAAAATAGGAGATACCGTATTTTTCGCTCTATAGGACGCACTTTTTCCCCTCCAAAAATGAAGGGGAAATGTGTGTGCGTCCTATGGAGCGAATGCAGGCTTTTGCTGAAGCTATCCGCAAGCCTTCGGAGCGCGGCGGGAGTGCCCACCGGGCTCCGAAGGCTTGCGGATAGCAGCAAGCTCCGGGAGCGTAGGTGAGGTTGCGCACAACCTCGCCCTCGCTCCTGGATCAGTTCTGGGGGCTGGGGTTGGGGGAAGCTCGGGCTTCCCCCGCCCAAGCCCCGCGGCTAAAAAGGAAGCCAAGACAGCGAGTGGAATGGATCCCGCTCGCTGTCTTGGCTTCTTTGCTCTTTGGGGCTGAGAGGGGGGGATTAATTCCCCCCCCCTTTATTCCCCCCCCTAAAAAAAAAACTAGGTGCGCCCTACAGTCCGGTGCGCCCTATAGAGCGAAAAATACGGTAAGCCACCAAAAAGAAAGCAACACAAATGACGAAAGAGAGATTTTTAGAAGCAATGCAGAAGAAACATCAGAGGCAATAGAACTTCTCATCCAGCTAGGAGAGCTTCTTAAGTGAATGAAGACGTTGTTGTCTCAAGAATCTTTACGAGAAGTGTGGATAGTGACTGACCCACAGAATAGGGGCAGCCACACTCAAAGGGTCCTGCTCCCTGGTTACTATAGAACAGGCCTCTGGTATTTTTTGGAACCTAAAGGAGGACATCTCCTACAGAGTACGGTGACCTATGGGGTATATAAGAGGTAAGGCCTACCTCTCAAGGGCTCCTATACATGTTTGTGACTGTAGAGGTGACAGCCGCTAAGTTCATAGAATTTTAGAGTTGGAATGGGACCCCAAGGGTCATCCAGTCCAACCCCCTGCAGTGTGGGACTCGAACCCACAACCCTGAGATTAAGAGTCCTGTGCTCTACTGACTGAGCTATTCCAGCTGTCTGACTTGAGCTATCCAAGTCTTCGAAAGGGGATTGGATAAAACTCATTCGTTGGCTGCAAGTTATGGCAGTTTCATGCCACCTCCGGGTTCAGTGGCACCACAAATGCCACTCGTTGGGGGCACCGCCGTGAGCGAAGCCTCTTTGTTTTACTTATGTTTGAAAGCATTTTTTTAACGAAAGCATTTACAGTGGTACCTCGGGTTAAGTACTTAATTCGTCCCGGAGGTCCGTTCTTAACCTGAAACTGTTCTTAACCTGAAGCACCACTTTAGCTAATGGGGCCTCCCGCTGCTGCCAGAGCACAATTTCTGTTCTCATCCTGAAGCAAAGTTCTTAAGCCAAGGTAATATTTCCAAGTTAGCGAAGTCTGTAACCTGAAGCGTATGTAACCCGAGGTACCACTGTATTAAGAATGACATGAAACAGTCCAAACAACAAATGATGGGAACCGGTCACTGGGTACAAAGCAAAATACAGTCATGGCGTGTGTAAGGCAGGAAAAAAGAGAATCTTTGAGTTGGAAGAGACACCAAGGGTCATCCAGCCCAACCCCTGGCAATGCAGGAATCTCAACTAAAATATCCATGACAGATGGCCATCCAGCCTCTACCTAGAAACCTCCAAAGATGGAGAGTCCACCATCTCTTGTGGGAGTCTGTTCCACGGCCAAGCAGCTCATAAAAGAGAAGGTTTTTACAGCGGTGCCCCGCAAGACGAATGCCTCGCAAGACGGAAAACCCGCTAGACGAAAGGGTTTTCCATTTTGGAGGCGCTTCGCAAAACGAATTTCCCTATGGGCTTGCTTCGCAAGACGAAATGTCTTGCGAGTTTTTCCGACTTTTTTTCCCTCCCCCCCCCCTTTTTCTAAGCCGCTTATCTGCTTATCCGCTAAGCTGATAAGCCGCTAAAAGCCGCTAATTGCGCTAATCCGCTAAGCCGTCAATGGGCTTGCTTCGCAAGACGAAAAAACCGCTAGACGAAGAGAATTGCGGAACGGATTCTTTTCATCTTGCGAGGCACCACTGTACTGGAAACCGCTAACCTCACCCTAGTTTCTGCCTAGTTTCTCCATGCCAGGCGTAATTTTAAACACTTCCATCATGCCGCAGCCCCCTCGCCTTTTCTCTAAACTGAAAAGTTCCAAACTCTGCAGGCTTTCCTAATAAGGGAGGCCCCCCCCCCCCCGTCGCTGTTTGGTTGCCCTTTCCTGAAACCTTTCACGTCATCCTGGAGGCGACATGGTATTCCAGATGTGGTTTGCATCATAGGTGCAGCCTTCAGAGACGCCTGCTCACGACCGGCTCTGAAGTCGTCCAATGGGAGACCATCTCTCATTTATTCCACGCTCTCTGTGACGTGTGGCTCCCAGCCAACTGATGGGACTCTGCTAGGAGCTGTTGCAGCATGAGGATCTCCCGTAAAATAACACGGGAATAGGTGCTCGCGTCTCCAACTACCGTATTTTTTGCCCTATAGGACGCATTTTTCCCCCTCCAAAAATGAAGGGGAAATATGTGTGCGTCCTATGGGGCGAATGCAGGCTTTTGCTGAAGCCTGGAGAGAGGCTTTTGCTGAAGCCTGGTGCGCACCGACCCCTCTCGCTCTCCAGGCTTCAGGCAGATATCTGCAAGCCTGGGGAGCCCGCGGGAGTTACCGCAGGGCTCCCAAGGCTTGCGGATAGCAGCCTGTTCTGGGGGCTGGGGTCGGGGGAAGCTCGGGCTTCCCCTGCCTTAGACCTGCGCCTGGGGGGGAAATAATATTTTTTTCTTTATTCCCCCTCCCCCCCCAAAAACTAGGTGTGCCCTATGGGCCGGTGCGCCCTATAGAGCGAAAAATAAGGTAATATTCAGGGCTCAGAAGTGCCCTTCTTCCAAAGCCCCAGGGCCCACCTTGGGTTTGGTCCATGAGAGACTGGAGGGCGTTCCTCTGATTCTTCAGAATGTGGGAGCTGATAAGTGGAGATTCTCAGTTTTCCTTTGCTTTTGACCTGGGATTAACCCGCGCTCTCTCCCCGCGCCTCTCTCGTTTATCTCCCTTCCGCAGGCGTTGCACCCGTTCGCAGAGGACGACATGTGCCGAACGAGCCAGGGCTCGCCGGCTTTTCAGCCCCCGGAAATCGCCAACGGCCTGGACACCTTCTCGGGCTTCAAAGTGGACATCTGGTCGGCTGGCGTCACGCTGTAAGCACAAAACCGGCAAGCAACACTCGCAAATTCACGGCGGCCTTGGCCTCCTCTGCAGGCGGTGTTCCTGGGCAGGTGCCAAGCCCCTCACCCCACTGGCTTGAACCTCCTTTTTTCTTTTTTCAATTTTTTTTATTAATTTTCACAAAATTATAAACAAACAAACAAATATAAATCATAACCTTATGAAAAATTACACTTATTGACATTGTTAAGTGACTTCCTCGCTTCCCCTTGGTTGAATTTCAATGCCTATCCTTTTAACGGTTTTCCAAATCGCCGTTCTTATAAAATTTAACTTGAACGTTAACATCTTTAAATCTTGTATCATTTTGAAATTAAACATATTAATTCATCACTTACATAGAATCCTAAGCCAATTAAGAATCTGCAAGCTGCTTCCCATTAAAATAGCTTAACATGTTTAACTAAATAATCATTAAATTTTGTCCATTCTTCCTGATACTCCTCCTCCTCCTGGTCGCAGACTCTTCTGGTTAGGTCAGCTAGGTCCAGTCGTGGCCGACTCTGGGGTTGCGGCACTCATCTCGCTTTATTGGCCCAGGGAGCTGGCGTACAGCTTCCGGGTCATGTGGCCAGCAGGACTAAGCCGCTTCTGGCGAACCAGAGCAGCGCACAGAAATGCCGTTTCCCTTCCCACCGGAGTGGTACCTATTTATCTACTTGCACTTTGACATGCTTTCGAACTGCTAGGTTGGCAAGAGCAGGGACCAAGCAACGGGAGCTCATCCCGTCGTGGGGATTTGAACCGCCGACCTTCTGATTGGCAAGTCCTAGGCTCAGTGGTTTATCCCACAGTGCCACCTGCGTCCCTAGGGAGGGCAAGTATACACAGTTTTTGTTTTTTTTTATTATTATTATTATTATTATTATCATTATTATCAGAGCCCTGGTCTCTGCCAGGTCCTAGTCCAACACTCCTAACCACTATGCCACACTGCGACTCACCACAGCTTGCCCCCTCCGCAGACCTCAGGGTCCTGTTTGTAGACCCTGCCTTGACCATAACCACCAGGGCGGTTCTTAAATAGCTCATGTAGGCTGGACCTTTTAAAAATCTCTCTCTGCGTTCAACATTGGGATTGTGGGTGATGAGATAGCAGCTAGTGAACTCTGCTTCAAGAGTAGACTTTCCTTGCTTGCAGTCACACAAACCCAACGGGTGCTTGAGGGTAAGCAAAGGTTAAAGTTGCGCGTTGTAGGAAGTTAGTAACTTGGCCAGAAAAGTTTCTTGTTCTACTCTAGCTAGACTAGAGAAGAGTAAGGCAGCCGTGCTACCTCCATCTTGAGGCCCAAGAGTGGGTTAGCAGGGGAGAAGGAAATTGTAAAACAGGTTGCAACCTCATACCTATCAGTGTTGGTAACAGGGAGGTACAGGAGTGGCCTGGGAATTTGTAGGTCCCTAACTATCTTAGCGACGCAGGTGACGCTGTGGGTTAAACCACAGAGCCTAGGACTTGCTGATCAGAAGGTTGGCGGTTCGAATCCCCGCGACGGGGTGAGCTCTTGTAGCTCGGTCCCTGCTCCTGCCAACCTAGCAGTTCAAAAGCACGTCAAAGTGCAAGTAGATAAATAGGTACCACTCTGGCTGGAAGGGAAACGGCATTTCCGTGCGCTGCTCTTGTTCGCCAGAAGCAGCTTAGTCATGCTGGCCACATGACCCGGAAGCTGGACACCGGCTCCTTCGGCCAATAAAGCGAGATGAGTACTGCCACCCCAGAGTCGGCCACGACTGGACCTAATGGTCAGGGGTCCCTTTACCTTTACTTTAACTATCTTAGCACCTAATCAAAACCCCTCTTTTGCAGACTGAGATGCACCCCAACACGGAGGAATTCAGCCGTATGCATTTGTGCTTTATTCTGAATTTAAATTGTTCTCTTTTTTTCCTTCCAAATCCCTTTTTTATCGTTAAGCCACCCAGGGAACTTCTCGCGTTATAGGGTTGACATATAATAAATACAGTGGTACCTCGGGTTATGCACTTAATTGGTTGCGGAGGTCCGTTCTTAACCTGAGGCACGCTTTCACTAATGGGGCCTCCCGCTGCTGCCACCGCACGATTTCTGTTCTCATCCTGGGGCAAACTTCTCAGCCCGAGGCAACCACTTCCGGGTTAGCGGAGTTTGTAACCCTAAGCGTTGGTAACCCGAGGTACCAGGGTACCGCCAACAAACGGATAATCGATTGGCAGAATCCGAGACCTGGGAGAAGAGAAGGTTGAAGAAGACTGGAAGAAATTCAAGATTTATTTAAAAAAGTATTGTAATTTGGTTGAATATTAAGAAGGATGCTAGATCATAAATAATTGACCACCACTAAATTAGATGGAATTAGGATGATAAGTAGATCGAGGAAAATATAAACCATTTGGAGAATGATTAGATTATGCTTAAAAGAATGGGACTTAGGAATATAAATAAGATGATAATTTGCTGGTTAAAATTTAAGAAGATGCAAGTGGGAGCGGGAGATGTGAGGGAGTCCAAAGAGGTTCTGAAAATATGTCATGATATATGCTATATTGTTGATTATTTTTGCATTTGTATTCAAAAATTTTTAATAAATATTTATAAAAAAACAAAAAAAACAAACGGATAATCGAAATGAAGGGGGCTGGTGGGCTTGGCAAGGAGATGAAGCTGGGACAGGAAGGGTCCCACTTCCCCCTCTCCTCAACACCCCCCCCCCAAGCTGCTTCAAGCAAGGTTGTGATGTGCGAGAGAGCCAGAGCGGGAAGCTGAGCCGCCTCTCTGCAGATCCACCCTGCTGATCACACCTGTGCCTTTTGTCTGTTTGCAGATACAACATTACAACCGGCCTTTATCCCTTCGAGGGCGATAATATTTATAAGTTATTTGAAAACATTGGGAAAGGGGAGTACACGATTCCTGAGGACTGCGGCCCTTTGCTTTCAGATCTGCTTAGAGGTGAGTGCCCTATGGTGATGATGATGATGATGATGATGATGTCACAAGTTTGCTTTGTAGGAAAAGTTCCACCCCGGAAAAGGTTGTGGCTGTGTGATTTGCTCTTAAAGGTAAAGGTAAAGGGACCCCTGACCATTAGGTCCAGTCATGACCGACTCTGGGGTTGCGGCGCTCATCTCGCTTTACTGGCTGAGGGAGCCGGCGTACAGTTTCCGGGTATGTGGCCAGCAGGACTAAGCCGCTTCTGGCGAACCAGAGCAGCGCACGGAAACGCCGTTTACCTTCCCTATTTACCTACCTATTTATCTACTTGCACTTGACATGCTTTCGAACTGCTAGGTTGGCAGGAGCAGGGACTGAGCAACAGGAGCTCACCCCGTCATCGCGGGGATTCGAACCGCCGACCTTCTGATCGGCAAGCCCTAGGCTCTGTGGTTTAACCCACAGCGCCACCCATGTCCCATGATTTGTTTTTGGAGGAGGAAAACAAGAAAAAAATATATTCTGAACCTCAGAAGCCAGAACAGCAAGAGGGATCACTGTGCAGTGAAAGCAGCAATCCCTCTTGCTGTTCTGGCTTCTGGGATAGCTGCGCAGCCTGCATTCGTTCCATAAGACGCACACACATTTCCCCTTACTTTTTAGGAGGGAAAAAGTGAGTCTTATAGAGCAAAAAATATGGTGTGTGTGTGTGTGTGTATCTATATCTATATCTATATCTATATCTATATCTATATCTATATCTATATCTATATCTATATCTATCTATCTATCTATCTATCTATCTATCTATATATATATATATATGAGAGAATGTAGGGATCTCCCACAGAATGCAAAGCAAACTTTCATTCTCTGTTGCTCCAGAGGGCAGAGCCATGCCCCCAAGCCTGGAAACAGCAGGGGAGCAGATCTTGGCTGAGCTTCCCAACGGCTCAGTGGTGGAGCAAGTTGGCCCATGAAGGAGATGCCCGGGATCTGCCCTCTTCCCAAAGGCACCTCCAGCAGGGGCTGCTGGCCGACCAGCAGCCGGGGACGCTGCCTTTGCAAGACTCTTGCGGGGTCAGCCTGGATGACCTCCAGGATCCTTTTCCAGCTCTAAAATTCTACAGAAGAGCGGGGGGGGGGGGGTGAAGGCAGCAGAGCAGAGGAATAGCTTTCGTTTCCGAGCACAATTCAAAGTGTTGGTGCTGACCTTTAAAGCCCTAAACGGCCTCGGTCCAGTATATCTGAAGGAGCGTCTCCTCCCCCATCGTTCTGCCCGGACACTGAGGTCCAGCTCCGAGGGCCTTCTGGCGGTTCCCTCATTGTGAGAGGCCAAGGTACAAGGAACCAGGCAGAGGGCCTTCTTGGTGGTGGCACCCGCCCTGTGGAACGCCCTCCCACCAGATGTCAAAGAGATAAACAACTACCTGACATTCAGAAGACATCTGAAGGCAGCCCTGTTCAGGGAAGTTTTTAATATGTGACATTTTAGTGTATTTTTCATCTTTATTGGAAGCCGCCCAGAGTGGCTGGGGAAACCCAGCCAGATGGGCGGGGTACAAATAATAAATTATTATTATTATTATTATTATTATTATTATTATTATTATTATTATAGCTTCTTCTTCTTATTATAGTTTTTATAATTTTCTTTTTTAACACAGTATTCCAAACATTACATTGACCAACAATATACTCTTTGCTCTGCCAAGCTTGTGACTTCCTTCCATCCCTTCAACTGTTTTTTTTATTTTCAGATATTTATACTCACACTTTAGATCGTCAATTTCCGACCTTTATAAAGCTGCCTCTTTCTCTGTGGTCAAAAAGGGCTTTCCCATTTATCGTTGCCAGAATTATTTCAGTCCAAGTGTCTTCATGTTTTCCCAATAATTCTTCATGTACCAAATAAATCTACTCCAGTCTCTTTGAAATTTTTGGTCGTCTCGGTTCCGGATTCTACCGGTCAGCTTGGCCCAGCTCCGCACAGTTCATCATCTTCGTCTGCCACTCCTCGATCGTTGGCAATTCCTGCAAAAGAGGAACAGCTTCTGGCAGAAGCAAAGGAGGCCTCTTGGGCCTCCCTCACAGCCTTGATGAGCACTAGAAGCTTGGCAGCTTTGAGTAAAGAGAGAGGAGGAAAGCAACTCAGTTCATTGAAAAATTCAGAGCGCAAGCGAGAGATAGGCACACATCCTGATTGGGGAAGAGGAACTAGTAGGGAATCTTCGTGCATCACTCTTAGCCATCCTCTTATTTCAGTGCCAGAGGGGTAGCTCAGCCGGCAGAGCTCAAGACTCTTAATCTCAGGGTCGTGGGTTCGAGCCCAACTTTGGGCAAAAGATTCTTGCGTTGCAGGGGGTTGGGCACAGGGGTCAGCAAACTTTTTCAGCAGGGGGCCGGTCCACTGTCCCTCAGACCTTGTCAGGGGCCAGACTATATTTTGGAAAATAAAATAAAATGAATGAATTCCTATGCCCCACAAATAACCCAGAGATGCATTTTAAATAAAAGCACACATTCTACTCATGTTAAAACACCAGACCGGCCCCACAAATAACCCAGAAATGCATTTTAAATAAAAGGGCACATTCTGCTCCTGTAAAAACACCAGGCGGGCCCCACAAATAACCCAGAGATGCATTTTAAATAAAAGGACACATTCTGCTCATGTGAAAACACGCTGATTCCCGGACCGTCCGCAGGCCGGATTGAGAAGGCGATTGGGCCGGATCCGGCCCCCGGGCCTTAGTTTCCTCGTGCTCCCTTCCAACTCTATGAATTGGGTTTTTCCTCCGCTGCTTCAGAAGGCTGCAGTTCCTGAGAGGCTCCTGCAGGCGGCGCTGCATGCATGGGTTATTTTTCTGCGTTTCGGAAATTGTGCTTCAAAGGAGACTTGCAATCCTCATTTGCTTCGTTCCTGCCTCTCCCCGAGTGCCTGACTAACCTCCCTCCCCCTTGCAGCCAATGCCATCTGCACGGCTATTTTGGTTTTGCTTCTTTTTTTTGCGACGGTTATCACTCTGGTGTAACGCTCCCACATCTTATCTCTTCAGAGCGCCGTTACATAAGGCCCGGCTCGGAACTGTTCTCCAAGCAGCTGGTCCTGTTTCTCCCGCGACAGACTTTGCTTTTACTCTTGGATTTGCAGCCCGCCTCGTCTGAAGGGCTGCAACAGCATGTTGAAACACATAGCAAGAGCCTGCGTCTCTGCTCACCCCCCCCCCAACGCTTCTGACGGGATGAAATGCGTGCCAAAATAGATTTAAAAGAGCCTTATAAACCGAGCTGGGCTTCCCTCCATTAAAAGCCGGCCCAGACAAGAACAGCTTTGCTCCCTGAGCGTTGGGTGTGTCTCCAGAGCAAGTTCCCACCAATTTGGGGGGTGGGCCAGCTTGCAAACCCTCTGTGTTGGGTGGTGCCATTAACCACACAATTCCTCCTCAAGAATTGTCTTCCGCACCTTGGTTTAATAATAATAATAATAATCACAGTTCCTAAATGGAGCATTGTGGAAAAAGCAGCTTTGTGAGAATTTTTTTACGGTTGCAGTAAAAAGGAGCTAAGGGATGAGGTTAAACCATAGAGCCTAGGACTTGCCGATCAGAAGGTTGGCGGTTCGAATCCCCACAATGACGGGGTGAGCTCCCGTTGCTCGGTCCCTGCTCCTGCCAACCTAGCAGTTCGAAAGCACGTCAAAGTGCAAGTAGATAAATAGGGACCACTCCGGTGGGAAGGTAAACGGCGTTTCTGTGCGCTGCTCTGGTTCACCAGAAGCGGCTTAGTCCTGCTGGCCACATGACCCGGAAGCTGTACGCCGGCTCCCTCGGCCAGTAAAGCGAGATGAGCGCCGCAACCCCAAAGTTGGTTACAACTGGACCTAATGGTCAGGGGTCCCTTTACCTTTTTCTAAAGGAGCTAAAGACCATGTTCAATGTTCCCTCCCTCCCTTCATGCTCATAACAATCCTGTGAGGTGGGTCAGGCTGAGAGATCATGACTGTCCCAAGATCACCCAGCGAGCTTTGCAGCTGTGTGTGGGTTTCGTCCTGGCATACTCCGTGCCCCCCCCCCCCCTTTGGACCCTGTAAGCTCCCAGGACTCTCTGTGATGTGACAGTCAATTTTTTTTTTAAATAACTTTTTTATTCAAAATTGAAACAAAACATATTATCCAGAAACATATCATCCTTATTCCCCCCCCATTTTTCCTCCTTCCCCCCTCCCACACAAAACCCATCCACCCCCACCCCCCTCAGTTCCCTCAGTTCCAGTCTTTGATTTCTTTAAAAATGCTGTTTTCTGCATGTTACACAGTTGTATAGATCCTCAAACTATTTAACTGATTATTATCAATAAAAAGTTTGTGAATGTTTATTCCAAACCAGCCAAGGAGTCCAGTTCGCTTTGTTGCGTCTTCAAATACTTTGTAAAGGGTTCCCATTCATCTTTAAAGTCACATTTATCCTTGTCCCGTAGCTTGTATGTCAGTTTTGCCAGTTCTGCATAGTCCATCAATTTTTCTTGCCATTATTCTTTAGTTGGGGTTTCTTCAGTCTTCCATCCTTGTGCTATTAAAACACTCTCGTGGCTCTTGCCGCATACATGAAGATGTTTTTCAGCTTTTTTGGCAGATCTTTCCCTACAATCCCTAATAAAAATGCTTCAGGCTTTTAAACAAATGTTAAATGGAACATTTTCTTCAATTCATTGTATATCATTGCCCAATTTTTTTTAATTACCTTACAATCCCACCACATATGATAAAATGCCCCCTCCTTTTCCTTACACTTCCAACATATATTTGAACTAGTTTTGTACATTTTCCCTAACTGCACTCGTGTCGTGTACCATCTGTACATCATCTTCATGTAATTCTCCTTCAATAGGGAACAATCTGTACATTTTAAATCAGTTTTCCATAATTTAACCCAACCTTCCATCATAATGTTGTGACCTACATCTTGTCCCATTTAATTATAACTGATTGATTGCGATGTGACAGTTAAAAAAAAACCCCAGAAGGCTTCCTGCCGCAGCTTTGTGAGAGACCCTGCAAGCAGACAGAAAACACCGGTCAGGCAAATTGGCGTTCGAAAGAGAGGGCGTCTCGGAATTGCATTTTGATTCGCTTCAGGCACCCCAAACACACTTTTAGGTTTTTAAGTTTGCAGCCGGCAGGGTTTCGTGAGCTCGCTTTGTACAACAGGAGGGCATCGCTGCACGACGCCGCATTTCGTGCTGGGGCAGCTTTCTGGCTTCTCCCCGTTCCGACCAGGGCCCTCTCCTCGCTTGGGCCTGGAGCCAGAGGGAGGAAGCCGCGGAGAGCGTTTTCTCCTCTCTCTCCCAGTGCAAACGGCAGTGTTACAAGGTGTGTTGAGCGGAGGCCGAGCAAGATCAAAAGCGCTCCTCCCCGGCCAAATCGGCCCGTGGGAAGGTGCCGGCGCCACAATGGCAAGACCTGGCCGCGTTGTGACTCTCTTCCCACCCCGCAACAATACGTTTGAAACAAAATTGGTCTGTTTTGTTCGCCAGTTTGTTAGGAGATGGAGGTGCATACGCGTTAGAAAAGCAGCGAAGCAAAACCCTGCTGTCTCCTAGAAAACCCTTCCGAGTTTTACAGGGCACTTCAGACTGAGCAAGGAGCCCATGTGGGGCTCTCCAGTTGTTTCTGGAACTACAAATCCCTCTGTCCTTTACCATAGGCAGATGGGAGTTGGAGTCCAACAGCACCCCAGAGGGTGTCTGTTTGGCTGTCTCTAGAGGGACCCTTCCTCTCTCCTGCCCCCGCAGAGAGCATGGAAATGCTCCCCAAATTACATGTTTTGTGTCTTCATACCGTAATTTTATGGGGACGCAGGTGGCGCTGTGGGTTAAACCACAGAGCCTAGGGCTTGCCGATCAGAAGGTCAGCGGTTCGAATCCCCGCGTCGGGGTGAGCTCCCGTTGCTCGGTCCCTGCTCCTGCCCACCTAGCAGTTCGAAAGCATGTCAAAGTGTAAGTAGATAAATAGGTACCGCTCCAGCGGGAAGGTAAAAAGCGTTTCTGTGCGCTGCTCTGGTTCGCCAGAAGCGGCTTAGTCCTGCTGGCCACATGACCCGGAAGCTGTACGCCGGCTCTCTCGGCCAATAAAGCGAGATGAGCGCCGCAACCTCAGAGTCGGCCACGACAGGACCTAATGGTCAGGGGTCCCTTTACCTTTACCTTACCATAATTTTATGTTGTGATTGTGAACTGCCCTGGAATCTATGGGTAAAGGGTGGCAAAAAAATTAAATAATAATAATAATAATGCTGACAGCAACAGCTCTGAACCCCTTTTTCGCCAGCTGCCTATTACTTGACGCCTAACTTAAATGTTTCTCTCTGCCTCCCTTTTCTTTTCCAGGAATGCTTGAATACGAACCAGCCAAGAGGTTTTCGATACAACAGATAAGACACCACAAGTGAGTGCTTGAGGTTTCTGCTTCTACTGCTTCCTTCTATCTGACTGTGATGGGATTTTTTTTTTTGTGGCGGTGGTTGGGCACGAACCACTTCTTTACTGCTTTGCTCGGAGGCAGCAGGAAGGAAGGATAAAAGGGAGCCGAGGGGGAAGCAGCGCTCGGTAATTTACAACCCTTTTTTTTTAAAAAAAGAAAAGCATCCCATTTGGTTCTTTAAAAAGCCTTCGGGGAAGCTTTCAAAGCTCGCTGGCGGATCGATAAAAAGTATGCAGTTGCTTCGGAGGAAAAGCTGCGTTACCCTAGTAAAAGCCACAGCGGGTATGGAATTCCCCAGTAAAACTGTCGGTGGGTGGGATCCTGTGTACTAATAGAGAACTCAATGTCCTGGCTGTGGATCCTCAGCCGGAAAAAAATGCCTGCATCTGCATGCAAATGGAAGAATAGGCAAGCATGGGAGGCTCTCTCTCCCCCCCCCCCCCCCAAGGTTTGCAGAAGGGCGAAATATATATACAGTGGTACCTTGTGTTAAGTACTTAATTCGTTCCGGAGGTCCGTTCTTAACCTGAAACTGTTCTTAACCTGAAGCACCACTTTAGCTAATGGGGCCTCCTGCTGCCGCTGCGCCACTGGAGCACGATTTCTGTTCTCATCCTGAAGCAAAGTTCTTAACCCGAGGTACTATTTATGCGTTAGCGGAGTCTGTAGCCTGAAGCGTATGTAACCCGAGGGACCACTGTACAGTGGTACCTCGCAAGACGAATGCCTCGCAAGACGAAAAACGCGCAAGACGAAAGAGTTTTCCGTTTTTTGAGTCGTTCCGCAAGACGAATTTCCCTATGGGCTTGCTTCGCAAGACGAAACGTCTTGCGAGTTCTTGCGAGTTTGTTTCCTTTTTCTTAAAGCCACTAATAGCCACTAATAGCCGTGCTTCGCAAGACGAAAAAACCGCAAGACGAAGAGACTCACGGAACGGATTAATTTCGTCTTGCGAGGCACCACTGTATTTTTGAGGGGAGATCCAAAAAGGCGAAGTTTCCTTTTTTGTTCCATCTTTCCCCTCCAGAAGTGAAGTCTGCATTCTGTGCCCACGGAGCATGCCCAGTAGAACGCCTCCGTCAGAACAGAGCATGCTCTGGAGGTGTGGAATGCTGGCTCAGCTGCTGTGGGGGGAGCATGGAGAGCCAGGAGGAAGGGGTGGAATGGAATGTGGAATCCCTTAGAGGAGGCCATAGCTGGTTGCCCACAGGAGCTCCCAGCACGGCAACAGCGTCGTCGCGGCTGTGCTGCAGTTGTAAAGTTTGGAGACCCTCCGGGACTGAACCCGGGGACCTTGCGAAGCAGGGGCCTCTGCCCTCTGAGCTCTAACCCTTTTCCCTGAGAATATGTAAGGCTCTAGTCCTCATGGTTAAATAGAAAGGCAGGTTAAAGAACAGTTTCTACCCGTGGGCCGTGAGGCTCCTGAATGGAAGACAGCGACATTGCAGCTGACATTCAGGGTTGGTGGTTGTACGACAGCACACAGGGACTGAGAGATTGTGGGGTGGGGGCTTGTTTAATCACTGGTACAGTGACAATAAAGGTAAAGGGACCCCTGACCATTAGGTCCAGTCGTGGCCGACTCTGGGGTTGCGGCGCTCATCTCGCTTTACTGCCCGAGGGAGCCGGCATACAGCTTCCGAGTCATGTGGCCAGCAGGACTAAGCTGCTTCTGGCGAACCAGAGCAGCGCACGGAAACACCGTTTACCTTCCCGCCGGAGTGGTACCTATTTATCTACTTGCACTTTGACGTGCTTTCGAATTGCTAGGTGGGCAGGAGCAGGGACCGAGCAACGGGAGCTCACCCCGTCATTGCGGGGATTCGAACCGCCGACCTTCTGATCGGCAAGCCCTAGGCTCTGTGGTTTAACCCACAGCGCCACCCGCGTGCCTAAACAAGTGGTACAGTGACAATAAAGTATTTCTATTTCTGTTATAGCTGGCTGAAGCTCTTCAGGGTCTCAGGCAAGCACATTCCCAGCCCAACCCACATTGAACCTGTCTTGGGAAAGATTCCCTGCCCGGGAGCTGCTGCCAGTCAGTGTAGGCAGCTGCACCCCATGGTCAGACTTCAGCTCAGGCAGCTCCTTGTCTTCCTATAAGCCTCTGCCAAGCCCACAAGGAAACTGCCTCGTGCCAGGTGGATTGCTTGTCCAGCTAGCCTCGTATTCTCCACTGCCTCCTCCCTCCTTGATCCCTTTTTCTTCTTCTTCCCTCTGATCCGGAGATGCCCTCAGCAGGGCCGAACCTGTTGTAGCCTTTGTCCGCCCGCATGCATCTTGCAAGGTAGAACCAAAAGAACAACAATCTTTATTACGGTCCAAAGACCCAACAAATCGTTACAAAGCAATACACAATTCATACAGCCTACCTCCAGGTTAAACAAGCATTTTTTTCAGAATATAGGGATCATTGGTTCTTGCAACCACCGATAAAAACTTTGCCACTGCTAATGTTCTAGCATTTGTCCGGTCTTCCAATAGGAACCTGACATAGTGAGCCTCTGATTTTCCCGGGAAAGGTACCAGCAAGGGTAATATCAGTTCAGCCCTGGCTTGCTCACATTTTGCACAGTGCAACAAAATATGTTTTATGGAATCGATGTCTTGAGCCCACGAGCAAAGTCTGTCCTGGTAGGGAACTCCTCTCAACACTGCAGAAGGAAAGATGTTTAGTCTGGCTTTGGTGAAAAGCCTTCGATAGTTTGGTACTTTCAGGTTTTCAATGTAAGATGTTAACTTAAAGACATGCCCATATTGCATTCCTACTGCCAGCGGACTACAGACCATACACAGAGTCGGAAGGAACCATGAGAGTCACCCACTTGCAATCCAGGAATCTTTCTCCAACACAGGGCTCGAACCCCCATGCCTCTAAGATTTGAGGGTCTCTGTCGACTGCTCCTATGCAGAGAGGTTCCCCCTGACCAGACCTCTCTGCAGGTTTCCGAGGTGCCTGTTTGCACCCGCGCCCACTGTCTCTGCTGTTTTTGGCAGCTCCCATTCCGCCCCCCCTTTCCCTCCACCCTCGTGGTGCTTTGTCAGCTCTTTCATGTCACGCTAACCCAGCTGGAACTGAAGGGCCGTCCCCAGAGACCCAGCCGCGGAGAGGCTGTAGGCTGCCTGGTGCAGAGATCAAGCGCTGGCATGCTGAAGCCACGCATTCCCTCTTAACTGGGCCCTTGCAACCTCCTCCCAGGGCTTTTACCGTTACTATTTTAGGTTCTCTCCTGTCACAGCGCTGCCCGGAGAGATGGGACTCAACCTTCCGTTCCTAGGGCTCCTCTTGCCCCAGAAACGAGGGCTGCAGAGACTCCACCATGACGGCTCCAGCTTTCCCACCCACTGCCCTATCGGTTATGTTCGCCCCTGTTTTTACAGCTCTGTTGTTCATTCATAGAATCGCAGGTGTAGATTTGCAAGGGGCCACAAGCACACACAAAGGGACGCAGGTGGCGCTGTGGGTTAAAGCCTCAGCGCCTAGGACTTGCCGATCGAAAGGTCGGCGGTTCGAATCCCTGCGGCGGGGTGCGCTCCCGCTGCTTGGTCCCAGCGCCTGCCAACCTAGCAGTTCGAAAGCACCTCCGGGTGCAAGTAGATAAATAGGGACCGCTTACCAGCGGGAAGGTAAACGGCGTTTCCGTGTGCGGCTCTGGCTCGCCAGAGCAGCGATGTCACGCTGGCCACGTGACCCGGAAGTGTCTCCGGACAGCGCTGGCCCTTGGTCTCTTAAGTGAGATGGGCGCACAACCCCAGAGTCTGTCAAGACTGGCCCGTACGGGCAGGGGTACCTTTACCTTTACCTTACAAGCACACACACCACCGATCTGGCAAAACCACCCAAGGTGGGTGCGAAACAGGGCAGGCGGGGGCTCCCCCAGCCTTACCTGGAGAGATCAGGGATTGAACCCGAAAGCCTCAGGGGGTTGGACCCTCGTCGTCCCTTACAATCCTACGAATCTGTGATCTGTGTGCAAAGCAAAGGCCATTCCCACTATAGCACGTCACTTTAAAAAAAAAAAACTCCATAGACCAATTAAGCGCACCTTTTTAGCAGAGACGCAGGTGGCGCTGTGGTCTACACCACTGAGCCTCTTGGGCTTGCCGATCAGAAGTTCGGCGGTTCGAATCCCCGCAATGACAGGGCGAGCTCCCGTTGCTCTGTCCCAGCTCCTGCCAACCTAGCAGTTTGAAAGCACGCCAGCGCAAGTAGATAAATAGGTACCACTACGGTGGGAAGGTAAACGGTGTTTCCATGCGCTCTGGTTTCCGTCACAGTGTCCCGTTGCGCCAGAAGCGGTTCAGTCCTGCTGTCCACATGACCCAGAAAGCCGTCTTCTACAGAACTCGGGGGGGGGGGGGGGCAGTCCTGAGACTAACCTCCAACATACACACAAAATAAATCAATCCCAGAAGGGAAGGGCCATCCTGCATTCAGTTTAGCTTGCACATGCAAACAACATGGAAATTGTTTCTGTGGTTCCATTTTTATCTCCCGTTCCCCAGAAAATGCAGGAGAGAACCTTCCTTCGTTTCCCCTCCGCTTCCTCACTCTGAATTACAATCACAATCCTTCTCCCCCCCCCCACACTTTTCCTTCTCATCCTCGCCATATGCAAATGTTTGAATATACAGTGGTGCCCCGCAAGACGAATGCCTCGCAAGACGGAAAACCCGTTAGACGAAAGGGTTTTCCGTTTTGGAGGTGCTTCGCAAAACGAATTTCCTATGGGCTAAGCCGCTTAACAGCTGATCCGCTAAGCCGCTTATCAGCTGATCCGCTAAGCCCCTAAGCCGCTAATAGCGCTAATCCGCTAAGCTGCTAATGGGCTTGCTTCGCAAGACGAAAAAACCGCAAGACAAAGAGAATCGCAGAACGGATTCTTTTCGTCTTGCACCACTGTAATCTCCCAGAGGGGGCTGCAATCAATATCTCCCTGCAGGGTTCGAACCTTCTTTTTTTTTTTTTTTTACTCCTGTGTTAAGTAGGGCACACGCAGGTGGGGGAAAGAGAAGGGATTTAAAATAGAGTGCCTTGACCACCTGCGCTGCTAATGTTTGCCCGTTCTGTCGCGTCCCAGTCTGCTTTGTGGGAAGCTGCGGTCTGGCTTGAGTCAGACCAGTGGCCCAACTGCTAATAATAATAATAATAATAATAATAATAATAATAATAATAATAATTTTTATTTATACCCTGCCCTCCCCAGCCAAGGCCGGGCTCAGGGCGGCTTACAAGCAATAATAAAAACAAGTTGAATGATTACAACTTAAAAACAAAATTAAAATACAACATTAAAATAATAAAATGTAGCCTCCTCGCAGGAGGAGAAGGAAAAGAAAAAAGAAAGAGAGGGAGGGAATCAAATTGGGTCCAAGCCAAAGGCCAGGCGGAACAACTCTGTCTTACAGGCCCTGCGGAAAGAAATCAGATCCCGCAGGGCCCTGGTCTCATGAGACAGAGCGTTCCACCAGGCCGGAGCCAGTGTTAAAAAGGCCCTGCCTCTGGTTGAGGCTAATCTAACTTCCTTAGGGCCCGGGACCACTAGGGTGTTGCTATTTATGGACCTTGAGGCTCTCCGTGGGGCATACTGGGAGAGGCGGTCCCGTAGGTACGAGGGTCCTAGGCCGTGAAGGGCTTTAAAGGTCAAAAGCAGCACCTTAAATCTGTTCCTGTACTCCACCAGGAGCCAGTGCAGCTGGAAAAGCACTGGGTGAATATGCTCCCATGGCAGAGACCCCATGAGGAGCCTCGCTGCAGCATTCTGCGCCTGCTGGAGTTTCTGGGACAGCTTCAAGGGCAGCCCCGCTGTGGGATTGTCCGAGCCAGCTGCCTGGATAACTGTCCAGGGCTTCGGATTGGGGACTCAGAACCTTTTCGCGGGCAAAATGTGTGTGCCACCATTGATCTGTGCTCTCTCCCCTAAACGTAAAGGGAAGGCTCTAGTCCTCATGGTCTGAGATATTACCATAGACCGGCTGGTTGCTGAGGAGTGGTGGTAAGGCAGCAGCCGGAGAACCGCCAGGAGAAGAATCATAGAATCATAGAAGAGTTGGAAGAGACCACAAGGGCCATTGAGTCCAACCCCCTGCCAAGCAGGAAACACCATCAGAGCACTCCTGACATATGGTTGTCAAGCCTCTGCTTGAAGACCTCCAAAGAAGGAGACTCCACCACACTCCTTGGCAGCAAATCCCACTGTCGAACAGCTCTTACTGTCAGGAAGTTCTTCCTAATGTTTAGGTGGAATCGTCTTTCTTGTAGTTTGGATCCATTGCTCCGTGTCCGCTTCTCTGGAGCAGCAGAAAACAACCTTTCTCCCTCCTCTATGTGACATCCTTTTATATATTTGAACATGGCTATCATATCACCCCTTAACCTCCTCTTCTCCAGGCTAAACATGCCCAGCTCCCTTAGCCGTTCCTCATAAGGCATCGTTTCCAGGCCTTTGACCGTTTTGGTTGCCCTCCTCTGGACACGTTCCAGTTTCTCAGTGTCCTTCTTGACCTGTGGTGCCCAGAACTGGACGCAGTACTCCAGGTGAGGTCTGACCAGAGCAGAATACAGTGGCACTATTACTTCCCTTGATCTAGATGCTATACTCCTATTGATGCAGCCCAGAATTGCATTGGCTTTTTTAGCTGCCGCGTCACACAGAGCCTGTGTCTTGGTGGTGGGAGGATGAAGAAGGAGCAGACTGGAAGGAGGAAGTGTTGGAAGCAGGCGAGGGAGTAGACAAATATAATAATAATAATAATAATAATAATAATAATAATAGTAGTAGTAGTAGTAATACCACCACCGAGGGCCTTCTTGGTGGTGGCGCCTGCCCTGTGGAACGCCCTCCCATCAGATGTCAAGGAAATAAAGAACTATCTGACTTTTAGAAGACATCTGAAGGCAGCCCTATTTAGGGAAGTTTTTATGTTTGATGTTTTATCGTGTTTTTAATATTCTGTTGGGAGCCTCCCAGATGGGAGAGGTATAAATGTATTTATTAATATTAATATTACAGTGGTACCTCGGGTTACATACGCTTCAGGTTACATACGCTTCAGGTTACAGACTCCGCTAACCCAGAAATATTACCTCTGGTTAAGAACTTTGCTTCAGAAATCGTGCTCCAGTGGTGCTGCAGCAGCGGGAGGCCCCATTAGCTAAAGTGGTGCTTCAGGCTAAGAACAGTTTCAGGTTAAGAATGGACCTCTGGAACGAATTAAGTACTTAACCCGAGGTACCACTGTATTCTAGATGGGAGTGTGTGTTGATGCCATCCTCTCCCCTTCCAAGAAAAGAAATGATAATAAAAAGATACAGAGTCCGGAAATCCCAGCTGGAGCAGACGGGGGAGCAAACGTTCAGGCAAATGACAGCAAATGGATTTAAAACAAAAGTCTGACGGTTATTTTCGAGGAAATCCTTAACTCCCAGATGGCAGCAGCAGTCTTGGTAGGCCTGACGCAGCTGTAAAAAGAATCCGTCTGTTTCCCTTCCCAACACATGGACTCGCCAGATGCTGACCTTGATAGGTGGCTATTGGTGTGATTAAGAACTTTGCGCTCCCCACCATTGCCAATTGGCAGATTTCTTCAGAGCTTTGCAGTGGACGGATGGGTGGAAAAGTAGCCTATCTCCCTGAGAAGAGCTGGAATTATTATTTATTTATTTATTTATTTATACCCAGCCACTCTGGGCGGCTCCCAATCAAGTGTTAAAAACAGTACAGCGTTAGATATTAAAAACTTCCCTGAACAGGGCTGCCTTCAGATGTCTTTTAAAGAGAAGATAGCTGCTTATTTCCTTCACATCTAAAGGGAGGGCATTCCACAGGGCGGGCGCCACTACCGAGAAGGCCCTCTGCCTGGTTCCCTGTAACCTCACTTCTCGCAATGAGGGAACCGCCAGAAGGCCCTCGGCGCTGGATCTCAGTGTCCGGGCAGAACGATGGGGGTGGAGACGCTCCTTCAGGTATACAGGACCGAGGCCGTTTAGGGCTTTCAAGGTCAGCACCAACACTTTGAATTGTGCTTGGAAATGTACTGGGAGCCAATGCAGATCTCCCAGAACCGGTGTTATGTGGTTCCTGCGGCCACTCCCAGTCCCCAGTCTGGAAGGAGAGGGCTAGCCCTTGCTGTTGGGTTCCTGGGGAGACTCAGCCAGTAGAGCATGAGATTCTTAATCTCTGGGTTGTGGGTTCAAGCCCCACGTTGGGCAAAAAAATTCTCCTGCGTTGCAGGGGCTTAGACTAGATGACCCATGGGGTCCCTTCCAGCTCTACAATTCTATGATTCTAAAATGCACACCTTTCGCTGGCTTTGCTCCACCCCTTGAGGTCTCCCACCTGGCTGGCACAGGTTCTCGACCTGGAAAAACGTCCTCTCATTAGCTTGGACGGAGAGCTCTTTGTGTGCCTAGGGACGACCTCGCACGGTTTTTAATTTAGCCACAAAGGCAAGATTCGCAAATATGGCTCCACCCATCTTTAAAGAATTGCCTCTGGCTCCCCACGTCACTGCCACATGGCCCTTGGAAGATTGCCCACAAGGAAATGTGCCCCCAACCCGCCAGGCTGGAATAGCTCTTAATCTCCGGGTCATGGGTTAGAGCCCCACGTTGGGCAAAAGGTTTCTCGATTGTAGGGGGTTGGGCTGGATGACCCCTGGGTTCCCTTCCAGCTCTGCAATTATAAGATTCACCCAGAGACCGACCACTAAATCCAGATGGACCCAATGAGAGCCATCTTCCAAGGCTGTATCATGGAACTTGAGCAAGCTTGTTTCCTCCTGCTCCCGAGGGCAGGACCTGGGTCACATCAGTGGTCCATTTAGTTCAGCGCTGTCTTTGTGAGACGGATGTTGGCAGGCTGGAAGGTGTGGAGAGGGGGGCAACCCAGAAGATCAAGGGTCTGGGGACCAAGCCTGATGAGGAACGCTTGAAGGAGCTGGGTATGTTTAGCCTGGAAAAGAGATAGGAGAGCCTTCTTCCAGTATCTCAGGGGTACCCGAACTTTTTTCAAAAAGGCCCAGATTTGATGTAGTGAACATGCATGAGGGCCAACCAAAGTTGTTGAGCTTTTTTGGGGATTTTACTGCCAAAGTGGCCAGATTAAATTAGGCCTTTGGAAATGCCTGCAATATCTGAGGGGCTGTCCCATGGAAGAGGGAATAATATTGTTATTAGATTTTATTTATACCCAGCCCTCACTGGCCAGAGCCGGGGTTCAGGGCAGCTAACACCAATAAAATCACAGTAAAAACATAATAGGGGGGGAAGAAAAGAAAAGATTAGAAAACCAGTTTAAATATATTCTAATATATAAAAGGATGTCACATAGAGGAGGGAGAAAGGTTGTTTTCTGCTGCTGCAGAGAAGCGGACACGGAGCAATGGCTCCAAACTACAAGAAAGAAGATTCCACCTAAACCTTCGGAAGAACTTCCTGACAGTAAGAGCTGTTTGACAGTGGAATTTGCTGCCAAGGAGTGTGGTGGAGTCTCCTTCTTTGGAGGTCTTTAAGCAGAGGCTTGACAACCATATGTCAGGAGTGCTCTGATGGTGTTTCCTGCTTGGCAGGGGGTTGGACTCGATGGCCCTTGTGGTCTCTTCCAACTCTAGGATTCTATGAAATACAGCTTAAAATGCAATTTTAAAATGCAGCCTCATTTAAAAGTAGCTGATAAATCCTGTTTTCTCCTCTTGCTCCGGAGGATAGGACTCGAACCCATGGCTTCGAGTTACAAGGAATGAGGTTCCGACTCTGTCGGAAAGCTCTTCCTGATGTTGACCACTGTTGGACAGTGGAAGGAGCTGGACTCTCCTTACTTGCCGGTTTGGAAGCAGAGGTTGGGGGGCCGTCTTTGGTTGAGATTCCAGCATTGCCAAGGGTTGGACTGGATGAGCCCTGGGGTCCCCCCGTGAGTCAAGGGTTCCTGTCCCCGAAGACCCATCTCCACTCGCTTCCTTCCCCTCCTTTCCTGCAGCTGGTTTCGGAAAAAGCACGCGCAGGCCGACCCTCTGGTCCCCATCCCGCCCAGCCCAGAGACGAAGGACCGATGGCGGAGTATGACGGTGGTGCCTTACCTGGAAGACCTGCACGGCTACAACGAAGAGGAGGAGGACGACGACTTGAAAGATGACTACTTGGAGGACGAGATCATCTACACTCAGGACTTCACTGTGCCAGGTAAGGGAGCCGGGAGGCGGCAGGGGGTGGTTGCCGTTGGCCTTGGGGTTCCAGCCAAGTTTACAGCAGGGCTGGATTTAGGTTTGATGAGGCCCTAAGCTACTGAAGAGGGACGCGGGTGGCGCTGTGGGTTAAACGCCAGAGCCTAGGACTTGCCGATCAGAAGGTCGGCGGTTCGAATCCCCGCAATGACGGGGTGAGCTCCCGTTGCTCGGTCCCTGCTCCTGCCAACCTAGCAATTCAAAAGCACATCAAAGTGCAAGTAGATAAATAGGTACCACTCCGGCGGGAAGGTAAATGGCGTTTCCGTGCGCTGCTCAGATTTGCCAGAAGCGGCTTAGTCCTGCTGGCCACATGACCCGGAAGCTATACGCCGGCTCCCACGGCCAAGAAAGTGAGATGAGCGCCGCAACCCCAGAGTCGGTCACGACTGGATCTAATGGTCAGGGGTCCCTTTACCTTTAAGCTACTGAAGGCGCTGATTGTTGTCAACACGCGTCCGTCTCGAGGGACAATGGAGAGCGTCTCTGGGGCTGAAGCCAAGTTGATGCATTTACAGCATCAAAGGCACTTCCCCAGGGCGCAAGCCTGGGCCGTGTGTCCAGAGGTCTTGGGCTGCCAGATGACAAGATCCCCCTCTTGGCCTCAAAGGCGGGGTCCAAAGGAAAGCAGAGCAAGACATTTGGCACCAGTTTGGGTCAGGGCCAGATTTAGGTTTGATGCGGCCCTCAGCTACTGAAGGTAATGGGGCCCTTTCTATGTCCAGCTGCCCTTTGTCAGCCACAAATTGTCGCTGTTTTTGTGTGTGGAATGTATGCTATATGGCAATTGATGGACCTAACAGATATCTGAAGCCATTTGCCCATGTGGCCATGCAACTAGTCCATGCAGAACGTAGGCACCCTATATATAGAAAGGAGCAAAGCAGTGATATTTTAGGGAGCAGGCGAGCAGGCGGGGGCCATGACTTACATCCTAGGAGCCTACACAACACAAAACACTGTTACTGCATGTAGGTTTTATTTCATTTGTTTTTTATCATATTTTGGAAATCTACATCCAGGTGTTTTTTTCCTTTACATTTTTGGGGGGCTTGTTTAGCTTATGCATAAATCCAGCACTGGCTTCCAGGGAGGGATGGCCTACAAGCTAAGAAGAGCTCAGTTTGAGTGCTTGGCTGTGTTGTTAAGATGACTCGCTTCATTCTTTGCTATGCATTTTGCGTTGTTTTTTTTTTTGTTTTTGTTTTTTTACGTTGCGAATTTGTGTTGCGGACCACCCCCAGGATCTCTGGATGTTGGGCGTTGTACGAATTAAAATAATAGCAACCGTAATATTGTGCAGATCGCAGTGGAGTCCATAACCAGGGGAACCGCTTCCCTGCAGATGTGCTGGGAGGGGAGCAGGGGAGGAGAAATTACTTGCCTTCGTTATGTCCCTGAAATCAGCTGAAAGGAGGTGGTTTGTGTCTCCAAGTTTTGCAGTAATCATGCAACTAGCAGCTGCAGTTGCAATCAGAATTACTCAGCTGCCCTTTGCAAACAAGGTTTGTTATAAAAATTTACAGACCGTTTGCAATGAGCAAATGAAAGTTGCCTTTTCAGCTGAATTTGGGGGGGGGACTGAATTTGGGGGGGCTATTTCGATTGCTTTCGTTTGATTTGCTCCTTTGCAAGCCGCCGAAATCTACACTTCCGACTTGGGTTGCCAGCTGCGTGCGTGTCCCACCCTCCCTGACAGCTCCCGTGTTGCGTTTTCCTCAGGTGACGACAGCGAGGCAGGGCTTAGAGAGGACGAGAGCGCAGATCAGGAAGGATATTTTGCACTCCTCTTCGGGGATGGAGATTCCACCGCCGTTGCCACCAGCTCAGAGGAAGGAAGGAGGCTTAGCTTAGATGGCAGGAGAGCTCAGGCGAAAGAGGAAGACAACAAGGCGGCTTGCTTTTCCACCAGCTAGGACCAGCCCCTGGCCTCAAACCGGGAATGGGTGGGTGGGAGGTTGTTGGGGGAAAGAACCCCTTTTAAACCATAGGTGACCCTCCAAAAATGCCCAAATCGCGGCCGGTCACCTTGCCAGTTCCTTGCCTTCTTGGAAAGTTAATGTACGTTCTTGGCGGCACTTCTCAGCGCTGCAGTTCCGTGCCAGGGCCCCTTCCTGGTGTTCCCCGGTCACAGTTTCCATGTTCTCCACCCACCCAGAGCCCCAGCTCCCCTCCTGTGCTATGCCCTGCCAGCACCCTTCTGATGTTTCAGGCCTCTATGGCTCCCTTTGGCCGTGCTCGCAGCACTAGCCCGAAACCTGTGGCCAACTTGGCGCAAAACACCAACCCCCGCCTCTCTGAGCTGTGTCGGCCCCCTCTGTGGGCACCGGCGGCAGATCATCATCACTGCGGCGTTAATCGCTGCCGTTATCTGCCACCCGTCGAATCAGCCGCATCTTGGAGAGCCGTCAGTCGGCGTTCTTGACAACGTGGTGGGTTGGCTTCTCCCCTCCTTGGCACACCCCCCCCCCCCGGGAACATGGGCTCTTAAAAAGTTCTGCCGCCCCCACCCCCTTTTATCCAGATTTATTGTTATTGTTGTTGCTTTTAAAAGGTTTTTTTTTCCGGAGAAAAGCTGTTCTTTTCCGCCTTCCGCGACCTTCGGTTTGAAGAGCGAAATAAAAAGCTTTGTTGCATTTTGAAATTCTCCCTTTAAAAAAAAAAAAATGTTTCCAATCCGACTCTTTGCTTTAGAAGCTTTGCAGTTCGGCTTACGGCAGGGTCAGTTATCTGTCGAAGAATATCCCCTGAGTTTTATATGATCTTCCTGAAAGCTCGGAAGACATAAAAACACACACACCACTATTTAAAACTCCAACTCAGAACGGGTGCAAAATAATCCCAAGTTGCCAAACATTTTGTGGCCCGGGGAGAAGAACCTTTGCGAGTGGAGCAAAAACCTCTAGCTGGGTCTGTGCAGTCAGAGAAGGCAGTGCAAGGCTTCCTGACAGGTTAGAAGAACAGGTAAGATTGTGCCTGGGGTGGAAAAAGTCGACAGGGAGGCGGGTTTTTCTCTTGTAATAATGGAACTCTGGGGTCGTTCAGCACAGACTAAAGAAAATGTCATTTGCACAGTGCAGAGTCCATAGAAAAAGAGAAAGGGACCCGAGGGTCATCTAGTCCAACCCCCTGCAGTGCAGGAATCTTGGCTAAAGCATCCATGACAGATGGCCGCCCGACCTCTCCTTTCTTGTCACTCTGAAGCCATGGATTCGGGTCCTACCTTCCAGAGCAGGAGAAAACAAGCATGCTCCCTCTTCCGTGTGACAGCCCTTAAGATATTTAAAGCGTTCAACTGTGGAACTCCCTGCCACAGGGGGCAGCCATGGGCCACCGCCTTGGATGGCTCTAAAAGAAGATGGCACAAATCCGAGGAGCAGAATTCATAGCCAGGACAGCTGCTCTCTGCCCCTGCGGTCAGAAGCACAGTATACATCCAGGAGGCTAAGTTCGGTTAGAATTGGGTACGCACTCCCAGCCTTAACGCTAAATACATTTCTTTTCCTAAAGGTAAAGGGTAAAGGGACCCCTGACCATTAGGTCGAGTCGTGACCGACTCTGGGGTTGCGGCGCTCATCTCCCTTTACTGGCCGAGGGAGCCGGCGTACAGCTTCCGGGTCATGTGGCCAGCATGACTAAGCCGCTTCTGGCGAACCAGAGCAGCGCACGGAAACGCCGTTTACCTGCTGGAGGCGGTGCCTATTTATCTACTTGCACTTTGACGTGGATTCGAACCACCAGCCTTCTAATCGGCAAGCCCCAGGCTCTGTGGTTTAGACCACAGCGCCACCCGTGTCCCTATTTTCTTCTCCTACTACAAATAAAAGCTTGGCGGGGCATGAGGGGGGAGCCCCGAGACTTCACCCGCTTGGGCAGAATTCCTTAAGTTAGATCTAAAGCACGCAGCCAGGGTTCGGAGGGTTGAGGAGGAGAAGAATACAAAGTCTTACGCGGCCTTACGCGGCCACTGCACTAACATGGTTTTAACCTCACGTGCCATTGGCTTTTCCCACCTGAGATACCTGCCTGGGCAGAATGGCCGTCGAGCAAAACAGTTGTGAGGGACACCGGCTCGCTCGCTGTCGCCCGTGGAATGGCTTTTAAGAAATAAACCCGTGAGCCAGGGTACCGCCGTATTGAAATAGCCTTCGCCATCTCCGCAGCTACGCGAGCTACGGGGACTGGTTCCCTTCCGGCCCCTCGGGGTGTCCTACTTTCCAAAGTCATGAGGTCTAGCAACTTGGGAGTTAGGGACTTTGCTTGAAGCAGCTGCTGCAAGGCGGCACGCCCGAACAGCGCCGCACGGTTGCATATTCGGGAAACGCCCCAACCGACGGGGGACCCCTGTGGGTGAAAGTGGCGGTTTTGCCACTCTCTCCAGAAACCCTTTTGTGGAAATCTGTCTATATGAATAGAAATGCGGGGTGTCGTCAAGTTCTACATCTGCGGCAGGGGGGAGAGAGAGAGAGAGACTTGGCATAGCAGAGGGGTCCCCTTTTTGCGTAGGGTTTGGGGTGCCGTATTAAGAGAGTGCCAGGAAAAAACACGAGCCCTGTATCGGGATGGCGACTCCCGCAGCGTTTGAGAACACCAGCTAAGCTGCAGGCAGAGGTGGCAGCGGAGGGAGAAGAGAAAACCAGGCGAGTGAGTCACTTGCGGGGGCAGGAGCTGGCTTACATTGCGGGGAGGGAAACTCATTAACGTTCCCATTGATCAGAAGAAGCTTTGGAGAGGTGGCTGCTTTGCATTCCCCCCCCCTCCTCTGCTCCCTCCTTCCCCGCCAAAGCACTTAAAAATTGATGTTGCTTGGCTGAATGTACTTGCATATATAGATATAAAATCCTCAACACACTATTCTTTACTTGGCTAGGAAAGTAGAGGTCCCCCCTCTCTTTCTCTCTCTCTCTTTTCTGCTCCCCCCAAAAAAACCCCCACCCTCTCCTCCCATTTCTGGGAACCCCATGGTTAAGAACCCGAAGGGGTTTGCCACTCTCTCCAGAAACCCTTTTGTGGATATCTGTCTATATGAATAGAAATGCAGAGTGTCGTCAGGTTCTGCATCTGCAGCAATGGAGCGAGGGGGAGGCCCTTTGTTTTTGTTTGTTTCTTTGTTTGTCGCCTTCCGTGCCCCCTGCCCAAATGGCTTCGGGAGCAGCATGCAAACAAAGCGAGGCAGTTGCTACCTCCGCAGGACGACTGCGTTAGCAGAAGGAGGGGGGAAACACCAAAACCCTCCACGACACGCAAGGGAAAGGGGACAGGGAGGGAAGAGGAAAACCAAAATGCCCCGACGCCGATTTCTGAAAGAGATGCTCTTATAAGAACGATCCGCTGACCCAGTTCAAGGGCTGGCGGAGGCGGTCTTTTTCCTTGATTGCTTTTATTTCATTTTTATTTGTTAACATTTGCATTCCACCTCTACCTTCCACGGAGCTCAAGGTGGTTCTCCCTGTTCCATCCTCACAGCAACCCTGCAAGTTAGCTTAGGCTAAGAGACAGCAACCGGCCCAAAAGTCACCCAGCGAGCTTCAGGGTGGGTTGAGGTTTTGAACCCTGGACAGCCAGCTCATGGCCCAATGCTCTAACCATTGTGCCACACTTCTGTTCCCCCCCCCCCCGCACTGTCCTGCAAAGGCCAGGACACATGCATGAAAAGATTCAGCACATCAAATTGAGATAAATAAATGGGGATGAACGGGTTGCTATTCGTGAGCAAAAGGCCCTCTCTGGGGATCCAAGCAACGGGTCTTTGAAACAACCCCTTTTGCAAAGGTCTTAGGCAACGGCGTGTGGGTTTTTTTTTTTTGGAGGGGGGGCCTGGAGCTCCCCAGGGAGGAAGGACGGCACGCTTTGGGTCGTGCGTAAGTCCTTTACGGTGGCGACTTACGTCTCCCCGGGGGCCTCCGTGGGTGCTGTGATGGGAATCTGCGTCCTTGGGCGAAAAAGCAATCTGCAATCGCCCCTTCTCCTGGCTCTGGCTGAGTCATCCGGCTTGAAAAAGCCACCGCTCCTCTGCGTGAAAATTACCTTGGCAGGATCTGCCGGGAGGCACCGGCAGCAGCGGGGGGAGCGAGTGCGAGAGCAGCAGACGCGATCACCGAGGGCATTGTTAGCCGAAGGCACGATTGACGTCCTCCTTCCCTCCCACCCGCCCCCGTAGCTGAGCTAAGCAATTGTCGCTCTGCCTCATTTATATATTTTTTTACGCTTGCTTGCGGGAAAGCAAATCGCTTGCACCCTTCGTGGTTTGTTTTTTTCCCCCTGGCATGGCGTTGCCGGGTGGTGTTGTAAACAAAAATTTGCCCTTTTCCCTTATGGGGTATCCAATAGCCCATATAGAGTCCTTACATAGGTTCCCTATTGGTAGGAGAAAATAACAGAGGCCAACCAGAGAATATTGAGAAGCAAAGCAGCTAGTAAGCTTGATCTTTATTGATCTGTTGCAACAGGGTGCTCCCCTCACACGCAGGAGAAACCCAGAACAATGGCGCGCAAGGTGCCATCCTGTAGATCAAGAACACCCCCAGAAACATCATACATACATCACAGAAGGGGTGTAACCTAAGACCACCCCTCAGATACATCCCACCTACATCACAGAAATTTTAATATTGTTTTTCTCCTGGATTTGTGACAGGACAGGATTTGTGAAGGAAAAGACAATGGGGAGGCTTTTCCATTTTGACCTTGCAGATAAAAGATTTGCTCAGTTTAGGAATCAAAATAGCTTCAGGTCAGTCTTCCTGTGCTGATCTATGTACGTGCAGTTATGAACATTACCATATATCTAAGACCATAAAATTCCTATCACAGCGGTAGTTGAGAAGACCCAGCTGTGGCGCCAGCGCTCGCGGCGTCCCTATTTGCCTGGGAGAAGACTTGAGTTCGAGTCCTCCTGCTCGCTGTGCCTCTCGCAGCCAAAACCTACTTTGTAGGGTCGTCTTGGGGCAGAGCAATGCACATGCTACGTCGAAACCCCTTTGGGAGAGGAACAAGGCAGGATATAAACCGCCAGAGATTTATATAATACAGTGGTGCCCCGCAAGACGAACGCCTCGCAAGACAGAAAACCCGCTAGATGAAAGGGTTTTCCATTTTGGAGGCGCTTCGCAAAACGAATTTCCCTATGGGCTTGCTTCGCAAGACGAAAATGTCTTGCGAGTTCCTGCGGGGTTTTTTCCCTTTTCCCCCCCCTTTTCCTAAGCCCTAAGCCGCTGATCCGCTGATAAGCTGCTTATCAGCTGATCCGCTAAAAGCCGCTAAATCGCTAATAGCGCTAATCCACTAAGCTGTCAATGGGCTTGCTTCGCAAGACGAAAAAACCGCTATACGAAGAGCCTCACGGAACGGATTAATTTCGTCTTGCGAGGCACCACTGTAATTCAGAAGCGGCAAGGCATCCTGTAAGAGGCAGCCTTTAAAAGAGAATTGGGGGGGGGGATGCGGAAAAGTCTACAATAGCTGCTCACCACGGTTCTCCTATTGCAGGCAGCAAATGCTGGGGATCTCGAGTGGGGAGATTCGCACTCAGGACCTGCCCCAGGGGGGCAACCCTTTGGGACGTCCGGTTAACTGCAGCAAGGACAGGGTCCTGGACTAGGTAGCTAGCTCCTCTTTGGCCAGATCCGGCAGGGAGGGCTGCTGCCAACCCAACTCCACGGAGGCACATAGCTGTCAACCTTTCCCTTTTCTTGCGAGGAATCCTATTCGGAATAAGGGAATTTCCCTTTAAAAAAGGGAAACATGGACACCTATGTGGGGCAGCTGGCCGGCCGCTGAGAAGACAGGATGTTGAACTTTAAGCATCAAGCGTTTTCTCAAACCTGGGTCCCTGGCTGTCGTCGGACTACAACTCCCATCAGCCCCGGCTAGTAGGACCAGCGGCCAGGGATGATGGGAGCCGTAGTCCAGCCGGAAACCCAAGTTTGAAAATAAAACTTTTCGGAACTATTTTGACATAAATACAATCCAACAAATAGGTGTGTTTTGACTCCCCCCTCGCACTCCGTTTATGGTTTCTTTTATACAGTGGTACCTCGGGTTACATAAGCTTCGGGTTACATATGCTTCAAGTTACAGACTCCGCTAACTCAGAAATAGTGCTTCAGGTTAAGAACTTTGCTTCAGGATGAGAACAGAAATCATGCTCCGGCGGCGCGGCAGCAGCAGGAGGCCCCATTAGCTAAAGTGCTGCTTCAGGTTAAGAACAGTTTCAGGTTAACACTGTGTGTATATATTTATATATAACACTGCAACTCCTACATTACTCCAATTATTAATTTCTCCCTAATTCTCTTTTTAGCATTAATTTTTAACTGTTCGGTTTAAATTGATCCCACTGATGAACAGTAACATTTCAGACAATCCACGAATTTCCCCCAGTCTTTGATAAAGTTCCCCCACCTCTGGGTTCCCTATTAATCCCTTAATTTTTGCCATTTTGGCATGGTCCATTAATTTAGTCTGGCATCCCTCCTTGGTTGGTACTGAATCTTCTTTCCATTGGCATACATAAAACACTTCTTTTTCTTTCTTTCAACCTTTCGGTAACTCTATAGCAGGCCTAGGCAAACTCGGCCCTCCAGATGTTTTGGGACTACAACTTCCATCATCCCTAGCTAACTGGACCAGTGGCCAGGGATGATGGGAGTTGTAGTCCCTAAGCATCTGGAGGGCCAGAGTTTGCCTATGCCTGCTATAGAGTTACCGAAAGGATGATGGGAGTTGTAGTCCCAAAACATCTGGAGGGCCAAATTTGCCTATGCCTGCTATAGTTACCGAAAGGTTGATGGGAGTTGTAGTCCCCAAACATCTGGAGGGTCAAGTTTGCCCATGCCTGGTATAGAGTTACCGAAAGGATGATGGGACTTGTAGTCCTAAAACATCTGGAGGGCTGAGTTTGCCCATGCCTGCTCTATACCAATTCTCCCTAAAAGAAATGCTTCTGGTTTGTGTGTTTTTTTAAATTAAAAGTTATTTTGAGCGTTTTCTCCCAATTCATTTATAAACCATTTCCCAGGAAGTTCCCACGTTTGAGGTTTAGATGCTCTCGTCTGCCCTCTGCACATGCCCCGTGGCACAGACCTCCCCTGTACCTCCTTTTTTCCCCCTTCTTTTTTCCGTGTTCCCGTCCGTTTGCCTTCCAGGACAGGTGCCTGACGAGGAAGCGAGGCAGAATGGGCAGAGCCGCTGCAGCCGGGGCCTCCCCAAGCCGGTCTGCATGAACGGGACGGAACCAGCCCAGCTCGGCGGCAAGACGAAGGCCGAGCGGAGGGCCAGCGCCTCGTCCAACCCTTCGCGCAAAGCCTCGTCTTCCACCAGCAGCAAGATTCGGAAGCTGTCCACCTGCAAGCAGCAGTGACGGCCTGAGCATCGCCCACCGCAGGTCTGTAGATCTTCCTCTCCACCTTCCTCTCTTTTTCCGGAAAGGTGGTGTCGCCCCGTGGTTAGAGCGCTTGCTTTGCATGCAGAAGGCCCCAGCTTCAGTTTCCAGGAGAGCCCTTGCCAGTCACTTTCAGCAGCGCTGAACAACATGAGTCAGTGATTTGACTCATAGAATTGTATAAAGCGGGAAGAATAATAATAATAATAATAATAATAATAATAATAATAATAATAATAAATTTTATTTATACCCCGCCCTCCCCAGCCAAGACCGGCCTCAGGGCGGCGAACACCAAATATAAAAACAATTGATTGAATTACAGCTTGAAAAACAAGATTAAAATACAGCATTAAAATGCAGCCTCATTTCAATGGAAACTCAATCAAAAACTTTTTTGGGGGTGAAAACGTCAAGTCTTCACCAAGGCTAACTATCCAGACTGGTCCTACGTGGGCCAGAAAAAAGCCAGGGAAGTCCCCAAATAGGAGTTCCAACACAGAAGGAGAAAGGAAAAAAGAAAGAGGGGGGGAGGGAATCAAGTTGATTCCAAGCCAAAGACCCAACTCTTACAGGCCCTGCGGAAAGAGATCAGATCCTGCAGGGCCCTGGTCTCATGAGACAAAGCGTTCCACCAGGCCGGGGCCAGTGTTGAAAAGGCCCTGGCTCTGGTTGAGGCTAATCTGACTTCCTTAGGGCTGCCTCCTCGCTCTTTGTGATGGAGGAAGGAGGCCCTTATCAAGTTAACCAGAGGAACTCACTGCCACAAGGTGTTTCGCACCATCTAGACTTGCGAGCATCATTTTCGGGGTGTTTTAATCCCCCCCCCCGAAAAAAATAGAGGGTGCTAACCAATGCAAGGTTTTTTGTAAAAAAATAATAATGCATGTATTGTGCCTCTGAGCTTAAGCGAGCGGGGATCGCGGAGCGGGGCGGACGCGATCAGCTCATGCATCCAGCTTTCATCTGACTCGACGTATATCCCTCCCTTTCCCAGCTCTGCAGAAAACCCTGAATTCCTCCTCCTCTCTCTGTCTCCCCACCCCGAACAAAATAATAATAACAAAATCCCTCCCCGGCTGTTTTCGCCCAGCTCTCCTGATTCATAAGCTCAGCCCAGGAAGAAAGAAGAGAAAATTATTCATCTGTGATCTGCCCACCCCCGCCTGGCCTCGCCGCAGTAATGCACTTAGCCGGTGGCGCCTTCTCTTCCTTGCAACCCCCCCCCCCAAAAAAAAAGCTTTTATCTCCTTGGCTTGCAACCAGGTTTCTCCATTCTCTCCCCTCCCTCTCCGGTTCTTCTTCTTTCGCCTCCTTCCTAAGTCTCCGAATAGCTTCGGAAAATAAGATGGAGTATCTCATGCAAGCGAGACTGAATCTGGATCAGGAGGGGGGTGTTGTTCCCCAAAAAAACACAAAAAAACTCCAAGATAAAGAGATTAGGAGGCGAACGTCACCCCCCCCCCCAGAGAAAGGTGGCTGTTGAGCTTTCGCTGTGCCAGCCCGGCCAAGGCAAGCCCCCAAATAATCCAGCCGAAATCTTCCCTCCAGGCCCTTCATTCGATCAAGTCCTTTGCAGCATTAAAAGAAGAAAATCTCTTGCTTTTTTGGAAGCAGGCGGCCGTGTTTCCATCTCTTGTTTCCATCTAGATCAAGGGAAGTAATAGTGCCACTGTATTCTGCTCTGGTCAGACCTCACCTGGAGTACTGTGTCCAGTTCTGGGCACCACAGTTCAAGAAGGACACTGACAAACTGGAACGTGTCCAGAGGAGGGCAACCAAAATGGTCAAAGGCCTGGAAACGAGGCCTTATGAGGAACGGCTAAGGGAGCTGGGCATGTTTAGCCTGGAGAAGAGGAGGTTAAGGGGTGATATGATAGCCATGTTCAAATATATAAAAGGATGTCACATAGAGGAGGGAGAAAGGTTGTTTTCTGCTGCTCCAGAGAAGCGGACACGGAGCAATGGCTCCAAACTACAAGAAAGAAGATTCCACCTAAACATTAGGAAGAACTTCCTGACAGTAAGAGCTGTTTGACAGTGGAATTTGCTGCCAAGGAGTGTGGTGGAGTCTCCTTCTTTGGAGGTCTTTAAGCAGAGGCTTGACAACCATATGTCAGGAGTGCTCTGAAGGTGTTTCCTGCTTGGCAGGGGGTTGGACTCGATGGCCCTTGTGGTCTCTTCCAACTCTAGGATTCTATGATTCCCCCTCCAGGCTAAACCTTTCTCCATCTCGACCCCCCCTTCTGTGAACCACCAACCCCACCCCATGTTCCAGTTTGCCTTCAGCCGCTTTTGCTTCGCCCCAGAACTGGACGCAGGTTTCCTGCTTTAATTCAGGGGCCGAAGCGAAACCGGGACTTCGGAAGCGGCGGTTCCCTTTAGCGCAGCCGAAGATTGCGTTTGGCTTCTTTGCAGATATGTCGCACTGCTGGCTCGCGGTTTTTATTTTTACTTCTTGGCCAAGGTAGCAGGCTCTCTCTTTTCTCTCTTTGAACCTACTCCCGGTAGACCTGCTGCAACTTAGCAGGCTGTGTTTTCTGTGGATCTCCTCTGCAGGCCCAGAAAGCCATGAAAAACGCTAAAAAGACCCCTCTCTGCCCTGGCCAGCTGCCCCAGCTAAGCCTCGCCAAGGTTTTCCGCCTTCTGCCTTTAAAGACCCCAGACATCGGGCCTCGTACTGTTTTCCGGCGCTTGCTAAAAACATTTCTGCTTGGATGGGCCAACTCAGATGTTTTAAAAGCCTGCGCAAGCTCCGATCTTTTAGCCTGTTGTTAAAAGATGGAATGTCTTAAATTAAGTGTTGCCAGTTTTTCTCACAATCGGAGAACTGGGGGGGTTGGAAGGAGAACATAGCGGTCATTTAGTCCAATGCAATGCAGGAATCTTTTTTCCAGCGTGGGGCTCTATTGTTTAAAAAAAATTGTGTCACCTGTTGTTGTCCTGTGTGAGTGTCTGGAGGCTGTTGGAGGATGGATGGTGGCTAATGGATTGAGGCTGAATCCTGACAAGACAGAAGTACTGTTTTTCGGGGACAGGGGGCAGGCAGGTGTGGGGGATTCCCTGGTCCTGAATGGGGTAACTGTGCCCCTGAAGGACCAGGTGCGCAGCCTGGGAGTCATTCTGGACTCACAGCTGTCCATGGAGGCACAGGTCAGTTCTGTGTCCAGGGCAGCTCCACCTGGTACGCAGGATGAGACCCTCCCTGCCCGCGGACTGTCTCGCCAGAGTAGTGTATGCTCTAGTTATCTCCCACTTGGACTACAGCAATGTGCTCTACGTGGGGCTGCCTTTAAAGGTGACCCGGAAACTACAACTAATCCAGAATGCGGCAGCTAGACTGGTGACTGGGAGCAGCCACTGAGACCACATAACACCGGTCTTGAAAGACCTACATTGGCTCCCAGTACGTTTCCGAGCACAATTCAAAGTGTTGGTGCTGACCTTTAAAGCCCTAAATGGCCCAGTATACCTGAAGGAGCATCTCCACCCCCATCGTTCTGCCCGGACACTGAGATCCAGCTCCGAGGGCCTTCTGGCGGTTCCCTCACTGCGAGAAGCAAAGCTACAGGGAACCAGGCAGAGGGCCTTCTCGGTGGTGGCGCCCGCCCTGTGGAACGCCCTCCCACCAGATGTCAAAGAGCTAAGCAACTACCTGACATTCAGAAGACATCTTAAGGCAGCCCTGTTCAGGGAAGTTTTTAATGTGTAACATCTTAGTGTATTTTTGATCTTTGTGGAAGCTGCCCAGAGCGGCTGGGGAAACCCAGCCAAATGGGCAGGGTACAAATAATAAATTATTATTGTTATTGAATGAAGGGCTGTATGCAGATGTTGTTAATGATAATAATTGTAGTGGGGTTTTCAAAGTTTTAAATTATGCACTCTTTTGCACATGGGTAACTGTGACACAACAGAGCAGTATGCAATAAATCGCAGAACTTCTTCTGACGTCCGATTTCTCTCTCTCTCTCTCTCTCTCCCTCCCCCTTTTCTTTTTTTAAAACTCTTTGCAGCCAGAGCCCCGAATTACTGCGCTTGGCGGCCGCCGTATATCCCCTCCTCGGCTCTCTGTGCATCTCCCCCCCCCCTGCCATGCCCTTGCCCGCCCGCCCCCTCCCCACGCCGGCATCCCTGGTAGCCGACCCCCGTAGACCCCTGCTTGCGATCCAAAAAAGAGAGAGCCAAGAAACAGGAAGAGAAACACCTTTTTGTAAAGAAAAAAAAAAGGACGCAATCCTTTTATTTGGGGAGGGGGGGAAGAAGAAGACGACGACGACGACATCCAACGCCGATTCAGCAAATCCTGCTTTTTTTTAGACTGAGAAGAAGAAAAAACCTGGCTGAGCGTCACCTCCCGAAATCCTGTCTGTGTGGCCGTCCGGATTCCCACGACTTGTTGGGGGGGGGGGGTTGAAGTGGGAGGGGGCTGCTCCTGGTTGAGGGGGGGCTTTTTGAGATGGGGGGTGACTTTCCTCCCGCCATTCCTCCTCATGTTAGAATTTTTGAAAGCCATCGACACGCACTTTATGTAGTAGACTACTGTTATATAATATATATATTATATATTATATTTTTTTTCCTCCCCTACCCCTTCTTTCTTTCTTTCTTTCTTTCTTTCTTTCTTTCTTTCTTTTCGGCCCCATCCTCCCTCTCTTCCCCCCTCCCTCTTTTTTGAGGGGCTGGAGGGCAGTTTATATTTGCAGTTATCTTTAGAGAACTTCCTTGCACATTTGTGACCGTATCTGAAATAAATGGAAAGAGCTGGGGAGGGGAATGTTGCGGCCTGCAAAAATTATGGGGGGGGGGGAGAAGAGAGGTTCAGAAAGTGGGGATGGGGCGTTGTGGGGAGGGGAAAACCCGGTATTTAAAACGTCAACAAACAAAATCACCACACTATTAAAACGAAAATAAAAAAATCTGCATGCTGTTTATAAGGGCTGGAGCAAAGGGAAGTGAGTGTTTTTTTTTTCTTTCTTTCCTTTTTTTTTCTTTTTTTTAAAGAAAATAAAAGTCAAAATGGAGCCATGGGTTTCTGAGCCTGCTTTTTTTTGGGGGGGGGGGGTGGCGGTGCTGATTTAGCCCAGCCTGGGAGGAAAAAAACAATTGAGCTAGACACAGTGGTACCTCGGGTTACATACGCTTCAGGTTACATATGCTTCAGGTTACAGACTCTGCTAACCCAGAAATAGTGCTTCAGTTTAAGAACTTTGCTTCAGGATGAGAACAGAAATCGCACGGAGGCCCCATTAGCTAAAGTGGTGCTTCAGGTTAAGAACAGTTTCAGGTTAAGAACGGACCTCCGGAACAAATTAAGTACGTAACCAGAGGTACCCTATATTGGCACGTGGAGATGCCCAAGTCTTCCATAAAAGGAGCGTTTGGGTGGATGCAGCTCTGGGGCACGGCAAAGACCCCCTCGGATTTTGGGGGGACACCTTACACTCTATGAGATACAGAGAGGGGAGGCAAGATCTTCTTCCATTAAGGGAACCCCAGCCAACGCACTTAGGTCCCTCTCCCTGGGAGTATGTGGTCCCTGATTCGGAGGTAAAATTTCTGCCTCCAGCTGGACCCCTGACGCCTCCATGTTTGTCACCATTTCTTGCACGTATAGCCCAATTTTCCCCTCCCAGAAGGGTAAAGGGACCCCTGACCATTAGATCCAGTCGTGGCCGACTCTGGGGTTGCGGCGCTCATCTCGCTTTACTGGCTGAGGGAGCCGGCGTACAGCTTCCGGGTCATGTGGCCAGCAGGACGAACCAGAGCAGGGCACGGAAACGCCGTTTACCTTCCCGCCAGAGCGGTACCTATTTATCTACTTGCACTTTGACGTGCTTTCAAACTGCTAGGTGGGTAGGAGCAGGGACCGAGCAACGGGAGCTCACCCTCTCGTGGGGATTCGAACCGCCAACCTTCCTTTAAACCCTGAAAATTAGGCTTGAGACGCAGCAAGGTCACTTGGCAAGTTACTTGGCTGAGCGGGGATTCGAACCCAGGTCTCAGTCTGACACAGAAGGCCGCAGCACGCCGGATCGTTTGCCGTCTGCTGGGAAAGAGCCTTTTTTCCGTTGCAGCTGCAGTTCTCTGGGCTGGTGGGTCTCCCAGTTCCCCCGGTCGCCACTGCGGTGGTCTCGACGTAGCTGGACTCCAAACTCCCGTCAGCCAGCAGTAAGAAATAAAGGTAAAGGCACCCCTGACCATTAGGTCCAGTCGTGGCCGACTCTGGGGTTGCGGCGCTCATCTCGCTTTACTGGCCGAGGGAGCCGGTGTACAGCTGGATCATGTGGCCAGCAGGACTAAATCGCTTCTGGCGAACCAGAGCAGCGCACGAAAACGCCGTTTACCTTCCCGCCAGAGCAGTACCTATTTATCTACTTGCACTTTGACGTGCTTTCGAACTGCTAGGTTGGCAGGAGCAGGGACCGAGCAACGGGAGCTCACCCCGTCATTGAGGGGATTCGAACCGCCGACCTTCTGATCGGCAAGCCCTAGGCTCTGTGGTTTAACCCACAGCGCCACCCGCGTCCCTTAGTGAGAAATTACAGGAGTTCTATTTCTTTCCTGCATTTTTATCCCGCTGGCATCCTCAGTCCTCTATTATTCATTCTCACAACAACCCTGTGAGGTAGGCTAGACTGACTGGGGAAGGGCCCCAGCTTGGTGATGGGGCACTTACCTTGCATGTATACGTTACCAGGATCAGTCCCAGGGTGGCGTCTCCCAAAAGGGCCAGAGACCCTTTCGGAAGCGCCGGAGGGTTGCTGCCAACCAGTGTAAGGGCTACTGTGCTCTATGTGGGTTGGGCTGACACTGCAAACTCACTTCCTGTCTATGCCTTGAAGGAGAGCTTGTGGGAAAGAGCAGCAAAACAATTAAAAACTCAAGCACTTACTCCATGGGTAGGCAAACTAAGGCCCGGGGGTCGGATCCGGCCCAATCGCCTTCTCAGTCTGGCCTGCAGACCATCCGGGAATCAGCATGTTTTTACACAAGCAGAATGTGCCCTTTTATTTAAAACGCATCTCTGGGTTATTTGTGGGGCCTACCTGGTGTTTTTACATGAGTAGAACGTGTGCTTTTATTTAAAATGCATCTCTGGGTTACTGTATTTTTTGCTCTATAAGACTCACTTTCCCCCTCCTTAAAAGTAAGGGGAAATGTGTGTGCGTCTTATGGAGCGAATGCAGGCTGCGCAGCTATCCCAGAAGCCAGAACAGCAAGAGGGATTGCTGCTTTCACCGCGCTGCGATCCCTCTAGCTGTTCTGGCTTCTGAGATTCAGAATATTTTTCTTCTTGTTTTCCTCCTCCAAAAACTAGGTGCGTCTTGTGGTCTGGTGTGTCTTATAGAGTGAAAAATACGGTATTTGGGGGGCAGTCCACTGTCCCTCAGACTCTGTGGGGAGCCGGACTATATTTTGAAGGAAAAAAATGAATTCCTGTGCCCCACAAATAACCCAGAGATGCATTTGAAATCAAAGGGCACATTCTACTCATGTAAAAACACGCTGATTCTCAGACCGTCCGCAGGCCGGATTTGGAAGGCGATTGGGCCGGATCCGGCCCCTGGGCCTTAGGTTGCCTACCCCAGACCTAGAGGTCACCTGCTTGGCGAAACCCACACCCGGGAGTTATAGTGCCAGGCCCTATATACAACCTCTGGGTCTGACAGTGTCTACGACTTAAGGGGGAAAGAAGACCACATACACCCATTGGAAAACGTTGGCACATTGTTTATTTAATAAAGTCTTGTATTTTTATTTTTATTTTTTGCTCTCCCCCTCCATTGAAAAAGGCGTTGGGAAAGGAGGTTTGCGGTTTGGTCTGCTGCTTTTACGAAGCGGGGAGGGGAAAAACAGGCTTTTGCATTGCCCCCCCGCCGACAAAAAAAAGACAAATTGTGATCATAGGATGGCCAGAGTTGGAAGAGACCCCCCCCCCAAAAAAAACCACACATACAGAAGGGTCTTCTAGTCCAACCGCTTTGCAAGGCAGGACTCCCAAGCTAGACGATTATGACGGTTTCGACAATGACATGAGCAAGATGGCAAAACAAGCCAGGACTTTGGAATAAATAAATAAATATATGTGTATATATATATATATTCTCACATCTCCAAAAGAAGGGGGGGGGAGAAAAGATCGTCCCGCCGCATCTCTTGCAGTAGACGTTTTTCACTTTTACAAAATTAAGTTTCTCTTCTTTTCCAGCTGTGCCCCCCCCCCCAATTCCCAACCCCTTCAAGTAGTGCTTTGGACGTTGATTTTGAAAGGAAAAAAAAAATGAAAACTGGAGGGCAGGACCCACACATCCAAACAGACGCGCGCACACCCCACTCCTCCCCGAACCCCCCCCCCCCCCCGTTGACATGCAAAAGAATTGAAGCACGGAAAGGAAAAAGTTAGAATTTGGCACACATCCCCTGCATGGCGGTGTTGGGAGATGGATGGGTCAGTTTGCCCCCTCCCCAAGCGATGTGCTTGTAGCCACGTAGTAGCAACGATACGTTAAAAGAAAAAGCTTGCTTCCGCCGCCTTATAATCTGCTTAAAAATTAAAGGCGGAATAAAACCGCCTGCTCGTATAGGTGAAACTCAAAAAATTAGAATACCGCGGGAAAGTTCGTTTATTTCTGTAATTCAACTTAAAAGGTGAAACTCATGACATGCAAAGCGAGATATATTTTACATCTCAGAGGTCCGATATTGCTCTATTTGCAATCCTTGTTTTGCTGATTTCATTGAATATTCTGATTTTCTGAGATTGTTAATTGGTTTCACCTTTGAAGCTGAATTAGTGAAATACAGGAACTTTTCCATGATATTCTAATTTTTCGAGTTTCACCTGTATATTATTATTTTTCTTCAACCACAAATGTGGATAAATAATTTTTTTAAAAAATTACAAAGATAACGCGCACCCCCTTTGCATCGATTTGGAGAACAGGGCAGATTGCGGAATAACGTGTCGGAAGAGGCACGTTTTTGTAGCCGAGTGCGTGAGGACTATGGCTGATCTCTGTTTCTTCCGCTGGGCCTTACCCCCAAACTCGCGGCTCTCCTATCTCAGCCTGGGGAGAAAAAATGGGCGGCTTTCTGATGGCTCTAGACTTCCTGGCTTCTGAGACTAGCAGTCCAAGAACACTGGGGACACACACACACGGACGTTAGTCATCCCTGCGTCATCCGCTGACGCTAAGACCAGGGTATTTCTCATTCCGCTGCCCAGTTCACATGAGGACTATAAACTTGGGAGCATTCAAGTAGCAGCTCCGACACCCCTTTTCCGATCAAGCTGTTTAGTATCTCTGCGCAAGGGATGGTGGCGCCGGAAGGAAAGCCAAAGCAAAGGAGGGAACAGCGTACAATTTTGTTGAACGGGAAAAGTTGAAGATAATAAGAGAATCGGCGACGGAGGAGTAACGCAGGGACGCGAGGAAAGACGGAGGCCTGAGCTATCAAAGAACTCGGGCGTGCTGCTTCTACTGCAACCCGTGTGCCTCGCTTTGCCAAGTATGTACCCCAAAACGGCAAAACCCGCTCCAAACCTGTCCAGTAACCCATGGCAATTTCACCCACCCAGGCAGCTCACCAGCTTAATAAAACAGCATTTCTGGAACCGGTTCCACGCCAACGAAAGTTCATTGGGAAGAAACTTGGGTGAGGGATCAGGGCCAAGCGGGCAGGCTTTTCTGTCCCATCTGGAAGGCGAGGTTGTTTCTGCCTCCCACCACGAGGACGCCCAGCGACAGACGGAGGGAGAAGGAGGAAAGGAGAAGGTTATTGCTTGCAAAAAGAAAAAAAACCAGAGAGAGAGTGTGTGTGCAAAGGTGAAGGAGTCATTTATAGTTATCTGCTACAACCAGCTCTTTTCAACGTCGTGAGGTAAAAGTCGGGCCTCTGCGAGGTTCCGGGGTCTCCTGTTATTAGCGAGAAAAAGCCCCTTTGGAACGTAATGTCCGGGCTGTGCAATAGAGGCACCTGCTTTGGCAAACCCACCTCGGAGGGGGAAGGGAGAACGGGCTCATCTCGGGCCCCCAAACCCTCTCGGGCACCGGCGAGAAGGGAGCAGAGGCTGCCAGGAGCAAGATCCCGCCCTCCCCGGCCCCTCGCAAGCAGAAGGCTGAAGGGCCCGCTGCTGCCCGTCACACAAACGCAGCCTTGACCAGTTTCCCTTGACCCTCTGCGGACTCCGAGTCCGGCTAGAGACAGGGATGCCTGCGGGATGGCGACTCCCCTAGGATCCAGCGACGTCCCTTGCGTGGTACCTGCCCCACCAGGGCCACCGTCCTCTGAGATAGTGTGCCCCATTGCCCCGGTTGGCTGGCAAATCCCAGGCCGGCCCCGGGGAGGGACTGGGGAGAAAGCGATGGCTACCTCACCCTGAAGTCAACGGCGTCCCCCTGCTCCTCTACTCTGGGCTGTGGTCAGGGGAGGCGTCTGCCACAGCCACCATGCACCCTGGACTCTCTCTCGGTTTTTTCAAGCACCCATACATCCTTTCCTCCAACCCCCCGGTTATCTTGTCCATCAGTTCGCTGCCCAGGCCGCCCAGGCCTGGGCACTGCCCATCCTCGAGGCAGCCGCTGCCATACGGCTCGGGCGGCCCCTTGGCCTCCTCCGGCGGCTCCTCTTCTATCACCTGGATTTTGTCGCCGGCTTCCGCCGTCGCCGGTGCCGCCTCCTCGTCCCCGGCGCTGACGATGCGTGGCAGGGTGCTCTGGTAGCGCCCCTCGAGCGGGTAGTTGACGCTGTCGCCCCTCCGCAATGGCGTGCGGTGCCTCTCCAGGGCCGGCGGATAGCGGACGCCGGGGTCGCTGTACTGTTTGGCCCTCTGCCACTGCTTCCGGAGGTGTGTCCGGGAACGGTGCTTGGCTCGCAGCGGCGAATCGTCGAACTGAGGGTCGTGGCGGACGAAGGCGTTGAAGAGGGCGTCCGTCTTCTCATCGATGCTGTAGTCCCGGCGGGGCAGTGCGTCCCGGGTGGGAAAGAGCTGCCCGTAAGGGGCCCAAACCAGCGGACTTGGGGCCGGCGGCCCGCCGGAAGCCCCTTCCACGGCCTCATCTTCCTCCTCCGGTTCTTGGCCTTCGAAACTCTCAAAGATGGTGGCTCGGCGGCCGGCGCTGGTGAAGCAGTATCGCTTCTCCGAGGCTGTCTGGTCTTCGCCGACGCGCCCGCAGGGAGCCTCGATGGAGGCGTAGCCGCTGTCCATCTGCAGGAGCTTCCGGGTCCCGGCCTCCGACTCTACGCTGTCCTGTTTGGCTTTCCCCGGCAATCTGTCCTCTCCTGCTTCGGCCTCGTCCGCCAAGGAAGAAGGGAAGCTGGGCAAGCCACCGCTCGAAGAGATGCTCTCCCCGCCGTCGCTGCGCACCGAGTCCCGGTCGTTGCCCTGCTCCGACGAAGCGTACATCTCCAACGATGCCCGCAGGCTCCAGATGTCGTGGTAAAGGGGGGTGGGTGGCTGCTGCGGTGGCGGCGGTGGCGGCTCCAAAGCGGGGGGCTCAGCGGAGGGGGGGCTGGGTTGCTCCGCCGGCTCTATCCTGCATCCAGAACACAACAGGTACATTTTCCCTTTAAAAACACCTTTTGGGTCTTAGGATCGTATGGAACGAAAACAGCAAATGATAATCGAGACCTGATATATATACATACATACATACATAAATACACACACACATACTTTTCAAGTTCATATATCGTATTTTTTCCTCTCTAAGACTCACTTTTTCCCTCCTAAAAAGTAAGGGGAAATGTGTGTGCGTCTTATGGAGCGAATGCAGGCTGCGCAGCTATCCCAGAAGCCAGAACAGCAAGAGGGATTGCTGCTTTCACTGCGCAGCGATCCCTCTCGCTGTTCTGGCTTCTGAGATTCAGAATATTTTTTTTCTTGTTTTCCTCCTCCAAAAACTAGGTGCGTCTTGTGGTCTGGTGCGTCTTACAGAGCGAAAAATACGGTACACACACACCCACACACACACACACACCCACACACACACTTACTTTTCAAGTTTATACATTTCACTGATTTCACAATCATCTTGACATTTCAAAACTTTACTTCCTTCCCCCTCTTTCTGCGGTTCCTTAAATTTCATTTTAATACCTTTCCCATATCCAAATTAACTTCATTTGCTCATTCATTCATCTTCTTTAAATACATACTCTTACGAAACTGCAAGTTATTACAATAAGCCTGCCAATGTTTTCATCCGTTTACAAATTATCTGTTAATATTCAATAAACCATTTCCATTCATTTATTTGTTTTTTTAAAAAAATGTTATCTTGATTTCTTGTTCTTCTGGCAAGTTTCACCATTTCTGCATATTGCATTGCTGTTACAGTGGTACCTCGGGTTACATACGCTTCAGGTTACAGACTCCACTAACCCAGAAATAGTACCTCGGGTTCAGAACTTTGCTTCAGGATGAGAACAGAAATCGTGCAGCAGCAGCAGGAGGCCCCATTAGCTAAAGTGGTGCTTCAGGTTAAGAACAGTTTAAGGTTAAGAACGGACCTCCGGAATGGATTAAGTACTTAACCCGAGGTACCACTGTACTCTTACAAAACTGCAGGTTATTACAATAATCCTGCCGATGTTTTTATCATTTAACAAATTATCTATAAATATTAAATAAACCGTTTCCATTCTTTTATTTTTTAAAAATTGTTATCTTGATTTCTTGTTCTTCCGGCAAGTTTCGTCATTTCTGCATATTCCATTGCCGTTATAAGAGAATAAATGAGATGCTCGTGGTGAAGATCCAGCACCTCTTTTTTCTAGAAAAAGGGCACTGGCCTAGCCCATCCTCCCTGCAAAAGGGCAGCACCGATGCCAGCTGCTGGAAAACAGCAGAAGGGGACAAAGCTGCTCATGTGCTCAAATCCTGCTTGCGAGTTTCCCTTTGGGACAACTGGTTGGCTCCTGTGTCCGAGGCAGCTCCATCTGGTATGCAGGATGAGACCCTCCCTGCCCACGGACTGCCTCGCCAGAGTGGTGCATGCTCTGGTTATCTCCCGCTTGGAGAGATTCCACCTAAACATTAGGAAGAACTTCCTGACAGTAAGAGCTGTTCGACAGTGGAATTTGCTGCCAAGGAGTGTGGTGGAGTCTCCTTCTTTGGAGGTCTTTAAGCAGAGGCTTGACAACCATATGTCAGGAGTGCTCTGATGGTGTTTCCTGCTTGGCAGGGGGTTGGACTCGATGGCCCTTGTGGTCTCTTCCAACTCTAGGATTCTATGGACTACTGCAATGCGCTCTACGTGGGGCTACCTTTGAAGGTGACCCAGAAACCGCAATTAATCCAGAATGCGGCAGCTAGACTGGGGACTGGGAGTGGCCGCCGAGACCACATAACACCGGTCCTGAAAGATCTCCATTGGCTCCCAGTACGTTTCCGAGCACAATTCAAAGTGTTGGTGCTGACCTTGAAAGCCCTAAACGGCCTCGGCCCAGTATACCTGAAGGAGCGTCTCCACCCCCATCATTCTGCCTGGACGCTGAGGTCCAGCTCCGAGGGCCTTCTGGCGGTTCCCTCACTGCGAGAAGCAAAGCTACAGGGAACCAGGCAGAGGGCCTTCTTGGTGGTGGCGCCCACCCTGTGGAACGCCCTCCCACCAGATGTCAAAGAGAACAACTACTACCAGACTTTTAGAAGACATCTGAAGGCAGCCCTGTTTAGGGAAGCTTTTAATGTTTAATAGGTTATTGTATTTTAGTGTTTTGTTGGAAGCCGCCCAGAGTGGCTGGGGGGACCCAGCCAGATGGGTGGGGTATAAACAATATATTATTATTATTATTATTATTATTATTATTATTATTATTATTATTATATGGGCATTTTGGCCCCTGTGAGAACAGGACTTAAGATGGGCCACTGGGACTAGATCCAGCAGCCCCTTCGTTTGTTCTTATTAAACGAGCCGCTGCAGCTCAGGAAGGAGAGGAGAGGCCCTTCGCAAACTTCCTTGCGGATACAGCAAAGCCTGCCCGATTATAACGCCAAAGTTGAAGGTTCAATCCCTGCAAGGGACAGCTGCATTTGGGGGTGGTGGTTTGGACTAAATAACCCTCCAACTCTATGATAGGGTTCCACATAGCCAGGATTTGGCCGTCGGAAACAGTGCCCAGGCAGAAACTTCTTTACTGTCTGGCAAAACTTTATGGAAGTAGATTTTGGCAAATCTTTTTTTAAAAATGCTCAAAAGCTTCAATTTTATTTTATTTTTTGTTTTTGCAAAATAAAAGAAGCTAAACTTTGGACCAGGGGTCAGCAAACCTTTTCAGCAGGGGGCCAGTCCACTGTCCATCAGACCTTGTGGGGGGCAGACTATATTTTGGAAAAATAGAAGAAAAAAGAACGAATTCCTATACCCCACAAATAACCCAGAGGTGCATTTTAAATGAAAGGACACATTCTACTCATGTAAAAACACACTGATTCCCAGACTGTCCGCATGTCAGATTTAGAAGGTGATTGGGCTGGATCCGGCCCCCGGGCCTTAGTTTGCCTATGCATGCTTTGGACAAAAAAAAAGATAAAGAAAAACCCAACAACTTTTTCAAGGAATGAAAGCTCAACACCTTTAGTGTCCGGATTTTCACTTTTTGAAATATGGCAACCCTATGACTCTTAAAGGGACGCGGGTGGTGCTAGGGACGCAGGTGGCACTGTGGGTTAAACCACAGAGCCTAGGACTTGCCAATCAGGAGATCGGCGGTTCGAACCCCCGCGACGGGGTGAGCTCCTGTTGCTCGGTCCCTGCTCCTGCCAACCTAGCAGTTCGAAAGCACGTCAAAGTGCAAGTAGATAAATAGGTACCGCTCCGGCGGGAAGGTAAACGGCGTTTCCGTGCGCTGCTCCGGTTCGCCAGAAGCGGCTTAGTCCTGACCCGGAAGCTGTACGCCGGCTCCCTCGGCCAGCAAACGAAATGAGCGCCACAACCCCAGGGTCGGCCACGACTGGACCTAATGGTCAGGGGTTCCTTTAACTATGACTCTTAAGCCTACCCAATCCATGAATCCTGCAGTGCTGCCGAAATTCTCCCCCAGTCTTTCCTCATGCCATCACACCTGTGTCTTCTCTGCCCCACCCCCCCCCGCCCCATTCCCACTTATCTACTGAAAAATACCTGCCGAGGGATAAGGTGGAGCTGGCTGGAGCGGGCAGGAACGGCCCGCCGACGGGCCTGAACGCCACGTCATCCGTCCGGGCGATGTATTGGATTATGTCCGTCTGGTGGGGGTCACGGTCTTCTTGGTCCATGCTCTCGCTTGCGGCCCTCTGCCGCTGGAACTGGTGCCGTTTCGGAGAGCCTGGGCAAAGGACCGGGTGGCGAAGACCAAGAGTTAAGCGGGGGGGGGGGGGGGGACGACATTGGGGGGGGGAGAGAAAGAGAAGAGACGACAACCAAAATATGATTATTTTGGACAAGGGCAAGCCTTTCTCGAATCCCACCCTGCCAACAAAAAGAGATGTCCATTCAACCAGCAATTACAGTGGTACCTCAGGTTACATACACTTCAGGTTACAGACTCTGCTACCCTAGAAATAGTATCTCAGGTTAAGAACTTTGCTTCAGGATGAAAACAGAAATCGTGCGGTGGCGGCAACGGGAGGTCCCATTAGCTAAAGTGGTGCTTCAGGTTAAGAACAGTTTCAGGTTAAGAACGGACCTCCGGAACGAATTAAGTACTTAACCCGAGGTAAAGGTAAAGGGACCCCTGACCGTTAGGTCCAGTCATGGCCGACTCTGGGGTTGCGGCCCTCATCTCGCTTTATTGGCTGAGGGAGCTGGCGTACAGCTTCCGGGTCATGTGGCCAGCATGACTGGAGAACCAGAGCAGCGCACAGAAACGCCATTTACCTTCCCGCTGGAGCAGTACCTATTTATCTACTTGCACTAGTGTGCTTTTGAACTGCTAGGCTGGCAGGAGCAGGGACCAAGCAACGGGAGCTCACTCTGTCACGGGGATTCGAATCACCGACCTTCTGATTGGCAAGTCCTAGGCTCTGTGGTTTAACCCACAGCGCCACCTGTTTAAAAAATGACGTCTTGATCAGAATTAAAGCCTCTGTGTACATAGGGCTGCCATAGGTGCAGGATTTCAAAGGTGGAATTGATGTCCAAAAAGCAGCGCTTTGTCCTGGATCTTGGAGAAGTCAATCAAAAACTCGTGGGGGTTTTGGCGTCTTTGTTTTTTAAGAAAAAAGATCAACAACAACTTTTGGGTTTTCCTAAATAAAAGCAAAAATATTTGCTGGCGTTTTCTAGTAGAAAACTCAACAACTTTTGGTGTGTCCTGGTTTTTACTTTTTGAAATATGGCAAACCCTATATGTGCAGCAAAGCGCAATGGGAGGATAATCGTTTCTCACGAGTTAAATACCGACGATACATCACTTTATAAAAATTCTCTGAGATAATGCAGATAATCAATGATCGTGAAATCATGAAGGAAGAGGGTTCATTATGGCCTCATCCTGATGAACACATCTCTCTTACTGCATTAAAAAAATGGCTTCTCTTGTTGATGCAACTCAGTCCAAATCCAATCTCAGTCCAATCTCATCCAATTACGCTTCAAGATTAAGCCAATTTAAATGGTATGGCTTTAAGCTTGTTCCGCAAAGTTTATTTTGGCGGGGTCACTTTCCATTCTACGGGTTTTCAGATATATATATATATTTTTACAGAGCGAGTTTAACAAATGCTTTAAAAAAGCTGTGTTTCTTTTATTTTCTTTGAACAACCGCAGCAACACTATCACAAACCTGAAACACGTTACAGTGGTCCCTTGGTTCTCAAACTTAATCCGTTCCGGAAGTCCGTTCCAAAACCCAAACATTCCAAAATCAAGGGGTGCTTTCCCATAGAAAGTAATGCAGTACGGATTAATCCATTCCAGACTTTTAAAAAGAACCCCTGACACAGGAATTTGACATGAATCTTGCTATCTAACGAGACCATGGATCCATAAAAGGTAAGCAATAATCAACGTACTGCAGTCACACAATCAATCCATCAGTAGCTAAACTGGATTCCACACAGTCACAAAAACAAAACAAAAAAGAGCCGCAAAAACAAAAACGCAAAATAAATAGCAATACCAGACAGACCTCAGTCTAAACGGATGTGTGGCACTCAAATCAGAAGCACAACACTCAAAATGGAGCACGTTCGGCTTCCGAAAAAAGTTCGCAAACCAGAACACTTACTTCCGGGTTTGCAGTGTTTGGGTTCCAAGGTGTTTGAGAACCAAAGTACCACTGTATGCTTAAATAAAAGAGACTACAAGGCTTTATTTTGCCCCAGGGACCAGCAGATCAAGAGAGGTTGCATTGATGCCTCCAGTTCACGGGTGCAACGCTTGAATCGTGCCAGTGAGAGTGAGTGGGCACCAAAGCAGGTGTGATGGCCTGGGAATCTGGTTCAGAGGCTGAACCTGAAGGAATCCCAGCCTGCACAGGAGTCCCCGCCTCCAGGGCTGACTGAGCCGGGGCTGGGGCCTGAGCCCGAAGGGTCCTCACCTGTGTGGGATCCTCAGGTGCAGGCATCAGCTGAGTCTGCTCTGGCTCCTGAGGTGATGGAGGACCCATTGCCTGCAGGTGCTCCACTCTCAGCCCCGTCAGAGGAAGCGGAGGTTGCCTCTGGGTCTGGTAACCCTCCAGCCTCTCCTGAGCTGCAGAGGCTCAGGGCAGAGAGGCAGAGGGAACTAAGTTCCCGCAGGAGGAGTGCTTGCCTCCAGGAGAGGCTAGTCGCCAGAGGATCGGCGCCGCCCTATGACTCAGGGCAGATAAAAGCCAGCCAGCCCCAGTCCCAAGTTGCGGGAGTAACATTGTTGGTAGCCAGTTCCTGCCTGCACCCTGTTTCTGCTTCTCTGCCGGAGCTCCTGACCTCACCCGACCCTCTGCCTTGGACCCAGTTTCAGCTTTGACGGATAGCCTCCATGCTGCATCCTCGACCTCGGATTGGACCATAGCTGTCAAGCGTCCCTTATTTGGTGGGACAGTCCCTTATCCCAGCGCCATGTCCCGCTGCTGTCCCTTATTGATGATGTCCCTTAAATAAGCTACTGAAGGTAACGGGGGCCCTTTCTATGTCCAGCTGTCCTTTGTCAACAACAAATTGTTGCTGTTTTCTTGTGTTGAATATATGCTATATGGTAATTAATGGACCTAATAGGTATCTAAAGCCATTTGCACGCAACAAAATATGTCTTTCATCAAAGGAATTGTTGATCCCTTATTTTGGCTGCTGATCCCTTATTTTCGAGGCTGCTGGACTAGGACCTCGCCGCACGGTTAACCCACGGGACCAGCACAGCTGGGCAACTACCAAAAAAGGAGCATGGCGTATCCGACCCCCCAGGCCAAAGTATCACCCCTCCATCGGCATGACCCACCTCTCGTGTCCAGACTGGATGCTCTCTGGCTCGTCTCCAGTTTCCATTTCTTGATCCGAAAGTAGGGTCTGGCACCCTCGAGGCTGGCATGGCGGCGTAGGCGGGTGAAGAAGTGAAAGACGGCGCCCTGGGAAGGGGCCGGCGGGGCCTCCCCCGTCCCGCCCCCTCCAGCACCTTTGGGACTCTGGCCGGCGCCGTCGGACTGAGAAGAGGGGAAGGAAGGAGGAGGAGGGATCGGTCAGGAACGGCCGGCGGTTTTGCCACCCAAATAAAAATGCTCCCCTAACCATCAAACACGCAGAGAGACGCGTCGCGCTACAATGGCCTCCCCTCTGGGCGCAAGGACGGAAGACGTGTCGGTGAAACACGTACAGCGAGGGAAATAAGTATTTGATCCCCCTGCCCAATTTGCCCGTTTGCCCTCTGACGAAGAAACGACCAGTCCGTAATTTTAACGGTAGGTTTTATCGTAGCTGTGAGAGACAGAATCTCTTTTGTCTTCTGGGTTTCTGGGGTTTTTCCTGTTGTAATTCTGTCTCTCACAGAGTTCCCCCGAGTGAACCTGCAGGAAAAATAAACAACAAACCCCCAAATTTGGGATCTTCTCCAAACCCGTGCCAGGATTTTGGGGTGTGGTTTTTTTTCAGCGAAAAGCCTGTGTTTTGCAGGCCTGAGCGTTTGATACAGCAAACATGGGGTTCATACTTAGCATTAGCTTCGAACCTCCGAATTTGGGGTCCCCTCCACAGATGCACAGAGACATCGAATCTTAAGAGCTGGAAGGGACCCTCGGGTCATCTAGTCCAACCCCTTGAAATGCAGGAATCGCAGCCAAAGTGCCCCTGGCAGGCGGGCATCCGACCTCTGCTTAAAAACGTCCAAAGAAGGAGAGCCCTTTCAAAGGAGTCCGTTCCACTGTCAAATGGCTCCATCTTCCATGCAGCAAGCAGCCCTTCCGGTATTTGATCACCTGTCCATCGTCTATTTTCCAAGCCCTCCTCTGCACACCTTTTCAATCTCTCTTAAAATGGGGTGCCCAGAACTGGACACAGGACCGCAGGTGTGGTCCGAATCAAGGCATTCCCTCGAACAGGGTGCAGGATTTGTGCAGGGTAGCCAAATTCTGTGTGACTGCCGTAAAACGTAGGGAACAAGCTGTGCTATCATAATGATTAAGGCCTTAAATTATAATTTTAGGTTATATGTTAGTGACTAAAGTTTTAATTTATATAGATATTTACCTGTTGCTATATCTGTATTGTCCCTGTTACAAAGTTAAAGGGACCCCTGACCATTAGGTCCAGTCGTGGCCAACTCTGAGGTTGCGGCGCTCATCTCGCTTTATTGGCCAAGGGAGCCGGCGTACAGCTTCCGACTCATGTGGCCAGCATGACTTCTGGCAAACCAGAGCAGCGCACGGAAATGCCATTTACCTTCCCGCCGGAGCGGTACCTATTTGTCTACTTGCACTTTGACGTGCTTTCGAACTGCTAGGTTGGCAGGAGCAGGGACCGAACAATGGGAGCTCACTTTGTCGCGTGGATTTGAACCGCCGACCTTCTGATCAGCAAGCCCTAGGCTCTGTGGTTTAACCCACAGCGCCACCTACATCCCTGACTAAGTTTTAATTTATATATTTTTTAGCTGTTGCTATATCTGTATCATCCCTGTTAGACCTATTTGCAAATTCAAATGTATCCCTGTCATGTTTTATGACTTCCTTGATGTGGGCTGGAACTGGTCTGTGACCAAAATAATAAAATTCATTCATTCATATGGCCTAAAATCGCATTAGGCTTTTTTGCCGCTGCATAATAATAATAATAATTATTTATTTTTTGTACCTCGCCCATTTGGCTGGGTTTTCCCAGCCACTCTGGGCGGCTTCCACAGAGACCAAAAATACACTAAAATATCACACATTAAAAACTTCCCTGAACAGGGCTGCCTTAAGATGTCTTCTGAATGTCAGGTAGTTGTTTATCGCTTTGACATCTGATGGGAGGGCGTTCCACAGGGCAAGCGCCACTACCGAGAAGGCCCTCTGCCTGGTTCCCTGTAGCTTGGCTTCTCGCAATGAGGGAACCGCCAGAAGGCCCTCGGAGCTGGACCTCAGTGTCCGGGTAGAACGATGAGGGTGGAGACGCTCCTTCAGGTCTACTGGGCCGAGGCCGTTTAGGGCTTAAAAGGTCAGCACCAACACTTTGAATTGTGCTCGGAAACGTACTGGGAGCCAATGTAGGTCTTTCAAGACTGGTGTTATGTGGTCTCGGTGGCCGCTCCCAGTCCCCAGTCTGGCTGCCGCATTCTGGATTAATTGCAGTTTCCGGGTCACCTTCAAAGGTAGCCCCACATAGAGCGCATTGCAGTAGTCCAAGCGGGAGATAACCAGAGCATGCACCACTCTGGCCAGACAGTCTGTGGGCAGGGAGGGTCTCATCCTGCGTACCAGGTGGAGCTGCCCTGGACACAGAATTGACCTGTGCCTCCATGGACAGCTGTGAGTCCAGAATGACTCCCAGGCTGTGCACCTGGTCCTTCGGGGGCACAGTTACCTCATTCAGGACCAGGGAGTCCCCCACACCCAGTGGCGTAGCGTGGGGGGTACAGGGGGGGCCGGCCGCACCGGGCGCAACATCTGGGGGTTAGTGTTAGGGGCGCAAATCCACGCGTTAGGGGGCACAAATCCACGGGTTAGGGGGTGCAAATTACTTGCCTTGCCCCAGGTGCTGACAACCCACGCTACGCCACTGCCCACACCCGCCCGCCCCCTGTCCCTCAAAAACAAAGCATCACATGGTTGTCTCATTGCTAAACTTGCAGTCTACCGAGACTCCGGGATCCCTTTTTTCACATGCCAGGCACCCCCCAATATCCTACATTTGTGCATCTGGCCATCCCCAAATAAGCTGACGTACCGAGGTGCCTTCGCCAGAATCCGATGAAGCAGAGGAACCAGCCTCGACGGTGGAATTATAGGTGTCTCCCGGCAAGGCAGAACTGGCGCAGGTTCCGTGGCTGGTCAGTGCCGTCTCCGGCAAAGGATGCTACCAAGAAGGGATGAAGGTGAGAAAGGGTTAGGGATAAACTTCGCCGACCCACTCACACACCTCCTGGAAATTTATGCCCTGCGGGCGTAAAAATAGAAGAGGCATTTCCAAAAATACATCCGAATTGCCCCCCAACCCCGCTCTGTTTCCGTACAAAAAGTTTGCCTCTAGGACCATGAATGTGGCCTCTGCAGGTAATAAGGCAGGTCTCTGCCCCCAGAGAGCTTACAAATAAATATGAATTAAGGAACTAGGCTAAATTCTCTCTTCTGAGTGTCCATGGGTGCCCCCAGAGAGGCATAATAATAATAATAATAATAATTATTATTATTATTATTATTATTATTATTATACCCCGCCCATCTGACTGGGTAACCTGAGCCACTCTGGGCAGTGGTAAAAATAGAATAAGACAGGTCTCTGCCCCAAAGAGGTTACAAATGTGAATTAAAGAACTGGGAGAGGCCTCAGCGAAATTCTTTCTCATGAGCATCTATGGACGTCCTCAGCAATGCCAAGCAATAAATTAATAATAATAATAATAATAATAATAATAATAATAATAATATTCTTATACCCGGCCCATCCGACTGGGTTACCTGAGCCACTCTGGGCGGCGGTAAAAATAGAAGTAATAAGTCGGGTCTCTGCCCCAGAAAGCTTACAAATGTGAATCAAAGAACTGGGATCCTGCCCCTCGGCTCCTCTGGGTCTCACCTGGAAGATGGCCAGGCTGGGCTTGGCTGGGGGGTGCCGAGGCGTCATGGCGATGCTGTTCTCGTTGGACTCGTGGATGGTGACGATCTTGAGGGCGGCGGACGGGGGCAAGGGCAGGTGGCTGAGGCGGGCGTTCTTCAGGTGGTGGAAGTCTCCCTCGGTCAGGGTGTACCTGGCAGGGAAGGTGTTCCAGGGTAAGGGTTTCCCTCAATCTTTGTCAGTATGGTCATTTTGGACCACAATTTCCCACCAGTCCCTGCCAGAACGGCCATTTTGAACCATGATTTCCCATCAGCCCCTGCCAGAACGGCCATTTTGGACCATGATTTCCCATCAGCCCCTGCCAGCACGGCCATTTTGGATCACAATTTCCCATCAGCCCCTGCCAGGACGGCCATTTTGGAGCACGATTTCCCATCAGCCCCTGCCAGCACGGCTATTTTGGAGCACGATTTCCCATCAGCCCCTGCCAGCACGGCCATTTTGGACCATGATTTCCCATCAGCCCCTGCCAGCATGGCCATATTGGACCATTATTTCCCATCAGCCCCTGCCAGAACGGCCATTTTGGACCATGATTTCCCATCAGCCCCTGCCAGCATGGCCATTTTGGACTATGATTTCCCTCAGCCCCTGTCAGCACGGCCATATTGGAAAATGATTTCCCATAAGCCTCTGCCAGCACGGCCATTTTGGACCACGATTTCCCTCAGGTATGGCCACTTTGGACCATGATTTCCCATCAGCCCCTGCCAGAACGGCCATTTTGGACCATAATTTCCCATCAGCCTCTGCCAGAACGGCCATTTTGAACCATGATTTCCCATCAGCCCTTGCCAGCACGGCCATATTGGACCACGATTTCCCATCAGCCCCTGCCATCTCTGGCACACTGTTTCTCCAACCCCACAAAAAACCAAAAACGTGAATATTTTTCTCCAAGTCCCATCACTGAATGGTAGAAACCTTCCTTTGCCTCCAGAAGGTAGGCAATCCTGGGAGAGAAATACTGACCCAGAGCCGCAAAAAAGGCTTATCACAGGCCTTGGGGGCCACCCAGAGCCCATCTAGTCTGACCCCCATGCATTGTACAGGGTTCAAGTCCTCCCAACCCAGCCCTCAAACCCATCAAGGGACTACAGTCCCTCCGCCAGTCCTTACCTCACAGGGCTGCTGCGAGGATTTATAATTTTAAAGACAATCCATTATATAAAGGATTATCATATCTGAACGGAATGGAAATTTATTTAAATTTTAGAAGAAAAAAGGTAGAAGAATGAACTCATCCACTGGGGGGGCAGTTTGATAAAATTGTAGAATTTGGCGTTAATTGGTATTGTTATAGCGAGGCCACTGTTGGAAAATCAATGAAAAATGTGTATTTTTAAAAAAGTTGAAACGTATACATACTGGTCCCATCACCTCCTGGCAAATAGAAGGGGAAGAAATGGAGGCAGTGAGAGATTTTACTTTCTTGGGCTCCATGATCACGGCAGATTGTGACAGCAGCCACGAAATTAAAAGACGCCTGCTCCTTGGGAGAAAGGAGATGGCAAACCTAGACAGCATCTTAAAAAGCAGAGACATCTCCTTGCCAACAAAGGTCTGTATAGTTAAAGCTCTGGTTTTTCCAGTATTGATGTATGGAAGTGAGAGCTGGACCATCAAGAAGGCTGATGGCCGAAGAATGGATGCTTTTGAATTCTGGTGCTGGAGGAGACTCTTGAGAGTCCCATGGACTGCAAGAAGATCAAACCTCTCCATTCTGAAGGAAATCAGCCCTGAGTGCTCACTGGAAGGACAGATCCTGAAGCTGAGGCTCCAATACTTTGGCCACCTCAGGAGAAGAGAAGACTCCCTGGAAAAGACCCTGATGTTGGGAAAGATGGAGGGCACAAGGAGAAGGGGACGATGGAGGACGAGATGGTGGGACAATGTTCTCGAAGAGACCAGCATGAGTCTGACCAAACTGCGGGAGGCAGTGGAAGACAGGAGGGCCTGGCGTGCTCTGGTCCAGGGGTCACGAAGAGGCGGACACGACTAAACGACTAAACAACAACATATGTACTAACCATACTTCTCTCTCGAACCCAGGACCCCCGCCTACCTCCTCCCTTTCTCCTGGGTCTTCTTGCTCTGTTCGAAAAGGGCAGCCTCGTTGAAGGACACCCGTCGCCCCGTGGCGCTTCCTGAAGAGAGGAATCTCTCGCTCTCCGCGTCTCGGTAACTGGAGCTGGACATGCAGTCAGGATCGTCCACCTTAATGGTGATATCTAGGGGAAGAAATGGCGGGCTTTTTAGAAACCCACCCATCCTAGCTAGCAAAATCCCAGAGATACAGGTGAAACTCGGAAAATTAGAATATTGTGGGAAAGTTCATTTATTTCAGTAATTCAACTTAAAAGGTGAAACTAATATATGAGAGAGACTCATGACATGCAAAGCAAGATATGTCAAGCCTTTATTTGTTATCATTGTGATGATGATGATGATGATGATGATGATGATGATGATGATGATGATTTATATCCTGCCCTCCCCAGCCGAAGCCGGGCTCAGAGCGGCTAACATGAAATGTTTAAAACAGTAACATAAAATCAGACAATCAATTAAAATACATCCTCAAATCAGATCAGGATCAGAATAAAATCCAATCAGATGGCAATCCGCAGATTAGCGTTGGGGACCTTAAATGCTCATGATCTTGGCGTACAGCTGATGAAAACCCCATATTAACAATCTCAGAAAATTAAAATATGAAATGAAATCAGCAAAACAAGGATAGCAAATAGAGCAATATTATAACAAATAAAGGCTTGACATATCTTGTGGGGATTCAAACCACTGACCTTCTGATCGGCAAGCCCTAGGCTCTGTGGTTTAGACCTAAAGGTAAAGGGACCCCTGACCGTTAAGTCCAGTCGTGGCCGTCTCTGGGGTTGCGGCGCTCATCTCGCTTTACTGGCCGAGGGAGCCGGCGTTCAGCTCATGTGGCCAGCAGGACTAAGCTGCTTCTGGCGAACCAGAGCAGTGCACGGAAATGCCGTTTACCTTCCCGCCGCAGTGGTACCTATTTATCTACTTGCACTGGTGTGCTTTTGAACTGCTAGGTTGGCAGGAGCTGGGACTGAGCAACGGGAGCTCACCCCATCACGGGGATTCGAACCGCTGACCTTCTGATCAGCAAGTCCTAGGCTTTGTGGTTTAACCCACAGCACCACCTGCATCCCTAAGCCTATAGATAGCTACTAACAAAACCGTTTGCTAGAAACCGCAGGAGGTGAGAGCTGCTCTCGCACTCGGGTCCCGCTTGCAGGGTTTCTCGCCAAGGATGCTATGGGCCTGATCTAAACCCCTCCTCCAAATTCCCCCCTCACTGATAGGCTTTTTGGGGAGGGGGGAGGAATTAAACCAGAGAGGCAACATCCCTGGAGAGGTGCTGGGTTGGGTACCACGAGATGCAACAGGATGAAGAAAAGAATAGAGAGAGAGAGTGAGAGCAACCGTTTCCAGGGCAACGGGCCCTAGCAACCAGAGCGGGTACCACCAGACCTTCCTATAGAAAAGGATGCAGCAAGCCCTGCCGGCTTTTGAAATTAAGCAAGCAAGCATCTCACCTTGAGCCGGCTGGGAGTCATCCAGATAGGTAGTGTTTGTTTTCTCAGGGTCATCGCTGGCTCTGAAAAAAAGAAAGAGAAGAAGAAGGTGGGCGGGAGGGGAAACCTTGAAAAAGGCGTACGCGGCAGAGTGAGATGAAAAAGGTCTCAGAAAAACCTGTGATGAATAGCTCCAGGTTTGCATAAGCCATGGTTTGCATATTAAGGGAATATGCTGTGTACAGTGGCACCTCGGGTTACAGACGCTTCAGGTTACAGACTCCGCTTACCCAGAAATAGTGCTTCAGGTTAAGAACTTTGCTTCAGGATGAGAACAGAAATCGTGCTCCGGCGGTGCGGCAGCAGCAGGAGGCCCCATTAGCTAAAGTGGTGCTTCAGGTTAAGAACAGTTTCAGGTTAAGAACGGACGTCCGGAAAGAATTAAGTACTTAACCCAAGGTACCACTCTCTCTCTCTCTATCTATCTATCTATCTATCTATCTATCTATCTATCTATCTATCTATCTATCTTCCTATGATTTTTTTACCAACTTCGCCCAAATGGCTTCAATTTCACACACACCTTCAAGTCTGCGAGGTAGGCCAGAAGTAACGAACAGCCCAATATTATTATTATTATTATTTTAAAAAAACAATGCACAATGAGGCACAGGTCCCTCCAAGAATCAGACTGATGTCAAGGAGACGCATAACAACAACAACGGCAGCAGCTCGTTTAAAAAGAACAAACGAAGGGGCTGCTGGATCTAGTCCCAGTAGCCCATCTTAAGTCCAGCATCCTGTTCTCACAGGGGCCAAAATGCCCAAATAATAATAATAATAATTTATTATTTATACCCCGCCCATCTGGCTGGGCTTCCCCAGCCACTCTGGGCAGCTTCCAACAAAATATTAAAATACAGTAATGCATCAAACATTAAAAGCTTCCCTAAACAGAGCTGCCTTCAGATGTCTTCTAAAAGTCTGGTAGTTGTTGTTCTCTTTGACATCTGGTGGGAGGGCGTTCCACAGGGCAGGTGCCACCACCGAGAAGGCCCTCTGCCTGGTTCCCTGTAACTTGGCTTCTCGCAGTGAGGGAACCGCCAGAAGGCTCTCGGTGCTGGACCTCAGTGTCCGGGTAGAACGATGGGGGTGGAGACGCTCCATCAGAACTACAGAACTTTCTTTTAGAAGACATCTGGAGGCAGTCCTGTCCAACTGTTTGGTGCTATGAAAGTCTTGTTGTTAAACCAGTCGTCTTTTAAATCAATGAGGTCTAGAATCTTACTTTGCGGCTAGGGAAAAAGACCAGAGCTCAGACCAAGCCTCTCTGACTCTGCATAACCCTCTGTTTTGGTTGCAGAACCGGCCTTTCGCACTGCGACCTTCCCACCTTAGGGTCCCAATTCTGCTCCCCACACCCTGTTACCTGGAGTGTCGCCGGTCGGCCTCGCAGCATCGCCGGCAGACGATCAGGATGCCAAAGAGAAGCACCAAGGTGCCCCCGATAAAGATGGAGAGAAGTATCAGCAGCAGGAAATACCCATCGTGAGTCTTCACTTCGCCAGGCACCGTCTGGAAGGTGGGATTTTTTTGGGGGGAGGAGGGAAGGGAGAGGAAAATAAAAAGACACGGTATATGCGTGCAAAGGGTGAGGGGAGCCGATGGAGTTGAGTTTCCTCACCCTTGTTCTGTACAAGCTACCTCCACAGCAAGGAGACTCAGAAAAATATACCGTATTTTTTGCTCTATAAGACTCACTTTTTCCCTCCTAAAAAGTAAGGGGAAATGTGTGTGCGTCTTATGGAGCAAATGCAGACTGCGCAGCTATCCCAGAAGCCAGAACAGCAAGAGGGATTCCTTCCTTCACTGCGCAGCGATCCCTCTTGCTATTCTGGCTTCTGGGATTCAGAATTTTTGTTTTCTTGTTTTCCTCCTCCAAAAATGAGGTGCGTCTTGTGGTCTGGTGCGTCTTATAAAGCAAAAAATACGGGTATATATTCCCTGGCAGTATGAGGGCACATTTCTCCACCACTGGGGGGGGGGCAGATGGAGACACTCTTCACTTTCACACACAAGTTTGGGGTGTGCAAAGTGAAGAATTGCTTGCCCTTGAAAGATGGCTCCCCCATGTCTCTGCACGAGTCATATAATAATAATGATAATAATTTATTATTTGTACCCTGCCCATCTGGCTGGGTTTCCCCAGCCACTCTGGGCGGCTTCCACAGAGACCAAAAATACACTAAAATGTCACACATTAAAAACTTCCCTGAACACGGCTGCCTTAAGATGTCTCCTGAATGTCAGGTAGTTGTTTATCGCTTTGACATCTGGTGGGAGGGCGTTCCACAGGGCGGGCGCTACCACCGAGAAGGCCCTCTGCCTGGTTCCCTGTAACTTGGCTTCTCGCAATGAGGGAACCACCAGAAGGCCCTCGGAGCTGGACCTCAGTGTCCGGGCTGGAAGATGGGGGTGGAGATGCTCCTTCAGGTATACTTCAGTCAGTGATCTCAGCGCTGTTACAAAGCACGCAGAGATGCAACAGGCACCCTCCTCAGAAGGTTCTCATGAGGAAAGAGATTGGAAAGCATTTTGGACTCAAATCACACCTCCATCTTTGCAATTTTAAGAACTCTGTGCCCTTCCCTGACCCTCCAGCCGCAACCCCAGAGTCGGTCACGACTGGACCTAATGGCCAGGGGTCCCTTTACCACTAAGAACAACAATTTATTCTTATTATTGCCCAGTAATAATTTGCAATTGTGGGTTAAACCACAGAGCCTAGGACTTGCCGATCAGAAGGTCGGCGGTTCGAATCCCCGCGATGATGGGGTGAGCTCCCGTTGCTCGGTCCCTGCTCCTGCCCACCTAGCAGTTCGAAAGCACGTCCAAGTGCAAGTAGATAAATAGGTACCACTCCGACAGGAAGGTAAACGGCGTTTCCGTGCCCTGCTCTGGTTCGCCAGAAGCGGCTTAGTCCTGCTGGCCACATGACCTGGAAGCTGTACGCCGGCTCCCTCGGCCAGTAAAGCGAGATGAGCGCCGCAACCCCAGAGTCGTCCATGACTGGACCTAACGGTCAGGGGTCCCTTTACCTTTTACCCCCTGAAAGAGGTCTTTGATGAAGGGCTCTTAGCAGCCAAAGATTCAGGTACCCAGGGCTTTTTCCAGCACAGAGAGAAAGACCCCAGAACTTTCAGTCTGTTAGATTTCTACCTGTCGAGGTCAAAGCGCCCAACTTACGTTTGGGCCTGTGAAGCTGCGATTCCTGCAATGCAGGGAGTAGACCCCTGGGAACCCCTTCTCTGATTCTTCTGTGATCATGTGCAAAACTGGAATATCTCGAGTTGTGGGTTCGAGTCCGCCGCTGGGCAAAAACACTCCTGCATTCGACAGAATGACCCCTGTTGGTCTCTTCTAAATCTACAATTCTACGATTCCAGGGCCAGCAGTGGTGGTGGGCGGTAGCTGAGTCAGTGCTCAAGTCAGTGGCTGACCGCATTAAGTCCTCTGGCCCCTTCCATGGGACTGTCGCTTACTGATGACTCAGCAACCAGCTAGTCCTCAGCGCACAGTTCCGAATCGTTTCAGATGCATCCCAAAGCATCCCTAACTTTCACAAACGACAGTCCTTACTTTCACAAACGACATATCAAAAGCATTTCCTGCAGATTTGGAAGCCAACAACTGCCTTCTGCGAATGCATGTGGCTTGGGTCTGTTTCCGACTGGCGGTGGGCAGGATTGAACCCGGGTCCGTCTGCGTGGCAGGCAAGCGCCCTCAACCTAGGGAAGAGGCCCGGCTGCGGAAATCTGCAATGGCTTGCAATGGATTCAGCAGAAAACCCTTCGAGGGTTCCCTTTTCCTAAAGAATCACAAGCTGGAAGGAACCCCAAAAATCATCTAGCCCAACCCCCTGAAATGCAGGGGTCTTTTGCCTAACCTGGGGCTTGAACCCACAACCCTGTGATTAAGAATCTCCTGCTCTAGGTTGGCTTGCTCCACAGGCACCCTAAAAATATTCCCAGATACTCGCAAAGTCAAAGAAGCCATCATGTGATCAAAAACCACAACTGGGTGCCCCCCTTCAGAGCTGCTGGACTAGAACTCTCCATCAGCGCTAGCCAATCCCGGGAGTTGTAGCACAAAACCTCTAGATCAGGGATCAGCAAACGTTTTCAGCAGGAGGCCGGTCCACTGTCCCTCAGACCTTGTGGGGGGGCCAGACTATATTTTGGAAAAAAATACGAATGAATTCCTATGCCCCACAAATAACCCAGAGATGCATTTTAAATCAAAGTACACATTCTACTCATGTAAAAATACACTGATTCCCGGACCATCCGCGGGCCGGATTGAGAAGGCGATTGGGTCAGATCTGGCCCCCGGGCTAGCAAGGCCAGAGCTCAGGGATGATGGGAGTTGTAGTCCAACTTCTGGGGACCTACAGATTGAGAACCGCTGCTCTAGATTAAGAGAGCGGGTGATGGGGCTAGAAGCCGCAAACTCCAAACCTAGACACCTTTGCTTTTATTCCTTTACTGGTAAGCTTTGGTGGCAGAGGGGCAAGGCAAAGGCACTCTGCATATGCTCAGAGGCACCACCCACAACAATTACTTGTTTTTACCACAATTTCACAATACCGCAGCTCCATCAGTATAAATCAGCTAGGTGGACCAAAGGCCTGACTGAGATTCGAACCGTTTCCTATTTAAATCTGAGCCTTTTGCTCAGGACTTTGAGTAGGCCTGGAAAAAAGCCACTGCCTGAAATCCCAAAGGGCTGCTACCAGTCAGTGCAGACAATATGCAGCTGGATGGACCAGCCATCCTTGCCAAGACTTGTGGGCCCAGGAAATAATTTCTTCCCTCTGCGCTAGGTCAAAGCAATGCCGATTGACAACTTGCCCTCGATTCGCAAAATTGCTTTAAATCGTTTCTAATATTGGTGTTTTCAATTGCAACCTGCCCTGGGACTTTAGTGTGGAGGGGCAGGTAATATTTTTAATAATAATAATAATAATAATAATATATTGTTTATACCCCGCCCATCTGGCTGGGTCCCCCCAGCCACTCTGGGCGGCTTCCAACAAAACACTAAAATACAATAACCTATTAAACATTCAAAGCTTCCCTAAACAGGGCTGCCTTCAGATGTCTTCTAAAAGTTTGGTAGTTATTTTTCTCTTTGATATCTGGTGGGAGGGTGTTCCACAGGGCGGGCGCCACCACCAAGAAGGCCCTCTGCCTGGTTCCCTGTAACTTGGCTTCTCGCAGGGAGGGAACCACCAGAAGGCCCTCAGAGCTGGACCTCAGTGTCTGGGCAGAATGATAGAGGTGGAGATGCTCCTTCAGGTCTACTGGGCCATTTAGGGCTTTAAAGGTCAGCACCAACACTTTGAATTGTGCTCGGAAACGTACTGGGAGCCTCAGATTTTAAAATACATTAGCACTGGCAGTACCATGCTCCGATTACAACAACCCCGGAAGATGATGGACCGGTCCTCACTGGCTTCCCAGCTGAATGCATTAGCAAAAATTGCCTAGGCTGGGCAGAACAAACAGGGTCAGGATCCACAGGGCAAAAGGCAGCTCCTCTCCCACAGGCTTGCAACCCAGCAACTCCCACAGCTACTCCTGCCAAAACTTTGGTGGCATTTCTGACCTGGGCCCAACCTGAACTCTCCTATCCAGAGCCGGTGTGGGGTGGGAGTGTGGAGACTTCTCTGTCTCTCTGGAGGGGGGCTTGCAATACAGAATATCACCCACCCTGGGGGGGGGGAAACCTCGCAGACCTCTCCCCACCTGCCCCCACGGCAGGGACACTCACCGTCACACCTCCCGTCGTCGCGTTTTCCCATGCGCTCAAATCATCGCTCATTGTCCGTCCTCGAGAGAGATGTCCTCTTGGGAAAAAGGGAGGCACAAAACCACAGTGACACGACGGTGCGCGGTTTGCAGAACGAGATTAAAAATATATCTATTTAAATTAAAAAGAAGGCAAGGGTGCGCAGGACAGGGGGAAATAAATAAAGAAATGCAATGTACATATATGAAAATTTGCAGAAGAGGCGACGTGGTCGATGAGGTTGTAGATTCTTCTTTTCCCTTTCTCTCTCTCTCTCTCTCTCTTTCTCTCCCGGTTACCTCCAGCAATCCATCTCCCCTCCCTTTGCAGCTCACATGTTTTTCGCCGAAGGGAAGATCACGGGTGGATTCCGTTCACAAGATCCTCGGCAGCGCCATGCTGCGATTACAACACCCCAGGAGATGATGTACCGGTCCTCGCTTGGCTCGCCAGCTTAAGATGCCACTGAGGAAGGAAAGGAAAATGAAAGGCTGGTGTGTTTTTATTTATTTTTAAGAGGAAGGCAGGATGGGGGGAGAATCGAAGGTGGTGGCAGATTGCAAGAGCACGCTTTCTTTCTTTCCCCTCCTTTCCTTCTATCTCTCTCTCCCTCTTCCACTGCCTGGTGTCAGACGGTTTTCTTTAAGGAGCCAGCGGAAGGCCGCAGAGCAGCCTTCGGGGGGGGGGGGCCGAAAAGCGGCTGAGAAAAACAGCAAAAGCCTTTACCCCCAACCCCGGACCCTGGAAAAAGGCGGCAGCTTCTTCTCTCTTCCCCAAGCAACCCGGACTTCCACCCCAGACGCAGTTGGGAGCCTGGAAATTAAATCGCCTTTTCCAAACACACATGCACACGCTAGGATCCTGGCTCATCAGCCCACACACACACACACACACACACAGGGTTGACTCACGCCAACGAGAGAGGGAGAGATGAGCAAGAGGGGATGGCAGTGAGGGGGCGGACGGTTGCTGCAGCAGAGTGGAGGGGGGGCAACCCCACCCCAGGAGAGAGCAGCGGAAGGGTTCCGGGCGGCTTTGATCCCGGCGGCTGCAAAAAAAATGAGGAGGGGGGAGACACGGGCTCGCCTTGAGTGTGTGCAAAGCTGGGGGAGGTGGGAAGGGGTTTGTGGCACCCACCCGCCGCTTAAGGAGCTAGTAGCATGCACACACGTGCACACATGTGTGTGCAAGGTGCAAGGACCTGAATGCAATTCCTCCTACCCGCAGCGAGAGAGCAAAGAGAGCTCCCAGAGGAAATTAGGAGTCAGGCCCCATCGACTTTGGTGTTGTCAACACCGGCCGGCAGCAGCTGCCCGGGGTTCCAGGTAGGGGTGTTCCGCAGCCCTACCTGAAGAGGCGAAGGGGTTGAACCTTCTGCCCTGACCCTGCCTCGTCCTCCTGGTTGGTCTAATCTGGCTTATATACCGAGTCAAGCCATTCGCTTGTCTAGTTTGGGGTTGCCAACACTGGCTGGCAGCGACTCTCTGGGGTTTTAGGCAAAGGGGTCTGTCTGTCTCTCTCTCTCTCTCTCTCTCTCTCCACCGCCATCATATCTCTGCGTTCAGCCACAAAGCAACAACCCTTTCCCCAAAAATAAGGGTTCTAGTCTTCATGGTTCCGAGCTAAATAAGAGAGTTGGCTTCCACCAAGTCAGGCCGTGGCTCGAGCGAGTTTTTAAGCACACCGGACACGTGCTTAATACACATGGGACCCCCCAAGGAATCCCGGGAGCTGTGGTTCTTACTCTTCACAGAGGTACAACGGACAGCGCCGTCCAACTACAGTTGCCATCAACCCTAGGGGGATGTCACATGCTTTAAACGTATGGTGTGGACCCACCCACAAAATAAACAATTTCCCACACTGCCCCGTTAATGCCTTTTCGCTCCAAGTCCCATAATGTCCCCAAAAGTTCACAAAAGCTTAGCGCCCCACTGCGTGGTCTCCAGCCACCTGGCCTCTGAGCATGTGGAAAGTGCTACTTGCTACAGAATAGCTTTGAACCTTGGGCTGGAGGGTTGTTGCTGTTGACCTTCAGCGCCTTCATTTCAGGTCTCGTTGTGATTTAGGAGGAAATTGTTCGGTTTGGCCGTGCATTAATTCATTGCGTACGACTACTTTTGCTATAGTGGACGCAGGTGGCGCTGTGGGTTAAACCACAGAGCCTAGGGCTTGCCGATCAGAAGGTCGGCGGTTCGAATCCCCGCAATGACAGGGTGAGCTCCCGTTGCTCAGTCCCTGCTCCTGCCAGCCTAGCAGTTCGAAAGCACACTAGTGCAAGTAGATAAATAGGTACCGCTCCAGCGGGAAGGTAAATGGCATTTCTGTGCGCTGCTCTGGTTCTCCAGAAGCGGCTTAGTCCTCCTGGCGACATGACCCGGAAGCTGGACGCCGGCTCCCTCGGCCAATAAAGCGAGATGAGCGCCGCAACCCCAGAGTTGGCCACGACTGGACCTAATGGTCAGGGGTCCCTTTACCTTTACCTCCTTTTGCTATGTTGTGTCTCTGATGGGACAGCTCGGTCGGTAGAGCACGATACTCTTAATCTCAGGTTTGTGGGTTCGAGACCCATGTTGGGCCAAAAATTCCTACGCTGTGGGGGGGTTAGACTGGATGACCCTCAGGAGCCCCCTTCTGACTATGATCCACAGCAGGTAGGGAGTTGATGGACAGACAGACTGCTTTTCTCATTTCCACACACACACACACACACACCCTCCCTGATCATCATGGAAGGATTTCATCTCCATGGTGATATGAGTTGCAAGATGCTTTTTTTCCGCTTGCAGGCTTTAAACCCTGCAGCTCCTGGAATTAAAAGTGGCAAAGAAATAACCTCATGGCTAGGGGGAACTGGAACTACAACTCCCATCAGTTGGGAGACGTAGTTCGAATCGCTGAGAGGGCAGGAGGCTGCTCTGCCCTTAAACCCAGTGCGCTGCCTCAGGCTGCAGGACAGACAGACAACATAGAATAGAATTGGAAGGGGAGGTCCAGTGTTTTGCAGTGCAGGAATATGCAGCTGTCTCGAACCTGCAACCTTGGCATCATCAGGGCTGCGCTCTGACCACCTGAGGTATCCAGGTAAATCCATCACACACACACATAGAGGGAAACTCGCAAGCAAGGAATGACAGAGGGCTTGGCTTTCCCCCAGCTTCTGGTAATCAGAGATAGGTAAAGGTAAAGGGATCCCTGACCATTAGGTCCAGTCGTGGCCAACTCTGGGGTTGTGGCGCTCATCTCGCTCTACTGGCCGAGGGAGCCGGCGTACAGCTTCCGGGTCATGTGACCAGCAGGACTAAGCCGCTTCTGGCGAACCAGAGCAGCGCACGGAAACGCCGTTTACCTTCCTGCTGGAGTGGTACCTATTTATCTACTTGCACTTTGATGTGCTTTTGAACTGCTGGGTTGGCAGGAGTAGGGACCAAGCAATGGGATCTCACCCCGTCATTGCAGGGATTCGAACCGCCGACCTTCTGATCGGCAAGCCCTAGGCTCTGTGGTTTAACCCACAGCGCCACCCGGGTCCCAATCAGAGATAGACTGCAGCTATATATGGAGGTTCCACTCCTTTAAAAAAACCAAAATCTGTGAATAGACAGATCCTCTGAATTGTTTGTGTCAATCATTCAAAGGGCCCTGGAAGCTCAGACACAGACTTCTGCCTTAAGGAATCATCTCAGTGGGCAAGCTGCTCTCGGTTTAATACAGCAACTAGGCAAATACAGTGGTACCTCAGGTTAAGTACTTAATTCGTTCCGGAGGTCTGTACTTAACCTGAAACTATTCTTAACCTGAAGCACCATTTTAGCTAATGGGGCCTCCTGCTGCCACCGGAGCACGATTTCTGTTCTCATCCTGAAGCAAAGTGCTTAACCTGAAGCACTATTTCTGGGTTAGCGGAGTCTGTAACCTGAAGCGTATGTAACCCGAGGTGCCACTGTAGATCTATTGCTCTTCCCCACACTGGGGTAGATTCCTCCTGGCCATGGAACTTCTACCCAGTCGTAACTCCACAACTGCCACCTTAAGCCAATGGCCGGATTAAGTGAGAGATAGACGAGAGAGACTACAGGGAGGGAGCAAGTTTCAAAAGAAATTGAAATGGAGAAAAAGAAGGGCTGGATGAAACTGCCTCTGATCATGCAACTAATGCAGCAAAATAATAGATAAACACAAACCCTTTTGCATTTTTTTTGCATGCAAAAACAAACAAACATCTCTCTCCTTTTGCAAAAAGGGTTTACAAGCCATGATTTGCCTGGGTTTCTTGACAGCCCCTCCCTTCGCACAGGATCCGCTGTCAAATTATTTTTATTTGTTTTTAAATACCAGGGTGGATGGACAGAGGCAGCAGACATAAAAGCTGCTGCTGGTACTTATTTTGGTAGCTGATAGAGAAGCTGGAGAGTTGGGGGGGGGAGAGAGAGAGGAATTCCCCCAACCCTTTTTGCTGGGAAGCAGGATCCGACCCAGAACAGAAAAGCCTCCGCCGGCTTCAGAGGTGAGGATCTCCCTCTCTGCCTTTCTGTCCGAACAACCACCACCACAACAACACACCCACTCCTGCATAGGTCTACTCAGAAGTCAAGGCCAGATCCATTCAGTGCAGGGCTTGCTCCCAGGGTAAGCGTGGATATTTTTAATTTTGCCCTCTTGGCATTTAGCACGCCAAAACAACGGTGGCTTTGCCAGATGGGCGGGGTGATAATAAAATAAAGAATAATAAATAATACATAATAAATAAAATAATAATAAAATCAATAATAATAAAATTAATAATAATAATAAGGACTAGATTTGCATCAACGATTCCGTTTGGGGGTTGGGGAGAAATTAATCTGCCGGTAAAAATATATCCAGAAATTTTAAAAACAACAATTCATGCACCCACGTTTGGATCCATCCAAGGGTAAGACAGATTGAGATGAATGGACATGACTAATTGGGGTGGGGGGGTTGAGGGGGGGGGGAAATGTCTCAACTCCGCGTAAAAGCTGAGTCAGATCATGCCAGCCGAATCATTTCCTCCCAAATGAAAATTAAAAGAAGTCGATTGCATGATTATCTTCCCCCTCCTTAAGGAGGTCGGTTGCAGCTGTGTCCTTGCAACGGGAAAATATTAGTCAGTTTCTCGGATCTGCTGCAAGGCGCTGCACGCTGTCCCCGAGTAGACCCATAGAAAAAGGGAGAGGAAGGACTTTCGCTTTCATGCAAATAAAAATGTAGATTGTTTCTCTCTTTTCCTCCCCCCCCCGCTTCCATTGCAAGCCCCAGAATGACAGCGCCGCTTGAGCAAATCCTTCTTTACGAGCCTGCTTCTTCCAAAACAAACAAGCGGATCATTTAATAATAATAATTTAAAAAATTCCACACACCCCCCCCGGAGAAATTCACCTAATGGAGACCCATCTCCGTTCATCCCAACACACAGACACCATCTCTCTCTTTCCCCCGCCCCTCTGCTCAATTGCAAAACTGGATGTAGCATGCATAAAACGCGTAATTTAAATTTAAATTTTTATTTTTAAATGGAGCCTGAAAACATTGGAAAAATCCAAGCCAGCAAGAAAAAAATGGTCTGGATTTTTTTGGGGGGGGGTGGTGGGAGGAGTTGGGCAAGGGAAGCGACGTTTCCTTTGCTTATCTTATTTTTAAATATTATTATTATTATTATTATTATCAGGAATAAAATGATAAGCCGACAGAAAAAGGGGAGGGGAAAAGAATGGGAGCAGGAAGAGAGCGTAACAGATGGACACACAGAGGAAAGAAGAATGAATTACGTTGCAGGAGGAAAGATTTAGGGCTCCCTAGAATTAATAATAGCAATAATAATAATAATACTTTGGACTCACCTAAATTCGTGAACTCGCATCTAAATAAATAACTAAAAGCTCCAAAAACAGGAGAAAAAGCGGAGCTCCGGATCCTCTCTCCCCCTCTCAGATTTCAAGGGGGTTCCCCGCTTTCCGCCTTCCTTCCCGTAGCTCACACCTTAATTTTGATTTAAAAGGGACAGAGAGGATTTATGAATGAAAAGGGACCCACCCACTTAAGAACGCGGAGAGGAAGCTGCGCGGGGGGGGGGGGCGGCAACCCACGTGACCACAAAGAGTGAGTGTGTGTGTGTCATTCATGGATAATGAGACGCTTCTGATTGGACGGGTATCCGGGGGTTTCATTTGAATGAATGGGGAGGAGAGGGGAGGGGTTAGGGTTATGTAAAGCGCGCGGGTAAATAAATAAATAACCGAAGCCTTGATTCTTTTATTCATCACTATCCCTCCCTTTTTTAAAAAAATAAATAAAAATAAAGTCTATTTATTGAATCAGTTCTAGCCTCTCGCCGCAGATCGCAGCCTCCGCAGCACGGATTTAAAGCGCATCTGAGGCGCATTTAAAGCGCATGACAATCCACACACACACACACACACACACACAGAGGAATCCTGGTAATGGTAGTTTCCCCTCCACCCAACCCTGTCGCAGAGGTACAGTTCCCAGAGAAACTACAGTTAATAATAATAATAATAATAATAATAATAATATATTTTTATTTATACCCCGCCCTCCCCAGCCATGACTGGGTTCCCATGTGCTCTAAATGTCTGCCTTGAATCTGTGGTGTGTGGCTCCTCTGCCCCCAATATATTGAATATACACAGCACCTCCAATATATGTCAGGACCTCTTCTAAATTATTATTAGGAGTTTGTACATATTATTATGGGCTGGCTCCAACCCAGCCCTCCTTGGGGAAGACCTATTGAAATGAACGGGCCAATTATGCCCATTCATTTTGACAAGGCTTGCTCCGATAACAATTTTTATTAATTTCCAATTGCCATCCAATAGTAGCTTCGTTAGGGACGTGGGTTAAACCACAGAGCCTAGGACTTGCCGATCAGAAGGTTGGCGGTTTGAATCCCTGCAATGACAGGGTGAGCTCCCGTTGCTCGGTCCCTGCTCCTGCCAACCTAGCAGTTCGAAAGCACCTCAAAGTGCAAGTAGATAAATAGGTACCACTCCGGCGGGAAGGTAAACGGCGTTTCCGTGCGCTGCTCTGGTTCGCCAGAAGCGGCTTGGTCCTGCTGGCCACATGACCCGGAAGCTGTACGCCGGCTCCCTCGGCCGATAAAGCGAGATGAGCGCCGCAACCCCAGAGTCGGCCACGATTGGACCTAATGGTCAGGGGTCCCTTTACCTTTACCTTTTTAATAGCCTCGTTATAACAATGCCAGATTATAATACAATTACTAATGCCAGTCATTCAGATACCGAATTATATAATTTAGGTGGCCAGAATTGATGGGTTTGATGTTATTTCTGCTTTCCAAAATCTGACATTCCGGTCGAAATAATAATCCCTTATACAACAACTACAATGTTAATGACTTCTGTACGTGTTGACATATTAAATTGGTGGGCTTACTTTGAGCTGCCCTATACACTTTTATAGGCAGGGCTGGAATATCAACCTAGTAAGGTATAGGGACCCCTGACCATGAGGTCCAGTCGTGGCCGACTCTGGGGTTGCTCATCTCGCTTTACTGGCCGAGGGAGCCGGCGTACAGCTTTCGGGTCATGTGGCCAGCAGGACTAAGCCGCTCATGGCGAACTAGAGCAGCGCACGGAAACACCATTTACCTTCCCGCCGGAGCTGTACCTATTTATCTACTTGCACTTTGACGTGCTTTCGAACTGCTAGGTTGGCAGGAGCAGGGACCGAGCAACGGGAGCTCACCCCGTCATTGCGGGGATTCGAACCGCCAACCTTCTGATCGGCAAGCCCTAGGCTCTGTGGTTTAACCCACAGCACCACCCGCATCCCTAATATTATCAACCTATATCGCCCAAATTATTGAATGTGCCTGTATTATTCCTCTTGGCAATAAACTGTTGATACGATTTGCCGCTCCCCTTTCCCTCTAAGGTGGCATTGTGTGGTTCTCTGCCCCCCCCCGCCCACCCCCATTTTATTTTCACAACCACCCTGTGAGGTAGGTCAGGCTATGAGACACTGACCGACCAGAGGACGGCCAGTGAGTCCAGCACTTTCCCAGGGAATCAGTTCCACAGGCCTTACCGTCAGAAAGTTCTTCCCAATGATTCTTCGGGATCTCTTGCCATCAAATCCATTGGTTTCGGAGCAGCTCCATCCCTCGCATGAGTAGGCAAACTAAGGCCTGGGGGCCGGATCCGGCCCAATCGCCTTCTAAATCCGGCCCGGGAATCAGCGGTTTTTTTACATGAGTAGACTGTGTCCTTTTATTTACAATGCATCTCTGGGTTTTTTATGGGGCACAGGAATTCATTCATTATTTTTTTCCGAAATATAGTCCGGCCCCCCACAAGGTCTGAGGGACGGTGGACCAGCCCCCTGCTGAAAAAGTTTTCTGCAGCATCAGAAAACAAGCCTGTGCCCATCTTCCATTTGTGCCAACTGAGGTTGCAACAGGCAAAGAACCGGCGGCGTTGGGGAAACAAGTCCCACCAGAGACTTGAGTTATCTATGGAGGGCAGCACAGTTTGTCGGGAAACTCAGAGCAGATGAAATAAAAAGCTCTCCTCCTCTTCCTCGCTGCGCATCGTTAACCTGCGGAACTCACTGCCACAAGCTTGGCCACTAAAGTCGGATGGCTTTTAAAAAGGAACAAGTGAAATCATTAACTGGGAAATGGATACAGGACGCAAGATTGAAATGGCAGCCTGGGAACGACTGTGGAAGGTACATTTGAAGTTTACAGTGCGTAAAAGAAAATTATTTGAAAATAGGTGGTACCTGACACCTAACCGACTAGCGAAAATGCATAAATCTGAATCAAATGTTTGTTGGGAATGTAAGAAGGAAATTACCTTCTGTCAGATGTGGTGGAGCTGTAAGAAGGCAAAAGCTTGCTAGGAAATGATATATATTGAGTTGAAGAAAAAAAAGTTTAATATAACTTTTATTAAGAAACCAGAGGTTTTGCTTTTGGGAATAATAGGGGTAGAGAAACCAAAACAATATAAAAATTCATTTATGTTTGCAATCATGGAGCCCCAAATGATTTATGCCCAGGGATGGAAAAAGATAACATCCCAAAGAAATATGGCAGCAAAAATTGTTGGAATATGCAGAAATGGCGAGACTTAATGGAAGAATAAGAAACCAAGAAGACAGTGTTTTTCATTCAGAGTGGAAATCGTTTTACTGAGTATTTAAAACGTTATTGTAAGCAGATTAAGTCATTAGCAGGGTTGATATAAAGACGTGCAGTGATAAAAAATAACAATTTTGAGTATACTGGATAAAGAATAATTAGGTTTAACTTGGAAATGCAGTGAAAATGATAAAATATAAGCAACTGCAGAAGGGGGAGGTCGAAATCGGGTTTTTAAATGTAAGAAATAAATCAGTTAGGGGGGATGAATGGACAAGTTCACAGAGTAACTCTTCATGGCGAGAGAACTGTTCACAAAGCAGAAATGGCTTCAGAACACCAGGTGCCGGAAGCCAAGGAGAAAAGAGGGCTGCTTTTGTGTTCGAATCCTGCTTGCTGGGACATCCAGATGGCGTTTCTGACATGCTTAGTTCCCCCTTAAAAGGGACGCGCGGGTGGCCCTGTGGGTTAAACCACAGAGCCTAGGACTTGCCGATCAGAAGGTCGGCAGTTCGAATCCCCGCAATGACGGGGTGAGCTCCCGTTGCTCGGTCCCTGCTCCTGCCAACCTAGCAGTTTGAAAGCACGTCAAAGTGCAAGTAGAAGGGAAGGTAAACGGCGTTTATGTGCGCTGCTCTGGTTCGCCGGAAGCGGCTTAGTCCTGCTGGCCACATGACCCGGAAGCTGTGCGCCGGCTCCCTCGGCCAGTAAAGCGAGATGAGCGCTGCAACCCCAGAGTCGGCCACGACTGGACCTCATGGTCAGGGGTCCCTATACCTTACTAGGTTGATATTCCAGCCCTGCCTATAAAAGTGTATAGGGCAGCTCAAAGTAAGCCCACCAATTGAATATGTCAACACGTACAGAAGTCATTAACATTGCAGTTGTTGTAGAAGGGATTATTATTTCGACCGGAATGTCAGATTTTGGAAAGCAGAAATAACATCAAACCCATCAATTCTAGCCACCTAAATTATATAATTCGGTATCTGAATGACTGGCATTAGTAATTGTATTATAATCTGGCATTGTTGTAACGAGGCTATTAAAAAGGTAAAGGTAAAGGGGACCCTGACCATTAGGTCCAGTCGTGGCCGAATCTGGGCTTGCGGCGCTCATCTCGCTTTACTGGCCGAGGGAGCCGGCGTACAGCTTCCGGGTCATGTGGCCAGCAGGACTAAGCCGCTTCTGGCAAACCAGAGCAGCGCACGGAAACGCCGTTTACCTTCCTGCCGGAGCAGGACCTATTTATCTACTTGCACTTTGAGGTGCTTTCGAACTGCTAGGTTGGCAGGAGCAGGGACCGAGCAACGGACGCTCACCCGGTCATTGCGGGGATTTGACCCGTCGACCTGATCGGCAAGCCGTAGGCTCTGTGGTTTAACCCACGTCCCTAACAAAGCTACTATTGGATGGCAATTGGAAAGCACGTCAAAAGCAATTGGAAAGCACGTCAAAAGCACGTCAAAGTGCAAGTAGATCAATAGGTACCACTCCGGCGAGAAGGTAAACGGTGTTTCCGTGCGCTGCTCTGGTTCGCCAGAAGCGGCTTAGTCCTGCTGGCCACATGACCCGGAAGCTGTACGGCGGCTCCCTCGGCCAGTAAAGAGAGATGAGCGCCGCAAGCCCAGAGTCAGCCACGATCCCTTTACCTTTACAGGTCCCCAGGTCCTTGCCAAAGGTCCCCCAATGTCCCAAGAGCAGTTGCAAGAGGCCTCCCCCATGCCAACAAACAAGGGAGACCCAGCCCGATCGCAGTCCAACCGCTTGTTTTTCCAAGGCTCGCCCCAAAACAGGTCAGAAAATAGCTTTATTAAATCGACAAGGTGTGGAGCTTCAAAAGGAACAAAACACTCGAATGGCGCTGCCCATGAGCTTCCAAAATACGCATGGATTTTGCGCAAGCGCACAGCTCTCTGCGTAAAGCTGGGGTTTTTTTTGTTTATTGCTTCAGAAGGACCAGGGGAAAAGGATGGAGAGCATGGAAACTAGCCTGTGTTTTGGATGGAAAGAATGATGCGATGCCCCAGGAGAAACAGATAAACCCAGGAGGCCGAGACAAAACACGCAAGGCATTCCTATGACGCGGAGGCTCAGAGCTCAGAAACATGGGCTGGCTTTTTTAATCCACCTGCTATAGGAATGCCTCTGTTGGGCCTGAGAGGCAAACCTTCTGCCCAGCTTCCGCCCTGCAGAGGAACCCTGTCAAAGGCGGCCGATTTTGCCCGGTGAAATATATTATTTGCATCCCTCCCCTTTTGTTGTTTAGTCATGTCTGCCTCTTCGTGACCCCCTGGACCAGAGCACGCCAGGCCCTCCTGTCTTCCACTGCCTCCCGCAGTTTGGTCAAACTCATGCTGGCAGCTTCGAGAACACCGTCCCACCATCTCGTCCTCCGTCGTCCCCTTCTCCTTGTGCCCTCCATCTTTCCCAACATCAGGGTCTTTTCCAGGGAGTCTTCTCTTCTCTTATGAGGTGGCCAAAGTCTTGGAGCCTCAGCTTCAGGATCTGTCCTTCCAGTGAGCACTCAGGGCTGATTTCCTTCCGAATGGAGAGGTTGGATCTTCTTGCAGTCCATGGGACTCTCCAGAGTCTCCTCCAGCACCAGAATTCAAAAGCATCCATTCTCCGGCGATCAGCCTTCTTGATGGTCCAGCTCTCACTTCCATACATCACTACTGGGAAAACCAGAGCTTTGACTATACGGACCTTTGTTGGCAAGGTGATGTCTCTGCTTTTTAAGATCCCTCCCCTACCACCATGCAAAAAAAAGGGGGGGCGTTGGAGCTTACGAAAATCAAAATCAGGCCCACAACTGAAAATGAGACAGCACACATGAGGAAGAAAGATGGGGGAGGGAGGAGGAAAGAAGCAATCTCAAAGTCTCAAAAGGTAGTTCTTATAGCCGTGCAGCCGGTGTCAGTGGCTGGTCTGGCTGTCGGCTGAATATCCCTTAACAGCACTGGGCCAGAAAGCAGCAGCAGCCTCCCTGGTGTTTATTTTGCCGCTTAGCAACCACCTTTCGGAGGTATACTATTTCTGGCCATGGATACTCCAGGTGCGAGAGGCAAATGCAAATCGGAGGGGGGTGTTTGTGCACCTAGGGAGGGGGGCAACTGGTCAGATGCAGAAAAAACGGTCCTTGCCTCCTGTGTAAGGGAGTTCCACAGTTTAACTCTGGGTGTTGTTGTCATTTGGAAGACTGGGAATGTCGCCTCTGGAAGCCAGTTCTGCTCAACGTCTGGTTGGCATTTCCCTAAAAGCTGTGGGATTTTTAGCCTTCCAGATGTCACTCAGCTGACACTCAGGGATGGGCAGCTTGCTGGTACCATCCCCCCATTGGAGCATCTGGCTAGATATTGCCTACACTGAGGTCCAGCTCCGAGGGCCTTCTGGCGGTTCCCTCACTGCGAGAAGCCTAGTTACAGGGAACCAGGCAGAGGGCCTTCTCGGTGGTGGCCCCTGCCCTGTGGAACGCCCTCCCACCAGATGTCAAAGAGAACAACTACCAGACTTTTAGAAGACATCTGAAGGCAGCCCTGTTTAGGGAAGCTTTTAATGTTTGATGTATTACAGCATTTTAATATTTTTTTGGAAGCCGCCCAGAGTGGCTGGGGAAGCCCAGCCAGATGGGCGGGGTATAAATAATAAAATTATTATTATTGCAGGGCCTGCAAGACAGAGCTGTTCCACCAGGCCTTTGGCCAGGGCACAGCCCGACTCCCTCCTTTGGCAATCTTCACAGAATTTCTAGCCCAATGGCTGCCATCAATTTGATTTGAATTAATTTTATAATGAATGATTTTAGAATGTTGTACTATTTTATTGTTATTAGCCGCCCTGAGCCCGGCTTCGGGTGGGGAGGGTGGGATATAAATAAAATTTATTATTATTAATTATTATTACACTGGCAGCTGCAAGATTTCAAGCCTTCTCAGCCCATCCTGCATGGAAAACCACTATCTATTCTCCCTTCCTTGGGAATGAAGAATCTAGTCCTCATTGTTTCTAAATAAAAGGACCGATTTAGAAAACACAGGAAGCTCTAGCATCAAGCCGCGGTTCTGCACACAAGGGGTTCCCCCAACTCTGACCTCAAGTATGTTATTTCCCCGCAGAGATTATTTCTGAATGGCAATCACTCTTTGTCTCTTTCTCTTGCCATAAAGCACCCTCTGCTGGGAAAAACAGGCACGGGTCCATTTTAAAAATCCTGCTTCCTTGGCCGCAAGAATTGAGAGAAGGGCACGCAAAGACCAGCTCTCCTGGAAGATGTGCGCCCAGGGAGGAGCAACAGGCTGGCGAGATGAAAAAAGCCCCAACTCTGAGCAGGGAAACCCATGACCCTCAGATTTAAGTATTCCTGCCTTTAAAGGATGCCGGAAGATGACAATTGAGAGCATCTGGAGACATGGCTTTTAGAAATCTGGCCCCCCTCTGCCAAAAGATTCAGAGCAGGCAAAGCACTTCTTCACACAGTGCTGTTAAAACTATGGGATGGCCAAAATTCAGAGGGGGATGTTGAGGGTTACTAGCCTATACTCACATTTAAAGGATGATGGGCAATGGAGAACCTTAGCCGATCTTGGGAGATTTAAGGCTAGGCCAGGGGTCAGCAAAAACCTTTTTCAGCTTTGGGCCGGTCCACCGTCCTTCAGACTGTGTAGTGGGCCGGACTATATTTTGAATTTTAAAAATGAACCCATTCCTATGCCCCACAAATAACCCAGAGATGCATTTTAAAGAAAAGCACACATTCTACTCATGTAAAAACAACAGGCAGGCCCCACAAATAACCCAGAGATGCATTTTAAATCAAAAGGCACATTCTACTCATGTAAAAGCACAGATTCCCGGACTGTCCGCTGGCCGGATTGAGAAGGTGATTGGGCCGGATCCAGCCCCCGGGCCTTAGGTTGCCTACCCCTGGGCTAGGCAATCAATCGCCCAAGGATCTAAAAAGCTGACAAGTCAGGCAGAAGACTTGGGGTTTCATGTAGTGTCATGTTATATTCTGAGCAGACCCATTTGAAGAACATGGTTTGTCTACGTGCGCCAGCTCACATTTAAGTGAGGAGTCTGTCGCTATGGCTTTTCTGTGTGCCTCTCTCGCAATTTTAGCCCATCCTTTCATCATGGAATTGTAAAGTGGGACCCTGTGGGTCATCTAGCACAGCCCCCCTGCGACTTTTTGCCCAACCAGGGGCTCGAACCCACAGCCCTGCAATCAAGTGACTCGTGCCCTATGGACTCAGCTACCCCAAACTTCCTTGTTAAACTGGCAAGTAGAGATTTGGGTCTACTCTAAATTTAGTGGGCTGCAATAGTTTTAGGCACCAGGTGAAACACATTTTTCAACCAGGTCTTTTGCTTATTAAAGTCCTAGTAAAGGTAAAGGTACCCCTGCCCGTAAGGGCCAGTCTTGACAGACTCTGGGGTTGTGCGCCCATCTCACCTAAGAGGCCAGGGGCCAGCGCTGTCCGGAGACACTTCCGGGTCACGTGGCCAGCGTGACATCGCTGCTCTGGCCAGAGCCAGAGCCGCACACGGAAACGCCGTTTACCTTCCCGCTGGTAAGCGGTCCCTATTTATCTACTTGCACCCGGAGGTGCTTTCGAACTGCTAGGTTGGCAGGCGCTGGGACCGAGCAGCGGGAGCGCACCCCGCCGCAGGGATTCGAACCGCCGACCTTTCGATCGGCAAGCCCTAGGCGCTGAGGCTTTAACCCACAGCGCCACCTGCGTCCCTATTAAAGTCCTATACCCTTTCTATTAAATTGTTTGTGGGGTAGATGGTAGATTTATTATGTTTATCCTTTATTTTTATGTTGTGAACTCCCCCAAGATCTACAGATGAAGGGCATTGTACAAATTTACTAAATTCTCCAGTGCTCCAGAAGGCTGCCTAGGACAGATGGTAGAAATCACAATTAAGGGTTTGAGCAACTGGTAAACTCTTAAGAACTGATGCCCAAGTTTTGATTTCTTCCTCTCTCCACGTCCCACTTGTTTGTGTGTTTTAAAGATTGCAGAGACAGCCTTAAATGATTGAATGAAGAGTCACGTTGGGAACCTCTCTGGTCAAATCTTAAAAGTAGATTCGGGCTGCAGTGTTAATAACAAAGCTCTTTACACTTTTTTAAAAAGCCCCACCCCACTTTCCATTTTAAGGCTGGGAAATTACGTGATCGAAAATGGGAAGGAGCTGAAGCGAGCAAGCTTTTGGATTTATGCAGAGCTTGCAAACTGGAGACACTAACTGCCTCCTGCCCCACACAGGGATGTGTGGCAGCCAGGCTGATGGCAAATTGCTTTTGAGTTCTGGGAGCCGGGCAGATTGAGAGCCATAAATCCACCAAGTTACAGCCTTCAAAAGCTACTGCTTTTGTTTACTGGGGCTGAGTGTTTTAGGTATATGCTGTTTCTGAAACCCAGCTTTTGGTGGCCAATGAGCTTTATCTGTAGGGAGAACCCAGGGCACCTATTCTTATTACTGTACTCTTTCTAGCGCATGATTAAAACATGTTTAGCGAAGCCTTCCCAGATACGTAGAAGGTTGGAATTTGAAGCTTATGATTTACTGCCGATTTAAACATTTCTATTTATTTATGATTTTATTCTCGTATACTGCAATGAAGCAGTGCACGGGTTACGAAATAAGCAATAATGTAGTAGTTAGCTGCAAAGCTCGCCCCTTCCCTGCACTCCCAAGAAATATCCCTTTAACCCAAGAGCCTCAAAAGCTCTCGGCTAACTTGCACCATAAAGCGTAGAAGGAAGTTTTACCCTCAGGCTCCTCCTGTGTCGGGAATGTTCCCTAGTTCACAGAACAGCCTTCTGGGAAAGGGCTCCTTCATTCCTAAACGCTCAGCGTCGCTCTGCCAGAACTCTTTACAACCTGGGAGGCTTCTCTCGGGACCCAGCCCCAAAATAAAGGATCTAGGGTAATAGGGTGGGGGGGTTAAAGGCTTCCTCGATATGGAGGGCTAGAGCCATCCCTAAGCAGTTTTCTTAAGAGCTGCATTCCCCTCCTCTGTAATTCAACTAGGTTAGTAATGACTCCACAATGTGCTTTTTTGGGGGTGCAAGTGTTGCCAACACACACCCCCGCCATGGCTCCCCGTTGCCTTCAGCGTATATGCACAACTCAGCCGTATTTGTAGCCCTGTGTTTTATTAGCCTTGTTGAATCCATTTTTAAAAATGTAAACAGCTCTCGAAGCTTTTGCTGCCCAGCCCGGAGGCTGGTGTGCTCATTGCCGGTCCTCTTCCACGCAGCACGCGACTGAAAGAAAAGATGGGGGGAATACGCAGTTAGCACCCCAGACAAGAAAACTTAAGATATATATGTCAGCATTAATCTGAAAACAAAACCCATACGCCTAGCAAACCACCAAGAACCTTACCTGCTAAAGAGTCGAAGTTGGCTTACGGTCTATGTTCCATGCTCAGCCTCAAAACCACTTCCTGATCAATGGCTTTTTTTCTCCGTCAACCTGCCAAGACAAACTCGGGTTACAAAAATATATCTATACCGCACACGGCAAAACCTCTACGCTTTCTACCCTGCCCACCCTCACACAATCCGACCCCCCCCCCAAGCAACCAGTGTTCCCCCACGAAAGGGTTTCTGCGAACCTGCACTGACCCTCAAGAGCCCAGCGTGGGGGTCAAGCGTTCCGAGACTGAACCTGCGTCCCCCTCGAACTGGACAATGGCAGCTGAACCCCCCCCCCCACAAAAAGCATTAGTCGCGGAGGAAAACGGTTGCTTAGGAATAAGCGTGGGCTACGGGGGAAAAGTTAAAACGCAAACACGATGGCAGAGAACATTACAGTTACGTGGACTTAAGTCTTAAAGAGTCTCCCGAGATGAGCATTAGTCCCTTGGGGGGGGAAATTCGTTTTCCCCCCCATCTGACATCTACCCTACCGGCAAAGAAATGGCTGTGAACGCAACACCCCTCCTGACCCACATGGAATTTATGCCACAAAAACCAGACTCGGTACTACAGGAGATTTTTAAAAAAGAGGATTTTTTTTAAAAGGGTGGTTTTTTTTCAGCTGACCGAAATTGGCAGAGAAAATTTTGCTTTCGGACGGGTTAAAACATTCAGGCTTTCAAAAATATATATATATATAAAATATGAGCTCTCAACAGGAGGAAGGATGCGGACATGAGGAAAGGAGTTACCTCGAATTACGGGACTATCCCCACATATGAACTAGCCAAGAGAGCAGCTTTCGTCCCAGAGGTTCTCTCTCTCTCTGTTGGATGCATAACACTTCGCTTTTTCGTCAAGGCACTGCCGTTTTCCATACGCTAGCAGAGAATTCTCAGAACTTAAGAAGGCAACGACAAAGCTAGCTAAATTAGGTCACAGTTATCGGCCTTGGAACACTGTCAAGAATTGGCAGCAGCTGACCCCGGTTAGAACGAGGCTCCCTTGTCGGCTAAGAACGTCTGGCTGTCGAATTTTCAAGCTACCAAAGGTGTCAGCTAATTCTTGCTCATGCACTAACTCTTGTCGCAAGCTGTCTGCTCGGAGTCACCAGATGCAAATTACTATGGGAAACGGTGTTATTATTTTTCAAAGGTTGGATCCGTTCCAGCCAAGCAGAGAACGGACTCCATGATGGGAAAAGGTGGCGGCTACACTCCTTTAGATACTCTTGCTTCAGAGCTTCAATCACCCTCAACCTGACCTGGCGTCTATCTAGGCCTTAAAAGTACAGTAAGATTTGCGTTGTTTTCACCACTGTTACGATAGCCAGCCTGAAAATCCTCTCTCTGCAGCTAGATGCCCTTCCTCTCTGACTGTACACTTTTGACGCTCAAATCCAGAGTTGTGTTGTGCAGCAAGATGTAAAATTTCAAGAGCAGATATGATTTTTTTTTTCAGATGGACTTTTAATAGGCTTCGTGAAGCCAAAAGGAAAACTGTACAAGAAATCCTTTTTAAACCACTTCAAAATTACAACATCAATTGAATTAGGCATATACTTTTCTTCCAGTAAAAAAAGGACAACAGAAATAAACATTTTTTTTTTCCACGAGCCTCTTGCGAGTTAAGATTTGCAGAGTCTTTCTGGGATACGTTTTATGGCATACAAGCAAAAGTCTCTTAAATTGCAGGTTGAACATACAAGCAAAGTTTCGCTTTAGGTATACCAAGGTGGGTTGCCTTTTAAAGTCGTTTATAAAGTCATACCCAGGCTACAGCGCCTACCTTGCTACACTAAAGTTTGTTACAAAACGATGCACTAAAACAAACCGACTTCACAGCTTGCTCAGCTTCTACTGAACAATTACGGTCCTTTCTCGCTCAAAACAAAACCAAAAAATCCACAGAAATGGGGCCCCAAAACCTTCCAGTCTTTTTCTTTTTAATAATAATAAAAAAAACAACACACACTAAAGGACACACAACCAAACACACACACACCTCTGCTCACAAATGAACTAAAATCTTAAGTGCTTTAAAAAAAACAAATGTTAAAACACTTGAGAGAGGAAAAACCCAGAGCTTTCTTTGAGTCTGAACAGACCATCGCATATTAGAAGCTGTCAGGCTGTGTTTTTGTTTTGACAAGGTCAGAACTGAGAGTTTACTACAAAAGTGAGAATACAAAGGAGATGACTACACAAGAACGGATTTCAGCGAAGCTCCCAAAATCTTTATAAATACAGCCATTGGAAGGACGATCTTGAGCCAGGAAGGTTTTTTACTCGTTGTGTGTAGCTGAGGACAAGAAGCAGGCAGAATTGTAAAGGCACTGAAGCAAAGACAAAGGCCCCAGCAATTTTTTCCTCCCCTACTCGCTTGCAAAGCAGCACCTCAAGGCTACCAACGCTATCTCTCCTTATCTCCCACCCCTTTCTTTTTCGCTCCTGGGCTTTCTCTGCTGTCATTTTCAGCTTCCGGGGGAAAAAAACCGCTAGTCACGAACGACTCGCAATTTTGGCTTTGGGTCCGACTAAGCGTGGCGCATGCATTAATGAGGGAGGGGGTTCCCCCCTGCTTTTCTGTGGCGCGAGTGCTTAAAGGCCTGCCAGAAGAGCGGCGATTTTTGAAGGCAAGGAGAGACTTGCCGGCAAATAGGCTCCAAAGCGAACCTAACGGTACTTTTCCAAAGGTTACCATCCCTGCAAAAATCAAAAAGAGGCTTCAGGCATTCCCACGTCAGTGTATCCTTTCCCTTATGATCTAGGGCTTACCATAACTGTCATAGCTGTCTCTGTAGGAACCTCCTGAAGGCCTGTCGCCATAGCTGCCTTGACTCCTGCTGTGGGGAGAAATGAGAAGATGCTCATTCACAAGGCACAGCTACAACCGGCAGGTGCATGGGGCTATTTTTTGACCCAACCTCCCCAGGGCTTACCTGCTGCCACCATAGTAGTCTCTAGAACCACCGTATCCCCCGCTTCTCGATTCAAACCGGCTGCCACCGTAACCCCGGTCTCCACCGGCTCCTGGGGAAGGAGAACCGAACAGAGGCTTGAGATGCATCCAATTCAACGCAACCAAAGTCTGAAAGTACGGAGGCCACTTGCAAGCCGGGCTCACCTCTGGAGAAGCCCCGGCCCCGGCCTCTGCCTCCGCGGAAAAAGCCCCGGCCGCCGGCCGAGCCACCTCTGTAGCCGCGGGACCTGTTGTCGGACGATTTGCCTGCTTGATCAACCCTGATTTGGCGGCCGTCGACAGACTGGAAAAAACGAGGGGTTTCGGGGTTAGCACAGTGCTCTACAATTAACACACACACAAAAGCAGTGACTATCAAACAGATCCTCAGTTAATAATAATAATTTATTATTTATACGCCACCTATCTGGCTGGGTTTCCCTACCTACTCCGGGCAGCTCCCAACAGAATAGTAAAAACACGATAAAACATCAAACATTAAAAACTTCCCTAGACAGGGCTGCCTTCTAATGTCTCCGGAAAGTCAGGTCGTTGTTCATTTCCTTGACCTCTGATGGGAGGGCGTTCCACAGGGAGGCCCCACCACCGAGAAGTTACGTTTCACCAAACTGCTAACTTTTAACAGTTGTTCTATCGTGATCACATCCTAAAAACGGAAGGACTTCTGTCCTACCAAGGACCGCTGTTCAGAACAGCCACCACAGAACAGAACTCACCTTGCCATTCATGGCCATCATCGCATCTTTAGCATCATCAACACTCTCAAAGGTGACAAAGCCAAACCCTCTGGACCTCTGGGTTTCTCTGTCTTTGACGACAACAACTGGCGGGAAGGAAGAAGAAGAAGAGAAGAGTTTGGATTTGATATCCTGCTTTATCACTACCTGAAGGAATCTCAAAGCGGCTAACATTCTCCTTTCCCTTCCTCCCCCACAACAAACACTCTGTGAGGTGAGTGGGGCTGAGAGACTTCAGAGAAGTGGGACTGGCCCAAGGACACCCAGCAGCTGCAGGTGGAGGAGCGGAGACGCGAACCCAGTTCCCCAGATTACGAGACTACCGCTCTTAGCCAATACACCACACTGGCTCTCTCTTAAATTTCTCACTGGAAGGAGAAATTTAAGCCCTTTGGTCAACTTAAGTGCAGGGCACAAAGCCAAACTTATCCCCATGAGAATTCGTGCTAATCCGAGTGCTTATTTCATTCTTAATTTTAAGTTTGGGGCAAACTCAAGGTTATCTTTTATATTGGCTTAGCTTACCACGTACCAATCGATGCTCAACTAGATTATTTTGATATTTTTTTTAATTACCATCAGTGATCTGTCCGTATTTAGAGAAGACTTGCTCCAGCGACTGTTCATTGGTGTCAAAACTGAGGCCGCCGACAAAGAGCTTTCCTTCATCTGATGCCATTTTCTCCCCTGGGAGCAAAAAAACAAGCCTCGTGTTCAGCATTCACCCAAGGCGACAAAACACAACACCCCTCCTAGAACAAGTTCGCCGGATCATCAACCGGGTGAGGTCACGACTCACTCAAAACTTAAGGAGCTTAGCAGCCAGTGACACAAATCCTGTTTTATCTGTTTTCTTCAAAGAGTGCCCATCCAATGCAGAAAACAATTTCATTACCTTTAAACCTTTGTTTATAAAAATACTGTACAGTGGTACCTCGGGTTACATACGCTTCCGGTTACAGACTCCGCTAACCCAGAAATAGTGCTTCAGGTTAAGAACTTTGCTTCAGGATGAGAACAGAAATCGTGCGGTGGCAGCAGCGGGAGGCCCCATCAGCTAAAGTGGTGCTTCAGGTTAAGAACGGACCTCCGCAACAAATTAAGTACGTAACCAGAGGTACCACTGTACTAACCAGCCCTGCATGAAAAGCCACATTTGCCACAAACGTCCCCCCTTCTACAGAATTGTTGGAAATGTAGAAGGAAGGCTCCTCTTTTGTAAGTAGGCAAATAAAAGGAAAAAAGATTGGGGGGGAAGCGAAGCAAAGAAAAAAAAAAGGTATTCTTGTATTGAATGGGATTAGTAGTCCATCACAGCTGAAAAAAACCTTAGAAAATGTAAACAAGCCCATTCCTATGCTTTTTTTTAAAGCTCCAAGGCCCATGTGTTAAATAAAACCTGTACTGTACATAAAAGGCCTTTACCCCCCTTCTTTCAACCAACCATACTGTTAATGGTACTTTTAACTGGTCCTTCTCTTAATGTTTATCCTTCTTGTGTTATTTCTACGCAAATGCGGATTATAAACTTCGCGAAAATAATGAATTGGGATATTCTACACGCGAGCCTCTTCAGGGAGGCGGTTTTTTTTTTGTTTCCTAAATGGCAGAGGGGGAAAGGGGGGGGCACGAAACCAAATTAGCAACCCAAGGGAGCACAAAAGACGTGAAACGAGCCGTCAAAAATGTCTCAGAATTAAAATCTGCGCCCAAGGAAGGTTAGCTATTGAAAAACAAACTGAAACGAGCAGTTGAGATGTCAGAAAGGCTGTGCAAAAATAATAATTTTATTTTTTATACCCCGCCCATCTGCCTGGGGAAACCCAGCACTCTGGGCCCTCCCAGCAGAGCAATTAATAATAATAATAATAATAATAATAATAATGCAATTTTATCACGCATCTAAAATGCAACCATTTTGCTTTCTTGCGTGGAGGCGGGGAATTAAAGCCACCGCGTATGCGCATGCGCGGATACCCCCCACCCCCGTCTCTCGCTCTCCCCTCGCGCATGCGCGCCACTACCCCCCACATCCCTTCCCGGCTCCGCCGCCATTTTGAGTCTTCCTTCCCCCACAAGCCTGTCGGGAAGCCATTTTGTTTTTGTCCCTTTCTCCCGGCGCGCGGTTCGCCGCTCGCCTTCCAAGCGGTCCCACAGTAAATAAAAAAAAATATAAAGGCGCCTTTTTTCTGCGACTCACCACCCGTCCTATTAATATTACCGACCAAAACGTTATTTTTTTCCTGTTTCTTTATTTCCCCCCTCTATCGTGCGCCCGCCCCGCGTCGCCCCCCTCCCCCTTACCGAAGTCGCTTCCTAGCTGCGCAAATGAATTTCGAGCTTCGAAGTCCCAGCGCGAACTACGCAGCGGCTCGGCTGCGCCTCCGCTTATATACCGGCTCTGAGCCCCCGCCCTCCTCATGAATATGCAAATGAGCCCGGCTCTGTCCAAAATGGCGCCCGCTCCTGCTCTCGAGGGGCCAGAAGGAATGAGGTAATCTGCGACCCCCATTGGTCGGAGGCCGATTAATATACATGAGGAGAGGCGGGGCCGGAGTGTAAGCAGCCCAAAAAAGCATATCTCCGGGCCTCTTTCCGTTTCCGCCACCGCGTGGAGAAAGGAAAGACGTGATTGGGTGAGGCGGTTAGGTCGTTAAGGGCGACGAGCTTCTCGTGAGCTGATTGGTGCAGATATATCCCCGCCCACAAGCCGCAAGACCACTGGCTCCGCCGCCAGACAGTTGTATATGCGAGGAAGGAAGGGGGCGGGTCGAGGGGCGTGGCCGCCCTGACCTACTTTCGCGCCCTTGTCAGCAATGCGGCGCGGTTTTGCCGCAACGAACAAAGGCGATTCGTGGGAGGAGGAGGAGGGGGGGGGGGGGGCGCGGCCGCCATCTTGGAGCGGGAAAGCAGCATGGCTGCCTCAGGGCCCACAATGCATAGCGCGGAAAAGGCCTCCCCCCCCCACCACCAAAAAATTAAAACGCCTCATAAGTACATGGCAAAACAATCCAAAGTCCTCACATAACATGCACAGCTCGCAAATAAAAATGAAATAAAAATGTTTTCGGGGGCAACCCCTTTACCATGGTCACTGTGTGGGTGTGTTTATATATGTTTAAAATTAGAATAAGGAAGACCATATATGTATTTGTTCGTGTATATATGTGTGTGTGTGTATGTGTGTATTGTTAAGTTGTGGGTTGACATAGCAGACGACACAGCGATTTCTCAAAAGCAGCTCTTTATTTTGTAAGCTGCAATAGAACTGACTAGCAAACAGCTCAGCCGGCCTGCTTTTATAGGCAGCCGGCTGTCAACATTGTAGCATCAACAACCCAGAGTTTCCCGCCTAAAATAACTGATGTGGACCTGAGTGAAAACTATCTACAGACCTGAGTGAAAACTATCTACAGACCTGAGTGAAAACTATCTACAGTATCCCCCTGCTGGCCCAGGGTGAAACTTCACTACATAACATATATATATATATATATATATATATATATATATATATGTGTGTGTGTGTGTGTGTGTGTGTGTGTGTGTATGTGTATGTGTGTGTCTGTCAGTGTGTCTGTCAGTGTGTCTGTCTGTGTGTATATATATGTGTGTGTATATAGTGTGTGTGTGTATATATATATGTGTGTGGGTGTATATATGTGTGTGTGTATATATATATATGTGTGTGTGTGTGTGTGTAATATATATGTGTGTATGTGTGTATATACACACACACACACACACACAGATATATTATACACACACACACACACACACATATATACACACACACACACACACACACATATATACACACACACACACACACATATATATATTATGGGGCGACCCCCATTTGCAATGGTGTGTACTGTTCCGGTTCAGAAAAGGGCAAGCGAAATTATCGGGGGGGGGGAGGATGGAGAGACCCCCACGATGAGGAACGGTTGCAGCTTCTTCTTCTTTTTAGTGTAGAGAAAAGGGACTAAATGGTCTGATCTTAGGCTTTTATTGAGAGGTTTTGGGGTCTTCTTCTTTGGCAATCCCTCATAGCCAAGTAAGATGGTCTTCCATAAACACAGTTTTTAAAGTGACTGTGGAGGCCAGTTCTGGATCCCCACGTCCTTACACAGTGGGGACATTGATTTCCGGGCGGGAGTTGATCCCGGTGTGGATTTGCCAAGCGTGCTTTCCTCTTAGCACATTTCTCCCTTGCGTCCTGAGTTCGAGAGTCTTCAAAGCCCACGACACCTTTGGCAAAGGCTGTTCTCCAACTGGAGCGCTCGCAGGCCAGTGTTTCCCAGTTGTCGGTGTTTATACAACATTTTTTTAGATTTGCCTTGCGACAGTCTTTAAACCTCCTTTGTTGACCACCAGCACTACGCTTTCCATTTTTAAGTTCCTTCCTGGGCATGGTGCCTCGAGGACCCCAGGTTAGTGATGGCTACTTTGTCAGCTGTTAGGTCCAAGTCCAGTTTAAATATAAATAATCTTAAGAGGGGAAGAAATGGAGGCAGTGAGAGATTTTACTTTCTTGGGCTGCATGATCACTGCAGATGGTGACAGCAGTCACAAACTTAAAAGACACCTGCTTCTTGGGAGGAAAGCAATGAGAAACCTAGACAGCATCTTAAAAAGTAGAGACATCACCTTGCCAACAAAGGTCCGTATAGTTCAAGCTCTGGTTTCCCCAGTAGTGATGTATGGAAGTGAGAGCTGGACCATAAAGAAGGCTGATCGCCGAAGAATTGATGCTTTTGAATTATGGTGCTGGAGGAGACTCTTGAGAGTCCCATGGACTGCAAGAAGATCAAACCTCTCCATTCTGAAGGAAATCAGCCCTGAGTGCTCACTGGAAGGACAGATCCTGAAGCTGAGGCTCCAAGACTTTGGCCATGAGAAGAGAAGACTCCCTGGAAAAGACCCTGATGTTGGGAAAGATGGAGGGCACAAGGAGAAGGGGACGACGGAGGACGAGATGGTGGGACAGTGTTCTCGAAGCTAGCAGCATGAGTTTGACCCAACTGCGGGAGGCAGTGGAAGACAGGAGTGCCTGACGTGCTCTGGTCCAGGGGGTCACGAAGAGGCGGACACGACAAAACGACTAAACAACAACATGGGGGAATAGCAAGGGGGTTGTGTGAATGAGTTTGGCACTGCCCACCCCCTGTTGGCATCCGAACAACAGACGGAGTTTGCCTGCTCCCACTCTCCCCTACTGCAGTGAGATGCATTGTGTTCCTACTTTCTTATAGTAATTATTCCTAAATTTTGTGCGTACACATACAAATCAGCACGTGCAAATTTAATGTCTTCTTTGTGTGCGTGTGCTTGTGTGTCACACGTTTTCTCTTTTTCTTTTCGGGAGCGCATAAAGATTTGACCAGCGGATGCTTTATTCCTGACCTTTCAGTAGCGACAATATCACAATCCGTTTTATTTTTCTTTCCTGGTTTTTCGGCTAAGCTAGAAATCTGTAATTTCTGCAAACTTCCTTTATGAGTACGGTATCCTCCAAGCAGTGGTCTCTCTCCTCTCCCACTGAGAATAGGGTAGCAAATTTAACTGAAGCCAGCTCTTCCAAAACATAAAAGATAGAAAGTTGGTGGTTTTACTATATACAGTGGTGCCTCGCAAGACGAATGCCTCGCAAGATGAAAAACGCGCAAGACAAAAGAGTTTTCCGTTTTTTGAGTCGTTCTGCAAGACAAATTTCCCTATGGGCTTGCTTTGCAAGACGAAAAAACCGCAAGACGAAGAGACTCGCGGAACGGATTAATTTCGTCTTGCGAGTCATCACTGTATCTCTATCTATCTGTCTATCTATCTGTCTATCATCTATCTATCTATCTATCTATCTATCTATCATCTATTTGATTTGACCAGAAGCTTTGTGTGGCTGCTATTATATTCTTTTCTCTAAACTCCATATTGCCAAGGAAACATAATATAACTCTAGAATAGCTGCAAAAAAAGAATGATAGAAAGTTGGTGGTTTGACTATATATATATAACATACTATATGTATTCGATTTGACCAGAGGCTTTGTGTGGCTGCTATTACCTTATTTTTTGCTCTATAGGACTCACTTTTTCCCTCCTGAAAAGTAAGGGGAAATGTGTGTGCGTCTTACGGAGCGAATGCAGGCTGCGCAGCTATCCCAGAAGCCAGAACAGCAAGAGGGATTGCTGCTTTCGCTGCGCAGCGATCCCTCTTGCTGTTCTGGCTTCTGAGATTCAGAATATTTTTTTTCTTGTTTTCCTCCTTCAAAAACTAGGTGCGTCTTGTGGTCTGGTGCGTCTTATAGAGTGAAAAATACGGTATGTTCTTTTCTCTAAACTCCAGCGTGCCAAGGAAACATAACTCCAGAATTGCTGCAAAAAAAAGAAAGAAAGAATATGGTTGCAAAAGTTTGCAATGCCCCTGAATTTTGGTAGGTACAGCACCCATTATTATATTTGTAGCTATCTGTATCCTTTGACGCAACAGGAATTCATTAGGATACACTTTGCGTAATTGCATTTCAACTAAGTGCTTAAAGGAAAGAATTGGGGGAGGGGGGATTATCTGGAATTAAATCTAAGGACAGAACAATGAAACAATCCTCAAGCTGTATCAGCAAAAGGAAGAAAAAAGTCAATTAATGTGAGGGCTGCGGACAGAGAGATTACCTCCGCTAATTGCAAAATTTGGTGGTCTGAAACAGTTCCAAACCAAATTCATTTTACAAGGGTCTCAGCAGCATGTGGAGGGGGAAGAAGATTGCAAATCTGGTTTTTTTTTGCCTTTGGAATGCAGGCCTGAAAAGAAGCAGCGCTGGCCTGGGAGCGAAAAGCCACCAAGAAAAGCGCCAAGGGCCCCTCGTACAATTTAGCTAAGGAAATCAGAGCTTGGCTGCTAAAGAAAACAGCAGCCATTTTTGTAAGTGGATGCAGAGAAGCAGAAACACAGCAATTTATGTAAACCCTTTTGTGGGGGCGGAGGGGGCGGTCAAGAAAGGCCACCTCTCATTTGACTCTAAGTAAGGAAATCTGCTTCTTGGAAGAAAAGCAATGACAAACCTAGACAGCATCTTAAAAAGCAGAGACATCACCTTGCCAACAAAGGTCCGTATAGTAAAAGCTATGGTTTTCCCAGTAGTGATGTATGGAAGTGAGAGCTGGGCCATCAAGAAGGCTGATCGCTGAAGAATTGATGCTTCTGAATTCTGGTGCTGGAGGAGACACTTGAGAGTCCCATGGACTGCAAGAAGATCAGACTTCTCCATTCAGAAGGAAATCAGCCCTGAGTGCTCACTGGAAGGACAGATCCTGAAGCTGAGGCTCCAAGACTTTGGCCACCTCATGAGAAGAGAAGACTCCCTGGAAAAGACCCTGATGTTGGGAAAGATGGAGGGCACAAGAAGAAGGGGACGACGGAGGACGAGATGGTGGGACAGTGTTCTCGAAGCCACCAGCATGTGTTTGACCAAACTGCAGGAGGCAGTGGAAGACAGGAGGGCCTGGCGCGCTCTGGTCCAGGGGGTCACGAAGAGGCGGACATGACTAAACAACAAAATGGAAATCTACCAGACTAACTCAGGGCTAAGTTTCTCCGGCGCAAACGTTCTCTACCAATTTCTTAATACAGTCTGAACCTCCTAACAATGATTCTTTCTCACTCTCTGTTATTGCTCCTATCATCTCTTTGCGCCTAGGCTATCCTAGGCAACCAGCCAAGCTTGGCCAATGATCAGGAATTATGGTAGGTAAAACCTAGCAACATCTGGAGGACCATATAACAACATCTGCTAACGGATTGAGGTTGAATCCTGACAAGACAGAAGTACTGTTCTTGGGGGACAGGGGGCGGCCTGGTGTGGAGGACTCCCTGGTCCTGAATAGGGTCACTGTGCCCCCGAAGGACCAGGTGTGTGCAGCCTGGGAGTCATTTTGGACTCACAGCTGTCCATGGAGCTGCAGGTGAATTCTGTGTCCAGGGCAGCTCCATCTGGTACGCAGGATGAGACCCTCCCTGCCCGCAGACTGTCTCTCCAAAGTGGTGCATGCTCTAGTTATCTCCCGCTTGGACTACTGCAATGCGCTGTCCGTGGTGCTACCTTTGAAGGTGACCCAGAAACTGCAACTAATCCAGAATGCGGCAGCCAGACTGGGGACTGGGAGCGGCCACCGAGACCACATAACACCTTGAAAGACCTACATTGGCTCCCAGTACATTTCCGAGCACAATTCAAAGTGTTGGTGTTGACCTTTAAAACCCTAAACGGCCCAGTATCCCTGGAGGAGCGTCTCCACCCCCATCGTTCTGCCCGGACGCTGAGGGCCTTCTGGCCGTTCCCTCATTGCGAGAAGCCAAGTTACAGGGAACCAGGCAGAGGGCCTTCTCGGTGGTGGCGCCCGCCCTGTGGAACGCCCTCTGGTCAGATGTCAAAGAGATAAACAACTACCTGACATTCAGAAGACATCTGAAGGCAGCCCTGTTCAGGAAAGTTTTTAATGTGTGACATTTTAGTGTATTTTTGGTCTTTGTGGAAGCTGCCTAGAGTGGCTGGGGAAACCCAGCCGGATGGGCGGGGTACAAATAAAAAAATATTATTATTATTATTATTATTATCCATCAAAGCATATATTATAATCTACACTACGCCCGCGCTGTCAGAGGGGAAGCCTCTTCTAAAATGGTAACGCCAGTGAACAGTTTTGGGGAGAATCTTTGGCACCTCCATGTATGTCCAGGGCCACTGGCAGTCAGGGTAAACCAGCGGTCATCAACCTAAGGCCCATGGGCCAGAAGCAGCCCTTGGAGATCATTTGACCGGCCCACTAGCCACCCCCCAACTTAGCCGCCCGCTCATGCGCTGTGCCAAATAAGCGCAGCACGGTGCAGGGACAGGGACTCGGTCCGCGGCACCAAAAATCACGTGTACGCAGACACCGAAAATTGCGGGCACGCACGTGATCCGGCCTAGGCAAGATAAACCTTGCTGACCCCTGGGGTACCTGAGCCAGCTGGACCAAGGTTCTGACTCAGGAGAAGGCAATTTCTTATGCCCCTGTTAAACCAGCCCTATGTTTACAATCAACAACCTCAGATATGCAGATGATACAACATTGATGGCAGAAAGTGAGGAGGAATTAAAGAACTTTTTCCCAGTACAGTGGTATCTCGGGTTACATACGCTTCAGGTTACATACGCTTCAGGTTACTTGTTGTTGTTTAGTCGTTTAGTCGTGTCCGACTCTTCGTGACCCCATGGACCAGAGAACGCCAGGCACTCCTGTCCTCCACTGCCCCCCGCAGCTTGGTCAGACTCATGCTGGTAGCTTTGAGAACACTGTCCCACCATCTCGTCCTCCGTCGTCCCCTTCTCCTTGTGCCCTCCATCTTTCCCAACATCAGGGTCTTCTCCAGGGAGTCTTCTCTTCTCATGAGGTGGCCAAAGTACTGGAGCCTCAGCTTCACAATCTGTCCTTCCAGTGAGCACTCAGGGCTGATTTCCTTCAGAATGGAGAGGTTTGATCTACAGACTCCGCTAACCCAGAAATAGTGCTTCAGGTTAAGAACTTTGCTTCAGGATGAGAAGAGAAATCGTGCTCCGGCGGCGTGGCAAGCAGCAGGAGGCCCCATTAGCTAAAGTGGTGCTTCAGGTTAAGAACAGTTTCAGGTTAAGTACGGACCTCAGGAACGAATTAAGTACTTAACCTGAGGTACCACTGTAGCGATGTATGGAAGTGAGAGCTGCACCATAAAGAAGGCTGATCGCTGAAGAATTGATGCTTTTGAATTCTGGTGCTGGAAGAGACTCTTGAGAGTCCCATGGACTGCAAGAAGATCCAACCTCTCCATTCGGAAGGAAATCAGCCCTGAGTGCTCACTGGAAGGACAGATCCTGAAGCTGAGGCTCCAAGACTTTGGCCACCTCAGGAGAAGAGAAGACTCCCTGGAAAAGACCCTGATGCTGGGAAAGATGGAGGGCACAAGGAGAAGGAGACGACGGAGGCCGAGATGGTGGGACAGTGTTCTCGAAGCTACCAGCATGAGTTTCACCAAACTGTGGGAGGCAGTGGAAGACAGGAGGGCCTGGCATGCTCTGGTCCACGGGGTCACAAAGAGGCAGACACGACTAAACAACAACAACAAATGTTTACAATCATGAGGACTAGCGCCTCGTTTAATTTTTAGCCAAAGGAGCACGGCTCGGGGACAGAGCATTTTGTTTTGCATGCGGAAGGTTCCCCAGATCTCTAGATAGGACTACGAAGGTCTCTCTCTCGCTCTCCCCTCCTTCCATAACCCCGGAGACCTGCTGCTGCCGTTCAGTGTAGCCATTATTGGAGCAACGATCTGATCTGTGATAATGCAGATTCCTGCGTTTGCATTGCTTGGGGAAGTTGTGCGTGTGACCTAGTTCTCTACGTTACCAAGGTATCACCTGCTGCTTCTTAATTCAAGACGAGCTTATGGGGAAGATTAAACCCACATGAAACAAGCCAGGACCTCAGGGAGGAAAAATAATCACTGAGACGACAGGATGAGGAGAAGCAGCAGAATTGAGCAGCGGTTGTTGTCGTTGTTTAGTCGTTTCGTCGTGTCCGCCTCTTTGTGACCCCCTGGACCAGAGCACGCCAGGCCCTCCTGTCTTCCACTGCCTCCCGCAGTTTGGTCAAACTCATGCTGGTGGCTTTGAGAACACTGTCCCACCATCTCATCCTCTGTCGACCCCTTCTCCTTGCGCCCTCCATCTTTCCCAACATCAGGGTCTTTTCCAGGGAGTCTTCTCATGAGGTGGCCAAAGTACTGGAGCCTCAGCTTCAGGATCTGTCCTTCCAGTGAGCACTCAGGGCTGATTTCCTTAAGAATGGAGAGGTTGGATCTTCTTGCAGTCCATGGGACTCTCAAGAGTCTCCTCCAGCACCACAATTCAAAAGCATCCATTCTTCGGCGATCAGCCTTCTTGATGGTCCAGCTCTCACTTCCATGCATCACTACTGAGCAGAGGTTGCCTCTTTTCGAATCTGGTCCTTTAAAGAGCTGGGCAGCAGGCAGAAATCCAACAGGGCACCCATCCCCATATTAAAATGCGTCTATATATAAGGAGCTGGGGAAGAGCTTTGAAATGCTGCCTGCTTTCTCTTTCCTTGCAAGGTCCCCCAGCTTGGGTTTTTAATATTCTCCAGACATTTTGTACGAAGAAGAGGCTCCCAGCCCCTTTGCAGAATCGGGGGGAGGTCCCTCTGCCCTCCCCCCCCCCAAGCAAAGGGGCTTGCAATTTATAATGCGGACGTAGGAGAAGATAAATGGGTTGGGTGAGGGGAGGAGAGGAGAGGCAGCGATTTCAGGTAAGTGGCACTTAGGAGACTACGCAGTACATCGTGCGTGGGAACAGGGGAATGCGCCAATGGTTGCATGGGAAAAGCTGGCTTTTGAAGAGGGAATGGAAGGACAGGGGGACATTGTGCGGGCGGTTCTGGGTGTCCGGGGCAGCGAGGGAGAAGGTCCTGGGTTTAAGGGCAGTGAGGGAGAAGGGCCCAGGGTCAGGGGCAGCGAGGGAGAAGGGCCTGGGGTCAGGGAAAGTGAGGGAAAAGGTCCTGGGGTCAGTGAGGGAGAAGGTCCTGGGGTCGGGGGCAGCGAGGGAAAAGGTCCTGGGTTTAGAGGCAGTGAGGGAGAAGGTCCTGGGGTCAGTGAGGGAGAAGGTCCTGGGTTTAGAGGCAGTGAGGGAGAAGGTCCTGGGGTCAGTGAGGGAGAAGGTCCTGGGGTCGGGGGCAGCGAGGGAAACGGTCCTGGGTTTAGAGGCAGTGAGGGAGAAGGTCCTGGGGTCAGGGGCAGCGAGGGAAAAGGTCCTAGGTTTAGAGGCAGTGAGAGAGAAGGTCCTGGGGTCGGGGGCAGCGAGGGAAAAGGTCGTGGGTTTAGAGGCAGTGAGGGAGAAGGTCCTGGGGTCAGGGGCAGTGAGGGAAAAGGTCCTGGGTTTAGAGGCAGCGAGGGAAAAGGTCCTGGGTTTAGAGGCAGTGAGGGAAAAGGTCCTGGGGTCAGGGGCAGCGAGGGAAAAGGTCCTGGGGTCAGGGACAGCGAGGGGAAAGGTCCTGGGGTCAGGGACAGCGAGGGGAAAGGGCCTGGGGTCAGGGGCAGCGAGGGAAAAGGTCCTGGGTTTAGAGGCAGCGAGGGAAAAGGTCCTGGGGTCAGGGGCAGCGAGGGAAAAGGTCCTGGGGTCAGGGACAGCGAGGGGAAAGGTCCTGGGGTCAGGGACAGCGAGGGGAAAGGGCCTGGGGTCAGGGGCAGCGAGGGGAAAGTCCTGGGGTTAGGGGCAGCGAGGGAGAAGGGACTGGGGTCAGGGGCAGCGAGGGAAAAGGGCCTGGGGTCAGGGGCAGCAAGGGGAAAGGGCCTGGGATCAGGGAAAGTGAGGGAGAAGGGACTGGGGTCAGGGGCAGTGAGGGAAAAGGTCCTGGGTTTAGAGGCAGTGAGGGAGAAGGTCCTGGGGTCAGGGGCAGTGAGGAAAAAGGTCCTGGGGTCAGGGGCAGCGAGGGAGAAGGGACTGGGGTCAGGGGCAGCTAGGGAGAAGGGACTGGGTTCAGGGAAAATGAGGGAGAAGGGACTGGGTTCAGGGGTCAGGGGCAGCGAGGGAGAAGGGCCTGGGGTCAGGGGCAGTGAGGGAAAAGGGCCTGGGGTCAGGGGCAGTGAGGGAGAAGGTCCTGGGGTCAGGGGCAGTGAGGGGAAAGGTCCTGGGGTCAGGGACAGCGAGGGAAAAGGGCCTGGGGTCAGGGACAGCGAGGGAAAAGGGCCTGGGGTCAGGGGTCAGGGGCAGCGAGGGAGAAGGGACTGGGGTCAGGGGCAGCGAGGGAAAAGAGCCTGAGCTTAGAGGCAGCGAGGGAAAAGGTTCTGGGGTCAGGGGCAGTGAGGGAAGTTTTAGAGCTGCTTCTTAGGAAATTTGCCCAGATTTTCCTGGCTATATTTTACCGGAAATTCCACCCAGATGCTATTTCTGACGGACAGATCCTGGATCCGTCTGGGTAATTCCGGACGAATGGCAACCCTAGACTAGATAATACAGTGGTACCTCGGGTTACATACGCTCCAGGTTACAGACTCTGCTAACCCAGAAATTGTACCTTGGGTTAAGAATTTTGCTTCAGGATGAGAACAGAAATCGTGCAGCGGCAGCAGGAGGCCCCATTAGCTAAAGTGGTGCTTCAGGTTAAGAACAGTTTCAGTTAAGAACAGACCTCCAGAACGAATTAAGTACTTAACCCGAGGTGCCACTGTAATGGAATGCTGAATGGTTTAGTTTATGTAAAATATGCAGGGATTTATGATATGCAAAATGAACCATGGAAAGAGAAGAAGGGAAGTCGCTGATTTTTTAAGGATGTTTAAATGAGCATTCTTAATTCTAAAACAGAAAATGAGAGAGAAAGAGAGAAGATGATAGATAGATAGATAGATAGATAGATAGATAGATAGATAGATAGATAGATAGATATAGATAGATTAGATAGATAGATAGATAGATAGATAGATGATAGATAGATAGATGATAGATGATAGATGATAGATGATAGATGATAGATAGATAGATAGATAGATGATAGATAGATAGATGATAGATGATAGATAGATAGATAGATAGATAGATAGATAGATAGATAGATAGATAGATAGATAAATGATAGATAGATAAATGATAGATAGATGATAGATAGATAGATAGATAGATAGATAGATAGATAGATAGATAGATAGATAGATGATAGATGAGAGAGAGAGAGAGAGAGAGAGAGAGAGAGAGAGAGAGAGAGAGATGACTCTTGTGGCCCTTTCCAACTCTACAATTTCTTTCTTTCTTTCTTTCTTTCTTTCTTTCTTTCTTTCTTTCTTTCTTTCTCCTCCTCCAAGAAGTTCATGTCCACGGTTCTCCCCATTTAATCCTCACAACAACTCTGCGAGGTGGGTCAGGCTGGGGGCGCACGAATATAGCGACACGGCCGCCCGGTGAGACTTCCCGGCCGAGTGGGAAGATTCGAACCCTAAGTCTCGCCCAGGTCGGAGCACCCTAACTGCTGCATTGCCCATTGCCTCCCTGCGCCTGTGGGGTCATTTTTAACCAATGCATCAAACCGACAAACACCTTTAAAGCCTGAACAATTTCTGCTGATAGCCGGCTTTTAGCAAGATGAGTCAGCCTTGGGAGGCCTCTGTTCTAATAGCTCCAGGATGCTAAGTGTCTGCCTTTTTGCGTTGCCACGGCAACTCCTCCGCTGGCTGCATCCTTGCAAGGCTGAGGAAGGCCAGTTAACAAAAAAACCCTTCCGGAAACCATTGCATGGGGTGTGGGCCAATGACATACATATTTTTATTTTATTTTTTAGCCTTTGGTTCAGCAGGTTGCCAGGTTTTACGCAAAATGGAAAACGAGCGAGGACTGCAGGAAGAATGGCACTTTAGCTGACAAAAGGCTTGCAGACTTAAACATACAGAATAAGAGAATGAGAAGGACATACGTTTAGAGGAGACTGGAAAACGTTTACTGAAGTATATGGGGAAATATTGTGTACACATGAAAAAGCTGGCAGCGTTAAGATTAATTCGACAGCGCAAATGAGTTTGGATGGGTGCGATAATGGTTTAGTTTTTGTAAAGTATTTGATGGTATGCAAAATAAACCGTGGAAAGAGGAGAAGGGAAGTCACTGATATTTTAAGGGTGTTAAAATGAGGATTTTAAGGATGTTAAAATGAGGATTTCAAATTGTAAAAGCGAAAATTTAATAAAAAAAATATTTAAAACAACAGGTTGCCAGGTTTTGTTCTGTTAAGAAATCTGCAAAACGTTTCTGCTCTGAAAGCAGAAACCACCCTGCATTTTCCTGCACCCCCCTTTTAAAAATTGAGTCTTCATCGTGATTTGGGTTCACGACTTGGTATCAAGGTTCTGATACACCTTCCTGCTTTCTTTCTCTGGAAAGTTTCTAAATTTCGTTTTGCAACGGATGCGAAAACTGAGAGAGAACGGTTTTGGCGATGGAGAAGAACTGGCTGTGTTGGCAGCCCCCAGAATAACCTCAGAGTCCTGCAGTCGATTTCCCCAAAGTTAAGCCGTTTCAACCCTACACATAGGTAAAGGGTAAAGGGACCCCTGATCATTAGGTCCAGTCGTGGCCGACTCTGGGGTTGGACGCTCATCTCGCTTTATTGGCTGAGGGAGCCGGCGTACAGCTTCTGGGTCATGTGGCCAGCAGGACTAAGCCGCTTCTGGCGAACCAGAGCAGCGCACGGAAACGCCATTTACCTTCCCGCCGGAGCGGTACCTATTTATCTACTTGCACTTTGACATGCTTTCAAACGGCTAGGTGGGCAGGAGCAGGGACCGAGCAACGGGAGCTCACCCCATTGCGGGGATTCGAACCGCCGACCCTCTGAACGGCAAGCCCTAGGCTCTGTGGTTTAACCCACAGCACCACCCGCGTCCAACCCTACACATAGCCATTCCCATTTCAGTGTGAATTATTGTAACCAATTCTATGATTTTCTCCCCTCCCTTCTCCTGATATCCCTCACAGCTCACAAGGACGGACTTATTGGGGTGTTTGCAAGGCGGTGTTATCAGAAAATTACTGCTCCTTTTCCCTTATGAGGTATCTAAGAGCCCTTACAGAGTCCTTAAGTAGGTTCTCTATCGGTGGGAGAAAATAACAGAGGCCAAGCAGAGAGAATATTGAGAAGCAAAGCAGCTAGTAAGCCTGATCTTTATTAAACCGTTGCAACAGGATTCCCACTCACCCCACGCAGGAGGGAGGAGGAACCCAGAACATTGGTGTGCAAGCTCTTATATAGACTTTTGAAATTGCCCACTCTGTAGCTCAAGACCACCCCCAAAACATCATACATACATCACAGAAGGAGGCGGTCTACAACAGAAATTGGAGTGTGTTGCTTCTCTCCTGTCTGCCAGGATTGTTGTTTGTTGTTGAGTCGTTTTGTCGTGTCCGCCTCTTCGTGACCCCCTGGACCAGAGCACGCCAGGCCCTCCTGTCTTCCACTGCCTCCCGCAGTTTGGTCAAACTCATGCTGGTGGCTTCGAGAACACTGTCCCACCATCTCGTCCTCCGTCGTCCCCTTCTCCTTGTTCCTTCCATCTTTCCCAGCATCAGGGTCTTTTCCAGGGAGTCTTCTCTTCTCCTGAGGTGGCCAAAGTCTTGGAGCCTCAGCTTCAGGATCTGTCCTTCCAGTGAGCACTCAGGGCTGATTTCCTTCCGAATGGAGAGGTTGGATCTTCTTGCAGTCCATGGGACTCTCAAGAGTCTCCTCCAGCACCAGAATTCAAAAGCATCCATTCTCCAGCGATCAGCCTTCTTTATGGTCCTGCTCTCACTTCCATACATCACTACTGGGAAAACCAGAGCTTGAACTATTATTTAACTATTTAAATAATGCCTTATCTGATTGCCTTTTCTGGGAAGCCTGGCCATTCCTTGGAGATGGTAAATAATTAGATTGCTCTCCCGGACTACAGTGGTACCTTGGGTTACATACGCTTCAGGTTACAGACTCCGCTAACCCAGAAATAGTGCTTCAGGTTAAGAACTTTGCTTCAGGTTGAGAACAGAAATCGTGCTCCGGCGGCACGGCGGCAGCGGGAGGCCCCATTAGCTAAAGTGGTGCTTCAGGTTAAGAACAGTTTCAGGTTAAGTACAGGCCTCCGGAACGAATTAAGTACTTAACCCGAGGTACCACTGTATTTCAGACACAGGGTTTATATACTTATACGTGTGTGTTTGCCTTGTACATTTATGAACATTTATTTTATATATACATATATAAGACCTTAGAATTCCTATAACAGCGGTGAGGAGTCTGAAAATATTGAAGACAGGCCTCTGCAACCCGGTGCCCCTCTGGACATTTATTAAAGAGACGAAACTGAACCCAGGGATGAAAATGGAAAAAGGAAGGAAATTTAAAGGCTAGTGGAAGGCGCCACATGGTGGGCAGAAGCTGTATTGCATGTTTGGCTACTGAACACATTTTGTTAGCTCCAAGTGATGCTTTTTTGGGGGGGGTTAACATTATTACTATTATTATTATTACTATTATTATTAATCCGAACAATGTGTCTGCATTGAATCGTAACAAAGCTGGATCAAGCCACAGAAGGACCAACTAGTCCAGCACCCATAGAGCCTAGGAATCAATATAGACTGCGCTGGGAGCGGGAGGTTCCATAAGAACCCGATAAGAGCTTCCTGGATCAAGCCTGTGGCCCATCGAGTCCAGCGCCCTGTTCTCAGTGGGGCCAAGCAGAGGCCCCAGTGTGAAAACCGCTAGCCACACACCAGAAAAATCTCCTTTTTCTGCAGTTCCCAGCAATTGGGATTCAGGATCGCTCCTGAATGCAGAGCCTCACATTGCCTAAATCCCACTCTGTGCTCCTGTTACCTGTCCGATTCCTGCGGTTACGTACCTGTCCAAATCAAGCTGGGGAGAGACGTCGGCGCTTTTCTAATTATTATTTGAGTATGCGGGTGGCGCTGTGGGTTAAACCACAGAGCCTAGGGCTTGCCGATCAGAAGGTTGGCTGTTCGAATCCCTATGACGGGGTGAGCTCCCGTTGCTCGGTCCCAGCTCCTGCCAACCTAGCAGTTCGAAAGCATACTAGTGCAATGAGATAGATAGCTACCGCTCCAGCGGGAAGGTAAACGGCGTTTCCGTGCGCTGCTCTGGTTCACCAGAAGCGGCTTAGTCCTGCTGGCCACATGACCCGGAAGCTGTACGCCGGCTCCCTCGGCCAGTAAAGCGAGATGAGCGCCGCAACCCCAGAGTCGGCCATGACTGGACCTAATGATCAGGGGTCCCTTTACCTTTACCTAAAGGCGAAAGAGGAAGAAAGGATGGAAGGGAGGGAGGGAATTGGCAGAGCAGAGAGAAGGGGCCTCTCTCTTGCAGTCCTGCGGCATCGCCTGCAGGGGGCCCCCTTGCCGTGCTTGCATGTCTTTCGCACACCCTTGCAATGTGTGCAGGTTCTTTGTGTGCGGTCCTGGGAGAGGTTTGCCAGAGCGCCAGCCCTGCAGTGCCACCCACGGCATCTCCTCCCCCAAGCACGGCTCTCACCAGGCAGGGCGGCGGCAGATTGGGAGGAGGCAAACCCTTGCAAACCCGAGCTGCAGGCCTCGGGGGCGGCTGGGTTTGCGCCTGCAAAACCAGGAGGGGAGACGAAGGCAGTCCCTGGGAACTTAGCAACGAAAGGAGAGGCTGTCGGATCAGGCCAGTGGCCTGTCGAGCCCGATATCCTGTTCTCACAGTGGCCAGCAAGCAGGATTCGAATGCAGGAGCAGTCTCCCCCTTCTGCGCTTTGCAGCAAGTGGTCTAGCTGGCTATGAGGCCTTGATAGTCCTCTTCTCCTCCATGAATTTCTCTAGTCTGCTTTTTGTTGTTGTTGTTTAGTCGTGTCTGCCTCTTGGTGACCCCCTGGACCAGAGCACGCCAGGCACTCCCGTCTTCCACTGCCTCCCGCAGTTTGGTCAGACTCATGCTGGTAGCTTCAAGAACACCGTCCCACCATCTCGTCCTCCGTTGTCCCCTTCTCCTTGCGCCCTCCATCTTTCCCAGCATCAGGGTCTTTTCCAGGGAGTCTTCTCTTCTCCTGAGGTGGCCAAAGTCTTGGAGCCTCAGCTTCAGGATCTGTCCTTCCAGTGAGCACTCAGGGCTGATTTCCTTCAGAATGGAGAGGTTGGATCTTCTTGCAGTCCATGGGACTCTCAAGAGTCTCCTCCAACACCAGAATTCAAAAGCATCCATTCTTCGGCGATCAGCCTTCTTGATGGTCCAGCTCTCACTTCCATACATCACTACTGGGAAAACCATAGCTTGAACTCTACGGACCTTTGTTGGTAAGGTGATGTCTCTGCTTTTTAAGATACTGTCTAGGTTTGTCATCGCTTTTCTCCCAAGAAGCAGGCGTCTTTTAATTTCTTGGCTGCTATCAACATCTGCAGTGATCATGGAGCCCAAGAAAGTGAAATCTCTCACTGCCTCCATTTCTTCCCCTTCTAGGTGATGGGACCAGTGGCCATGATCTTCATTTATTTGATGTTGAGCTTCAGACCATATTTTGCGCTCTCCTCTTTCCCCCTCATTAAAAGGTTCTTTAATTCCTCCTCACTTTCTGCCATCAAGCTACCCAAGTTTGCTTCCCCCTGTGGCAGGGAGTTCCGCAGTTTAACTTTGCCCCACGCAGAGAAGGCCTGTATCTTTTGCCCGCCGCGAATCTTCCACGGCGACCGAAAGACTTCCTATGCCTGTGGGAGCGCATACACTCTGACTTTTCTCGGAGGAAAACAGGGGCGTTCTATTCCGCATCAGAAAACCTCCTTTAATCTCTCCCGCAAACAGAGACGTCGTCTGCACACCTCGAGCGAATGACAACCTCTCCAGCGCACCTACCTTGCAGGATCGTCGTCGAGAAAAGAGCGCTCACTCGTGGTTCCCGGGGGGAAAAAGGATGAGAAGCATGCCAAAGGGTTCTGCCCTGGGCCCATTGTGTTTTGACGTTTCGATAAAGGATTTAGATGAAATATTTGAGGGTAAAGGTAAAGGTAAACAAAAGCACTTCTAAACAGAATCCCTGGAAAGAATCTCTTTGCTGCTTGGAGTCCTATTGCCAAACGCCCATATTGCCAGCTCAGGCTCAGGGCTTGATGGTCGCCTGCTCTCAAAGATCCTCCTGCTAGATCTTCCCTGGTCCCTTTCTGGAAGTGCAGATCCACAACCCAAGCCATGGAGGTCACCCCAGAAGGGGTCCCACAGGTTTTGGGCCTGGAGGGCGGGACCGGTTGCGATAGCATGGGAGGCGTTCCGGAAGATTGGGTGGGCGATGGGCGTTAAAAGGATTTCTAAAATTGGCCAGACGAATGGAGCGTCGTTTCCCAGCCGGAGGGAGAGAACTTTGGCAGGTTGAGGCAGGTTTTTCTGCAGGAATTGCAAGCAAAGCAACCGTTCTGTCTGGGATCCCACCTGGGAGACCTGAAACGCGCATTCGATCTGGAAGCCCAGAATATACCTAAACCTCTGCCAGAGGTTTTCCCCCGCCTTGCGATTCTGAAATGTTGTTGTTGTTGAGTTGTTTAGTCGTGTCCGCCTCTTCGTGACCCCCTGGACCAGAGCACGCCAGGCCCTCCTGTCTTCCACTGCCTCCCGCAGTTTGGTCAAACTCATGCTGGTAGCTTCGAGAACACCGTCCCACCATCTCGTCCTCTGTCGTCCCCTTCTCCTTGTGCCTTCCATCTTTCCCAACATCAGGGTCTTTTCCAGGGAGTCTTCTCTTCTCCTGAGGTGGCCAAAGTCTTGGAGCCTCAGCTTCAGGATCTGTCCTTCCAGTGAGCACTCAGGGCTGATTTCCTTCAGAATGGAGAGGTTTGATCTTCTTGCAGTCCATGGGACTCTCAAGAGTCTCCTCCAGCACCAGAATTCAAAAGCATCCATTCTTCGGCGATCAGCCTTCTTTATGGTCCAGCTCTCAGTGGCCAAACTTGGCCTTCCAGCTGTTTTGGGACTACAAATCCAATCATCCCTAGCTAACAAGACCAGTGGTCATGGATGATGGGAAATGTAGTCCAAAAACAGCTGGAGGGCCGCAGGTTGGCCACCACTGTTGTAGCAGATAGCTTGACGGAGACACCATAATCCTATATTTAGGATGGTTTGACCACCAAACCTTCTTAAATATCTTCGCAGAAGTTTACGAAAAGCTTGGCCTATTGCTCAACATCCAAAAAACCAAAATACAAAATAACCCCTCTGCACCACCACAAATCCAGCTCAATGGTGTAACGTTGGAAAATGTTGATCACTTCTCCTACCTGGGCAGTTATCTTTCCACAAGGCCCGACATTGATGCCGAAATCCAGCACCGCCTGAGCTCTGCGAGTGCAGCTTTCTCCTGACTGAAGTGCAGAGTGTTTGAAGACTGGGACATTCGCAGGGAAACCAAAATTCTTGTTTACAAAGCTATTGTACTACCAAATTTACTGTATCCTTGTGAAACGTGGACCACTTATAAACGCCATATCCAACTCCTGGAAAGATTCCATCAACAGTGTCTCTGAAAAAATTTACACATCACTTGGGAAGACAGGTGAACTAATGCCAGTGTACTGGAAGAAGCAAAGATCACCAGTGTGGAAGCGATGATTCTTCAACATCAACTTCGTTGGACTAGTCATGTTGTGTGGATGCCTGATTATCGTCTTCCAAAGCGACTACTCTATTCCCAACTTACAAATGGAAAGCGTAATGCTGATGGTCAAGAAAAGAGGTTTAAAGAATCTCTTAAGGCAAGTCTTTAAAAATGTAGTATAAACACCAACAATTGGGAAACACTGGCCTGCGAGCGCTCCTATTGGAGAACAGCCTTTACCAAAGGTGTCGTGGGCTTTGAAGACGCTCGAACTCAGGACGCAAGGGAGAAACGTGCTAAGAGGAAGGCACGCTTGGCACACACACACTGGGATCAACACAGAAATGGACTGGGAGCCAATGTAGGTCTTTCAGGACCAGTGTTATGTGGTCTCGGCGGCCGCTCCCAGACCCCAGTCTAGCTGCCGCATTCTGGATTAGTTGTAGTTTCCGGGTCACCTTCAAAGGCAGCCCCACGTAGAGCGCATGGCAGTAGTCCAAGCGAGAGATAACTAGAGCATGCACCACTCTGGCGAGACATTCTGCGGGCAGGGAGGATCTTATCCTGCATCCCAGATGGAGCTGCCCTGGACGCAGAATTGACCTGCACCTCCATGGACAGCTGTGGGTCCAAAATGACTCCCAGGCTGCGCACCTGGTCCTTCAGGGGCACAGCTAAACCTGAGCCACTCCCTTGGTGAGGCCTAAGGATGCCTCTGCCTAAAAGTCTTCGTCTCTCGCCCGGCCCAGTGCTTGACCCTGACGGGAAACGCATTATCCAGACTTTGGGTGTGGCGTCGAAAGAGGGAAGGAAGTGGGAAGCTTTTAATCAGCAGAATTTGAAAAAGAAAAATCCTGTGTCTCTTTGAGAAGCATCGGTTGACTCATTGCCCATGAGTCCAAGTTGGCGCAATGCAAACTATGCGGGCGCACATCTCAGGGCAGGACGGTCGGAGTTTGGGAAATGACTGCGTGCCACGATGATGTACCGTTCTGCAAACCGCATGTGCAAATCCCGACTCTCCCCTCCTGTGGGTTCCAGAAACTGGTACTCAGCATAGCTGTCAACTTACAGATTTGAAAATAAGGGACCAGCAGCCTTGAAAATAAGGGACCAGCAGCCAAAATAAGGGACCTGCAGCCTCACCTGTTCCAGGCATTCCAGTCTTCCTGTCCCCCTGCAGTCTGGTCAAACTCATGCTGGTAGCTTCGAGAACACTGTCCAACCAACTTTGTAACCAGAGGTTCAACTGACTAGAATCTGAATCACATGCACCCCAAGGCCTATGCAGTCTCAACTTAAGATGGCTCCCCGGCCTGGCTTTGCACTGCAAAGTTTGCAGCAGCACGTGCAACAAAATGGTGTCCAGCATTCAAAAACCTCCTCAGCTTACATTAACTAGCCACACACAAGGCATGCAAGCTCCACCCCCCAGTCGTTCATAGACTTCTTATTGGGTGAGCAACGCAGCCAAGCAACACAGTTGGAGCCTCCCTCCTCCCTGGCCGGCAGGGAGGGAGGGAGAGGAGCTGCTTCCTTTGAAATTTAAGGGACATTTAAGGGACATCCATCAATAAGGGACAGCAGCGGGACATGGCGCTGGAATAAGGGACTGTCCCTTCAAATAAGGGACACTTGACAGCTATGGTATTCAGATGCATTTATGGCTTCCGAAGTTGGGAGCAGAGCAATCGCAGGTAGCAAACATCCATCGCCTCTTGCACGAATTTGTCCGATTGCCTTTTGAAGCAAGGCAGTGGCAGGGAGTTCCGCATTCTAACCTCTTAGCTCGTGAAGAATGTCCCAAATTTGTCCAGCCTCGGTCCTTGCTGCATGCCCGTGAGTTCGGGGAGGAAAACCTTCGCCCTGCTGCAAATACTGGGATCGTGACCATTTTGCACATATTGCAAATATCATGCAAATTCTAACTTCCAGATGGGGCCTAACGGGAAAGCGAAGTTTCCCTCCTTTTCAAAATGATGACTTTGAGGTGTTGCGGCACCAAAAGTCGTGTTTTGCTTCCCCTTTTGGTGAGGTTTTCGGCACAGGGCGCTGAGTCAGGGTTCGTCCCCGATGCTGACTAAGCACCCATGTCCCTTCTCTGCAGAAATGTCTTGGTTCATTGCCCCAGAGTGGCCGGGCCTTGCAAGATGGACAGTGGGAGAATCTCCTGCACCAGGAGAAAAGTTAAACAGCCTACAGAACCTGGGAGTGAAAGAAGACCTCGGTCCTCATCTCCTGGGAAGGTCGGGAAGGAAATTGGCTGGGTGGCGCTGTGGGTTAAACCACAGAGCCTAGGACTTGCCGATCAGAAGGTCGGCGGTTCGAATCCCCACGATGCAGCAAGAACAGCAATTTCCTCGGTCGCACTGCAAAACCCCAAGCCATACGATAATGCAATGGCTTTGAGCATGTGCAGAGTTCTGGCCCTAAATAATATCCCAAGCAGTATTACAAGAGGGAGGGAGGAAAACCTATCCTTTGGCGGAACAGGCGCAGGAGCTGCAGCGATGGGGGAGAGTTGGCAACCTTTAAAGGGACGCAGGCTTCGGACGCAGGCATCTGACTCGGTCTTGGTTGGCCATCTGTTATGAACACTTCAGCTGAGATTTCTAGCAGCGGGTTGCACTAGATGACCGCAGGGGTCCCAATTCTCCAATCCAAGTATTCTATCCCCCTACCCGTGTCCTGGGACGTGGGTGGCGCTGTGGGTTAAACCACAGAGCCTAGGACTTGCCGATCAGAAGGTCGGCGGTTCAAATCCCTGCGACGGGGTGAGCCCCCATTGCTCAGTCCCTGCTCCTGCCAACCTAGCAGTTCGAAAGCACGTCAAAGTGCAAGTAGATAAATAGGTACCGCTCCGGCGGGAAGGTAAACGGCATTTCCGTGCGCTGCTCTGGTTCGCCAGAAGCGGCTTAGTCCTGCTGGCCACATGACCCGAAAGCTGTATGCCGGCTCCCTTGGCCAATAAAGCGAGATGAGCGCCGTAACCCCAGAGTCGGACACGACCAGACCTAATGGTCAGGGGTCCCTTTACCTTTACCTTTTTACCTGTGTCCTACAGGCATTGCAGACATTCCTTCGCTGTGCTTAAAGAGGCTTTTGGTGGCCAGGCATTCAAAAAACAGGGAAAAAGCAACCTGAATCCATCTGGTGGGCGAGCTCTGCCACCCCCAGGCGGCTGGCAGCTGGCCCCAGCTACCCCACAGGCCAAACCCCAAAGAGAGGGTGGTGGCTTTAATTGCAGAGCAAGCTGGGCGGAGAGGATTTCTGCCGAAAACGCAAAAACGCCCTCCTCTGGCTCCCCTGCCAATCCTGAGGTTTTCAGGAATTCAGAGTTGAGACGGATTTTTTCATTCCTCGGGGCTTCAGACACACCCCACCTCCATCCCAACAAGACAGAAGTTCTGTTTTTGGGGGACAGGGGGCAGGCGGGTGTGCGGGATTCCCTGGTCCTGAATGCGGTAACTGTGCCCCTGAAGGACCAGGTGCGCAGCCTGGGGGTCATTCTGGACTCACAGCTGTCCATGGAGGCGCAGGTCAGTTCTGCGTCCAGGGCAGCTCCATCTGGGACGCAGGATGAGACCCTCCTTGACCGCAGACTGTCTGGCCAGAGTGGTGCATGCTCTGGTTATCTCCCGCTTGGACTTCTGCCATGCGCTCTCCGTGGGGCTACCTTTGAAGGTGACCCAGAAACTGCAATTAATCCAGAATGCGGCAGCTAGACTGGTGACTGGGAGCGGCCGCCGAGACCATATAACACCGGTCCTGAAAGGACATTTCCGAGCACAATTCAAAGTGTTGCTGCTGACCTTGAAAGCCCTAAATGGCCCAGTATCCCTGGAGGAGCATCTCCACCCCCATCGTTCAGCCCGGACACCTGGGTCCATCTCCCGAGGGCCTTCTGGCGGTTCCCTCCCTGCGAGAAGTGAGGTTACAGGAAACCGGGCAGAGGGCCTTCTCGGTGGTGGCACCCACCCTGTGGAACACCCTCCCATCAGATGTCAAGATATCTGACTTTTAGAAGACATCTGAACAGCAGCGGGCTCCCCTCCTTCAGAGACTTTTGAACAGGGCTTGTGTGGGGGGGTCCATCTGCATCGCGAGGGGTTGGAGTCGATGACCTTCGGGGTTCCCCTTCCAGGTCCACGATTCTGTGACAACCAGGGTCAGGAATGAGTGAGCCGCCCGGCTGCCATCTCGACCTCTGTGCATGTGCAGAGCGCCAGCGCTGGTGCGCTGGGCTGGCTTTTATTTTGCCTTGTCCCGGCTTGCCCCAAAATATTATTTCTCTTTTTTCTCCCATGTCTTTTGCGTAGGTGTGACTCACAGGCCCACAGCCCTGGTGACTCAACGGTGGAAATGGCCTGAAGCCACGTGGAGCCACAGACCTCGGCTGACCCCGCTGGGAAGAAGAAACCCACGCCGCCCCCTCTGCAGGGACGGTTTATTTCTTGGCAGGGCCTGGCCCTGTTTCTGCCCAACAACCAAAAATAAAAAATAATCACATCAAAGGAGCATCCGCTGAGCACGTGCAGAGACGGTGGCCTCTGAGCATGTGCAGAGTGCCCACGCAAAGCCAACAGGATTAACTCCTCTAGGTTCCAGGGGAACGATTAAAAAGGGATTTAACAACTTGCGGGGGGGGGGATAGGAATAAGACTCACATATCCAGAGAATAAGTGTTGTTCTGCTTCAGGGGGGAGGGCAGAGAGATGAGAACTCTGCGCGGCCTCAGAGGTCCGTTTGCTCAGGGCAAATTCAGCCCAGGATGATTTGGCTATTGAGTCCAGTCCCTGTCTCAGAAGCGTTTTTCTGTGTCCCGGTAATTCCAAAGGGAGAGTTGAGGCTCTTGTGATGTTCTCACGTTCTCTGAGCATGGCTAGAGTGCCTTCCTTTCTGACCCATGCTCTAGCCAACTGAGCAGGGCTCTCATAGAATTGCAGGTCATCTATTCCCACCGCCTGCAAGGCAGGAATCTCAAGTAAATCTCCTTAGACTGGACGTTCTGTCTGCATGCATGGGAGTCCGGGACCATCCCTGGCAGTGCCTCTGAGCATAAGCAGAAAGCCCTTTGCCTAACAAGTCCCGACGCAACAGCGGCTGAGCATTCCTCTGTTTCCAAGGCAAGGTTTATAATTTCGGCTCCAGGGCACTGTAAGGGAAAAAAGAGTGCCTCTGACCATATGCAGAGTCCACAGTTTCCTACGCATCTGCCACAATTATGGATGTCTTTGCGAATGGTTTTGTGGTGGGGCGGCAGAGATGGCTGGCTCCCACCCCACACCCTCCCCTCCAGGTGCCCCCAATCCCCAAACTTCTAGGCAGGATTGAACAGAGGCAGGATCCGGGCCCTAAGCACTCTGCGTATGCTCAGGGGTACTCTTTCCTTTTGCATCATTATCACCGTTACCGGGACTCGGCTGCAAATGTAACATTTTAAGTGCATTATATAAATGGGACAGTAGGTGGTGGTGGTGAGCTAATGGCAAATTCAATGCTTTTTTTTTTCAAAATATGTGTTTCTTTGAAAAGCATTTTTACGGCGTTTTCGAAAACTGCAACCGTGAGATTTAGAGTCTCTTGCCCATCCCAGTTCAGCCTGAGACTTTCAGGGTTGCGGGTTCCGATCTCACATTGCAGGGGGTTGGACTAGATGACCCACGGGTGTCCCTTTCGCCCTCTACAATTCTGCGGTGCTGGAACACATCGCTGCCTCTGACTGCAGGGTCAGAGCCTAGCCCATGGCAGCCAGTAGCCATCGCTAGCCCCCGTCTCATTTAGTGGTGCAAATTCCTGTGGGATGGAGTTCTGCAGGTTAACGGCAAAGCGCTGTCTTAAGAAGCGCTTCCTTTCCTCTATCCGATATGCAGCTCCGTCGGAGGCGCACGGGTTTCGACGTTGAAAGAGACCCTGGCTGCCGCCTGCAGGGCCCGAGAGCAAATGCGCCAGCCTCCATGCGCGCAAACACATGCTGTCTCTCCCCAGCGTCATCGGTGTGGCTTGCGTGCGGCCTTCGCTGTGATGCAAAGCTTCGAGTTGGCGGGGGGGAGGGAAGGGGATGTGCTGGGGGCTCCCGTTTCTCAACAGGCGAGGGGAAGGGCTTTGCTGGGAATTTCAGCGGCCTCCCTCGCCTCTGCGCATGGCGCATGCTGACTCATGCGGCCCAGCGGCGCCACCTCTCTCTCCCTTCCTCCGCTCTGCTCGCTTGCCAAGTCTGAGAGGCCTCTTGTCATCCGCCCAAGATCGCCTCCCTCCCTCGCTCGAGCCTGCATGTGCAGATCAAACGAGGCCGGCCGTGGGAGGCTATAGCAGGAACCCCCAAATTTAGGATCCTCTCTCTCTCTCTCTCCAAAGTTCTGCTGCTGCTGCTGGGTTTTTGGCAGCGAAGCCCCTGCATTTTGCCCGCAAACAGAGCGATCGAAGCATCGAACAATGGGGTTCATGCTTTGCATTCACTAGCGTTGCAGGGAATTTGTATAAGTTGCGGGGGTTGCCCCCCCCAGCAGATATCACGCACATGCAACCCACTGGGACATGCAGAGAAGACATTTGGTCAGTTTGATCAAAAATGGTTTCAGGTCAGTCTTCTTGTGCTGATCTATATACGTGCTTGGTTGGTACATTTATGAACATTTAATATATATCTAAGACCTTAAGAGCTGGCTGATCCCAAAAAAATGGATGCTTTTGAATTCTGGTGCTGGAGGAGACTCTTGAGAGTCCCCTGGACTGCAAGAAGATCAAACCTCTCCATTCTGAAGGAAATCAGCCCTGAGTGCTCACTGGAAGGACAGATCCTGAAGCTGAGGCTCCAAGACTTTGGCCACCTCATGAGAAGAGAAGACTCCCTGGAAAAGACCCTGATGCTGGGAAAGATGGAAGGCACAAGAAGGGGACGACGGAGGACGAGATGGTTGGATAGTGTTCTCAAAGCTACCAGCATGAGTTTGACCAAACTGCGGGAGGCAGTGGAAGAAAGGAGTGCCTGGCGTGCTCTGGTCCAGGGGGTCACAAAGAGGCGGACACCACTAAACGACTGAACAACAACAACAAGACCTTAAAATTCTTATCACATCTCCAAACCCTTGCCAGAGTTGTTATTGTTGTTTTGTAGCGTTTTGCAGTGAAAACCCTGTGTTTTGCATGCCCCACAAACTGAGGATTTGATACAGCAAACACGGGGTTCATACTTAACATTAACTATGAACCTCCAAATTTGGGATTCATAGATGCGTAGAATCTTAGTTGGAAATGTTGCAGGAATTTATGTATAGGTTGGGGGTGGGTTTGCCCCTCCAGCAGATATCATGCACACGCAGCCCACTACCAAAACCAGCACCATCGCTTTTGTGGCCTTTGCGATTTGTCCCCACAAAACACTTCGTCACAGTTTCTTCCTATCTATTCAAAGGGCCTTTGCTGCACGATACCAAATGTCAGAATTCCCTGATCAATGTATCTCTGTACTGGCTCACTGGGAAAACTTCAGAAATTCATCTAGACATGTGAGCTCAGCTCCTCAGCAGCTCCTCTGCCTGAGTGATAATCCCTGGCCTCCTGATACCTGAGTGCCAGACAGGTAGCCATTCCAGAAATAACAAACCCAGATGAAGACAAAAAGGTGTGATTCTCTTGGCTGGGAAACAGGGAAATGTAAATATCTCTTTTGTTTCATTTGATGGGTGTTTGGTGGAGGGCAAGAGGAACCATGGGGCAGGGTCCGGGATGCTCAGATTAAGGCCAACAGACCTCCCCTTTCATGATGTATTAGTGATGTAGTTTTTTGGGGGTGTAACATGGGGATTATAGGTAACGGTAAAGGGACCCCTGACCATTAGGTCCAGCCGTGGCCGACTCTGGGGTTGCGGCACTCATCTCGCTTTATTGGCCGAGGGAGCCGGCGTACAGCTTCTGGGTCATGTGGCCAGCATGACTGAGCCACTTCTGGCGAACCAGAGCAGCGCACGGAAACGCTGTTTACCTTCCCGCCGGAGTGGTACCTATTTATCTACTTGCACTTTGACCGCCGACCTTCTGATCGGCAAGTCCTAGGCTCTGTGGTTTAACCCACAGCGCCACCCGCGTCCCTAAAGTCAAGATATAAAACCACAAAACACAGTGGTGCCTTGGTTCCCAAACACCTTGGTACTCAAACAACTTATGGCGAACTTTTTTCGGAAGCCAAACCTGCTATGTTTTGAGTGTTACACTTCCGATTTGAGGTCTGCCTGTTTTTGTTATTTATTTTGCGTTTTCGTTTTTGCGGCTCTTTTTCGTTTTGTTTTTGCGACTGTGCGGAACCCAGTCCGGCTACTGATGGATTGATTGATTGTGCGACTGCAGTCCATTGTTTTATTGTTTTCATTTTATGGATCGATGGTCTCGTTAGATAGCAAAATTCATGTTATATTGCTGTTTTAGGGGTTGTTTTTAAAAGTCTGGAATGGAGTAATCCGTCTTGCATTGCTTTCTATGGCAAAGCGTGCCTCGGTTTTGGAACGCTTTGGTTTTGGAACGGACTTCCGGAACGGATTAAGTTTGAGAACTGAGGTACTACCGTATTATCACCTAATGTTAGGGCCAGAGAGGCGGTTTAACTGACTCGTTATGCAAGTTGTAGCTTCCTTTTAATGTTATAATTGTAATTATGAATCTGTCAAACACCCCGAGACCTTTTGATGATAATAAAAAAATAAAAAATAATTTTAAAATTACTATTATTATGGCATGAGATGGTTTCATTCTTCCATTCCATTCCAGTTGCGATCCAGTCTCCGTTTTCCTCTTGGCCCGCTCAAGGAAACCCAATCTTCCTGGCCGCTAAAGTTAGAGGGAAATTCTGGTGTAGATCACCAGATCAGACTGTCGATTACTCTCTCTAGCGAACCAGGACGGCCAATGATCAGGAATAAAAAATGGGAGCAGATTTCGCCGCCATCATCAGTATTTACTGATGTTTTTCTGTTTCTTTTGTTGATTCCATCCTTATATGCTGCACCCTGTATTCACATCTTAATGACAGTGTGAATTATGTATCCCTAAATAAAATAAACCCATTTGCCACTGATCTCACAGCTTTACCGGTTGGATGCCTGCCTGCTTGCCTGTCTGGGCTGAAGACAACAAATGAATCTGCAACTGATATTGCTGCCTTTTTAGGGATGTGTGTGGAAACTTTACCGGCTGGATGCCTGCCTGCTCTTCTGCAACTGATATTGCTGCCTTTTTAGGGTGTGTGTGTGGAAACTTTACCGGTTGGATGCCTGCCTGCTCTTCATGGTAGAGGAGCAAAGCGCATGACTAGCAAAACGCTGATTTTTTTTATTTTTTTTAAAGGCAGTTTAATCCTGATTATTATTAATAATATTTTTAATGCTGCCAGTTTTGCTCTCCGTGGAAAGGGGGGGCAGTTTAGCAGAATAAAATAACATTCATTCATCTGCAATCCATTCATTCACACTCCAGAGGCCCCCTAGAGGCCCGTTGCCATGGAAGCCATTCTCTTACTTTGTTGGGGGGGATAGAAAATGAAAAAGGCTGGGTTGGGGGCTGAGGAGGGGTCTACCGTCTTGCAAACCTTCCTGCAGCAGTCTGTTTTGGGGTTTTTTTTTTGCGATGGGCAGGCGATCCAACAGGTAGAGCGTTACGCTATCCCGGTTGAACCTCCACCTCGCCACATTCTGCTGGGTCCCCAAGCCTCCATTTGGGACGCGAAACCCTTTTTATACCTCCCCCAACCCAGCCAGCTCATCTTTGCTGCCAGAAAGCGAAGCGGAGAGGGTTTTTTGTAGTTTTTGTAGTTTTTGCTGGGTGGGCGAATTATTCCTCTCTGGGGTGTCCCTCTGCGGCTTGTGGAAGAGGCAGCCTGCGATACTCCAGAGACCAAGAACAAATTTCGCCTCCGAGGAGTCTCCCTGGTGAATTTCTGCCTGCAGCCTGGAATTCTATGTCTCTGCCCCCGCAATTTGATTTCTCCCACTGACAGATTTGATGCGTGGCTGGACTCTTAACCCCACAAGAACAAGCTGGGGAAAGGTGTGTTGGGGGACGACGACCAGGCACTCTGCACATGCTCAAACGATCTCTTGCTTTTGCATGCGTTTCTAATTTATCCTTACGTTCTTTTGTAAAGAGGAGTATAGGTGAACGAGGGCTTAATTTGAGCCTGTACCCCTACCAAGAATCTGCACCGATGAATTCAGGGGAAGTCCTAAGTTAGGCAAGGGTTCCTCTGAGCATGCACAGAGTGCAACTTGCCCTTGGCTTCGTCGTTAACGAGGAATCGCTGAGAAAGGGGATGCGAAAGCTTAATGTTTCATGAGTCACGGCGCCCATTTTCTCTTGAAAAAAAGATGATTATTATTATTATTGTATTGTATGTATTTTGTATGCATATTGTGTGTAAGCAGGCATGTATTTTGTATGCCTAAATTTTGCCTAAAATTATTCCAAAATATAAGAAGAAAGTTGGTAGGGAGAGCGCTTGGTCCGGCCAAAATAATTATCTTTTGTCAGTGCAAATCAACTAAATTAGCAATCTTTCTTTTCTGTCTAAACATCTACCTTCCCCCCTACTCTGTTACAGACCACCAAGATTTGATCAGATCTACATTTTTTTTCCTCCTTTGGTGGGGATTTTAATACCTAAATGGGAGCAAACAATTGGGCTTTGACTTGGAAGATATTTTCCTAACTTCTCGTTGTTCTCTGGACAATTAATATAACACAGGGAGCCTGAAGTCTGGAATCTGTATCCCAATGTAATTTTTATATCCTTCATAGGAGTCTGGTAGTCATTTCGAAGCGCCGGTATACTTATTTGTATGAATATGGAGGAACTGATATCGACCACATTATAGTCTCTACAGTGGTACCTTGGCTCTCAAACTTAATCCGTTCCAAAACCAAAGCGTTCCAAAACCAAGGCGCACTGCTTTCCCATGGAAAACAATGCAAAACGGATCAATCCGTTCCAGGCTTTTGTTTATTTCCTTGACATCTGAAAGGAGGGCGTTCCACAGGGCGGGCGCCACCACCAAGCAGGCCCTGTGCCTGGTTCCCTGTAACCTCACTTCTTACAATGAGGGAACTGCCAGAAGGCCCTCGGGAGATGGACCCCGGTGTCCGGGATGGAGACGCTCCTTCAGGTATACTGGGCCGAGGCCGTTTAGGGCTTTCAAGGTCAGCACCAACACTTTTGAATTGTGCTCGGAAATGTCCTGGGAGCCAATGGAGATCTTTCTTTCAAAAACCACCCAACCGGTTGAATCCTAGAATTGCAGAGTCAAAAGGGACCATGGGGTCATCTAGTCCAACCCCGTGTGATGGAGGTTTCGTGCAACCAACAGCCCTGAGATTAAGAGTCTACCTGCTCTACCAACCGAGAACAAGCAGGGTTCACAGTACCACTGATCCATGTTTCATTCTGAACCATATTATAAGGAACTATAAGACGTATAGTTCAAGCTCTGGTTTTCCAAGTAGTGATGTATGGAAGTGAGAGCTGGACCATAAAGAAGGCTGATTGCCGAAGAATGGATGCTTTTGAATTCTGGTGCTGGAGGAGACTCTTGAGAGTCCCATGGACTGCAAGAAGATCAAACCTCTCCATTCTGAAGGAAATCAGCCCTGAGTGCTCACTGGAAGGACAGATCCTGAAGCTGAGGCTCCAAGACTTTGGCCACCTCAGGAGAAGAGAAGACTCCCTGGAAAAGACCCTGATGTTGGGAAAGATGGAAGGCACAGGGAGAAGGGGATGACAGAGGACGAGGTGGTGGGACAGTGTTCTCAAAGCTACCAGCATGAGTTTGACCCAACTGCGGGAGGCAGTGGAAGACAGGAGTGCCTGGCATGCTCTGGTCCAGGGGGTCACGAAGAAGCGGACATGACTAAACGACTAAACAACAATATACCAAGAAAATTAAGAACAATCTCTATGTAGCTTGTATGGTTCATTCGACTCCGTTGACTGAAATAGGCTGTGGGAGGAATTCCAAATTGCTAAACATCGACTGCTTATTGACCCAAGAACGGTGACAGCGATGCAGGGATGAGGGTCAGAGTCGGTTTGGTACGGCGAAAGCTTTTAAAACGTCACGGCGAGGTTGCCTTCTGGCTCCCGCGGTTTTTAACTTGCATATTAATGATTTGGTGCCAAATTGTGGTGCTCAGAACTGGACACAGGACTCCAGCTGTGGTCTGAACAAGGCAGAATAGATTGGGACTATGATTTCCCTTGAGGGACGCAGGTGGCGCTGTGGGTTAAAGCCTCAGCGCCTAGGACTTGCCGATCGAAAGGTCGGCGGTTCGAATCCCTGCGGCGGGGTGCGCTCCCGCTGCTCGGTCCCAGCGCCTGCCAACCTAGCAGTTCGAAAGCACCTCCGGGTGCAAGTAGATAAATAGGGGCTGCTTACCAGCGGGAAGGTAAACGGCGTTTCCGTGTGCGGCTCTGGCTCTGGCTCTGGCTCTGGCTCTTTGGCCAGAGCAGCTTCGTCACGCTGGCCACGTGACCCGGAAGTGTCTCCGGACAGCGCTGGCCCCTGGCCTCTTAAGTGAGATGGGCGCACAACCCCAGAGTCTGTCAAGACTGGCCCGTACGGGCAGGGGTACCTTTACCTTTACCTTTTATGATTTCCCTTAATCCGGATGCCAGACTTCTGTTGATGCAGCTTAGAATAGCATTAGGGTTTTTTACTGCTGCATTACACTGTAGGCTCATGTTCAGCTTGTGGTCCACCAAGACCCCTAGATCACGGGTAGGCCCGGGGGCCGGATCCGGCCCAATCGCCTTCTCAATCCGGCCCGCAGACGGTCTGGGAATCAGCGTGTTTTCACATGAGTAGGATGTGTCCTTTCATTTAAAATGCATCTCTGGGTTATTTGTGGGGCATAGAAATTCGTTCAATTTTTTTTCCAAAATACACTCTGCCCCCCTGCTGAAAAGGTTTGCTGACCCCTGTCCTGGATCCTTTTCACACATATTGCTAGTAAGCCAAGTGTTCCCACTCCATCTTACAACCATGCAACTCTTCCTACCTAAGAGCCTAGGGCTTGCCGATCAGAAGGTCGGCGGTTCGAATCCCCGCGATGACGGGCTGAGCTCCCGTTGCTCGGTCCCTGCTCCTGCCAACCTAGCAGTTCAAAAGCATGTCAAAGTGCAAGTAGATAAATAGGTACCGCTCCAGCGGGAAGGTAAACGGCATTTCCATGCGCTGCTCTGCTTTGCCAGAAGCAGCTTAGTCCTGCTGGCCACATGACCCGGAAGCTGTACGCCGGCTCCCTCGGCAAATAAAGCGAGATGAGCACCACAACCCCAGAGTCAGCCATGACTGGACCTAATAGACTGGAAGTAATAGTGCCACGGTATTCTGCTCTGGTCAGACCTCACCTGGCGTACTGTGTCCAGTTCTGGGCACCACAGTTCAAGAAGGACACTGACAAACTGGAACGTGTCCAGAGGAGGGCAACCAAAATGGTCAAAGGCCTGGAAACGATGCCTTATGAGGAACGGCTAAGGGAGCTGGGCATGTTTAGCCTGGAGAAGAGGAGGTTAAGGGGTGATATGATAGCCATGTTCAAATATATAAAAGGATGTCACATAGAGGAGGGAGAAAGGTTGTTTTCTGCTGCTCCAGAGAAGCGGACACGGAGCAATGGCTCCAAACTACAAGAAAGAAGATTCCACCTAAACATTAGGAAGAACTTCCTGACAGTAAGAGCTGTTTGACAGTGGAATTTGCTGCCAAGGAGTGTGGTGGAGTCTCCTTCTTTGGAGGTCTTTAAGCAGAGGCTGGACAACCATATGTCAGGCGTGCTCTGATGGTGTTTCCTGCTTATGTCAGGCGTGCTCTGATGGTGTTTCCTGCTTGGCAGGGGGTTGGACTCGATGGCCCTTGTGGTCTCTTCCAACTCTAGGATTCTATGATTCTATGATTCTATTCTATAATGGTCAGGGGTCCCTTTACCTTTACCTAAGCACAGAACCTGACATTGGTCCCTGCTGAAATTCATATTCAGGTCATATGATGCGCCTCTCTGGGGCAACTTCCTCTTCCAGGGATGGTGCCAACCAAATGTGGCGAAACTACAGCAGCCAGCAGGCCCAATGGGCATTGGAAGTCCCACAACGCTCCAAGCCCTGAGCTTTGCCTGCTCCCAAGTTGCCAGCGTCTGTCTGGACAGGGCTGGAGAGACGTTTGATTTCCCGTCATGGACGGGTGTGGCTCCGATTGAGGACATCCTGTACCCCGGGCCCGAGGGTGTCGTGAGCAACAGCGATCCCACCACCTCCCTAAAAGCGTGCGCACACACACAATTGCTGCACAGCACAGGAAGAACATTGTGTTGAGACAGACCGGGGAGGACAGAGTGGAAAATTACACAATGTACAAAGGCAGTCAAGAACATCCAGACACCACATTACAACCCCTTAAAAGATTTCTACACAGGTTAAGCAAGGCTTCCCGAACTGTGGGGGTAGAACTCTTCCAGGAATATGGTACCCAGATCTCTGTATTATTATTATTTTGTCGGGTTGCCAACTGACCAGAAAACCCTAGCCAGGTGTGCTCCTGCGCCTTTAGCAGGTGGGCCTAGCTGCTGCTGCAGCAGCCAGCAGGTGGTACCGCTCCGGGCACAGAGGTGAGCAAGGTCTCCCTTTCGCACCCACAGACTGCGCCAACACGAAAGGCAGAGGAGCGGTAGCGGGTGGGAAGGTTGGCAACCCTATCACAACTATCAGATTGGCTTGGGAGGATCTTGAGGTGGTCTGGGTAGGGTTCCCAGCCAATCAGATCTATCGATGGCTTAGGATTCGTAGGTTGTTTTTCTACCGGTGGGGAAGTTGGCAACCCAAAATCTAGGTTGTGGGAGGGAGGGGAAGGAGAAAAACAGAATGCAGTCTTTTGGGGGAAGAGATCTGGGGCCGCAATTCCTGAGTCTTGGTCATGGGGGGGGGAGAGATGGCAGCAAGTAGAAAATGGCGGAGGAGCAGGGCCAGGAGGGGAAAGTTGGCAACCCTAAATCTGGGTCACCGGAAGGGAGAGAAGCAGAACAATGCCTTTTTGGGGAAGAGATCAAATCTGGGGGTGCCAGTCAGGGTCACAGGAGAGAGACGGCTCAAGCAGAGAAAACAGGGCAGAGGAGCAGAGCCAGGAGGAGGGAGTTGGCAAGCCTAAATCTGGGTCACAGGAAGGGAGAGACGCAGAAGAAAGCTTTTTTGAGGAAAGAGATCAAATCTGGGGGTGCCAGTCAGGCTCACAGGAGAGAGATGGCTCAAGCAGAGAAAACAGGGCAGAGGAGCAGAGCCAGGAGGAGAGAGTTGGCAACCCTAAATCTGGGTCACAGGAAGGGAGAGACGCAGAACAAAGCCTTTTTGGTGGAAGAGATCGAATCAGGCTCACAGGAGAGAGATGGCTCAAGCAGAGAAAAAGAGGCAGAGGAGCAGAGCCAGGTGGAGAAAGTTGGCAACCCTAAATCTGGGCCACAGGAAGGGAGAGAAGCAGAACAAAGCCTTTTTGGGGAAAGAGATCGAATCTGGGGGTGCCAGTCAGGCTCACAGGAGAGAGACGGCTCAAGCAGAGAAAAAAGGGGCAGAGGAGCAGAGCCAGGAGGAGAGAGTTGGCAACCCTAAATCTGGGCCACAGGAAGGGAGAGAAGCAGAACAAAGCCTTTGGGGGGAAAGAGATCGAATCTGGGGGTGCCAGTCAGGCTCACAGGAGAGAGACGGCTCAAGCAAAGAAAAAGGGGCAGAGGAGCAGAGCCAGGAGGAGAGAGTTGGCAACCCTAAATCTGGGTCACAGGAAGGGAGAGACGCAGAACAAAGCCTTTTTGGGGAAAGAGATCGAATCAGGCTCACAAGAGAGACACGGCTCAAGCAGAGAAAAAGAGGCAGAGGAGCAGAGCCAGGAGGAGAAAGTTGGCAACCCTAAATCTGGGTCACAGGAAGGGAGAGAAGCAGAACAAAGCATTTTGGGGGGAAAGAGATTGAATCTGTCAGGCTCACTGGAGAGAGACGGCTCAAGCAGAGGAGCAGAGCCAGGAGGAGAGAGTTGGCAACCCAAAATCTGGGGCGCAGGAAGGGAGGAGGTTAGCGGAATAAAGGCCTTCGGTGAAGAGATCCAGCCTGGGGACGCCGTTCCTGGGTTTCGGTGTCAAGGAGGAAAGGGCGATACAGCTCTCAGAGGGAACGGCACACAAACACAAATATATACACACCCAGCTCAGGCTTGCGTTGCCAGCTGCGTCAACCTGGCGCATGACGCATTGTTACCTGTGGGTCGCAGCTATATATATCTCTCTTGAGTGCCAGGACGTCCTCCTCTTCCTCCCCCCCAGTTTGCCTGACTAAACAAAACTCTGGTTAGAGAGTCAAGGGCGTCACAGGGTGTGGGGTCGACGTGGGGCAGGGTTATGCGCCTGCCGGTTTGACGACACAACGCCCAACATGCGCCCAAAGGTCTCGCCTGGGATCTGTGCCAGCGCATCTTCAAAAACAGGCCGGGTTTAGCAAGGAGCCGATGAGGGTGGGGCAGTTTAGGTGGGATTTGAGCCAAAGGGGTTGTTGGCGTGGCGGCCTGGCCCCACACCACAGCGCTATGGGGTGGAGAAGTCCTGGCGAACACCAGCTTCCCAGGCCGGGTGGGCAGAGGTTTTCTGGTTGGTGACCCCCCCCCAAAGAATGCCAGAATATTCTGGCTGTGGGGTGAGGCCCACGACCCGTCCAGTTTTCCCAGGGGCCAAATACCCCTCAAAACCTAGAAATGGTGATAGACTGCGCCTGGGCATAGAGGTTCCATCAGAACAGAAGAGCCTAGTTGTATCCAGTCCAGCATCCTATTCTGACAGCGGCCGACCAGATGTCTCTTTGGGGAAGTCCGGGCGCAAGAGCAACGCGCCCGATCCTGCGATTTCCAGAATTTGGTGTTCTAAAGCGCTAAAGGGTTCTCAAGTTTTCCAGCAGAGGCCCTCCGTGGAGAATGTCAGGGTCAAATGTGGTCCTTTGAGACTTTCTGCTTGGTGGCGCTGTGGGTTAAACCACAGAGCCTAGGACTTGCCGATCAGAAGGTCGGCGGTTCAAATCCCCGCAATGACGGGGTGAGCTCCCATTGCTCGGTCCCTGCTCCTGCCAACCTAGCAGTTCGAAAGCCCGTCAAAGTGCAAGTAGATAAATAGGTACCACTCCGGCGGGAAGGTAAACGGCATTTCCATGCGCTGCTCTGGTTCGCCAGAAGCGGCTTAGTCCTGCTGGCCACATGACCCGGAAGCTGTACGCCGGCTCCCTCGGCCAGTAAAGCGAGATGAGCGCTGCAACCCCAGAGTCGGCCATGACTGGACCTAATGGTCAGGGTCCCCTTTACCTTTACTTGGTCGACAGGCCACACCCCTCCCTTCAGGCCACACCCCTCCCTTCAGGCCACACCCCTCCCTTCAGGCCACACCTCCTCCATTCAGGCCACACCGCTCCATTCAGGCCACACCTCCTCTCTTCAGGCCACTCCCTCCATTCAGGCCACACCCCTCCATTCAGGCCACTCCTCTCTTCAGGCCACTCCCCTCCATTCAGGCCACACCCCTCCATTCAGGCCACTCCTCTCTTCAGGCCACTCCCTCCATTCAGGCCACACCCCTCCATTCAGCCCACTCCTCTGTTCAGGCCACCCCTCCATTCAGGCCACTCCTCCTCCCTTCAGGCCACACCCCTCCCTTCAGGCCACACCTCCTCCATTCAGGCCACACCCCTCCATTCAGGCCACTCCCCTCCATTCAGGCCACACCCCTCCATTCAGGCCACTCCTCTCTTCAGGCCACACCGCTCCATTCAGGCCACACCTCCTCTCTTCAGGCCACTCCCTCCATTCAGGCCACACCCCTCCATTCAGGCCACTCCTCCTCCCTTCAGGCCACACCCCTCCATTCAGGCCACACACCCTCGCTGGCCTTCTTTCGCACCCACCTCCAAATTCATTTCCTTTTTCCCGCTGCCTGGAAAAACACATCCTCGAGAAACGCCTCTCTCGCCTGCCCGGACAGAGGACACGAGGGTGGGGTGGGGGGTCAGGTCTGTGGGTGTGTCTAGAAGGGACCCCCAACGGCCATCTAGATCAAGGGAAGTAATAGTGCCACTGTATTCTGCTCTGGTCAGACCTCACCTGGAGTACTGTGTCCAGTTCTGGGCACCACAGTTCAAGAAGGACACTGACAAACTGGAACGTGTCCAGAGGAGGGCAACCAAAATGGTCAAAGGCCTGGAAACGATGCCTTATGAGGAACGGCTAAGGGAGCTGGGCATGTTTAGCCTGGAGAAGAGGAGGTTAAGGGGTGATATGATAGCCATGCTCAAATATATAAAAGGATGTCACATAGAGGAGGGAGAAAGGTTGTTTTCTGCTGCTCCAGAGAAGCGGACACGGAGCAATGGCTCCAAACTACAAGAAAGAAGATTCCACCTAAACATTAGGAAGAACTTCCTGACAGTAAGAGCTGTTGGACAGTGGAATTGGCTGCCGAGGAGTGTGGTGGAGTCTCCTTCTTTGGAGGTCTTTAAGCAGAGGCTTGACAACCATATGTCTGGAGTGCTCTGATGGTGTTTCCTGCTTGGCAGGGGGTTGGACTCGATGGCCCTTGTGGTCTCTTCCAACTCTAGGATTCTATGATTCTATGATTCTAAATCCGGGGCTGTCCCTGGAAAACAGGGCCTGGGGTTGCGACAGGTCCTTCTGTTTCATGTGCCTTGCAAAACGAAATTTCAAAACACCTTTTCCCCCGTAAGAGGAAGCGAGCAAAGAAAGGGGTGGTGGTCATGTCCGGTTTGTGCAAAACTCAAGCTTGCTTGCTATTTTGGGTGGGATGCAAAAACTGCCCTGCCTTCTTTGAAAGTGTTAACGGAGAAATCTGCGGGCTCCCTTGGACAAAAAACAAAGACACCAGCCAGGAATACCAGAGCAAAACAGCAGCCAGTAGTCTTGGTCTTTATTGAAGACGGTCTTGACAGGACTCCCACCTGCAACAAGGTGGAACAAGATGGAAGATGGAAGCCCCGAACAAAAGAGAGCCCAAACTTTTATTAGGTGCTAATCCCCATGTTAAAGGCAAAGGTAAAGGGACCCCTGACCATTAGGTCCAGTCGTGGCCGACTCTGGAGTCTCGCTTTACTGGCCGAGGGAGCCGGCGTACAGCTTCCGGGTCATGTGGCCAGCATGACTAAGCCGCTTCTGGCGAACCAGAGCAGTGTGCGAAAACGCCGTTTACCTTCCCGCCAGAGCGGTACCTATTTATCTACTTGCACTTTGACGTGCTTTTGAACTGCTAGGTTGGCAGGAGCAGGGACCGAGCAACGGGAGCTCACCCCATCGCAGGGATTCGAACCGCTGACCTTCTGATCAGCAAGTCCTAGGCTCTGTGGTTTAACCCACAGTGCCACCCGCGTCCCTTAATCCCCATGTTACACCCCCCCAAACTACATCACTCATACATCACAGTTACATCATGAAAGGGGAGGTCTGGTGGCCATAATCTGAGCATCCTGGACCCTGCCCCATGGTTCCTCTTGCCCTCCACCAAACACCCATCAAGTGTCGCAGAAAAAGATATTTATATTTCCCTGTGTCCCAGCCAAGAGATCATCTGGGTTTGTTATTTCTGGAACGGCTACCTGTCTGGCACTCAGGTATCAGGAGGCCAGGGATCATCACTCAGGCAGAGGAGCTGCTGAGGAGCTGAGCTCACAGGTCTAGATGAATTTCTGAAGTTTTCCCAGTGAGCCAGTACAGAGATACATTGATCAGGGAATTCTTACATTTGGTATCGTGCAGCAAAGGCCCTTTGAATAGATAGGAAGAAACTGCGATGGGGTGTTTTGTGGGGACAAATCGCAAAGGCCAGAAAAGTGATTGTGCTGATTTTGGTAGTCGGCTGCGTGTGCATGATATCTGCTGGAGTGGCAACCCCCCAACCTATACATAATTTCCTGCAACAAAAGCATCCTCTGAGATTTTACTTGCAGTTCTGTGATTTGGGGGGCGGACGGTGGACCTAGATTTCGCGGCCGCTCCAAGGCAGCCGCTCAGCTGCGCTGGCACAAAGAGCAGCCTGTTTCAACTTGTTCCTAACCCCGGGAATGTGGGGAAGGGTGGGGAGACGAATGGGTGGGTGGGGAGGGAGGGAGGGGGCCTCCCTGGCTAGGCGTCCCCCGCTCTGATCTCATCGGCCAGGCATGCTGGCCTGGCTGCCCTCCTCTGAGGTTAAGAGGGCTGCTTTGAAAGCCCCACTTTAGCCCAGACTGTTTAAAAGGAAGGGGGGACTGGTCTGCTTTTAATTTGCCTGCTGCCCCGATCCCCCCCTCGCCCTCAACAGTAGCAACCCGCCCCCCCACCGCAAGCCCCTTAGAGAAATCTGTGTGGCTTTCTTGTTCCTTGACCGATGAGACTGGCGGAAGGTTGGAAACATAGAATTGTAGATGCGCAAGTGAAATAATTAGAAAGACACTGTCTATATCATGGTTTCTCTTATGACGCAAGGCAAAAATCTTTCGCTCAATGTTAGGGATCGAACCCACAACCATGAGATTACAGACCCTCCAAGTGTCCCTGTTTTCCAGGGACAGTCCCGGATTTACAGAAGCCGTCCTAGTTTCTGATTTCGTCCCGGAATGTCCCGCTTTTATTAGGACGCCCCTATTTTCATTGGCAAAATGTTGGAGGGGATGGAATAGGACGTCCCTATTATTATGGGGGGTACGCAGGTGGCGCTGTGGGTTAAAGCCTCAGCGCCTAGGACTTGCCGATCGAAAGGTCGGCGGTTCGAATCCCTGTGGCGGGGTGCGCTCCCGCTGCTCGGTCCCAGCGCCTGCCAACCTAGCAGTTCGAAAGCACCTCCGGGTGCAAGTAGATAAATAGGGACCGCTTACCAGTGGGAAGGTAAACGGCGTTTCAGTGTGCGGCTCTGGCTCTGGCTCTGGCTCTGGCCAGAGCAGCGATGTCACGCTGGCCACGTGACCCGGAAGTGTCTCCAGACAGCGCTGGCCCCTGGCCTCTTAAGTGAGATGGGCGCACAACCCCAGAGTCTGTCAAGACTGGCCCGTACGGGCAGGGGTACCTTTACCTTTACCTTTTTATTATTATGGGAGAAACATTGGAGGGGATGGACTAGGACGTCCCTATTTTCAGGGGAGAAATGTTGGAGGGGATGGAATAAAAGGTAAAGGTACCCCTGCCCATAAAGGCCAGTCGTGACCGACTCTGGGGTTGCGCGCCCATCTCGCTTAAGAGGCCGGGGGCCAGCGCTGTCCGGAGACACTTCCGGGTCATGTGGCCAGCGTGACGAAGCTGCTCTGGCGAGCCTGCACCAGTGCAGCACACGGAAACGCCGTTTACCTTCCTGCTATAAAGTTGTACCTATTTATCTACTTGCACTTAAGAGTGCTTTCGAACTGCTAGGTGGGCAGGAGCTGGGACCGAATGACGGGAGCTCACCCCGCCGCAGGGATTCGAACCGCCGACCATATGATCGGCAAGTCCTAGGCGCTGAGGTTTTACCCACAGCGCCACGGAATAGGATGTCCCTATTTTCAGGGGAGAAACGTTGGAGGGGATGGAATAGGACGTCCCTATTTTCAGGGGAGAAACGTTGGAGGGGATGGAATAGGACTTCCCTATTTCCATGGGAGAAACGTTGGAGGGGATGGAATAGGATGTCCCTATTTTCAGGGGAGAAATGTTGGAGGGGATGGAATAGGACGTCCCTATTTCCATGGGAGAAACGTTGGAGGGGATGGAATAGGACGTCCCTATTTTCAGGGGAGAAACGTTGGAGGGGATGGAATAGGATGTCCCTATTTTCAGGGGAGAAATGTTGGAGGGGATGGAATAGGACGTCCCTATTTCCATGGGAGAAACGTTGGAGGGGATGGAATAGGACGTCCCTATTTTCAGGGGAGAAACGTTGGAGGGGATGGACTTATCCGGCCCCTGAGTCAAGGAGATAAGTATCAACAAAACATTTAAAGACCTCCCAAGTCAGCCCTTTACAGGGAAGTTTTTTTGGTTAATATTTAATGTTTTATTATGTTTTTATATATGTTGGAAGCTGCCCAGAGTGGGATAGACAATGACAACAACAACAACTGAATAGGACGCTCCTTCAGATATACTGGACCTCAGGCCGTTTAAGGCTTTCAAGGTCAGCACCAACACTTTGAATTGTGCTCGGAAACGTACTGGGAGCCAATGTAGGTCTTTCAGGACTGGTGTTATGTGGTCTTGGCGGCCGCTCCCAGTCCCCAGTCTAGCTGCCGCATTCTGGATTAGTTGTAGTTTCCAGGTCACCTTCAAAGGCAGCCCCACGTAGAGCGCATTGCAGTAGTCCAAGCGGGAGATAACCAGAGCTGTGTTGTTGTTGTTGTTGTTGTTGTTATTATTATTATAAAAACACACTCAGTTTCACCCCAAGCACCCCAGTTCCAGAGCACACGTCGTGTACCTTGCAGGCGATTTGAATGCCGCCCACCAGGCGTCTGGCAAGGAACGGCTCCCCCCACACCGAAATCACTCGCTGGCACAGACACCAGGTGCTGTGTCTGAGGAACTGCCGGGAAGAGAAGCATGGCGTGGGCATCTTTCTCTTTCTCCCTCTCCGCTGATATTTGCTGAATTTGCCTCCCTTTCCCCAACCCCCCCCCACCATCATATGGGGCAACCCTCCTGCAGCCCCCCTCGGTTCCTGCTAACTCCCCAACGGCCATTTCCTTGCATTTTAAATTGCATTTCTACCACTGGCACACGATCTATGCCCCCTGCAAAAACAAACAAACCCCATTTTATCCACATTAGACAGCCTCACAAGCTCAGGGTCCAGCGGCCAAGAATCTCGGGGGGTGGGTGTATGGGGGGCCAGTCAGGCTGCCTCTCGGCCAAATCGCGCCGTGCGCCTGCGCAGATACGGCGTTTCAGGTTGCGCTCTTTTCATGTTGCGAAGGGGCCTCCGGATCCTGTTCGCAACCAGAGGTACCACTGTATAGGGGGGGGGTTGCCCCTCCAGCAGATATCACGCACACGCAGCCCGCTACCAAAAACCAGCACAATCGCTTTTGTGACTTTTGCGATTTGTCCCCACAAAACACTTTGTCGCAGTTTCTTCCTATCTATTCAAAGGGCCTTTGCTGCACGATACCAAATGTAAGAATTTACTGATCAATGTTCCTATGTACAGGCTCACTGGGAAAACTTCAGAAATTCCTATAGACAGGTGAGCTCAGCTCCTCAGCAGCCCCTCTGCCTGAGTGATAATCCCTGGCCTCCTGATACCTGAGTGCCAGACAGGTAGCCATTCCAGAAATAACAAACCCATCATGTTGTTGTTGTTTAGTCGTTTAGTCGTGTCCGACTCTTCGTGACCCCATGGACCAGAGAACGCCAGGCACTCCTGTCCTCCACTGCCCCCCGCAGCTTGGTCAGACTCATGCTGGTAACCTCGAAAACACTATCCAACCATCTCATCCTCTGTCGCCCCCTTCTCCTTGTGCCCTCCATCTTTCCCAACATCAGGGTCTTCTCCAGGGAGTCTTCTCTTCTCATGAGGTGGCCAAAGTATTGGAGCCTCAGCTTCACAATCTGTCCTTCCAGTGAGCACTCAGGGCTGATTTCCTTCAGAATGGAGAGGTTTGATCTTCTTGCAGTCCATGGGACTCTCAAGAGTCTCCTCCAGCACCATAATTCAAAAGCATCAATTCTTCGGCGATCAGCCTTCTTTATGGTCCAGCTCTCACTTCCATACATCACTACTGGGAAAACCATAGCTTTAACTATACGGACCTTTGTTGGCAAGGTTATGTCTCTACTTCTCAAGATGTTGTCTAGGCCTGTCATTGCCCTTCTCCCAAGAAGCAGGCGTCTTTTAATTTCGTGGCTGCTGTCACCATCTGCAGTGATCATGGAGCCCAAGAAAGTAAAATCTCTCACTGCCTCCATTTCTTCCCCTTCTATTTGCCAGGAGGTGATGGGACCAGTAGCCATGATCTTCGTTTTTTTGATGTTGAGCTTCAGACCATATTTTGCACTCTCCTCTTTCACCCTCAATAAAAGGTTCTTTAATTCCTCCTCACTTTCTGCCATCAAGGTTGTGTCATCTGCATATCTGAGGTTGTTGATATTTCTTCCGGCAATCTTAATTCCGGCTAGGGATTCATCCAGCCCAGCCTTTCGCATGATGAATTCTGCATATAAGTTAAATAAGCAGGGAGACAAAATGCAGCCTTGTCGTACTCCTTTCCCAATTTTGAACCAGTCAGTTGTTCCATATCCAGTTCTAACTGTAGCTTCTTGTCCCACATAGAGATTTCTCAGGAGACAGATGAGGTGATCAGGCACTCCCATTTCTTTAAGAACTTGCCATAGTTTGCCATGGTCGACACAGTCAAAGGCTTTTGCATAGTCAATGAAGCAGAAGTAAATGTCTTTCTGGAACTCTCTAGCTTTCTCCATAATCCAGCGCATGTTTGCAATTTGGTCTCTGGTTCCTCTGCCTCTTCTAAATCCAGCTTGCACTTCTGGGAGTTCTCGGTCCACATACTGCTTGAGCCTTCCTTGTAGAATTTTAAGCATAACCTTGCTAGCGTGAGAAATTAGTGCAATTGTGCGATAGTTGGAGCATTCTTTGGCACTGCCCTTCTTTGGGATTGGGATGTAGACTGATCTTCTCCAATCTTCTGGCCACTGCTGAGTTTTCCAAACTTGCTGGCATATTGAGTGTAGCACCTTAACAGCATCATCTTTTAAAATTTTAAATAGTTCAGCTGGAATACCATCACTTCCACTGGCCTTGTTATTTGCAGTGCTTTCTAAGGCCCATTTGACTTCACTCTCCAGGATGTCTGGCTCAAGGTCAGCAACCACACTACCTGGGGTATATGAGACATCTGTTTCTTTCTGGTATAATTCCTCTGTGTATTCTTGCCACCTCTTCTTGATGTCTTCTGCTTCTGTTAGGTCCTTTCCACTTTTGTCCTTTATTATGGAAATCTTTGTGCGAAATGTTCCTTTCATATCTCCAATTTTCTTGAACAGATCTCTGGTTCTTCCCATTCTATTGCTTTCCTCTATTTCTTTGCATTGCTTGTTTAAGAAGGTCTTCTTGTCTCTCCTTGCTATTCTTTGGAAATCTGCATTCAATTTCCTGTATGTTTCACGATCTCCCTTGCATTTTGCTTGCCTTCTCTCCCCCGCTATTTGTAAGGCCTCATTGGATAGCCACTTTGCTTTCTTGCATTTCCTTTTCATTGGGATGGTTTTCGTTGCTGCCTCCTGTATAATGTTACGAGCCTCCATCCATAGTTCTTCAGGCACTCTGTCCACCAAATCTAAATCCTTAAACCTGTTCCTCACTTCCACTGTGTATTCATAGGGGATTTGACTTAGATTGTATCTTACCGGCCCAGTGGTTTTTCCTACTTTCTTCAGTTTAAGCTTGAATTTTGCTATAAGAAGCTGATGATCTGAGCCACAGTCAGCTCCAGGTCTTGTTTTTGCTGACTGTATAGAGCTTCTCCATCTTTGGCTGCAGAGAATATAATCAATCTGATTTCTATGCTGCCCATCTGGTGATGTCCATGTGTAGAGTCGTCTCTTGTGTTGTTGGAAAAGCGTGTTTGTGATGACCAGCTTGTTCTCTTGACAGAACTCTATTAGCCTTTGCCCTGCTTCGTTTTGATCTCCAAGGCCAAACTTGCCAGTTGTTCCTTTTATCTCTTGACTCCCTACTTTAGCATTCCAATCCCCTATAATGAGAAGAACATCCTTCTTTGGTGTCACTTCTATAAGGTGTTGTAAGTCTTCATAGAATTGGTCAATTTCAGTTTCTTCAGCACCAGTAGTTGGTGCATAAACTTGGATTACTGTGATGTTAAAAGGTCTGCCTTGGATTCGTATCGAGATCATTCTATCATTTTTGAGATTGCAACCCAGTACAGCTTTTGCCACTCTTTTGTTGACTATGAGGGCCACTCCATTTCTTTTACGGGTTTCTTGCCCACAGTAGTAGATATGATGGTCATCCGAACTGAATTCACCCATTCCCGTCCATTTTAGTTCACTGATGCCCAGGATGTCAATATTTATTCTTGCCATCTCATTTTTGACCACCTCCAACTTACCCATGTTCATGGTTCTTACATTCCAGGTTCCTATGCAATATTTTTCTTTACAGCATTGGACTTTCCTTTCGCTTCCAGGCATATCCGCAACTGAGCGTCCTTTCGGCTTTGGCCCAGCCGCTTCATCAGCTCTGGATCTACTTGTACTTGCCCTCCGCTCTTCCCCAGTAGCATGTTGGACGCCTTCCGACCTGAGGGGCTCATCTTCCAGCGTCATAACTTTTATATGCCTGTTGTCTTTGTCCATGGAGTTTTCTTGGCAGGGATACTGGAGTGGCTTGCCGATTCCTCCTCCAGGTGGATCACGTTTGGTCAAAACTCTCCACTATGACCTGTTCATCTTGGGTGCCCTGCTCGGCATAGTTCATAGCTTCTCTGAGTTCTTCAAGCCCCTTCGCCACGGCAAGGCAGTGATCCATGAAGGGGATAACAAACCCAGATGAAGACAAAAGGGTGTGATGAACTTGGCTGGGAAAGAGGGATATGTAAATATCTTTTTTTGGGACACTTGATGGGTGTTTGGTGGAGGGCAAGGGGAACCATGGGGCAGGGTCCAGGATGCTCAGTTTACGGCCACCAGACCTCCCCTTTCATGATGTAACCGTGATGTATTAGTGATGTAGTTGGGGGGCTGTAACATGGGGATGAGCAGCTAATAAAAGTTTGGGTTCTCTTTTGTTCCGGGCTTCCATCTTGTTCCACCTTGTGGCAGGTGGGAGTCCTGTCGCGACCGTCTTCAATAAAGACCAAGCCTACTGGCTGCTGTTTTGCTCTGGTATTCCTGGCTGGTGTCCTTGTTTTTTGTCCAAGGGAGCCCGCAGATTTCTCCCTTAACAGAAGGTACCCACAGGTCATCCAGTCTGACCCCGGCAAGGCAGCAATCTCAGCTGAAGCATCCCTGGCACATAGCCACCCAACCTCTGCTTGATAACCTCCACCATCTCCCAAGGGAGACCTTTCCACTGCAGAAATGTTTAGCCGGAATCTCCTTTCTTGCAGCTCGAAGCCACGGGTTCAAGTCCTGCCCTCCAGAGCTGCAGAAAGCAAGCATGTGACTGCTGTCCAACCCTTCTCTGATCCTATAACTTAAGGTAAAGGTAAAGGGACCCCTGACCATTAAGTCCAGTTGTGGACGACTCTGGGGTTGCGGCGCTCATCTCACTTTACTGGCTGAAGGAGCCGGCGTACAGTTTCTGGGTCATGTGGCCAGCAGGACTAAGATGCTTCTGGCGAACCAGAGCAGCGCACGGAAATGCCGTTTACCTTCCCGCCGGAGTGGTACCTATTTATCTACTTGCACTTTGACGTGCTTTCGAACTGCTTGGCAGGAGCAGGGACCAGGCAACAGGAGCTCACCCCATCGTGGGGATTCGAACCGCCGACCTTCTGATCGGCAAGACCCACAGCGCCACCCATGAGGGGGCTGTAAAGCTGGGATTTTCTCGCAAGCCGAGATTTGGAGCTGAGAGCAGCAGAGAGAGATGTGAACACGGGTGGGCGATCGCTGGGTATACAGGGGGGCGTCAGAAAGAACACTTCTGTTTGTCCCATGTTTTTTGTGTGTGAGTGTGTGGGCAGGCGAGAGACGGCTGTCCTCCTGCCTATGTGCTCGCCTCGTGTCAGATGGTCTGCAAACCTGGCGCCCCACTTGAAATGGGGGTGGAGGAGTGGGAAAGGAATGCACAGCTCAATTCATCGCACGCCACATTTTAAGAAGGATGTTGGAAAGGATCGACCTGTTGGAGATGTAAAAAAGAGGAGGGGTTCATACTATCATATGTGGTGGACTTGTGTAAAGGTAAAGGGACCCCTGACCATTAGGTCCAGTCGTAGCCGACTCTGGGGTTGCGGCGCTCATCTCGCTTTACTGGCCAAGGGAGCCGGCGTACAGCTTCTGGGTCATGTGGCCAGCAGGACTAAGCCGCTTCTGGCGAACCAGAGCAGCGCACAGAAATGCCGTTTACCTTCCCGCTGGAGTGGTACCTATTTATCTACTTGCACTTTGATGTGCTTTCAAACTGCTAGGTGGGCAGGAGCAGGGACCGAGCAACGGGAGCTCACCCCGTCATTGCGGGGATTCGAACCGCCGGCCTTCTGATCGGCAAGTCCTAGGCTCTGGGGTTTAGACCACAGCGCCACCCACGTCCCGATGGTGGACCTGTGTAGCCATTGGCAAATACTGGAATGATATTTATAACGAGTTTAAGAAACTATTTAAAATCACTTTCCAAAAAAAAACAACACCCCAGAGATTTTACTACTTGGTATATTACCACCAGAAATTTTTAAAAAGATATAAGATGATTGTTTATGTATGGTATAACAGCAGCTAGAACCCTTACAACAAGGAATTGGAAAAACGAAACACTCCCAGAGATTACAGATTGGCAGATACTCATGTTAGAATATCTACAATTAGCAAAACTGATGGGATCAGTTAGAGGAATATCGAAACAAAAACAACAACAAGAGAATGGATAATATTTAAGAATTATGTAAAACTTGATTGTACAAATAACTCCATATTAGCAGAAATTGAGGGATATTTGTAAAGAAAAAGGTCAACGGAATGTATACAAAGCAGAAATAAATGATAGTATACAATGTAAACCTGTGTAAAAAAAGAAAGTTATATCAAACAGTACAATGAGAAGGATGGGAAAGATTGTGTCGATGAGTACTTTTACTATGTAAATAACTTTGTCTTCTTCTTCTTCTTCTTTTTTGTTTCTTATCTTTGTTACTTCTTTATTTCTTTGTTACTTATTTATTATGATGAAGGGCAGCCATACATCAGATCTCTCACTAATCTCTGCAGGCCATGCTCTGAACTCAAGACACTAGTCCTCATTGAGGTGCTCCTCCCATCTTTAGATTGCACCACTTCAGACTACTGCGAGGGGGCCTCAAGTATTTGAGTGCACCTCCTTGCACACTAAACCATACAAATAATCTGGCCATGGCATGTCGAGAAGAAAGCTAGGGGAGGTCCTGAACAGCTAGATTTCTACATGCGGGGTTTAATTTTTAATTTTATTTTTGGTCTGGAAAGGAGTGCCCCCTGCAGTCTGATGTGGTCTCGGGGCAGCGTTTATAATTTCTGGGAACAAACGGACCCTCCCCTCCCTCGATTCAGCACCAAAGCACAGGGCGTGCGCAAGAGAACTTGTTCATGCGCACAGACAAGACGCACACCTGCTCGCTTCTCTAAGCGTGCCAGAGGCAGGGGAGATCCCACATCCCTCCTGCCGTAAAATGAGGGCTTTGCGGCTGGGGCCCTCCCTTAGCCCTCTCATCTTTTGTTTGTTTTAGTTCAGTTCTGCCTCGCCACATCTGGCACAGGAGGAAGGCCTCCAAATGGCGCACCGAAACCTGCAGTGCGCAGACAGCTGGCCTCTTCCACCCCCCTCTCTCTGGGGCCTTTGCCTGTGCAACTGCGCACGGCTGCTTCCTCTCGCCGGCCACAAAATTGTCGCTTCTAGAGAACCCTGGGGCTGCCACTTCAGCCGAGCTGAGCTGCCTCGGAGGCCTTGCAAACCATCGCCTCCTTAGCCGAGGTTCCCCTTGTTTTGCTTCTCGCCCATAAGAACGCCATGGTGCTGGATCAAGCCAAAGGCTTGCAGCCATCACAGCCTAGCATCCCATTCTCACAGTGGCAGGATACCCCAAAAAACCCTTGAAATTGAGGTAGACTGCCCCTGGCCAAGGAGGTTCCATCAGAAGTTGTTGTTGTTTAGTCGTGGCCGCCTCTTGGTGACCCCCTGGACCAGAGCACGCCAGGCACTTCTGTCTTCCACTGCCTCCTGCAGTTTGGTCAAACTCATGCTGGTCTCTTCGAGAACACTGTCCCACCATCTCGTCCTCTGTCATCCCCTTCTCCTTGCGCCCTCCATCTTTCCCAACATCAGGATCTTTTCCAGGGAGTCTTCTCTTCTCCTGAGGTGGCCAAAGTCTTGGAGCCTCAGCTTCAGGATCTGTCCTTCCAGTGAGCACTCAGGGCTGATTTCCTTCAGAATGGATCGGTTTAATCTTCTTGCAGTCCATGGGACTCTCAAGAGTCTCCTCCAGCACCAGAATTCAAAAGCATCCATTCTTCTTCTTTTTTAAAATAATATTTATTCAAATTTTAAAGATTACAAAGAGAAACAATAAAAAAGAAAAATAAGAAAAAACATAAGAAATACAAACAATTAAAAAAGAAAACAAATCAGACCTTTACATAACTTTCTTTCCTTTACTTATTTCCTTGACCTACTCACACCTCCCTTTTTTGTATTCTAGTTCAGTTAGATGTTTCAGCAAATCCTTTCCAGCTTTGTTTTTATCCTAATAATTTATCTTAATATACTATAATTCTCATCTTTCACCAATTAATAAATCAATTTTAACTTAATCCTTTATATCATTTCTGCTAAAACCACATTACTTCATTCCAACAACCTTCTAACATTCCTTAATTTTACAATGTTTCTGTAAATAAACTTTAAATTTTTTCCAATCTTCTTCCACCGACTCTTCACCTTGGTCTCAGATTCTGCCAGTCATTTCCGCCAGTTCCATATAGTCCATCACTTTCATCTGCCATTCTTCCCGGGTGGGTAAATCTTGTGTCTTCTAATACTTTGCGATGAGTATTCTTGCTGCTGTTGTTCCATACATAAAAAAGTTCTGTCCTTCTTTGATACCAATTGGCCGACCATGCCCAGGAGAAAGGCCTCTGGTTTCTTCTGAAAGGTATATTTAAATACCTTTTTCATTTCGTTATAGATCATCTCCCAGAAGGTCTTAATCCTTGGGCACGTCCACCAAAGGTGAAAGAATGTACCTTCAGTCTCTTTACATTTCCAACATTTATTATTGGGCAAATGATAAATTTTTGCAAGCTTGACTGGTGTTATGTACCACCTGTATATAATTTTCATTATATTCTCTCTTAAGGCATTGCATGCCGTAAACTTGGTACCTGTGGTCCATAACTGTTCCCAGTCAGCTATCATAATGTTATGTCCAACATCTTGTGCCCATTTTCTCATAGCAGATTTCACCGTTTCATCCTGATGTTTCCATTTCAACAGCAAGATATACATTCTTGACAAATTCTTAGTTTTAGGATCTAACAATTCTGTTTCCAATTTTGATTTCTCCACCTGAAAACCAATTTTCTTATCCAAATTATAAGTTTCCATTATCTGATAATAATGAAGCCAATCCCGTACTTTATTTTTTAGTTTTTCAAAACTCTGCAGCTTTAATCTGTCTCCTTCTTGTTCCAATATTTCCCAATATTTCGGCCAGTTGGCCTCCATACTGAGCTTTTTCAGAGCCCAAAAGCATCCATTCTTTGGTGATCAGCCTTCTTTATGGTCCAGCTCTCACTTCCACACATCACTACTGGGAAAACCATGGCTTTAACTATACGGACCTTTGTTGGCAAGGTGATGTCTCTGCTTTTGCAGCACCCCAGCTGTTCAGCTTCTGGTTGAACCCAGAGCCTTTCTGATAATGGCAGCCCAAGCCTTCACTGGTAAACCACAAGGTGTGTGGGGTTCTGCTGCTACCTGCTGCCAGATGTTGCAGGAAGCTCTGTAGGTTTTTGAAAGAAGGAAAGAGAGAGGGAAAGGGAGTAATTTGCCACTGCAGCTGACAACCGGTGTATCCTAGCCCATGAGAACTAGAGGCACAATTCTCTAATTCTCCCCAAGCCACAAGAGCATCTCTCCCCTCTTGCGGTTTCCAGTTAGGGAACAGAGGCCTTGTGGCTGGTAGCCATCAACAGCCCTCTGTCCTGCAATGAATTTGTCCAATCTTATTTCAAAGCCACTTGTGTTGGTGTCCTGTGGCAGGGAGTTCCACTGTCCAACTACATGCTGCCCTGTGCGAGGTTTTCCCGTCTCCCTTCAAGCCGTCCCAGCGGCGTCTGCCTCACTTTTTACACAGTATGTCCCTTCCCTAACTCCTTTCTCAAATCACCCACAATCGAGCATCTCCTGAACTCTGCGAGTGCGGCTTTCTCCCGACTGAAGTGCAGAGTGTTTGAGGACTGGGACATTCACAGGGAAACCAAAACGTTTGTTTACAAAGCTATTGCATTACCAAGTTTACTGTACACTTGTGAAACAGGCAGTGGCGTAGCGTGGGTTGTCAGTACCCGGGGCAAGGCAAGTAATTTGCGCCCCCTAACCCGTGGATTTTAGCAGGGGGCAGAGAGCTGTGAGTGCGAGCGCGTGCCCCCCCAGATGTTGCGCCCGGTGCGGCCGGGCCCCCCTGCACCCCCCACGCTACGTCACTGGAAACAGGGACCGCTTAAGAGATGAGGTGGAGCGGCTGACAGAGTGGTGCAGAGCTAACATCTTGCTCATAAATACAAGGAAGACAAAGGAGCTTGTGGTGGACTTCAGGAGACAGAAGGGCAATGTCCAGCCACTTTTGATTGATGGGGTCTGTGTGGAGAGGGTAACAACGTTCAGATTTTTGGGTATTGAATTACAAGAGGATCTGTCCTGGAGTGTCAACACAAGGGGGCTTGTGAAGAAGGTGCAGCAGAGACTGTACTTTTTGAGAATCCTAAGGAAAAACCATCTTCCGCAGAAACTGCTGCTTGTCTTCTATCACTGTGCCATTGAGAGCGTGCTCAGTTATGGCTTATGTGTGTGGTATGGAAGCTGTACTACCCAGGACAGGATGGGGTTGTGCAGAGTTGTGAAGGCAGCAGAGAGCATTGTTGGCTGCCCACTCTCCACCTTAGAGCAGATTCATGCCACAAGGTGCCATAGGAAGGCACTGGACATAGTAAAAGATCCATCACATCCTGGTCACTGTCTCTTCGAGCTCCTGCCGTCGGGACGGAGATACAGGACGATGAAGACAAGAACGAGCCGTCTCAAGAACAGCTTCTTCTCCAGAGCGATCTCGGCCCTGAATGGGAAACCTGGACTTTGAAAGTCATCTAATCTTCCTTGCTGTATTATACTGTATTGTTTTAATTAGTGTTTTTACAGTTGTTCTGATTTTGTGTGGAGTGCCCTACCTGGGTGGATGGAGCAGCCAAGTAATTTTCGTTGTCCCTGAGAGGGGGCAATGACAATAAAGATATTATTATTATTATTATTATTATTATTATTATTATTATTATTATTAAAAACCGCCATCTCTAACTCCTCGGAAGAATCCTTCAACGGTGTCTCCAAAATATTTTACATATCGCTTGGGAAGGCAGGTGAACTCATGCGATGATTCTTCAACATCAACTTCGTTGGACTGGTCATGTTGTGCGGATGCCAGATTGTCGTCTTCCAAAGCAACTCCTCTATTCTGAACTTAAAAATGGAAAGCGTAATGCTGGTGGTCAACAAAAGAGGTTCAAAGACTCTCTCAAGGCAAATCTAAAGAAATGTAGTATAAACACTGACAACTGGGAAACACTGGCCTGCGAGTGCTCCAGTTGGAGAACAGCCTTTCCCAAAGGTGTCGTGGGCTTTGAAGACACTCGAACTCAGGACGCAAGGGAGAAACGTGCTAAGAGGAAGGCACGCTTGGCAAATCCTCACTGGGATCAACTCCCGCCTGGGAACCAATTTCCCCACTGTGGAAGGACGTGTGGATCTAGAATTGGTCTCTACAATCACTTACGGACTCACTGTTCATGGAAGACAATCTTACTCGGCTACGAGGGATTGCCAAAGAAGAAAGCAAGAAACCACCCACAGCCCTTTCGGGCTTCGGGCCCCTGTGTTAAGTTTTCGCCTGCCCCCAGGTCGCAACCGCTCTCTCTCATCTTGAAAGGCCTGCAAGCTCCACTTCCTGCCGTAACATTCGCCCCCGTGAATTCTACTTCTGTTTTCCATTAGGCCCCAAACAACCTCTCTCTTTTCTCGCGGCTTTCTTCCCTCGCTCGCCTGCGCCAGTTAGGATATTGGTGGACGTTCCGTCGCAGCCAGCCGAAGGCACCCAAACCAAACTGGCCGAAGGAGTTCATGCGCATTGAAAACTCCAAGGCTGGATTGCTACAATGTGCTCCATGTGGGGCCACCCTTGCCGTCCCAATTGCCTTGGCAGCATAAAATGCCAGCAGCCTTCGGATGAAAAGAGGGGCATTTCTATCCGATCTCTTCTCAGGCTCCAGGTGAAACAAAGTCAGCCAGGATGTTCTTTACAACAGATTACTGCCTCCATGAGGACTAGTGGCCTGTACCCTCCAACATTTATCTGATGAAAATAGCAATGTCCCATTCCATAGTGATAATTTTACTATTTATACCCTACCCATCAAGGGACACGGGTAGCGCTGTGGGTTAAACCACAGAGCCTAGGGCTTGGCGATCAGAAGGTCGGCGGTTCAAATCCCCACAACGGGGTGAGCTCCCATTGTTCGGTCCCTGCTCCTGCCAACCTAGCAGTTCGAAAGCACGTCAAAGTGCAAGTAGATAAATAGGTACTGCTCCAGCGGGAAGGTAAACGGCGTTTCCGTGCGCTGCTCTGGTTCGCCAGAAGCGGCTTAGTCCTGCTGGCCACATGACCCGGAGGCTGTACGCCGGCTCCCTCGGCCAGTAAAGCGAGATGAGTGCCGCAACCCCAGAGTCGGTCACGACTGGGCCTAATGGTCAGGGGTCCCTTTACCTTTACCCAACTGATTGGCTTGCTCCAGCTACTCTGAGCAGCTTCCAACATATATAAAAACACAATAAAACATTTTTTTAAAAAACCCTTCCCTATACAGGGTTGCCTTCAGACGTCTCGGGGTGTCTGATAACTCCATACCCTCCAAAGAAAACAGGGATGTCCTAAGGAAAAATGGGACATAGTGGAATCGAATCAGAAACCGGGATGGCTTCTGTAAATCAGGGAAAATATTTTCCAAGCACATGCCTTTTTCCCCCATGATCCGACAAGCATGGAAGAATTTTTGTCAGGCTCTCGAGGAAACACTGGCCAGGGACAGCTGGGGAGAATTATTGCTTTTGACTGCAAGAAAGGTGTGAGTCAAACCAAGCACCAAAAGGTCACCTGGCAGTCAGGAGAGAAGGAAACAGGTTAAGTAGGTTTCCTCACTCTCGTCTCACCCCTGAACAGCCAGCTGCCCTCTGGCTCTGACAGGGTTAACTGGAAAGCTGCTCTGGCTCAGCCATTTTGATTTCCCAGCATGCCCCGATGAGGCGCTTATGGGCATTGTGGGGGATTTGCTGCCACATTCATACATTTTTTGAAAAATTAATTTTCCAAGTTTATAACAAATACAAAACATATAAAAAGAAAAACAAACATATGAAATTTCTTCCAATCGAAATCCAAATTAATTCCCATTATTAAGCGACTTCCTCAAATCCTTCCTAATTAATTTTCATTAAATCTCATCTTAGCAATTTTCCGATATTCGCTTTCTAATATAATTAACTAGTTCAAATTACTAACTTCCTTTTTTTTCATCATAACCTCAACCCATGGTATTATACAATTCAACATACTTTAATCCTAAACCAATTTAATACTTGCAAGTATTTCCACTTATGTTATATTATAATATTTAGCTAAATATTCAATAATAATAATAATAATAATAATAATAATAATAATTTATTTATACCCCACCCATCTGGCTGGGCTTCCCCAGCCACTCTGGGTGGCTTCCAACAAAACACTAAAATACAATAACCTATTAAACATTAAAAGCTTCCCTAAACAGGGCTGCCTTCAGATGTCTTCTAAAAGTCTGGTAGTTATTTTTCTCTTTGACATCTGGTGGGAGGGTGTTCCACAGAGCGGGCACCACCACCGAGAAGGCCCTCTGCCTGGTTCCCTGTAACTTGGCTTCTCACAGGGAGGGAACTGCCAGAAGGCCCTCGGCACTGGACCTCAGCATCCGGGCAGAATGATGGAGGTCGAGACGCTCCTTCAGGTATACTGGGCCATTTAGGGCTTTTAAGGCCACCACCAACACTTTGAATTGTGCTCGGAAACGTACTGGGAGCCAATGCAGATCTCTGAGAACCGGTGTTATGTGGTCCCGGCGGCCACTCCCAGTCCAAAGTCTGGCTGCCGCATTCTGGATTAGTTGCAGTTTCCGGGTCACCTTCAAAGGTAGCCCCACGGAGACCGCATTGCAGGAGTCCAAGCGGGAGATAACCAGAACATGCACCACTCTGGCCAGACAGTCTGCGGGCAGGGAGGGTCTCATCCTGCGTACCAGATGGAGCTGCCCTGGGCACAGAACTGACCTGCGCCTCCATGGACAGCTGTGAGTCCAGAATGACCCCCAGGCTGCACACCTGGTCCTTCAGGGGCACAGTGACCCCATTCAGGACCAGGGAGTCCCCTACACCCGCCTGCCCCCTGTCCCCCAAGAACAGTACTTCTGTCTTGTCAGGATTCAACCTCAATATGTTAGCTGCCACCTATCCTCCAACCAACATGGAACCACAAAGCCTTGGTGTTCAAGGACAAGGGTGCTCCTGATCATGTACAGGGCGCAGACCCTCCCTCACCTCAACCGCAGGTCTGGGAGGAACGCCGAGGCCACGAAGCCTCAGAGAGGATATCCCGTGCCGGGGAAGGGAAAAGAGGAAGGGACGAGGTGGGCGGACATGAAAAATGTGCTTCCTCGTAACCAGAGGCCCTGAGCAAACAGGCCTGTGGGTTGTTGCCACAGCATTTGTGCGTGGGTGCCAAAGCCCTGGCTTCTGAGAAAGAAGAGGCCAGGATTTCCCTTCTTTGGGCGCGAGGGGCTCTGTGTGGTTTTCGCACTCGACGCCGCACCTTTCGGTGGCTGTGGCTCCCAGGCGTCTCTTGCCAACGTCTGTCTCACCTCCTCTTTTCTTTCAGCAGGCAAACAGAAAAACCCACCAGCAAAGCAACAGCCGCCGGGGTCCCTGTTAATTTAGACCTCTGCCTGGTGCAACAGACTCTTAAGATTTCTGCATGGTCAGCGTAGACAATGGTGAGCTACGTAGGACTTGCCAATCAGAAGGTCGGCGGTTCGAATCCCCGCGACGACGGGGTGAGCTCCCGTTGCTCGGTCCCTGCTCCTGCCAACCTAGCAGTTCGAAAGCACGTCAAAGTGCAAGTAGATAAATAGGTACCGCTCTGGCGGGAAGGTAAACGGTGTTTCCATGCGCTGCTCTGGTTCGCCAGAAGCGGCTTAGTCCTGCTGGCCACATGACCCGGAAGCTGTACGCCGGCTCCCTCAGTCAGTAAAGCGAGATGAGCGCCGCAATCCCAGAGTTGGTCGCAACTGGACCTAATGGTCAGGGGTCCCTTTACCTTTACCTTTAAAGGACCCCTGGACGGTTAAGTCCAGTCAAAGGTGACTACGGGGTTGTGGCGCTCGTCTCGCTTTCAGGACGAGGGAGCCGGAGTTTGTCCACAGACAGCTTTCCGGGTCAAGTGGCCAGCAGGACTAAACCGCTTCTGGTGCAACAGGACACCGTGACGGAAACCAGAGTGCACGGAAAAGCCGTTTACCTTCCTGCTGCAATGGTACCTATTTATCTACTTGCACTGGTGTGCTTTCGAACTGCTAGGTTGGCAGGAGCTGGGACAGAGCAACGGGAGCTCACCCTGTTGCAGGGATTCGAACCGCCGTCCTTCCGATCGGCAAGCCCAAGAGGCTCAGTGGTTTAGACCACAGTGCCACCCACACTCACAATAAGGCAGCTTCATGTGTTCCCGAAACAGCTCAGTTGGTTGAGCATAAGACCATTAATCTCAGGGTTGTGGGTTCGAAACCCAAGTTGTGCAAAAGATTCGGGGTTGGGCTAGAGGACCTTAAGGTCCCTTGCAACTCTACAACCTGGCTGGGTGCTGATGAGGTTGGGAGAACCCCCTGACGGTCCCCATCTCCCGTTTGACGTGTTCATCGAGCCGAAGCGTTAAGGCACGGGTTGCAAAACCCCAAACTGCAGAGAAATGTGTGCAACTCCCCCAGCTCACGTTCTCCTTTGCCTTACTGGAAATGCAAGGGTTTGGCTCTGCCCACACATCTCAAGAAAACAGTCATTTGGGTCCCATGCGAAACAGCAAAGTTGGCAGGTTTCACATTTTCGGCAGGTCCAGAGGCCCCCAAGAAAGGCCAGGTTAGATTGCTGCAACCTGTTATTCATAGGGGCTGCCTCAGATAATGGTTCGGAAACTCCAGCTGGGTCAGAATTTGGAAGCCGGGTTGCTTATAGGGGCAAGACGGTTTATTATAACAAGCAAAGATCACCCGTGTCGTAGCGATGATTCTTCAACATCAACTTCGTTTGACTGGTCATGTTGTGCGGATGCCTGATGATCGTCTTCCAAAGCAACTCCTCTATTCCGAACTTAAGAATGGAAAGCATAATGCCAGCGGTCAACAAAAGAGGTTTAAAGACTCTCTCAAGGCAAATCTAAAAAAATGTAGTTTAAACACCGGCAACTGGGAAACACTGGCCTGAGAGCGCTCCAGTTGGAGAACAGCCTTGACCAAAGGTGTCGTGGGCTTTGAAGACACTTGAACTCAGGACGCAAGGGAGAAATGTGCTAAGAGGAAGGCACACTTGGCAAACCCTCACTGGGATCAACTCCCATCTGGAAACCTATGTCCCCACTGTAGAAGGACGTGTGGATCCAGAATTGGCCTCCCCTGCTCCAGCTCGCTACCTGGCGGATATCCACTACGTGGAATACCGCAGACTATTTACCGCGGCTAGGCTGAATGTTCTTGACTCGGCGGTTCTGAAGGGAAGATATGGAGGAGTCCCATATGACCAGAGATTATGCCATTGTGCGTTGGGTGAGGTAGAATCCACAGAGCACATTTTACTGAGCTGTCCCTACTACAACGATTTAAGACAGTATCTTATAACCCCATACTTACCCCAGCTTAGTCCCCGACAAAGAGGAAAGCAGACAGCATATCTGCTAAATAAGTCTTCTAGGAAAACAACTTTGTCAGTGGCTAAATTCCTTTTCCTGGCACTCAAGCGTCGGAAACATACAATAGAATGCCTTGATGTGGGTTATCTGTGAGAGGTTTAGTACTGTGGCCCTACCTTATTCATGTACCCCTATGATGTTTTAGTTTATAATTCTGTATTGTGTTTTATTTCTGTGTTTTATTTCTGACTATCGGTCGAATAAAGGAAATTGATTGAATTGGCCTCCCCAGTCACTTACAGACTCACTGTTCATGGAAAACAATCTTACTCGGCTGCGAGGGATCGCCAAAGAAGTACTAGTATTTATTTTTTAGATCCCACCCATCTGGCTGGGTTTCCCCAGCCACTCTGGGTGGCTCCCAACAGAATACAGTGGTGCCTCGCAAGACAAAATTAATTCGTTCCGCGAGTTTTTTCGTCTTGCGATTTTTTCGTCTTGCGAAGCACGGACTTTGGAAAAGCTTCAAAAATCACCAAAGTCTTCAAAAACCTCAAAAAAGGCTACCACACCGCGTGCTATGAGTTGCTCCTCGAAGTGAATGCACGGTTTTAAGAAAAAGGAAACAAACTTGCAAGACAAAGGAAACAAACTTGCAACTCGTTTTGCGAGTTTTTCGTCTTTCGAGGCATTCGTCTTGCGAGGTACCACTGTATTGAAAACACGACAAAAGAGCAAACATTAAAAACTTCCCTGAATAGGGCTGCCTTCGGATGTCTTCTAAAAGTCAGTTGACATCTGATGGGAGGGTGCCACCACCGAGAAGGCCCTCTGCCTGGTTCCCCGTAACCTCATTTCTTGCAGGGAGGGAACCGCCAGAAGGCCCTCGGAGCTGAACCTCAAGTGTCCAGGCTGAACAATGGGGGTGAAGACGCTCCTTCAGGTTTGACCATATTCCCCCATCCTGGCTCGGCCGCAGTTTCTGGGGCCCAATTGAAAGTGCTGGTTTGGACCTTGAAAGCCTTCAATGGCTCAGGACCACAGTACCCATGGGACCAACGCTCTCCGTATAAACCAACCTGGACTCCGAAATCATCACCCGAGGCCCTTCTTTATGTGCCTCCTTGACAAGAACGGCTGGAGAGTGGCAACACAAGAACAGGGCCTTCTGTGCAGTGGCTCCCCGTCTGTGAAATTCTCTCCCCAGGGAGAATCACCTGGCACCTTCATTATACACCTTTAGGCGCCAGGCAAAAATATTATTCTTTAACCAGCCCTCTTAAATGTGTTGTCGGAGGAGATGGCAGAGTATTGGTTTGTTGTTATTTTTGCAGTTCATTTTGTGCCTTTCAAATTGTCACGTAATGTTGCGAACCTCCTGGATTTCTGCAAGATGGAGGTCAGCATACAAATGTAATAATAAAATAAATAACAATTATTATACCTACTCAGCGGTCTGCCCCATGGACTTCAGCTGTCAAATAGGTCTATGTAGCATTGATGCCCGATGTGCAGAACCATTTGAAAACCTCCTCCAGTTGAGCTGAGGTGTGTACACCCAGGATAGTTCTTGCACATGTTCAGTTGACTGCTTCAGTGAATTGGGGTACAGAGGATTTGCTAGCACAGGAAAACCAAACAGGTAATGCCCAGGTGGGGTGACGCCACCCCCAAACCACCCCCTCATCCATAAAATATGAAAATTCAACTTGCAGTGGCGGGGCGAATAGTAGGGAATGACTTCCTTGCATTTTAAGCCGCTAATATTTACATAACCTCAGTGAGGTCAAAGGGGGTTAAGGCCAGTTACATGTATATAAGATCGCATCCTTAAGCGCTCAAGACAGATGCTAAAAAATGTGAATTTTGCCATCCTCCCCAAATCTCGGGTAAATTTGGCTTGTCGTCTCCCAGCCCCCGCGACCTGCAAACTTGCATCTCATTTTTAACATGAAATAAGTTGATTTAGGCTAAAAAGTGTGGCTCAAGCAATCTTTATTTTGTGTTTATTATTTTTAAACCATTTTTAAAAGTTTCTTTTTTTTTAATACAGGTAACTTAAATGAGGTGATAAAACAGGTCTACGTATTCCCCCCCCTCCCACATTCTTCCAAGACACACACACACTCAACCACACAGAAGAGAGTTATGTTGTAATGCTTTTGGCTCTTATTTTGTTGTTTTATTATATAGACTTTATTTTATTTTTTTAAAAAAAATCCTGAACCAAAAAAGAGAAACACGCAAGGGAGGGGTGGGGAAATGCACAATGGGGGGGGGGGAATCGATAAGATTACAGTCACACACCATACAAAAAAGTAGTAACATTTAAATATATAATTAAAAAAACAAACACATTTTCTTAAAAAAAAGAAAATTAAAAACCCGCTACAGCATCACATACGAAAGGAACTTCACATCTAGGGGAAGGAAACAGGAAGTGTAACGACACTATTTCGCCAGAGGGGGAGCAGCTTCCTTTCCCTCCAGCCAAGGGGGGGCTCTACCACCCGGATGGTGTGGGAAAAGGCTAGAGGCTTATGGCGGTGGGTTTGGGGGCGGCTGTGCACCTTTTTAGAGACGTAAAAGTTATATTTTTTTGGAGGGGGGTCCTAGCTAGCTACAAATGATTTGGGCAGGGTCAAGGGGAAGGCGATAACTCAAGTTGCGTTGCCAAAATCGCCTTTTGCAGAGGTATTTGGGGGCTAACTTTAGGATCCGCCTAGGCTGCTTGGGGAAAGATATCTGGAGGAAACGGTTTTTCGATTTCTTTCATTTGCAGGCGGAGGGGAAGATACACAGCCCTCCCTTTTTAAGAGACGCTAGACTGAAAAATGACCCATGCAGATTATTTTTTTGTGGGTGGGGGAGAGAAGGCCCATTGACAGAGATCACAGCCATACAAATAGTGTGGGGGGGGGGGCTTTTTCTCCCCAGAGTGTGTTGGCATCTAACGGCTCCCGGTTCGAACCAGTGCAAAAAATCCCAGTTTATCAGCATTTGGGGGTTCGGTTTCAGAGGCTGGGAAAATTAAAAACGTATGAATTTAACGCACCGGCAACCAACACAGGAAGGAAATTCAGGATGTCGTCCGGGGCCAGAGACACCCTTGCCCACATCGCAGCATGCATATAGCTCAGCTGCTTAGGTAACCTAGATGGTTAAGTCCAGTCCAAGGCGACTGTGGGGTTGCAGCGCTCATCTCGCTTTCAGGCCGAGGAAGCCGGCGTTTGTCCGCAGACAGCTTTCCGGGTCATGTGGCCAGCAGGACTAAACCACTTCTGGCGCAATGGGACACAGTGATGGAGACTAGAGCGCATGGAAACATCGTTTACCTTCCCGCTGGAGTGGTACCTGTTTATCTACTTGCGCCGGTGTGCTTTCGAACTGCTAGGTTGGCAGGAGCAGGGACAGAGCAACAGGAGCTCATCCCGTCGCGGGGATTCTAACTGCCGACCTTCTGATCGGCAAGCCCAAGAGGCTCAGTGGTTTAGACCACAGCACCACCAGCATCAGCTGGTTAGAGCCTGGTGATGATGATGCCAAGGTTGCAGGTTTGAATCCCCCGTATGGGACAGCTGTATATTCTTGCATTGCAGGGGGGTTGGGCTAAATAATCTTTAGGGTACAGTACCTTTCCAACTCTACGATCCCCCCTAATATTTCTCTGGATTTCCAAAAGCAGTGGTAAGGGCTAAGACGACCCCTTTTTAAATAGGGCACCAATTTGATGGCTTGACCCGAGGATCACGGATTCGGCGTAAGGCAAAGAAAAACCAAAAATGGCCAAACTTATGTGCAAACAATTCCAGAACGAGGCACTTGCTTCTAAAGTTCAGTCTGCTTTTTATTCCAACCCACACCCCCCGGTTATTATTATTTCTTTAATGTACATTGGGGCAGCATGGTAGTGTTAGAATGTCCCTGGATTAAAATTCGGCTGCTTCGGTAAAAACCTCCAAGTGTCTGCTTACGGAACGTAACTGTGTGAACACACACACATACACAGGTCTCGATTCAAGGACGTGGGAATGGTTTCGTCTGACACACAGAGACATACACACTTAGAAAAGAAAGGTGAAATAAAAGGGAATCTCCAATGGTCTGTCCGCAACTGCCCCATTGTTATCAGAGTCCAACCCTTTGCAAGAGGGTAAAAAAAAATCATCTCCCAGCTGTCCCCCTTCAGTACAAAATTCCCCAGAAAACTTTGCAAGGCGCGACCAGCTTTCAACTGGTTCGGATGTCCCGTTCTGTAAAACGGAGGCAAACCCCTGCAAAGTCTACAGACCCCCTGAAATTATTGGAGCAGCCGTTTCCGTGAATTGCAATGGGCCGTACTCAGACGTATGGGGCAGAACACAGATGCAAGCCTTTATTTTACATCCACATTGCTGGAAACTTTTAAGGCCTAAATCCGAACTTATCCTAAGTGTATGCTCACCCTCCATCCCAATTTATGTTAAGCTTCTATTGCTGACACTCTCTCTCACACACATACACAAACACACTGTGGTTGCTAGATTTGCACAAAAAAAGGAGGGGGGGACCAAAAACACACACACTACAGCCTATGAAAAAATTACTGGCTCAGATCATTGTTAAGTCTATAAATAATATTTTTCTTTTCCTTTAAAAAAAACCCCAAGTATCTAAATAAGCATCACTAGATACTATTTTATGTCACTAAATCTTTATTTCCAAAAGCGCGCGCACGCACACACAAACACACACAGAGAGAAGAATCTGAATTTAGGGGGAGAAGATCCTGAAAAAATAATAATAATATTGGTCTCTACAACAGGGAGGTTACGTTTTTTTGATTCCCGCTCGGATATGTGCGGAATCGCGGTTCTATCTGCGGAGGGAGAGGGGGCGCTTCTGCCGCGTGGTGGAATGCGGATATTCTGGGTTATTGTTCCGGGGGTTATTCCGGATTATTGTTGTGGGTGCTGCCAAGCTAATATCCCGGGCATATCCTCAAATGGGGAAGGAATTGGTTGGCAGCCCAGAGCGATGGGAGATGACTGTACCACGAGGAGGAGCTATAGAAGATGGTGGCGGAGTGTTTTGAGTGTAAACTGGTGAGGAGGGGGCTATGGAGGATACTGAGCAACGGTTCTGAGGTTCCTCTGACCCCCCAGAGGGTTGGTCTAGGGAGAGATCTCTCGCCTTGCAAAAACTCACACTCATCTTCCATCGATAAAGTGGAATGGAGAAAAAACGCCCAGTGGCCTCCAATTTTTAATGCACGCGATTTAAAAAAAACGCAGCAAAGAAAAGCGATGCGATGCAAAAAACAAAACATAACAGGAAACTTTCAAGAGGGGAAAAGGAAGCCAGGATGAGGTCAAGATGGGCATTCTCCCTGCCCTGATCGTGTTTTAAAAAAAATATATGAAAAAAACAACAACACCAGGCTTCTACCACTTCACAATTCACACCTCTAAAGTGCATGGAAGATTCCTGGAAATGCAGACTGGATGGTGGGGGGGGAGGGGGGAGGACAAGCGCTTTGATTTGACAGGACTGGGGAGGGAGGGGGTCGTCGAAATGCTATATTATTTAAGGATGTGGGACAGGGGGGGAGAGGAAGAGACAAGGGATAGGCACACGTACATGCACACATCCTCTTAAAAAAATAATAATAACCAATCCCCCCACCCCCCAAAAATTCCAGAATCTGGGCCCTCCCCTCCTCTCAAATGCACAGCTCTTCCCGTAAACACAGAAACCACCAAATCCATTCAGAAGAGAGATAAACTTTTAAAATAAAAAAAGGGCAAGCTTTCAGTATTTGTTTTTTTAAGGAACGAAACAGTCTCCAGTTTTTTGGGAGGTACAACCAATTTCATAGGCAAGCAAGCAGCATTCGACACACACCCAAAACAAGGGCTCGTCCTCTCTCTCTCCCCCCCCGACTTTCCCCCGAAATTAACGAAACCAGGAAAACCAAGAGGTTTGTAAAGTCCTCCCGGTCTCCACACATCTCAAAGTCCAGCTCCCTTCACTGTTTTGCTTTTTTCCTCCTCCCTGGTCGGGGTCAGTCTTCCCTTCCACTCGTCACTCTAAGGCAGCTAGCTGTTCGAAGGATCGTCATCCTTTTCATAAAAATAAAAAGAACCGCGAAATGAAAACGAGGGGGTGAAAAACACACACACATACACACCCGAGAGAGAGAGAAAACCGAATTTTCAAAAAATAAAAAGTTCCTTTCAAGTCCACTTTTGGGAGGGAAAGTCTCTTTCTCGCTCCGTCCCAAGCCGCTTCAGTTCTCAAAACGAAAAAAGAAGAGTTTCGAAAAGAATAGAAAATACTGTTCCAATCTGCCTATGGAGATTTCCGTAGGGCTGGTCCGTCCGCCGCGATCCAATAAGTGTTGTTGTTTTTCGTGTGTGTGTGTATCTTGTTTTCTAAAAGGATCAAAGCACCCAAGGACTTTGCTCGCACGGACCCAAAAACGTATTATTAATTATTACTAAATGGTCTTTTCTTCCCACCCCCAGATTCCCGTTCAATGTCCCCTCCCACCCCCCCAAAAAAACTTCGGTCTCTTCGTCCTCCCCTCCCTGCGGTCTTGGTTTGTTTGTTTTCCTTTTATGCTACAACAAATTCGGATTTCATGTCCGCTTTGACTTCCGGTTTCCACACAGAGTCTTCGAAGTCTAGGTCCAGGCTCCCTTCGCTCGACATGCTACTGTTGCTGTTTGTGCGGCTGGACTTGCGGTTGGGGAGCCAGTGGTAAGGGGCGCGGGCGTCGCGGCGAGCTTTTCGGCGCAACCGCTTCTGCTGCATCAGAAGCTGCAGGCGTTCGACTTTGCAGCGCGTGGCGCGGTCCTCCGTCTGCCGCAACCGGTCGCCTGCGAGGGGAAAAACACAGAAACGTTAAACGAGGCGTTGGAAACGGGGGAAATTTGGAGAAAGCCATGCAAAAAAACCTCAACAACACTATTTCCCTGTCTACCAGCCTCTTTTATCTGTGGTCCCAGAATCCTGCTGGTCTCAGTGATCAGGTGACCCCAGAGATAGAAGGTCTGTTTTGGGGGGGGACAGGGGGCGGGCTGGTGTGGGGGACTCCCTGGTCCTGAATGGGGTAACTGTGCCCCTCACAGCTGTCCATGGAGGCGCAGGTCAATTCTGTGTCCAGGGTGGCTGTCTACCAGCTCCATCTGGTACGCAGGATGAGACTCTCCCTGCCCACAGACTGTCTGGCCAGAGTGGTGCATGCTCTGGTTATCTCCCGCTTGGACTACTGCAATGCGCTCTACGTGGGGCTACCTTTGAAGGTGACCCGGAAACTGCAACTAATCCAGAATGCAGCAGCCAGACTGGGGACTGGGAGTGGCCACCAACACCACATGACATAACACCAGTCCTGAAAGACCTACATTGGCTCCCAGTACGTTTCTGGGCACAATTCAAAGTGTTGGTGCTGACCTTTCAAGCCCTAAATGGCCTCGGCCCAGTAGACCTGAAGGAGCGTCTCCATCACCATCATCCAGCCCGGACACTGAGGTCCAGCTCCGAGGGCCTTCTGGCGGTTCCCTCCCTGCGAGAAGTGAAGCTACAGGGAACCAGGCAGAGGGCCTTCTCGGTGGTGGTGCCCACCCCGTGGAACGCCCTCCCTTCAGATGTGAAGGAAATAAACAACTATCTGACTTTTAGAGGACATCTGAAGGCAGCCCTGTTTAGGAAATTTTTAATATTTAACGCTTTATTGTTTTTAACACTCGATTGGAAGCCGCCCAGTGTGGCTGGGGAAACTCAGCCAGATGGGCGGGGTATAAATAACAAATTATTATTATTATTATGGACGCAGGTGGTGCTGTGGGTTAAACCACAGAGCCTAGGACTTGCCGTTCAGAAGGTCGGCGGTTCGAATCCCTGCAATGACGGGGTGAGCTCCCGTTACTCGGTCCCTGCTCCTGCCCACCTAGCAGTTCAAAAGCACGTAAAAGTGCAAGTAGATAAATAGGTCCCGCTCCGGCAGGAAGGTAAACGGCGTTTCCGTGCGCTGCTCTGGTTCGCCAGAAGCGGCGTAGTCCTGCTGGCCACATGACTCGGAAGCTGTACGCCGGCTCCCTCGGCCAATAAAGCGAGATGAGCGCCGCAACCCCAGAGTCGGCCGCGACTGGACCTAACGGTCAGGGGTCCCTTTACATTTACCTATTATTATTATTATTGTGTTTTTTATACTGCACACTGCCCGGGATGCTTTGATGGGAAGGGAGCCTACAAATTTAATAAATAAAGCAACATGGCTTGCCTGGCAGCTCCGTCAAGAACACCTCTCCTTTCCCACCAAGATTGGAGGAAATAAAAATAAAACATTCAACACCCCGATGCCCTGGGGGGGTGTGTGTGTGTGCGTGTTGGGAGAGCGAAATCGCAGGCGCGCCGGGTGTGCGCCAGCCTCGAAATGGAGGACTTTCCATCACCTCAGCATGGGGGAAAGCATCTGTGGAGAACCAGGATCCCGTTTCCATGGCAACAGAGACAGGAAGCCCAAGGAGCATCAAAAAAAAAAACAATGGCTCTCTTGCACACTTCTTTTTTTAAAAAAAATATACTTTCTCTCTTTCTTCTCATTCTAGCTCTCTCGCCTCTCCCCCCCCCCAGAGGGTTTCGAACACTTCCCGTCTCAGAGGAGAGAACAAGGAGTCACCCCTGACTTCGTGCCGCCCACTCTCTGCCGTCAACAAGGTGCCTTTTTCTCTATCTAACCCCCCCCCTTTCCGCGGCTTTGCTATAGCAGCCCGTGGGCGGGAGAACAATTGAGCGGGGTTTTTTGCAAGAGCGGGGGGGGGGGGGAGAGATGGAGGCGCCAGAAAATGGCGAGGTGGGGGGGGGGAGGGAAGCGAAACGAAAAAGGGAGCCTTGTGAAAACATTATATACATTTATATCTCACTTTTCCTCTGAAGGACGCAAAGGTTTTCTTTTTCTTGCGTGCGTGCAAATGGTCGCCCCCCCCCCGGGCTGTTTGCAGCCTTTTTAAATCCTCATGTCCTACCTTGCAAGGGGGGCAGTGATTTTTTTCTGGGGGGAACACACACACACACACAGGGGTACGAATACCCTTAAACGTTTTGTGGATCTTTTGTAGCTTTGTCCATTTGCAGTATATATTTTCTGCAAAATGGTGATTTACTTGAGTCAAAATGAGAGTACCCCCTAAACGCATTTTTTTAAGAAAAAAAGCACTGTAGAGGGGCCCCGAGAGTCAGCTATTATTATTATTATTATTATTATTATTATTAGTTCAACCCCCTGCAATGCAGGAATATTCAGCGCATATCGAACCTGCAACCTTCTTGATTTCAGCAACACACTCAAACCCGCTGAGCTATCCCCCCCCCACTCAAGGTGGCTAACAGTCCCGGATTAGGAGCCGAGAGAGTCCAGGATTCGAATCCCGCCCACGAGCAACTTTGCCAGGAGGGTCCGCCATTCATTCTCTCTCTGTCCCCCCCTTTAAATGAATCAAAGCACCCTCCCCTCTGCAGAACCAGGAAGGCAAAAGCCGAAGGATAGCCGAGCCGCCGATCACACCCTGCGCCTCAGTTTCCCCCCGCGTCAAATTATGTGGGGGAAGAGACCAAAGGAGAAGAAAAGATTGAGCGATGCGCACTAATGAGAGCGAAAGGGAAGCAGGAGGTGGAAGTTATGCGCCGCGCTGGTGACAGGCAGGACATAATCTGGGGGCGGTATTTATTCTAGAGGAATCCATCGAAGGAGACCACGATTGCACTAATGCCTTGGGATGAGAGAGAGGGAGAGAGACTGACTCTGTGGACAGGATGAGGACGGCAAGACATGCCCGCCCTCCAGCAAAAGAGTTTCATAATTGGGGAGGTCTATTCAACTATCCCTGAAGGAGACTCTTGAGAGTCCCATGGACTGCAAGAAGATCAAACCTCTCCATTCGGAAGGAAATCAGCCCTGAGTGCTCACTGGAAGGACAGATCCTGAAGCCGAGGCTCCAAGACTTTGCCCACCTCAGGAGAAGAGAAGACTCCCTGGAAAAGACCCTGATGTTGGGAAAGACAAGCAGAAGGGGACGACAGAGGACAAGATGGTGGGACAGTGTTCTCGAAGCGACCAGCATGAGTTTGACCAAACTGCAGGAGGCAGTGGAAGACAGGAGGGCCTGGCGTGCTCTGGTCCAGGGGGTCACGAAGAGTCGGACACGACTAAACAACAACAACATTCAACAATCCACGGGGTTTCAAGTCGACCTCGACTCTCCCTGCAATTTTTGTTTTTTTTTAATTAGAATTAAATCAAGGGACGATCGCTATTCGAATTAAATCAAGGGACGATCGCTATTCGTCGTTTTTATCTGTTGCATATCAACCTGGCAAGGGATGTGGGTGGCGCTGTGGGTTGAACCACAGAGCCTAGGACTTGCCGATCAGAAGGTCGGCGGTTCAAATCCCCGCAATGACGGCGTGAGCTCCCGTTGCTCGGTCCCTGCTCCTGCCAACCTAGCAGTTCGAAAGCACCTCAAAGTGCAAATAGATCAATAGGTACTGCTCCGGCGGGAACGCAAACGGCGTTTCCGTGTGCCGCTCTGGTTCGCCAGAAGCGGCTTAGTCCTGCTGGCCACATGACCCGGAAGCTGTACGCCGGCTCCCTCGGCCAGTAAAGCGAGATGAGCGCCGCAACCCCAAAGTTGGTTACAACTGGACCTAATGGTCAGGGGTCCCTTTACCTTTACCTTACTAGAGAACATGCAAAAATGTTTTCATCAGGGAGATCTCTCCGGGACAAAAACCATCTGCAAACTAGCCTAGCTTTCCCATTTAAATGGGACGCCCCCCCCAAAAAAAACCCCTACATGGCTACTCTTTTTTTCGTCCCACTTCCTTTCGCGTTTTTGGTCGGCAACTGGCCGCCTGCCCCCCAACAATGCAGCCCCACCAAGACCTAACAACACACCAGCCGTCAAAACCTTTTATGGTTCAGAAACGGGGGCAAGAAAGGAGGGTGACCTGTTTTCATGCAGCGAGGAGAAAATAAATAAAGAGAATCTAGGAAACGAGGGGGCGGCTCCCTCCCTCCCTCGCCCCCTTGATGAACACAACCACCAACCCACAGGTGTGCGCACAGAAATTGGTGTGCTTGACACACTTCGGCACGTTCTGACAGCCACGCCACCCCCCCAAAAAAACCAGTTTCCACCCAACTTCCCCCCCCCAAAGAAACAGAAAGGAAAGTGGCCAGATTGGGGGAGAGGACGAGAAAATTACTCTGGAGATAGGCAAGCAAGGAACAGGTTCGGAAGGTGGAATCCGAAAGATGCACAAAACTCACGATTCATGCACGAGCGTAAAAAAATACAGACACGTCGCCAGCTGCCAGTCTTTTCCGCAGGGGGGGGCAGATTGGGGGGCACAGACTCTGGCAGGCAGCGTGCGACGGATATAGGGCAGCGTGTGAGGAGGAGGATGAGAGGAGCTAAAGGTTTCTGGAGAGTGTGGGGTGTCTGTCCGAGGTCTCCTAGGGAAAAAGTGATTCTTGCGAGGTGTTTCCAGGTCCCATCAAATTTGTGTTTTTGTACAGAGTCTCTAAACCTGGAGCCATCTCCGGCCTCGAAGAGGACTAGGGACTTGGCTCGAGGGCAGCAAGAACAGCCTCGCAGCTACCGCTTACGGCTGAGGCTTATCTGCGTTCCCTTTCGTTCCTGCACAACAACAAGTTTGTTGCTGTTGTTGTTTTGTAGCCTGGCTGGATGAAGGTCAACCCAAGAGGAGCGGGTTCAAATCCAGCACGGCCTGCGTTCCCTTTCGTTCCCACACAGCAACACAGCGCAGTTTGTTGTTGCTGTTGTTTTGTAGCCTGGGCTGGGTGAATTTCAAACCAAGGGGCAGCGGGTTCAAATCCTGCACGGCCTGGTCCAAAAGTCCAGGAAGGGAGCAGGGCAGGTGAGAGAGAGAGAGAGAGAGAGAGAGAGAGAGAGAGAGAGAGAGAAGGAAAAAATCCCACAGTCGTGTCCCACCTGCAATTCTTGCAGCAAGGAAAATTGCAAACCCAATAGTGTTTTTGTTTAAATAACCCAAATGTGGTGGAGACACAGAGAGAGGCAGGGAAGGGAATTCGGAGGTTATTGCCAGATTTTTTTTGGGGGGGGGGGGGGAAGGAGGCAGAGCCGCCCTCGTCCTCCCAGCCTGGAACGCCGCTTTGCCAGAACTTGGCTGTCAGACAGAAAACTGTCAACCTCTTTCCCGCAGAAGAGGAGAGAGGAGCCTCCAATTTTCCGTTTGTGCCACAGAGAGAGGGTGGCGGCGAGGAGGGGCGAGAGTGGGCCGCCGAGGAGGAGAAAGAAAAGCAGTAACCGTGTCGGTTTTTCTTCTGCGCCCCCGCCAGCTCGCCTTGCTATTTTTGGGACGGGGGCCTTTGCCACACACAGCCTACGGGGGTGCGGAGAGGAAGAGGCGTGAAAGCAGGAAGAGAGAAAAAAGATAGAGGGAGCTATCCCCCCCCCACTTCTACTTACTCGTCCCCACGGGGCTTGCAAAACAACACAGAGAAGAGGAAAGGAGCCATTGCGCGTGGTCACGCTGAAGGTCATCCAGCCCAACCCGCTCGCGATGCGGGAAACGTTTGCCCAAGGCAGAATTCGAACCCACAACCCTAAGAGGAAGAGAGCCTCGTGCTCTACCAACTGAGGATAAAATCGACAGCACGCAAAAGGAGGGTGGCCAAGTGGGTTTTACTCAAGAGTAGACCCAGGGGAAGGACCAGGATGTCAATTTCAATGGGTTTCCTGCAGCAGGGAGTTTCACAGTTCATCAATGCAACGGCGGTCCAGCGGCTTAAATGTCGGACTAGAAGCTGGCGGAGACTGGGGTTCGAATCGTGCCCTATTTGCCCACGAAGCTCACAGGACTGGGTTGTTGTGCGGGATCGAATGAGAGGCAGGGAAGGACCATGTAAACGCCACTTTTGTTGTGGGATCCCAGCACCTCTGGAAGAACAAATCCAGATGTTCTTCTACTGCCGGCACCCCCAAACTCGGCCCTTCAGATGTTTTGGGACTACAATTCCTATCATCCCTGACCTGTTAGCCATGGATGATGGGTGTTGTAGTCCCAAAACATCTGGAGGGCAGAGTTTGGGGGGTGCCTGTTCTACGGGGTCCTCATGCAACATTTGGTCAAGTTTAATCCTTAAATTGGATTTGGGATGGCATGGGATTTTTAAACCCACGTCGGGCAACACAGATCCCTGCATTTTAGGGGTTTGGGCTAGATGACTTTGGGGGTCCCTTTCCAACTTATGTGTTTCCCGTCTGCAAAATAACTCCTTCAGTCCAATGGGACTTAGATAAGTAGGATAAAAAGGACCCCGTGACCATTAGGTCCAGTCGTGGCTGACTCTGGGGTTGCGGCGCTCATCTCGCTTTACTGGCCGAGGGAGCCGGCATACAGCTTCCGGGTCATGTGACCAGCAGGACTAAGCCGCTTCTGGCGAACCAGAGCAGGGCACAGAAACGCCGTTTACCTTCCCGCCAGAGTGGTACCTATTTATCTACTTGCACTTTGACGTGCTTTCGAACTGCTAGGTTGGCAGGAGCAGGGACCGAGCAACGAAAGCTCAGCCCGTCATTGCGGGGATTCGAACCGCCAACCTTCTGACCGGCAAGTCCTAGGCTCTGTGGTTTAACCCACAGCGCCACCCACGTTAGATAAGTAGGATAGGATTGGTCAAAAGTCATTCACGTACTTCCCCCCATAATTCCATAGCCCTGCGCCCTCTGAACGCTTCGAACTACAGTTCCTATCCATGAACGGAGGAAGGGGGCAAGGGGGGGGGTGCTGCTCAAAACCTCTGGAGTGGTCTAAATCAGCTTTAATCTGTAAGTGCCTGGGGGCAGAGACCTTGAGAGTAAAGAGGGCACATAACTGAACAGAAGCACAAATGGAGATTCTCACTTCTGCCAGAGGAAAGGGAACCCCCCAATTTAGCAGATCCAAACCGGGAAGAACGGGTCGTGAATGCAAAGTGACCCATTAAAAGCACGCAGGAGAAAAAGCCGTTTTGGGGGGGATTTTAGGCAAGAGAGTATGCAAACCGCACCCACGGAAACTGAACGGAAGAGGCTAAAACTGGAAGGGTTTGCAGAAGGGATTAATGTCACCTATTAGCATCGAGACAGAAGCTGTTCACTTCATCCTTGGCAACAAGCAGGGTCACCGTGACCGAGAATATCCGAGCCAAATAGAAAACCAAGAGACATCTTTTTCTTCCTTGCTCTCTCTCTCAATCCCCTCTCCCCGACTTCCAGACTTACTCTGCAGGGAGCTTCTGCATGTAACACAAAACATCCCACCGTGCTCAGGCGGGATAACTTCTCACTTGGGGGGGGAAGGGGGGGGGAGATAAAATAAAATAAAATAAAATAAAATAAAATAAAATAAAATAAAATAAAATAAAATAAAATAAAATAAAATAAAATAAAATATCAAGTCCTCTCCTTTTGCTGAGCCCCATTTGCACGCAGGCGTTAAGAGGACCTTCAAGGCTGCATCTCCCTTTTTTAAGAAGGGTAAAAGGCAAAGGGACCCCCGACCATTAGGTCCAGTCGCGGGCAACTCTGGGGTTGCGGCGCTCATCACGCTTTATTGGCCGAGGGAGCCGGCTTGTAGCTTCCGGGTCACGTGGCCAGCAGGACTAAGCCGCTTCTGGCGAACCAGAGCAGCGCACGGAAACGCCGTTTACTTTCCCGCCGGAGTGGTACCTATTTATCTACTTGCACTGGTGTGCTTTCGAACTGCTGGGTTGGCAGGAGCAGGGACCGAGCAACGGGAGCTCACCCCGTCATTGCGGGGATTCAAACCGCCGACCTTCTGATCGGCAAGTCCTGGGCTCTGTGGTTTAACCCACAGCGCCACCCGCATCCTCTTTTAAGAAGGGAGGAATGGAGGAAAGGAGCAAAAAGGAACGCGCCCGATATCACACCCATGTAATTCAATACTGCCTACACTGAACAGCAGCAGCTCTCCAGGGGAAAACTGAACCCGGGACCTTGTGCAAGGAAAGCTCCTTGGGGCTACGGCGCTGCCTAAATATATCCATGTACAACGCTGCCCCTTGCAGAGTCACAAAAGTCCGCAAGGGGCAGCCCTCACTGTTCCAAATTTGGGACTTGGGCTTATTCTGTGCATCGCTCGATCTAGCACAGCGCTGGCCGGCAGGGGTTTCAGACAGAGCCCTACTACCTGAAGAGGTCGGCTTTCGAACACGGGCCCTTTGCATGCAAAAAGCGGCAGCTTCCTTACAGACCAACAGCAAAGCAAGTTACTAGACCTCATGACCCGAGCCACATTCTGGACTCTTTTTCAGAGGCAGGACTCACCGGAAGGCTTAGACGCTGCCACTTGACTGGCGCAGGGGGCGCCCAAGTGTAAGGACTGGCTAGCAGCTGCTGCGATTTTCTCTGAGGTAGTGTTGCTGGCGAGATCCGGGGATTGGGGCGACGATGGCGACGAAGAAGTCGAGGAAAGCGAGCACTGTGTTTGGCACCGCAGCTGCGTCAGGGACTGGGGCATGCCCTGGTAGTGCCGCGTGGCACTCAACAGGTCGTTGAGGATCTGCAAGATGGTGCCGATGTCCCGCCGGGGCCGCCCGCTGCTGTCCTGGCAATTCGGGTGCAAAGTGCCTGCGAGGGAGAAGCAAGGTCAAGTCGCTAGTCCTCAAGGTTTATTGATTCTCAATCTAAACACATGAAGTTGCTTGGCTGGTTTTTCCTCCCCCTCCCCCAGAATTTGTGCGGAGGGAAAAGTTGGAATTGTAAAGTGGGCAGGGACACCCCAAAGGTCATCCAGCCCAACCCCGGCAACGCAGGGATCTCAACTTCCCAAAAAGCCCCCAAGGAAGGAGAGGCCGCCGCCTACAGAGGGAGACTGTCAGAAAAGAGTCTTGTTAACTTCCCTTTCCCGCGCTTGCTTAGGGTGAATGTTAAAGCTTTTGAAGGGCAGGTTTCTAGTCCACATGAGAAGTAGAAGTGGCCATAATCTGGGCCAGGGAGCAAACTCTCCAGTGTTCTCTTTGGTTTTTTGCTTTTTTTAAAAGCAGCTTGGCTGGGGTAACTCTTCGAATCAACAGAATCCAGTCCAACCCCCTGAAAATTGGGAATCACAGCGAAATACCGTATTTTTTTGCTCTATAAGACTCACTTTTTCCCTCCTAAAAAGTAAAGGGAAATGTGTGTGCGTCTTATGGAGTGAATGCAGGCTGCGCAGCTATCCCAGAAGCCAGAACAGCAAGAGGGATTGCGGCTTTCACTGCGCAGCGATCCCTCTTGCTGTTCTGGCTTCTGAGATTCAGAATATTTTTTTTCTTGTTTTCCTCCTCCAAAAACTAGGTGCGTCTTGTGGTCTGGTGCGTCTTATAGAGCGAAAAATACGGTACTTCCTGGCAGGTGGTCGTAACAACCTCTGATTAAAAACCCCCTCTTCAATGTTGCCGGACGACGAGAGAGTATTCCAATCCTGGCTCTCCAAACTACAAACCCCACGACCCCCAAGCAGTGGTTAGGCATGGTGAGAGATTTAGCCAACAACGTTTGAGGGACCAAAAGTTGAATAAGTCTAGAATAGAACCCCAATTTATCCCTAAGCACTAGTGGATATTATCAGAGTTCTGCAACATCCTTTGAAGGGGCTGGAATGTCACAGATTTCTCAAACCACAACCAACAAGCCCATTTAATAAATAATAATAATATGAATTTATATACCACCCTATACCCAGGGGTCTCAGGGCAGTTAATAAAATCAAGATATAAAACCACAAAACAACTAATAAGAATAAAAACAACCACCCAATAGCCCCCACCCCACTGGAAAAAAAAAACACATTTTGGAAGGTCATAGAATGTAATTCATATCAGCCAAAGGCCTGGTTAAAAGGGAACGTTTTTCCTGGCGCCTAAAGGTGTATAATGAAGGCGCCAGGCGAACAGATACAAATTTTTAGAAATGTTGAGCTCCAAAATTCACTTGGGTTTCTCTTGTCGGAAACCGGCACAGATCAGGTTCAGACCTGCTTTGTACAGAAACCCATCAGTTGGCTCCCACAGTTCGTTCGGGTCCATTTTTGATTGTAAAAACGGCACATGGACCTGCACCACAGGGCTCTTCTTCAGCAAGCAAAAGCACCCTGCGATGTTCTGAAGCTTACACACACACCGCAACACGAAGCCGTATTTTGTTCCCACGAAAGGCGGAGGGCTCGGAGGAAGAGGAGTTAAGGGTCAATGAAGACTTACCAGAAAACGTCCCCGAAAAAACACCCGGAGCGTGGTTCACGAAGCTTTCGATCACCGCGCCGGGTTTGCGGGGTCGGGAAGGCTGCATGGGGCTGGCACTGGGCGAAGGTTTGCTCCGTGTGGCGCAATCAACCTGTGAAAGGAGGGCAGGGGGGAAAATTGAAGTCTGTGCGAAGAATCAGAAGGGACACCCCACGGTCATCTAGTCCAACCCCGGAATCACAGGCAACGAATTCCGCCCAACTTCTGCCTAGAAACCTCCTGAATAGAGATGCAAATTCCTGCCTCAAACCATATTCAGAAAAGGCTTTTTCTTAACCCCCCCCCCCCATAAAGTCTAATTTGAATTAAGGCCAAAATTGCGGCTTTCTGGTGCCAGGGGTGTCAGTTCAATGGGAGAGTATTTGCTCTGAATGAAAGTTCAATCTCCAGGGAGATCTGGGAACTGCCTTGCATCTAAACCCCCCTGATAGCTGCTGCCAGTCCGTGCAGGCAATATCGAATGAGATGGACCAACGCTCTGGTTTGGCGTGCGGCAGATTTCTGGCCCTAAATGGTGACAGGCCACAGCTCGGACACCTGCCTTGCATGTAGAAGGTCCCCTCCCAATGTTTAATCCTCTGCGGATTGGGCCAGGAACATCCCTGGAGCGACGCTGCCAATCAGTGTAGACAATACAGAAGCAGAAGGACTAGTGGCCTTTATAAGGGAGATCCCTATCTACCGTATTTTTCGCTCTATAAGACGCACTAGACCACAAGACGCACCTAGTTTTTGGAGGAGGAAAACAAGAAAAAATATATTCTGAATCTCAGAAGCCAGAACAGCAAGAGGGATCGCTGCGCAGCGAAAGCAGCAATCCCTCTTGCTGTTCTGGCTTCTGGGATAGCTGCGCAGCCTGCATTCGCTCCATAAGACACAGACACATTTCCCCTTACTTTTTAGGAAGGGAAAAGTGAGTCTTATAGAGCAAAAAATACGGTAAATCGGCCCCCCATGAGGACTAGAGCCTTAGAGGCTTCTGCCCAATGGAGTTTCATAGACTCGTGGAATTGCAGGAGGGGCCACAAGGGTCACTCAGTTCAATGCAATGCAGGAGTCTTTGGTCCAATGTTGGGTTCAAAGGTATCACACGCAGGGGCTCTCTGCACATGCTCAGAAGCCAGAGGATGGCTTTGAAGACTAGACCCTGGTTTTGGCCCTTGGTTAAACTTTTGAACAAGGGGGGGGGGGGGAATACAGTGAGATCAGATAACATTTCTGCGATGAAGGAATCCTTCGCTCAACATGGGATTCGAACCCAGAACCCTAAGAGCCTCAAGCTCTTCTGTTAACACTTCCAAACTCAAACGAAGGGGCTCGTGTTCTGTTCGCTGCGTGTATTCATTTCAACAGGTCTACTTAAGAGCAGGGCTTAGCGGCCACAAGCCGCTCGCGAGAGCAACCGCTGCGGAGAGGTAAGCTAAGAAAATCGGGAGCGACCCTCCCACCTCCACACACCTCCCTTTTGCAGCCACTGGGGACTAAAAACTTGCTTTTTTAACCCCTACCCCCCAATTCTCAACATTCGGTTCCGGCACGAACTTTCTCCTGTCTTGCTGCCGAACTCGGCCCTTGGGGAGGGTCTGCGTTAAGTTTTGCTCATTGCACACTGGTGGGGTAGTCTCCTTTTCCAAGGCAGAAATCCATGGCGGTTTTGCAACCAGAACCATCCTTGCTTCCTTTCCTGCCTGGTTTTTCTGGCATCAATGCACCAAAACCGTACATTTTACTGTTTCAGTATTTTAATGTTGTATTTTAATCTTGTTTTTAAGTTATAGTCATTCAACTTGTTTTTATTATTGCTTGTTAGCCGCTCTGAGCCTGGCCTTGGCTGGGGAGAGAGGGGTATAAATAATAATAATAATAATAATAATAATAATAATAATAATAATCGTATTTTTTGCTCTTTAAGACTCACTTTTTCCCTCTTAAAAAGTAAGGGGAAATGTGTCTGCCGTCTTATGGAGCGAATGCAGGCTGCGCAGCTATCCCAGAAGCCAGAAAAGCAAGAGGGATTGCTGCTTTCGCTGTGCAGCGATCCCTCTTGCTGTTCTGGCTTCTGAGATTCAGAATATTATTTTTTTCTTGTTTTCCTCCTCCAAAAACTAGGTGCGTCTTGTGGTCTGGTGCGTCTTATAGAGTGAAAAATACGGTGTTTCTTCCTGTGGCGATGGACGATAAGACCCCTCAGGGCCCTGACCGTGAGAACCTTATTTCCCCAAAACAATCCCCCATTGCAATAGCTCAGACACGAGGCTCAGGTTCTGGGTTCGAGTCTCCTGCTGACTTGGACTAGGCGTGGACGAGACCACGACTCACCTCCGAACACGATGAGGCGCTCCCCATGCCGCCGCTCGCCTGGGCCCCATGCGAGCGGAACATGCCGGCTGTGACGGGCGTCGGGTGGGCGGAGCTACAGTACGTGGGCGGGGCCTGCGGCGGGGAGGCGGAGCTTTCCTGGCAAGCGGGTGGGGAGGCCGGGACCCGGGCGAAGTGAGGGGCGTGGGCGCCCCCGTGGAGAGCGGGGCAGTCGGGAGTGGCCGGGGGCGCAGCGGCCGGGGGTTCGCCGCGGCTGGCGATGAGGTGGCGGTGCTGCAGCTGTCCGCCGTTCTGCTGGGCCGCCAGTTGCAGCTGAACGAACATCATATGGTCCCCGACGCGGAGGGCCAAGGTGAGAGGGGATCTTCCAGACAGGAAGTCGTTTACCTGGGGAGGGAAGAAGAGGAGGATGTGAGAGGCAGAAAGGAGGCAGGTATCGAAAGGGCAGGATTCAAAACAAAGCAGATTCATTTTCACACCTCGGAATTCGCAGAAAGGGGAGGAAAAAACCCACAAGCACTACGTTGAATAATAATAATAATAATAATAATAATAATAATAATAATTTATTATTTATTATTTATACCCCGCCCATCTGGCTGGGTTTTCCCAGCCACTCTGGGCGGTTTCCAACAAAACACTAAAACACAATAACCTGTTAAACATTAAAAGCTTCCCTAAACAGGGCTGCCTTCAGGTGTCTTCTAAAAGTTTGGTACAGTGGTACCTCGGGTTACAGACGCTTCATGTTACAGACTCCGCTAACCCAGAAATAGTGCTTCAGGTTAAGAACTTTGCTTCAGGATAAGAACAGAAATCGTGCAGCGGCAGCAGGAGGCCCCATTAAGTGGTGCTTCAGGTTAAGAACAGTTTCAGGTTAAGAACGGACCTCCAGAACAAATTAGGTACTTAACCCGAGGTACCACTGTAATAGTAATAATTTATTATCCATACCCCACCCATCTGGCTGGGTTTCCCCAGCCACTCTGGGCGGCTTCCAACAAAACACTAAAATACAATAACCTATTGAAACATTAAAAGCTTCCCTAAACAGGGCTGCCTTCAGATGTCTTCTAAAAGTTTGGTAAGTTGTTTTTCTCTTTGACATCTGGTGGGAGGGCGTTCCACAGGGCCGGTGCCACCACCGAAAAGGCCCTCTGCCTGGTTCCCTGTAACTTGGCTTCTCGCAGGGAGGGAACCACCAGAAGGCCCTCGGAGCTGGACCTCAGTGTCCAGGTAGAACGATGGGGGTGGAGACGCTCCTTCAGGTATACTGGACCGAGGCCGTTTAGGGCTTGAAAGGTCAGCACCAACACTTTGAATTGTGCTTGGAAATGTACTGAGACCTAATGTAGGTCTTTCAGGACTGGTGTTATATGGTATCGGCACCCGCTCCCAGTCCCCAGTCTGGCTGCTACATTCTGGATTAGTTGCAGTTTCTGAGTCACCTTCAAAGGCAGCCCCACATAGAGCGCATTGCAGTAGTCCAAGCGAGAGATAACCAGAGCATGGACCACTCTGGAGAGACAGTCTGCGGTCAGGGAGGGTCTCATCCTGCGTCCCAGATGGAGCTGCCCTGGACGCAGAACTGACCTGCACCTCCATGGACAGCTGTGTGTCCAGAATGACTCCCAGGCTGCGCACCTGGTCCTTCGGGGGCACAGTCACCCCATTCAGGACCAGGGAATCCTCCACACCTGCCCGCCCCGTCTCCCCAAAACAGTACTTCTGTCTTGTCAGGATTCAAACTCAATCTGCTAGCCGCATCCATCCTCCAACTGCCTCCAGACAAGCAGGGTGGGTAAAACTCAAAAGAAATAGGATTTTTTTATTTTAATCAGATTTTTTTTTATTTCAGTCAGATTTCTAAAATAAAATGCTTTGGGGGGATTTTTTTTCTTCTTCTAAAGATAGATTTCTGTTTAAGTTACATTATACTCCAAAGGCTATTCATCAGGAAATGTTACAGGTAGATAGCCGTGTCGGTTTGCCATATTTGAAACAAAATTAAAAAATTCCTTCCTGTAGCACCTTAGAGGGCAACTAAGTTTGTTATTGGTGTGAGCTTTCGTGTACATGCACAATTCTTCAAACTTCAGACTGGTGTCAATAACAAACTCAGTTACTCTCTAAGGTGCTACTGGAAGGAATTTTTAAATTTTGTTTCGACATCAGGAAACGTTTTAACTTTTTTCATGTGTGCTAGAACTCAGTCCAAGTTTGCTTCTAGTTGCTTTTTAAACCCATTTAACCTCATCACTTAACAAACATGGATACATATGCCATAATGTTACCGTTTTGGTTAAGTAAATTGTATAAATTGTTATTAAGGAAATGATTATTTTTCTCCTTCCAATAAAGTACAGCTGAAAAGTTGTCCAAATATAAACAGTTAACTTATTAAACTTCACAATGTCATAATTACCTGTCTATGTATTTCTAATAGTATAACCAAGTCAGTCATTTTTGATGTAACTGTAAAAACTGCTCTGAAAATTTATCATTCCAAAAATGAAACCTTCATCTGGTTGTAAAAGTTAAGATTTTGCCAGCAAGAATGAGTCTTTCTGTTAAAAAAAGAGATTTAAATTGTCCTACTGACTAGTGATTAGAATCAAGTCATACTGACTAGGGATTTAAATCCGGATTTAAATCGATTTGATTTAAATCAAATCCACCCTGACATCAAGGGGTCAAAATTGGCGCAGCTTTAGAGCCAAGTGGCCAAAACCACCACATCTTGGAAGCCACGAGGTTAAAATCAGTGCCGTTTTGAGATCAAGTCGTTACATTCCATGCAGTTTTGGAATCAGCGGTCAAAACCAGCCCCATTTGAAATTGTGGGGTCAAAATCGAGCCATTTCTAAAGGTTCGGCCCGCTTTCTTGAGTCAAAATGGTCCCCAGCTGCATGCAAATGGACAAAACTCCTTGGGCAGTTGTGAAAAGTCACGTCTACGATATCTCAAAAAGTGCCCAGATCCGTAGCGAACAGACAAAAAGCAACCTGGCTTCCAAACATATGTAGTGGATTAATGGATTTCGATACGCTCCTCACATTCAGTCCCAGAGCAGCGTCCGATAACAAATTTACTTGGGGAGCGAGTGAAAATCAAGTTGCTAGACCTCAGGGCTGCAAACCTCAAAACGGAAACGGGTTCAGGATTCAGAGTCTGTTTTTGCTGGTTCCCTGCTCTCTCTCCCCGCATACTCCGAATTCTCCAAACGAGGAACAGGGGAGGATTTTTTTAAAAACTTCCGCATAGCCGCCTGGAGACACAGCCCGACTCGCCATAGGTGAGCAGCTACCTGGAAAAGCCTGGTTTCAGAGGCAGCTCACAGCTACAGTCTTACTTTTCAACTACCGCATTTTTCGCTCTATAAGACGCACCAGACGACAAGACGCACCTAGTTTTTGGAGGAGGAAAAGAAGAAGAAAAATTGTCTGAATCCCAGAAGCCAGAACAGCAAGAGGGATCGCTGCACAGTGAAAGCAGCAATCGCTCTTGCTGTTCTGGCTTCTGGGATAGCTGCGCAGCCTGCATTTGCTCCATAAGACGCACACACATTTCCCCTTACTTTTTAGGAGGGAAAAAGTGAGTCTTATAGAGCAAAAAATACGGTAATTATAATAAAAAATAAAAAATACGGGGTCTGTTTTTATGCATATTGTGTTGTTTTTATGAAGTTAGCTGTTCTGAGCCTGGCCTCGGTCGGGAGGGGGGGCGGGGGGGGATACAACTATTTTTTAAAAATATTATTATTATTATTATTATTATTATTATTATTATTATTATTATTTTGCCTCCTCCAGTCCTTACAAAAACAGCAACCTAGGAACAGTTTCCCCTTGGCCCAGGTTTCCAGCGGAGGATGAGAGCACAGTCCTCACGCTGAAACCGCACCACTCACAGTTCAAAGACTGGGTCCCGTGGCAGGCAGCCTGTTCAACAGGTGCAGCTCTGCCGCCAATCATTCAGAGTTTCGGAGCAGCTGCACCTGACGGATTTCTGCCTGCTGGGGGCTGATGCTCCATTGGGGTGGTGGAGAAAGCCAGCAGATTGGAGGGCCGGGTTTCTCAAAACACAGGCCCCCGCTGCCCATTTTCCACCTCACTGCAGTCAATCACCACTGTGGGCAGACCATAATACCTGACACACCTGTGCGATCTGCCGGGATTTGGGTGGGGAAGCCCCAGAACAAGCCCTGGTCCCTGGGAGGGGAGGGTGTGGGGAGACAGCAGTAAATATTTGCTCAAGCAGGTGGGGTTTGCTGGTCTAGGGAGGAGTCTTTTAAAAGAACCTAACTAGACATTTCGTCCTCGCCAACTTAAGAAGGTAAAGGGTATGAGAAGCAAACTGAATAATAATCTGGTTTTTCCTCCCTTCCATGCCACCACCGAGATAAGGTAAAGGTAAAGGGACCCCTGGCCATTAGGTCCAGTCGTGGCTGACTGGGGTTGCAGCGCTCATCTCGCTTTACTGGCCGAGGGAGCCGGCGTACAGCTTCCGGGTCATGTGGCCAGCAAGTGGCGTAGCGTGGGGGGTGCAGGGGGGGCCGGGCGCACCGGGCGCAACATCTGGGGGTTAGGGGGCGCAAATCCATGGGTTAGGGGGTGCAAATTACTTGCCTTGCCCCGGGTGCTGACAACCCACGCTATGCCACTGTGGCCAGCAGAACTAAGCCGCTTCTGGCGAACCAGAGCAGCGCACGGAAACGCCGTTTACCTTCCCGCCGGAGTGGTACCTATTTATCTACTTGCACTTTGAGGTGCTTTCGAACTGCTAGGTTGGCAGGAGCAGGGACCGAGCAACGGGAGCTCACTCCGTCACAGGGATTCGAATCGCCGACCTTCTGATCAGCAAGTCCTAGGCTCTGTGGTTTAACCCACAGCGCCACCCGCATCCCAGATAAGGGTCACCACTGAGATAAGGGTCTGCAAAGCAGCCGCGAAGCGGATGGGTCTTTAAAACCATGAGACGCTTCTAATTCCAGAGTTCTGGGTTCGAGTCCCATGTGGGGCAAAAGGTTCCTGCGATGCAGGCGGGTTGGGCTAGATGAGCTGCAGGTTCACTTTCCAACAATGCCTTAGGGCATGGGTAGGCAAACTAAGGCCCAGGGGCCGGATCCGGCCCAATCGCCTTCTCAATCCGGCCCACGGACAGTCCAGGAATCAGTGTGTTTTTACACGAGTAGAATGTGTCCTTTTATTTCAAATGCATCTCTGGGTTATCAGTGGGGCATATGTATCCGTTCACCCGCCCTCAAAATATAGTCCGGCCCCCCACAAGGTTTGAGGGACAGTGGACCGGCCCCCTGCTGAAAAAAATTGCTGTGTCTGTTTGATAATGTGTGCTTTGCCTCGCTAGATGAAAAATGCGCAAGACGAAAGGGTTTTTCGTTTCTTGAGTTGCTTCGCAAGACGAATTTCCCTATGGGCTTGCTTCGCAAGACGAAAACGTCTTGCGGGTTTGCTTCCTTTTTCTTAAAGCCGTTAATACCCGGGGAATCCGCGCTCCGCAAGACGAAAAAATCGCAAGACAAAGCAACTTGCGGAACGAATTAATTTAGTCTTGTGAGGCACCACTGTATTTGATTTGGAAAAAGTTTGCTGACCCCTGCCTTAGGGATTTGTGGAGTTTATTCCTCCTGCAAAGGCAGTGGAGGTTTTTAGGAGAAGAATTTCCCTTCTGCTTTTCTCGCTAGGAGTTGTTCAACCGACACTTCCGAAAACTTTTTGCAATGAGCACGGACAGAGAGGAATTCTCCCTTCTTGCTGCTGCAGAAATGTCAGCAAAAGGGAGAGAGAAAAGTAATAAAAATCTAGGTAAAGGTAAAGGGACCCCTGACAATTAGGTCCAGTCGCGGCCGACTCTGGGGTTGCGGTGCTCATCTCGCTTTACTGGCCGAGGGAGCCGGCGTACAGCTTCTGGGTCATGTGACCAGCAGGACTAAGCTGCTTCTGGCGAACCAGAGCAGCACACGGAAACGCCGTTTGCCTTCCCGCCGGAGTGGTACCTATTTCTCTACTTGCACTCTGACGTGCTTTCGAACTGCTGGGTTGGCAGGAGCAGGGACTGAGCAATGGGAGCTCACCCCGTCACGGGGATTCGAACCGCCGACCTTCTGATCGGCACGTCCTAGGCTCTGTGGTTTAACCCACAGCACCACCCGCGTCCCATAACAAAAATCTAAGCGCACCCAAAAAAACGCTCCTTGCATCATCCGTGACCCTACTCGACTCCAACCCCCCCCCCAAGCACCTGCTGGGATCCTGTAGACACCCTAGACCTCCCCACAACTGTTCATGCCCCATCTACACACACAGAAGAAACGGAAGACAACACCCCCAACCCCCCGGCTTCGAAGTTTCTGAGAAACCCGTGGGAACTGAGGGGGGCCGGATGCAGGCAGTGGGCGCAAAGCAGCGAAGTTGAGTTTCGGACAGCCGGGAAGTTGAGCAGAGCGAGGTTTAGCAGGCTGCTACCTGGAGGAAGCAGACCTGAAACCACCTCTAGCACGCAAATTATTATTATTATTTTCGAAAGGTTAGAAGGCACCTAAACACGGAAGAAGTGGGACGAACCTCAGCGCTGCTCTTTTCTGCAGGAACAGCATCATAAACAAAACAGATGCGGAAAGCATCAAGCAAAAAAAACCCCCAGTTTGTTAAAAAAATATACCTTGTTTTTTGCTCTCTAAGACTCACTTTTTCCCTCCTAAAAAGTAAGGGGGGATGTGTGTGTGTCTTATGGAGCGAATGCAGGCTGCGCAGCTATCCCAGATGCCAGAACAGCAAGAGGGATTGCTGCTTTCACTGCGCTTCTGGCTTCTGAGATTCAAAATATTTTTTTTTCTTGTTTTCCTCCTCCAAAAACTAGGTGTGTCTTGTGGTCTGGTGCGTCTTATAGAGCGAAAAATACAGTAAATTGATTTAACAAATCATGCATATTCAGACCTGGTAGCTGTTTCTGTACTCTCTTCACCAACACTGGGGTGGAAGTGGCTGAAATACCCAGGAATTGTGACCTCGAGGGGCTCCTGAGCATGTGCAGAGTGCAGCCCCGCTAGCTAGTCTAGAGTACGCATTCCTATCCCCAGGGAAGCAAAGATTGCGGATGTAAGTCCTTCGGCACGTGGTCTAATCTTCCTGCCTTCATTCGCAGCCGAAACCCAAGACTGTAAGCGCCTCGAGGGCAGAGACTGGCTTTCCTGGTTGCCGCAATGCGCCACATTGCTACCAGGGATGTGGGGCAAAATAGAAGAGGGCAAAACACGCCTGTTCTGGTAATTACCCTACGGAACTCCCTGCCACAAGAAGGGAAAGACTGCTTGCACTGAAACCCAGGAATTTTTGGGGGGGGGGGGGTCTCTGTCTCCTGCATTGCAGTGGAGTCGGACCAGATGACCCTCATGGTGCCTCTGGAAGGGAGAATTCGAACTCAGACCCCACCCCACAGCCATGAAGCTCAGAGCCTCTCAAACATACTGTCCGGGGTTGCAGCACGAATGAAGCAGGGGAGGGGAGGGGGACTCACAACCAACCCCCCCCTCCAACCGAATTATTTGGAGCTAGTATATGGATCAGCCATGGAAAAGGGCAGTCTATCTGCGAATGCAAAGGATGGTCTCTTCCATCAGGGCCAGAACAAATGCTTGCCTCTATGACATGGGTAGGCAAACTAAGGCCTGGGGGCCGGATCCATCCCAATTGCCTTCTCAATCCGGCCCACAGACGGTCCGGGAATCAGGGTGTTTTTACATGAGTAGAATGTGTCCTTTAAAATGCATCTCTGGGTTATTTGTGGGGCATAGAAATTGGTTCATTATTATTTTTTTGCAAAATATAATCCGGCCCCCCACAAGGCCTGAGGGCCAGTGGACTGGCCCCCTGCTGAAAAAGTTTGCTGCTCTATGACAACCTCCAACAAGGGCTTGAGGTGACCCAAGGCAGATCTACAGGACTAGAAACTTAGCCTTTGCTCCCGCCCCCCCAAGTCTGGAGAGCTGGGGGGGGGGGCAGAGAGGAGAGAAGCCACGCTCTCCAAATCTCCAGGCGTCTGGCATCACACACACACACCCCGGCCTGCGCCAGTCACGAAATTCCAAAACCAGCGCAGCCGCAAGGGAGCCTCTGCCGTCAAATGCACCCTCTCCCCCCCCCCCCCCATCCGCCGGCCGCAAGTCACGACTCCCGGTCTGTGTGTCTCTCCCTGCAGCGACCGCCCCCACCGGCGGCACAAAAGACCGCTGGGCCCCCGCCAGGTTAAAAAACAACCACCATTACCCGTCACCTTGCAATAAGCAGCAAGCAATATTTATTATTGATTTTGATTAAGCAGCAGAGGGGCGGGGGCGTCTGTCGCACGCAGCTGGAAGAGAATCTTTCCACCTCTCCGTCAGGAAAAAAATGCATGCTTTTTTTTAGGCTCCCCCCCCCCCACAACAAAAATAATATCGTTCCACCAGCTGAATGGAAGGCACTCGTTTGTTCTCAAAAGCCTCACGCCAGCCCAAATGGCAATTTCCATATGCATAAAAGGTCTGGGGGAGCCTTTCTTTGAAGGATAAATTCTCTCTGCCCCCCCCCCCACCGCTGTAAATTCGTGAGTAGCCCCTCTGCTGGGATTTCAATGGCGCTCAAGTACTCTGTCCCCCTGGCAAAAAGGGGGGGTAAATTTTGTGGAGAGGGTTTATTCTGCCTCCCCCCCCCCAGGTAAACAGATTATCTGTTTATTATAGAAACTAGGCACCAGGGGAACGTGGGAGCTCAAGAAATGCAGAAACCTATTTTGTGCCCCCCCCCAAAGCCAGCCGTTGAAAAATACAAAAGCAACATACACCCCCAGGGCAAATCGCAAGGGCACTAAACTTGACCATAAAGTGTTTTAATAACAGGAAGCCGTAAGAGAACTAACAAAATGACGACCGCACATTATGTCACTGCAGCCTCAGAGGATATCGCAAACCCATTTCACAGACTCTGTGACTGAGGGTATAGCACAGGGAGGAATGAGGCAAACAAAAAAACAAAACAAATTAATTCGGGATTGTGCACCAGTATGGGGGAAAATAGCTTGGAATCTACATGCATCTGATGCCCCAAACCCCCCAAAAAATGCTGCCTTGCAAGGGGTTGGGCTAGATGGCCTTTGGGGTCCCCCCTGCCAGTTCCACAGCTCTTTGAAATAAGAACGGAGGGCTCTCCAGCTGGGAGAAAACTAAACCCACACGTGACTCATAGCTCTGAGCCCCCTTAAGGCTCAACGCCCCCTCCTCAGTTTTTTGTTTAATCTGCCATCTGTTTTCTGCTTGGTGCTCTAACCATTAAGGCACCCTGCCCCTGCCGCAGAAGAGAGCCCGTCTCTTGCTCTGCCCTCCTCCTCGCGTTTCCTCTGACGTCAGAGGCCAGGCTGAAGACGGAGCGCCCTTCGCTGTCATTAACCGGAGGCTGATGATGCCCTGGGTACCAGCCACCTCCGTGCCACAGGAGGCTGGCACGACTAAAAATAAAATCTTCCCCTGGCGCTCGCTTCTTTGGAAAGAGAGAGAACGAAAGAAACAGAGAAAGGAGGAAGAGGCCCAATTATCTGTACGCAAGCACAAAAACACACACAAATAGGCAGAAGAAGCATAGATCTGCCAGCCTGGCATGGGTCAAAGGAACCACGGAGGAGGACACCCGCCCAACATCGCCCGCCGGGCGCTTCACACTACAGTTCCCGGCCAGCACCGCTGATTCCTGGGGACAGGGGGCGGGTGGGAACTGGGAGTCCCAGGACGACACCAGGTTGGCCAATTCACATGCCAACTTTATACCTCACTGGGCCTGGTTTAAAAGAGAGAAAGCGCTAACGCAGGTAATTGGGGGGGCATTTTAAGGGGGGGGAAGCATACCCAGGTCTGAGGCATTGCAAAGGGTTGGACCAGAGGAACCTAGCAGTATGCTTCACACTTTACAATTCTACGAACAAATACGTTCAAATACGCATCACGCAAGGAAAGAGGGCCGGGGAGGGAAGAGGAAAGTTAGCGGGCTCATAGAGATGCCACTTTTTTTTTTACAGTGTGGATATGCAGTTACCTAAATCCCTTAGCTCTGTAGGTCTGGTTCTGGTTGCCAGGCACTCTGCGCGCACTCTAAGGAATTGTTGCCACTTCCTGGTTTAGAGCCAGGAAGACAGGAAGCTGTTTTGTTACCTGGCTCATTTCTGTCTACCTGTAGGATGCTGGGAATCGGAATCTTGGGACTTTCTACGTGCAAAACACCTGATTTACCACTCGGCTGTGGGTAGGCTGAGCTCACACTCTGGACAAAATTTCTCTTAACTTGTCAACTTGTAACGTGAAATACACGTACACACCTCACGCAAAACGCCCACTCCGAAGGCTCATGACAGAGGCAAGGGGGGGAATGAAACTCTGCGCATGCTCAGAAACCCTGCTGCCCTGGAAGCAGAGACAAACCTTTCTGCAAAACAGCAGAGAGGGAAATCAAAACTCAGAACCTGTTACCTGCCCTGGAGGATGAAGTTGCACAACTGCACACCCGGCCTGGGTGGGTGGGTGGGGAATGCACTCTACACATGCTCAGGGAACCTGCCGCCCTCGACAAACGCGTCAAGGCTGCCGATAAGCCTTTCCACAAACTACGGGAGGGGGGGCTGGGAACTTAAAAAAACAAAACCCTGCTGTCACAGAGATTGCAACACAACCTCAGAGGGTTATCTGCGCCAGAGGACGCAAGTTTCACAATCACACAGTCTTCTGGGAGGGAAATGGGTGGGTGGGAGAAAGAGACACACACACACAGAAACCCAACTCCATGTTCTCTAGAGAGATGGCAATGGGTTTGGGTTGAGGGCGGGAGAGAAAGAGATAGAGACGTACTTCTGTGCCAACCATCCGAAAAAAAATATTATTTTCCTGCTAGGATTCAGAAAGCCTTCTGAAGGAAGAAATATAAATTGATTGCCTCTGAATCCAGCTCAAGAGCTGAGCCCCAGTTCCCAGAAACCAGAGATGACTCAGAGTACACCGAATTCTCCAACGACGTGTTCAGAAAACTTGGCCCGAGGTAACCCTCGCCTTGCCCGCTTCCCCGCCGCTCGGGGAGGGTGGCACCACGGCCACGCTCCATGGGTGGGGCGGGCGGGCAGCTGGCGCCCTCCCTGAGAGGAGGGTGGCAGGCATCACTGGAGGGGCGGCCCACAGACTTCCTTGACCACCCCACCCCTTGCAAAGCAAATAAACACACACAAAAAACAACAATCAACGTCAAGGAGGAACAGGAAATTTAGCAAAGCGTTGCTCAGTCCAAACCAGCCTTTCTCAACCTGTGTGTTGTTGAACTACGACTCCCATCGCCCCTAGCTAGCTAGCAAGGCCAGATCTCAGGGATGATGGGAGTTGTAGTCCAACAACATCTCCCTCACCAAAAATGGTGCCCATCCTCAAAACCAAAACGCAACCCAAGAGAGGTTATGATTTTCGGCCGAGCAAACCCACACAGACTTGTAAAAGCGGAGATTCTCAGCAGGGTAATAATACTACTACTAGGTTCTGGGTTCGAATCCCTACCGTAGCTGTCAACTTACGGATTTGAAAATAAGGGACCAGCAGCCTCAAAAATAAGGGATCAGCAGCCAAAATAAGGGATCAACAATTACTTTGATAAAATACATATTTTGTTGCGTGCAAATGGCTTTAGGTCCATTAATTACCATATAGCATATATTCAACACACAAAAACAGCAACAATTTGTTGTTGACAAAGGACAGCTGGACATAGAAAGGGCCCCATTATCTTCAGTAGCTTATTTAAGGGACATCATCAATAAGGGACAGCAGCGGGACACGGCGCTGGGATAAGGGACTGTCCCGCCAAATAAGGGACGCTTGACAGCTATGATCCCCACTTGGTCATGGAGCTGAATGGGTGACCTCAGGGCAGGCGTTGGCTATCTCGGTCCGGCCGACCTCGCAGGCAATTCATCGAGGGCGGGGAACCCGTGGGAGACAGGGGTTCAAACCCCACCCCCTGCAATTGACCCCCTCCAGCCTAATCTACCTCGCAGGTTTGTTGTGGAGGGAAAGCTGCTTTGGAGAACGCCGCAACAGTAATTAAATAAAACACACCCACCCGTCTCTCGACGAACGGAAGCGAGAGATTTCAGCCACCCGCCCTGCAGCCAGATCTCAGGAAAGGGCGTCAGATCTTTCGTAAGACCCAGCCCAAACATTCGAGGAAGCAGATTTTTCTGCTCTTAGCAGAAAGAAGACGGGGCAGCCGTTTGAGGCGAGCAGAACAGTCGCAGGATGAATGAGAGGTGGGGCTTCCTGGTTTTGTCTCTCTGTTCCCCACCCCAAGTAAATACCCGGACAGTAACTGGGCGTTCCCTTCTGTGGAAAAGCTAGGCAAAGAAGAGGTTTGCTAGGGGGAGTGGGGGAGAACAGAGGTCCCCCCCCCCCCGGCCATTTCCCTGTCCTAGGAAGAACACAGAAGCAGTTTGGTGCCTTGAGCTTGCTTGGTTTCCTCTTCCCTCCCCAACTCTCTTTCCTCTCGTGTGTGTGTGTGTTTTTAAATAATATTCATAAAGATTGCAAGCCTTCAGGGGCAGAGCTTGCCATATAGATAGAGATATTTAGATATACTGTATTTTCTGGCGTACAAGGCTACATTTTAACCCAGGAAAATCTTCTCAAAAGTCGGGGGTCGTCTTATACGCCGGCTACAGCAGCAGCAGCTCCGGCAGCAACTCCCCACCAAAGTATAAAACGACTGCAAATTAAATCAGAGGACCCCAAGTTCTCTAGATGAAGCAGAAATACGCTTGAAAATTGGCCCCAGAAGCCCCCGGCCACTGGGAAGTGGAGCAGATTTCTGAGCCGGACTGGAGACTGGTTTTTTTAAATTTTTATTTGGTGTGCGTTGGAAGAGGTGTAGTCTTATACGGCGAGTATATCCCAAACTTTATTTTAACTGGGAAAGTTGGGGGGTCGTCTTATACGCCCAGTCGTCTTATATGCCGGAAAATACGGTATATACATGCACATACACACATATACAGGGGACATGTGACAGATTCTAGGGAGCTTTATTACTTATTAAATTTCTTTACGGCCCCATAGATCTCACGAGCGGTTCACAACATTAAAAACAACGCAACATTTCACAACACGAAGATGGCGATGAATAATATTGATTTACTAAACAGAGAATGAATATTTACGAAGAGAGATGCACGAAATGGTAATTTTCGCGGTTGCAAAGTTGTTTTAAAAAGTTGTGCTTTAAGCCTGGGGCCTTAGGAGGGTTCCCTCCCTGCGAGAAGTGAGGTTACAGGGAACCAGACACAGGGCCTTCTCGGTGGTGGCGCCTGCCCTGTGGAACGCAGTCCTGTCAGATGTCAAGGAAATAAACCACCACCTGACTTTTAGGAGACATCTGAAGGCAGTTTAAGGCAGTTTTTAACGTTTTGTCGTGTTTTTAATATTCTGTTGGGAGCCGCCCAGAGTAGCTGGGGAAACCCAGCCAGACCCAGCATGCAAATAAAATAAAATAAAATAAATAATGTGCACTAAATGCCTACAAGATTACAAGTAGTGCAGGCTCGAAATTAAAGGGAAAGCATGGGGCTGGCCAGGATTCTGCGCCAAAACTACTGGGCCTGATTCAGCACAGACGTCGTGACACAACTAAGACGCATTCCCTTCAATGTACAAGAACTTCAAAATAAATGCCAGGCCAGCATCAAAACTTCAGAGGAGGCCAAGGGCAAGCCTTTAAACCCAGCCACCCTCCGCCCCCCCAACCCCCCCATACATTTTTTTGCTACCAAGAGAAACGTCTCCGCAAAGAGGAAGGAATGTGGGTTTAGCAGCAGCCAGAATAATCAAAGCCAGACTCATCAGAAACAGATGGCTGGCTGCCACTCGGCTCAGCTCCCCCCCACCACAAAAAATGCATGCATTCTTGGCGTGAACCCCCCCCCCCGCCATCAATAGGCCAACCCCCCCTCAAATCCCACCCTTGCCTCTTCCCGAGGCTCCTACTCCCATGGGGGCTGGGAGAGAAGGAGAGAGCACAGCAATTTTGATTTAAATTCCCCACCCCTCTCTTCTCTATATAATGCTCAGAGTGTGGGGTGGAGGGGGGAGAGAGGAAGGAGAAATTGGACTCTTTCAACCCCCCCTTGCTGCTACTCTGCACCCCAAATCTCTCCCCCCCGCAGCCAGCCAAAAGCCTCTCTGCGCTTGGGCAGGAGACAAAATAATAATAATAATTAAGTGGCCGTCCTACAACATTGCCCTAGTATACATTCATTTTTTAAAAAAATAAACGTGGGCCTAGTTTTTTTAAGGGGTGCAGGTGGCGCTGTGGGTTAAACCACAGAGCCTAGGGCTTGCCGATCAGAAGGTCGGCGGTTCGAATCCCCGCAATGACGGGGTGAGCTCCCGTTGCTCGGTCCCTGCTCCTGCCAACCTAGCAGTTCGAAAGCATGTCAAAGTGCAAGTAGATAAATAGGTACCGCTCCAGCGGGAAGGTAAGCGGCGTTTCCGTGCGCTGCTCTGGTTCGCCAGAAGCGGCTTAGTCCTGCTGGCCACACACCCGGAAGCTGTACGCCGGCTCCCTCGGCCAGTAAAGCGAGATGAGCACCGCAACCCCAGAGTCGGTCACAATGGACCTAACGGTCAGGGGTCCCTTTACCTTTAGTTTTTTTAAACCCTGGGAACCACGTAGTAAATTCGAGGCGCCTTAGAAGTGATATAAATGCTCTGGTGAATCTGGCATTGGGGAATAATTGCAAACAACCAAAAAAACCACCCCAAACTGGGTGAATACTACAAGTTGTGAGTCTATTGAAATTAAATGGCAGGTTTGCTATTGTGAGAATGCTTCTTTTTACTTATTGGGGCTGCGGGGGGGGGGGGACAGGACGACTGGAAAGGCGCTCGCACCTTAATTTTAAATCACATTATCAAAATGCACGTTTTGATCACACGAGGATTAGAAAGACAATCGGTTTTCATCCAGCTATGTTGGACTCAGAGTGGGCTGCCCCCACCCCCGGAATTAATGGACACCCCCCCAGTTCACCTTGTCCATTAACTTCAACGGGACCACAGCCATTTTAGGAATCGGTGCCTGCTTGGTTTCCTCTTCCCTCCCCAATGCTTTTTCCTTTTGTGATGCGTTTTAAATTGCGGCTGGTTCTGTTCGTTCATTCCTGTGGCTAGCAGACTAATGGCGAGGGACAAAGCCAGAGATATGAAATGGACCAGGACTCATTTAGGTAATTTAGAACGCCATGAGCCATGTGCAATGTTAGCCCTACTCAGAGTAGACCTATAGCTGAGAGACCCTCATCCCGCTGCCTTTCTCCTCTATCCTTGAAGGATTACCAACCCAAATCAGTGTCTTCCTTGAAGACTCCTAAAATATAATTAATAATAATAATAATGATAACCCTGGCTTGCCAAGGGTCCTGAACCCCCCAGCTCTGAAAGCTCATTGTGATGTGGGAGACAAATCCACTCCTTTAATAGTCACAAGTTTCCCTTACAGGATTCAGTTAAATCCATCAAAAGGCTAGGCTTTCCGTTCTGGGTTGGAGCGAGCCCCACTGCAACACCTCCCTCTACCCCCTTCTGCCCTCCCTCCACCAGATCAGGCGAAAATAAAACGAAAATTCAGATTTGGTGCAATTCATCCAGAGCCTCGAAAAGCCCATAGAGATGAAAGAGGAAGTGGGAAAGAGCAGCACTCTTTCGTACTTCCTCCTTCAGCTCTATGGCCTTTAAGCCTCGCAAAAAAACGAGATCATACAAAGCAGACACTCAACCTTCTCAAGTCCCATCACTCTACATTTAAAGCAGTCATGGTGCACCAAGAATCCTGGGAAACGTAGTTTCAGGGTGCTGAGAGTTCTTAGGCGCCGTCCTGTTCCCACCAGAGAACTGCAATTCTCAGAGTTCCCCGACAAAGGGGGATGGACTGTTTAACCACCTTGGGAATTGCAGCGCTCTCTCAGCACCCTTAAACTATAACTCCCAGGATTTTCTGGGGGAGTGACTGCTTTAAAGTGTTGAGATACTGCTTTAATAATAATAATAACAATATTTTTTTATTTGTATCCCGTCCTCCCCGGCCAAAGCTGGCTAACAACAGATAAAAATAGTGCATAAAATATGCACATTAAAGGTTATTAAGGAGATGCAACTTAACAAGGAATAAATTAAGACCCTCACGGAGGGGAGGGAAGTAAGATAAATGGGCCACAATTGTCTAACCGATGTATTAAAGATACGTCGAATGCATAAATAAAATAAAATACACGCGGGACCAAAGATGTCCTGGACCACAGGCGATTGGGGAAAAGAAAAGGAGATGTAGAATTCACCTACAAAATTAACCGCACTAAAGTTCCCAAGTCAATACGGTGGCGATCAAGGAAGTGATCCGAAAGGAAAGAAGGAAACTTTACCCAAAGGCAGAAGCGGAGCTCATTTTTCTTTTGAAATCCTTCTTTTAAATACAGGGGGATCCTAATTTTAGGAAAACCAGGCATTTCCAGATCTGGAGGTCACCAGGGCTGAGACAGCTTGCCACTGACCAAGCCCTGTAGGCCTCGCAGGGCGATTTCAGGCAATGCAACAAAATAAGGTCTTTGGGAGAAATTTTCACAGACACACACACACACACACACACACACATCCCGAGCCGAAGGTGTCCTTACCTGAGTTTCTGTTAAGCTTTCCAACGCTTGCATTACGGACTGCTCCGGTCTGGATGCTTGCGACTGTAGGTGGGTTTTTTTGGGGAGAAACAAGGAAAATAAGATAAATCTCTTTTTCCAAAAATCGACACTTTGCCTAGTCCAGTATATCTGAAGGAGCGTCTCCACCCCCATCATTCTACCCAGAGACTGAGGTCCAGCTCCGAGGGCCTTCTGGCGGTTCCCTCGCTGCGAGAAGCCAAGTTACAGGGAACCAGGCAGAGGGCCTTCTCGGTGGTGGCACCGGCCCTGTGGAACACCCTCCCACCAGATGTCAAAGAGAACAACAATTACCAGACTTTTAGAAGACATCTGAAGGCAGCCCTGTTTAGGGAAGCTTTTAATGTTTGATGTATTACAGTATTTTCATTTTTTGGGGGGGAAGCCGCCCAGAGTGACTGGGGAAGCCCAGCCAGATGGGCGGGGTATAAATAATAAATTATTATTATTATTATTATAATATTATTATTAGTCGCCTACAGAGCATTCCAAATCGGCCAAAAGGAAAAGAGCCTAAGGGGAGGCTAACTTAACCCCCCACCGTGGGCTGCCCTTGAGTGACCCGTTCACTTGCAGAGGGGCTCCAACAATTAAATTAAAGGTTAGGGAACCTTTTACTAGCCGGGGGACTAATGGGCCCAGGGCCAATCTTCCGGGGGCCGCATGGCAGAGGTGTGCAGGGCCAGACAAAAAAAGTAGGCAGAATTTTACTAGTTTCTGCAGAGTTTGGGTGGTGGTCTGCCAGGGATTCTTTTAGCTGTGATTCCTTAGAGCAGGCATAGGCAAACTTGGCCCTCCAAATGTTTTGGGACTACAACTCCCATCATCCCTAGCTCACAGGAGCAGTGGTGAGGGACGATGGGAGTTGTAGTCCCAAAACATCTGGTGGGCCGAGTTTGCCTGCCTTAGAGGATGACTAAGGCATCCATCGTCATACTCAATGTCTTCTGACGACGCCTCCCATAATCATTGGCCATTCACACACACCCAGTTGAAGCGGATGGGAGTTATAGTTCAAAGCACCCGGCAGGCGCCACATCTTGGCTCCTCCTGATGCTGGGGAGATAATAAATGAAACTTATTTACCATTAAGCCAGTTTCCACCGTTGGCACCAGAGTCAACTTGCTCCCGTCTCCAACGCCCAGATCTTGAAGTTTGCCCGAATTAAGTCGACTAAAAGGATATTTTTTTTTGGGGGGGGGGAGAGAAAGAGAGAGGGGGGGGTAAAGCATTGTTACTTAAAAAAAACAAAACAAATGGTAATTAAATTGCTTTCAGAGCACAGAACCTCTCATCTTTTCAGAATTTGCTTTTTTTGGGAATGGGGAGTGTCTTCCTTTAGCCTCTCCCCTTTCCGCTCCTTTTATGTAAACACAATATAATAAGTCAGTCTCTCCCCCCACCCCCCCGCCCACCCCAGACACAGGGCAGCTGGTATTCCGCAGTCATCCGTCAAGCAACTATCTCTTTGCACAAACCCACTCTGCCAGACGATTTCAGCGACAGATCTGGGTAGATTATTTTATCCATTCATTCATTGCAAAAAAACCAAACCAAACCCCATTGTATCTGAAGAGAGAAATGGCCATATTTTTCCAAGGGGAGAGACAGCAAGCGATACATTTATGGTTGTAAAAAGGGGGGCTCCCCCCCCCACATTATATTGCAAGGCCCAGTACCTAAGGGGGGAAATATAGAATAAAATGACATTACTGTTCCCTTTGAGTGGGGGGCACCTGATTTTTAACTTTGGACTGTCCCCTATTTTTACCTAGAAGGGAGAACATAAAAATGATTTTTTTGGGAGATTTATGCTTTAAAAAAATAATAAAAAGCAGATCAGACAGGGGGTGGGAGGGAAGATAGACAAATCTGGGTGGGGGTGGGAGATTGCCTTCCCCCCCTCAAGGGCTCCTCATATAAAGGCAAGGTTTCCTTGCATCTTAGGAACTGATCTGCCTTTCAGTACCCTAACAAAGCTGAGATTTTGTTAAACAAAGGGAGAGAGAGGAGGGGGAGGGGGAGGAGGAGAGACGCCCCCCCCCAGCCTGGCCCTTATAAGCTACTGTTGCAATTAGAGTTCCACAAATCCTCTGTATAATTACAAATAAATAAATTTGAAAAAAATGGGAATACAATGTTTCGGATTCCCTGCAACGTAGGGCTGCTCAAATATTGATTGATTTATTTTTAAGCAGGTACGGTTTGCAGAGAGACGGAGTATATTGTGGGGGGGGGGCGCGTCCTGCAATTCCAAGAATCAACCTTCGGAACAAAGGACAGGAGGGAGACAGCCAGGCCAGGATTTTTTTGGGGGGGCAGGTAGATTTGGGGGCCACATTGAGAATTTCCATCTATGCCCCAGACAAACCCTTTTGTGGGAACCCCAAAAAAGAGGCCAGGGTGGATTTTTTTTGGGGGGGGGAATAGGTATGAATAATATACCCCCCCTGGAAAAAAACCAGCCATCCCATGCAAGGACCCACATAAATATTCTCACCAAATATCTCAAATTTTAAGTGGGCGATTTCAGAGTGGTTTTTCGAGACCCCCTCCCCGTTCATAAACAGGGAGAGAAATGGAAGTGGGGGCTATTTGGGGACAATAAGTATTTTAGGGACACACCAAATCTAGGCTGAAGGAATCTCTTTTATAAACACACCCCTTTTACACATCCTAGTCTGGTGCTATCCAAGGAACCCGACAATATATATACATTCTAGGCAAATATGCACCAACACGTATGAAAAGACAGGTTTATAGCAGGGATATATAAAAAGGGGGAGGGTCACGAGTGTGTCATGCGTGTGAACACGGGTGCAAACACACCCACCCCACAAAAGCAAGCAGACACGATTTTTATTTTTATTTTTTGGCCCCTCCTGGGTCAAAATCCAGCCATTGCAAGGAACGGACCCAAGTCTGCAACTCGCTTCCACTCATTTCAACGGGTCTACTCTGAGCGCGATCCGCTACACTTTCCTGCCCTTCTAAAAAAGTTGCACGGCGAAGCTTCCCGGCTGAGCTTACTCCCGAGTAGACCATTTCTCACCCACCCCAAACCCTCACACACAGAGATCCCACCAGGCCCTGTTTGCTCTGGGATTAAGCCCTCTTGGATACAGCTGCGGAAGCCTACTCCCGAGTAGAACAACGCCTCGGGGTCCGGGATGCAAGTCGAAAAGCGAGGCGCTGGAGCCCAAGCTCTCATCCGGATCTGACCCTGAGCAATTAAAGGGGCGCGCAGCTTCCTCAAGCCCATTCCTTCCAATAGGTCTACTCCCGTGTAGAGCTCGTACACCCCCCCAACCGAACGCAGCGAACTCGGGCACATCCCTTTCCACGGGTCTCCTCCCGAGCAGGGTTCACAACCACCCACTGACACGGAGACGCTCCGTTAGCGTCAGTGGGTCTACTCCCGAGTAAAACTTCGCAGGCTGCGAGCTCCCGATTTAAACCTAGCTCCTCTACACGGGTATTCGGGATGGGGAGGAAGAAAGTAAAAGGAAGGGGGGAATTAGCAATATAATACACACACACACACACACGCGTACACGTGTAATTACCTTTCTTTGTGCAGCAGCGCCAGCCTCTCCCGCGGGACCTTCAGCCTCTGGGACAACCGCCGCTTCAGACCTTCCACCGTCTCTTCCACGGGCACAGACAGCTCATACCGGGCCCCGGTGGTCGTGTGAACGAGCACATTCATGGACGGCTCGCTCTGAACGGCTTCGCAGGCTGGAGGCCCCCGGCTGCAGCTCCTGGGGGTGGGTTGGTGGTCCATTCGATTACCTAGAGTTTTTTTTGGGGGGGGGGGTTGGGGAAGAAAAGGAGACGCGGATCAGACAAAAGGAGCGCTTCCCGCGAGAAACCGGAGCGACTCCGCTTCGAGCGTTCACACGACGCCGGAGTCAATCCAAATGCAAGCTTTACAGACGTCCTCCTCTCCGTTCTCTCTTTCTCTCTCTCCCCCCCCCCCCACGCCGCCGCTCGCGTGCAAAGATCGCGTAGGGAGCCGACGTCCTTTGTCCTCCTCCCCCCAAAACTCACGCTCCCTCCCACTTAAAAGACAATGGGAAAGCGACTTTGTAAAAAAAAAACACGCGCACAAAAAAAACCCCCAAAGCTGTCTCCTGGTTGAAATATAGTTTAAAAGGTTTTTTAAAATATATATATATATTTAAATTATTTCCTCCCCACCTGAGGCTCGAACCCGCGGCCACACAGACGGAGCAGCGAAGCAGCCGCCGCCGCCAGGGCTGCTGCTGCTGCTGCTGCTCCCGAGGTCTGGCGTGAAACTAACCAGCGCAGAAGAAAGGAGGAAGAGATAAAAAAGAGGGGAAGAGCCAGAATGAGAAAGAGAGAGAGGAAGGGAGGGGGGCGGGGCGGCGCCGAAGAGCGAAAGTTATAATGTATCAACGTTCCAAACGGGGGCGGAGCCTCTCTCCCCTCCCCATTCATTCTTTTCTCCTGCTCTCTCTCTCCCCCACCCCAGCCAATCCCAGCCCTCCGAACGCCCAGACGCCACCGCGGAGGGCCAATGGCGACCGGCGGGCGGCTCTCCCCCACGTGGAAAGGGAGACCGGATGCTCCGCGCAGACCAGCGCCATCGAGCCATAGGGGGAGGGGCCAAGATGGAGTTTTTTTTTTTACCCCCCTTCTCCGCCCACACGCCTTTTTTGGGGGGGAGGGGTAAGAGCCGGCCCCCGTATTTCCTCCCCCACCCCGGTCTTTTTTTATTATTATTATTAAAGGGCCATTCATAATATATTCTTCCTACAACAAAGAACGTTACAGTATTAAAGAATGAGACGTGTGTGAGATCGATTGTAGTGTGTGTGTGTGTGTGTGTGTGTTTATATATATATAGATAGATATAGATATAAAAATAGAAATATATATATATATATATATATATACATAAATATATATATACAGATATATACACACACATAAATATATATGTATTTAGATATATATGTATATATCTATAAATATTTTTATACACACACACACATATATGGATTTATAGATAGATTATGTTGTTGTTGTTGTCGTTTAGTCGTGTCCGGCTTTTTATAGCAAAATTCAAGCTTAAACTGAAGAAAGTAGGGCTGGTAAGATACAATCCAAATCAAATCCCTTATGAATAGATAGATTATATAGAAGCCCAAATGGGGAGGATGTTAATTGCAAGGAGACTGGAGGGTTGGTCTTTTTTGTCCTAATTAATGTTTTTTTTTTAAAAAAAGAAAAATAGTGGGTTTTTCTTTTTTTTAAAGGGAAGGTTTGGAGCCCTGAGACGCACAAAGAGCATCAGAGGAAGAGTGGTATATAAATGTAATAAGTGATGATGATAAATTAATAATAACAATAAGTCATGATAATAACATACAATTTACAATAGGAATATTGTATCCAGTTTTTAAAGGTTTAGGATAGCTTTTCTTGCGTACGACCAGTCCAATACATATTACTATGTTATTATCAGTTTGTTTGTTACTGTTATTAACAATACTGTTTGTACATCGCTAATTGGACCAAATTGGGATGTGGGTGGCGCTGTGGGTTAAACCACAGAGCCCAGGGCTTGCCGATCAGAAGGTCGGCGGTTCGAATCCCCGCAATGACGGGGTGAGCTCCCGTTGCTCGGTCCCTGCTCCTGCCAACCTAGCAGTTTGAAAGCATGTCCAAAGCGCAAGTAGATAAATAGGTACCGCTCCGGCGGGAAGGTAAACGGCGTTTCCGTGCGCTGCTCTGGTTCGCCAGAAGTGGCTTAGTCATGCTGGCCACATGACCCGGAAGCTGAACGCCGGCTCCCTTGGCCAATAAAGCGAGATGAGCGCCGCAACCCCAGAGTCGGCCATGACTGGACCTAATGATCAGGGTCCCTTTACCTTTACCTTAATGCAAAGCACAGCGTCCACCTCAAAAGAATTTGTGGCTTGAAATGCGGCTAAAATCCACACTTGGCCGAATTTTGCAATGCAATTCTCCGACAAAAAACTGCATACATCGCGGGAAGGCGTGTGTGTGTGAGATGAGCGCCACAACCCCAGAGTCGGTCATGACTGGACCTAGTGGTCAGGGGTCCCTTTACCTAAGAGGCAAAGGGGCACCTGGGAGTGCTGGAGATACCTTTACCTTTAATTGGACCAAGAGCCTCACAAAGAGGTGTAAAAAGGTAAAGGTAAAGGTACCCCTGCCCATACGGGCCAGTCTTGACAGACTCTGGGGTTGTGCGCCCATCTCACTTAAGAGGCCAGGGGCCAGCGCTGTCCGGAGACACTTCCGGGTCACGTGGCCAGCGTGACATCGCTGCTCTGGCGAGCCAGAGCCGCACACGGAAACGCCGTTTACCTTCCCGCCGGTAAGCGGTCCCTATTTATCTACTTGCACCCGGAGGTGCTTTCGAACTGCTAGGTTGGCAGGCGCTGGGACCGAGCAGCGGGAGTGCACCCCGCCGCAGGGATTCGAACCGCCGACCTTTCGATCGGCAAGTCCTAGGCGCTGAGGCTTTAACCCACAGCGCCACCTGCGTCCCCACAAAGAGGTGTATGAGGTATCAAAAGACAAAACGGTATCTGTATCACAAAGCACAAACTCAAATCACTGAAAATTATGAACCAAGTACAGTGGTACCTCGGGTTACAGACGCTTCAGGTTACAGACTCCGCTAACCCAGAAATAGTACCTCGGGTTAAGAACTTTGCTTCAGGATGAGAACAGAAATCGCGCGGCGGCAGCAGGAGGCCCCATTAGCTAAAGTGGTGCTTCAGGTTAAGAATAGTTTCAGGTTAAGAACGGACCTCCAGAACGAATTAAGTATTTAACCCGAGGTACCACTGTACGTCTGACTATTATTATTATTATTATTATTATTATTATTATTATTATTTACCACCCGACATCTGTAAATCTCAGGGCAGTTCGCAACATAAAATAGGACTCACTCCGCAGGGATATATCAAAGCAAAATACTAGAAAGTTAATCCTATAGGCATGGTCACTACAGAATGGCCCCAACTGAACTGGTCAGCTGGTCAGGGTGTGGTTTCATCTGAATGGGAGTGGCTTACCAGCACCTTCACAGAAATAAACCCAGCAGGGACTAGGTACTTGGAAACTCAAAAACTGGAAATATAATTCTCCTTTATTTATTTCTTGTAAACAGGCATTATTTATTGTCTTGATTTATGAAGACGGTGATAATTTAAATTATGAGAGTTGTTTTAAAGTGCTTATTATTATTATTATTATTATTATTAGGGAATGCTTTCCCTGTCCCATTCATTTGGGGGAGGAGAAAGTTTGCGTTTTCACAGGGTAACTTGAAATTCTTCACATGCCTTCCGCATTTGAGCAAGGGGTATTTATAATTAGGTTTTTTTCAGGAGACATCTGGCGAGGAAAACTCAAAACTGACTCCCCTCCTTTTCATGTCTTCCCATTTCTGTCTATCCAGACTGATAGAGCCTTGCAAAATATTTCCTTGCTCACTGACCCACCCACCCCAAACTCCCCTATCAAGGTCTTGCCCCTGAGACCTGTCCTGAATGAGTATTCGCTGATTAACAGTGCCTCTGAGCACGCACAGAGTTTGTTCTGCTAAACCTCTTGTGCAAATACACAGAAGTCCAGAAGGGGAAAACCAGCTTCCTGGTTGTATCCAGACAAACCCAATCTCTACTCGTTATTAATTAACCCCAAATTAATCCCCTGCGACAAAATAATACAACAGCCCTGTACTGCAGTCCTCCCTGCTTTTGCAGAATTAATAATCAGAAATAAATACATCTGTGCCCCACAGAACTGTAGCGTCCCACAACCACTTTTTAAAAGTAGAGCTATATCATGGGACGCGGGTGGCGCTGTGGGTTAAACCACAGAGCCTAGGACTTGCCAATCAGAAGGTCGGCGGTTCAAATCCCCGCGACGGGGTGAGCTCCCGTTGCTCGGTCCCTGCTCCTGTCCACCTAGCAGTTCGAAAGCATGTCAAGTGCAAGTAGATAAATAGGCACCACTGCAGCGGGAAGGTAAACGGCGTTTCCGTGCGCTGCTCTGGTTCGCCAGAAGCGGCTTAGTCCTGCTGGCCCCATGACCCGGAAGCTGTACGCCGGCTCCCTCGGCCAGTAAAGCGAGATGAGCACCGCAACCCCAGAGTCGGCCACGACTGGACCTAATGGTCAGGGCTCCCTTTACCTATATCATGTTAGGTTATAGCTGGAATAAACCCAATGGAAATTTATGTACCTCCATGGTCCAAATTAATGGCCTACTCTGGTTAAAAATGGGTTGGATACAACCTTAAGGTGAAAACTCTCTTTTCAGGACATGCATCTAGCAAGCTAGAGGCCTGAGCTCCCTTGTGGAAGCACTGTGAAAATATGATAAACAAAGAATGTATTGGTGCATGCGCAGAGTGCCGCAGAAACAGGGACATAGAAGGCAGGCTGTTGGTCTATCAAGTTCAGTTTTGTCTACTAAACCCGTCTAGGGTTTCCAGGAAGGAAACTGCAGATGGGAGGGACTCAACCTCTAATAATAATAATAATAATAATAATAATAATAATAATAATAATAATAATTTTTATACCCCATCCATCCAGCAGGTTCTCTACCAATGATTCCCCTCTTGCAATGTTGGGGTAGGAAATGTCTACGTGTGCAATTCGGCAGAACATTATTATTATTATTATTATTATTATTATTATTATTATTATTAAAACAACTTTATAAGGTAGGTTAGGAGCAGAGAGATACAGAGAGGCAGGCAGGCAGGCAGCAGAACTGGCCCAAAGTCACTCCATGAGCTTCCTGGCTAAACAGGGGTACAAATTCAGTTCTCCGGTTCCCATCTAACACTCTAACCACTAGGCGACGTTGCCTTGCTGCACAGGCCGGGCTGTCAGAGCCAGGAGCCGGCGCTGTTATTCCCTGATGCTGAGAGGGGTTGTTGCCTTCATCCCGTCACTGCTACGATTCCAAACGGCACCCTCGAGTCTTTATAGGATTTGTGGGAGGGAACCCAGAGGTCATCCATCCTGACCCACCGCTGGCTGGGGGTAAAATTAATCCAGCAGGAGGTTCCTTCTGAATCTACTTGCACCATCGAGGCCCCACACAGACAATCGTGAGCTGAATGAACCAACGCCCAGACTCCTTATAAAGCAGTTTCTTGAGACTTGAGAGGTACGTTCCAAAAGTTTCTAGTCCTTTTGAGAGTTAGATCTGCAAATTCACTGAACGTAGCAAAGGGGATACCTAAGATTTGTGGCGGAAAGAAGATGGCGTTTCTAGAATAAACTACCGAGGGAGATGCGTTAACTGCCTAGCCGATAATGCAATATTAATCAACAAGCAAAATTCTATATTAGATGTACTTCTTGGGTGGGTTGCAGCCAGTGTTTAAGCCGTACGCAAAATGGGCCCGCTGAAATTCACAAGCGTGGCTTACTGAGGTCCATTCATTTCAGTGGGTTTACTCCGAGTAGAAGATAGCTGGCTAGAAATTATACGGATCGATGCATTCTCAATGTGGATAATTTATTATTATTATTATTATTATTATTATTATTATTATTATTATTTTGCTGCAGATTGGGTGACGAGGATTGAGTACAGCAATAGATTTTGGGTCTGGGATGAAACATCTGGGTTATAACAGATGCTTGCAATCCTGCGTCTATTTACTCAGAATTAAGTCCCAGCGGTGATTATTCTCAAGTCCTTTACCAAATGAGAGGAGCAGGAGGGCCTGAAAAAACCCTGTCCATAATTTAAACCGTAAATTAGCTAAGTGGTTAGGGCTAACGGCTAGGGAAAATCACTCTGTACGTCCTCAGAGGCACTCTCGACCAGCCAGAACACTGCTGCAAGGGACTGGTTGATGGAGGCGGGTGTGAATTGTTGGTAGACCTAGCTAATATTTCGCTTGTGGGTTTGGGGTGTTTTATCACCAGTGTGATAAAAGGGACGCGGGTGGCGCTGTGGGTTAAACCACAGAGCCTAGGACTTGCCAATCAGAAGGTCGGCGGTTCGAATCCCCGCAACGTAGTGAGCTCCCGTTGCTCAGTCCCAGCTCCTGCCCACCTAGCAGTTCGAAAGCACGTCAAAGTGCAAGTAGATAAATAGGTACCGCTCTGGCGGGAAGGTAAACGGTGTTTCCGTGCTCTGCTCTGGTTCGCCAGAAATGGCTTAGTCCTGCTGGCCACATGACCCGGAAGCTGTACGCCGGCTCCCTCGGCCAATAAAGCGAGATGAGCACCGCAACCCCAGAGTTGGCCACAACTGGACCTAATGGTCAGGGGAAATGTAGTGTGCGTCTTATGGAGCGAATGCAGGCTGCGCAGCTATCCCAGAAGCCAGAACAGCAAGAGGGATTGCTGCTTTCACTGCACAGTGATCCCTCTTGCTGTTCTGGCTTCTGAGATTCAGACAATTTTTTTTTCTTGCTTTCCTCCTCCAAAAACTAGGTGCGCATTGTGGTCTGGTGCGTCTTATAGAGCAAAAAATAAGGTATTTGCGGGGACTGTTTAAAATGTTGCGATAATCACTTTAAACGCAGAGGGCAGATGGGCCCTGGGGGTCTTAGATAAAACGCCAGCCCCCCCTCCAGCTCTGCAGACACCCAGGATAGCGTAAGAAAACTGAAACAAAGCAGAACAAAAATTCCTTCCAGTAGCACCTTAAAAGTAAAGGTAAAGGGACCCCTGACCATTAGGTCCAGTCGTAGGCGACTCTGGGGTTGCGGTGCTCATCTCGCTTTACTGGCCGAGGGAGCCGGCGTACAGCTCATGTGGCCAACAGGACTAAGCCGCTTTTGGCGAACCAGAGCAGCGCACGGAAACGCCGTTTACATTCCCGCCGGAGCAGTACCTATTTATCTACTTGCTTTCGAACTGCTAGGTTGGCAGGAGCAGGGACCAAGCAACGGGCGCTCACCCTGTCATTGTGGGGATACGAACCGCCGACCTTCTGATCAGCAAGTCCTAGGCTCTGTGGTTTAACCCACAGCGCCACCCGCGTCCCCGAAGTAGCACCTTAGAGACCAACTAAGTTTGTTATTGGCATGAGCTTTCCTGCACATGCACACCTCTTAAGAAAACTGAGTTGGAGTGATCTAGAGACAAGGGGAACAATTTTACCAGCAGGGGGAATATTATTCCCTGGAACGGTGGGTTTTGGTGGGAGAGGATAACGCAAGCACAAGATGACGAGGAACCCCTACGAAGCCGTGTCATCTATAATCTGACACCCACAGGTTTAAAATCTGGGGTCCTTTGAGGTCGTGACGCACAGTGATGGAGAGGTTTTGGGGTTTTTTCCCCCAACGCCTCCTCCTTCTTCTTTTCGGGAAGCTTATGAAGCTGCTGAAGGGTGGCCCGATCCTGTCCGTGCTGAGCAAAGCCCCTTTGGGTCCTGAACGTGCTTCTTCCGGCAAGGAGCTTATTCCGCTCAGTTGTCTTATTGTCAGCCAAAACAGAACGGGGACTGGCTCTGGATTGAGCCAGCAAAACAAGGGCACCCCCTTGTGGGGAAAGGGGAGATTTAAAAGCCCCAGGAACAATAGGTGCATTGGGGGGGGGTTTAAGGCATATTTGGGGGAGGAGTGGCCGGGCCAAAGGGCTGAAATCCCCTCTTCGGTGGTGAACTGCCTGGGGTGATCCCAGAATTTTTTTTTAAAGGGGGGGCTATATGTCAACTTAAGAGAGTTTCGTAAGCAAAACGGTACATCTTTGATGCAGATTTCTTTTTAAAAATAATGTTCCTTCCCCCACTCCCTTTTGACGTGTTTTTCAGAGGGAGGTAGATTTTTTAAAGATCCAAAATACCCAAGTCATATATCTAATTCTTACTCGCGGGTTTAAATTGACGGGCATGGCTGGTTTAAGTCCTTTAATTTCAATGGGCCTAACTCTGCGTATTGATGGGACGCGGGTGGCGCTGTGGGTTAAACCACAGAGCCTAGGACTTGCCGATCAGAAGGTCGGCGGATCGAATCCCCGCAATGATGGGGTGAGCTCCCGTTGCTCAGTCCCTGCTCCTGCCAACCTAGCAGTTCGAAAGCACGTCAAAGCGCAAGTAGATCAATAGGCACCGCTCCGGCGGGAAGGCAAACGGCGTTTCCGTGCGCTGCTCTGGTTCGCCAGAAGCGGCTCAGTCATGCTGGCCACATGACCCGGAAGCTGTACGCCGCCTTGGCCAATAAAGCGAGATGAGCGCTGCAACCCCAGATTGGTCACGACTGGACCTAATGGTCAGGGGTCCCTTTACCTTTACCTTTAACTCTGCGTATTGGGGTTTAACACGTAGCGAGTGCCCTTTCAGGAAAAGGCTTGCAAGGGGTTTGGGAGCAAGGGATGCTCACCTACCCAAATAAATCTACGCCTGAATATGTCACAGGGGCTTGGCTCTCTTCAGTCCAAAGCAGGCTCAGCCGGGTGAAAGGAAAAGGGCCTGGAAACGATGCCTTATGAGGAACGGCTAAGGGAGCTGGGCATGTTTAGCCTGGAGAAGAGGAGGTTAAGGGGTGATATGATAGCCATGTTCAAATATATAAAAGGATGTCACATAGAGGAGGGAGAAAGGTTGTTTTCTGCTGCTCCAGAGAAGCGGACACAGAGCAATGGTTCCAAACTACAAGAAAGAAGATTCCACCTAAACATTAGGAAGAACTTCCTGACAGTAAGAGCTGTTTGACAGTGGAATTTGCTGCCCAGGAGTGTGGTGGAGTCTCCTTCTTTGGAGGTCTTTAAGCAGAGGCTTGACAACCATATGTCAGGAGTGCTCTGATGGTGTTTCCTGCTTGGCAGGGGGTTGGACTCGATGGCCCTTGTGGTCTCTTCCAACTCTTTGATTCTATGATTCTATGTGCAGAGTGCAGTTTGCTGCTGAGGAAAGGCATTGCAGAGAGATTCCCAAACAAAGGCCCTTGCCCTGTGCACTTTAAGCACCCGACCCCCCCCCCACAAAGAATTCTGGGAACTGTAGCTTGCTCCGCCACCGAGCCTCAATCCCCAGCGCCCTGGAACTACAGTTCCCACAATTCTTTGTGTGGCAGGCGCTTTAAATGGGCGCTGAATGTGCTTTAAATGTGGGGTGCAGATCTGCAAGGCAGGCCAGAGAGAGAGAGAGAGATCCTTTCTCGGCAAAATAAAGGGAAGCAGGAGAATTATGGGATGCACACGGCCACCGCTGGAAGGCGTGGAAAAAGCTAAGCGGAAAACACAGGCGCCTGGAAATGCCACCCCTCTCCCCATGGGAAAGTGCTTTTTTACGCACGGTCCTACCTCGCAGGAACAGAAGGCTACCGGGTGAGGAAGACCTCCTAGCCATTCTAGAGACCCTCCCTTGGCCCCCAACTTTGGCCCAGTAAGCCTGAGGTCCTAGCAGACTGCGAGTGCCACACTCAACGTACTTGGAAGATTGGCACTTATTTGGCCTAAGAGCAAGCTTCTGGGTCACACCGGGCTCTTTGTCCTTCTCTGACGAGGAGTCCCCAGCCACCCGGAAGCTTGCGACGCCTGGCAAAAGGGGGCCATGCCAGCCCCACCTTTGCCAGCAGCGCGAACGACCTTCCGCGAAATGCAATAGCGCCGCTGCGGCTTTCGCCCCCCCCCCCCCGACGCTCAAGGTGTGCACAGGTCCGAAAGCGGTGAGGCAGGAGAGTGCCCCGTGCCGTACTCCTCAACAACCTCTGCTAACCGCACAGGGCGTTTCAGGGGAAAAAAGAAAATAAAACGAACCCGATTGCCCGAATGACACATTCTTGGCTCGCCCACTCGCCTCCTTTCTTAACCAAAGGCGCAGGGAAAGATTTATGCGATACTTCCCACCTCCAGAAGTCCTCAGAGCGAAGAGATCCCAGCCCCCAGCATCTCCTCTTTCTCCCACAGAGGTTATTAGATAAGGGATTACTCTGGCTTATTTCAGCAGGGAAAGGAAACCCGGTGCCTCAGTGGAACAGGTGTGTGCAATGGGCGCAGCAGGCTCGCGAAAGAGGCAATCGCAGTGGTTGCCTGGAACAACGGAGAGCCATTGCGGTGTGGTGGTTAGGCTCGGAGAGACCAGGGTTTGAATCCTTGCTCAGCCACGGAGCTGAGGGGCTTGGGGTGGGGGCAGCCGCTGCCTCTCAGCCTGACCCACCTCACAGAGATCAAATGAGCGCTAGGACCTGGGAGAGAGACCCTCACCCAGCCATGAAATTCACTGGGTCACCTTGGTGGCTTTGCCACTGCCTCTCAGCCCTGACCTACCTCACAGGGTTGTTTTTGGGGATTAAATGAGGAGGGGAAGAACTAGGTGCTCTACCTTGAGAAGAAGGTAAAGGGACCCCTGACCTTTAGGTCCAGTCGTGGCCGACTCTGGGGTTGTGGCGCTCATCTCGCTTTACTGGCCGAGGGAGCCGGTGTACAGCTTCCTGGTCATGTGGCCAGCAGGACTAAGCCGCTTCTGGCGAACCAGAGCAGCACACGGAAACGCCGTTGACCTTCCCGCCGGACTGGTACCTATTTATCTACTTGTGCTTTGACGTGCTTTCGAACTGCTAGGTTGGCAGGAGCAGGGACCGAGCAACGGGAGCTCACCCCGTGGATTCGAACCGCCGACCTTCTGATCGGCAAGTCCTAGGCTCTGTGGTTTAAGCCACAGCGCCACCCGCGTCACCTTGAGAAAGGTGCCGTATAAATGCAATGAATAAAAATAAGAAATAAAGTCTGGAAAACAACACACACACACACACACACACACACACACACACACACAGGGCCAAGGCTATTCTCCACTACTATCCAAACAAAGGTCTAGTTTTCTTGCAAGCTTCTGAATACAAACAGACTGCATTTGGCCGGGAGCAAACAATGGTGGTTCTCATGCGGCTGGGGTTCAAAGTGCAAGGTGCTTAGGTCAGCCACTGGGACATATGAGCCCAGGTACCCCCTCTTGGAAGCGGCGCCCTCGAGGCATAAGGGCGGCGGGGGGGGTCTTGTGTCCTTGGAAGGCTAAAGTAGACCCCCCCCCTTTGATCGGGTTATGGAAATACGGGGTGGGAAGAGGAAGAGGGCGGGGGAACGGGAGAGCAGATGAATGGGCAGCGTTAACAATGCGAGCGGGTGGGAGACGCACGGAGAGGAATATCTACGTGGGCAGAATACATTTCAGGGTGTGGGTCTTCTGTGTGGTTTGTGTGGCTCCTCCGCCTCCCCAGTTTTTGGCAAAGCAAATATCCGCCCCCCCCCCCCTCAAACCCCACAGCTGAATCGAGCAATGTCTTGAAAAATAAGCCAGTTAGATTACGGACTAGAGTTTCCAAATCTTAATTTTTCCCCCCAAAAGTGGTTTTCTTTCCCTTCGCGTTTCATGGATTTAAGGCACAAATTTGCTTTCCATTTCCGTAGATGGACAGAGAAGTCCATGGAAAGACAAGAGGAGAGAGGCGGTGTTATAACAAACCACCCTCTCCCTCCCCCCCCCCCAAAAATGAAGAAAACACCCACCCACACAAACCCAAAAATTGTTTAAATAATTTTGCAGTTTTGCAGCTTCCTGAGAAACACCCGTGTGTGTGTGTGAATTAAGCCTCTAGCCCTCAAGGAATGAAGCTTAGGCTGGGCTGTGTTGGGAAAGCTAAAGAGCAAACAATTCTCTCTTTTTCGGCACCCCCGACAGAAACATCAGACCTGGACGATTATTATTTTTCTCGCCGCCCCCCCTCCAATAAAATCCCAAATGGTTTTGGTCTCTCATGACCACAAGGCTCTCTGCATCTGCACTTAAACAGGATAAATGTATGCTGAACATTATATATATACTGTATATATATATATTCTAGTGGTGTGTACGGGGGGGGGTTTAATCTTGTTTGGGCGAAGGGGGCCACCCGCACCCCACCCCGGAATGTGGCTGCGTCTCTTATCCACAAGAACAGAAGATTATTCTTGAGGAGTCCTTGGCTCGCTCTCCTCTCTCTCTAACACGGCAAGGGCGGGTAGGAGGGGGGGGGGGAAACTCGGATGCAAAAGAAAGGAGCTTTTGATGAATGGTGTGAGTCTCCTCCTCCCCCCCCGCCCTCCGCAAGAGCCCCCTCTCCAAAAAAATAACATGGTATCCTTCAGAGAGCCTTCCCGATAACCCGGTGAAATTTCTTTATAAAGGGGGGGGGGGGCAGAGAGAGAGAGAGAGAGAGAGAGAGAGAAAATGCAAAGATCCATTGGCTGCTAGTTCGTGGGACTTCAGGAGGCCCGATCTGAGGCGCTTTTCCCGCTTACTCGGGAGTAAGCTCCACGGCGGCGCGCGCTTTGCAAGCTTACTCAGTGAAGCAAGTCTCATGGGTTACGTGTGTGTGTGAATTGACGCTCTCTCTGTGTGCTTGTAAGGCAGACGTGTGTGTGTGTGTGTGTGTGTGAGAGAGAGAGAGAGAGAGAGAGAGAGAGAGAGAGAGAGAGAGAGAGACCCGTGTGCGCACGACACAGACGTGCGTTCGTGTACAATAGACCCGCGTGAGTCTGTCTGTTCGATAGACCAGTGCGTGCGTAAAAACGCACAGCCGCAGTGGCAATTGGAACTCAAACGCTTGACGGATTTTTCTTGGTGGAAAGACTGGTTCTGATTTCTGCCTGCCTGCCCCCACCCCCCTACCCCTTCTCCTCACAGAAGCCCCAGCGACGACATGGAAAATGTCAAAGGGATCTTCTGAAATGTGATCCACGGAAAGGAGGTTTGAGCGAGGCCAGACGTTTCCCTGGGAACTCTTTTGTCTAGCCGGTTTGGAGAGGAGCCCCTAGGAAAGCATTTCCCTTCGAGATGGGGGTGGGAATGGGTGGGGGAAGGAACTGCCGAAGCGGCGCAGGATTCGACCCCGGAGGAGCAAGAGCCAGGCACGGACGGGCCCCACCGCTCGGGTGTGGGGCGTGGGGAAAAGGATCTGCTTACAAGAGAACCCAAACCGCGTCGGGCCATAAAGGGACTCACCAAAATCCGCCAGGAGACGCCGCCTTCTCCGCCGAATCGCTCCCGAAAACGAAATAAAAAACCCTTTCAGGAAATTTCTCCCCAAAGCGGAAAATTGTATCCTTTGTCTCCAGACGGGTTGGCAGGTCCTCACGTGGCGGGGAAACCCTTCGGGAGAAGAAAAGATCCTTTCTTGCGGATGTGGCAAGGGAAAAAGAAAAAAAAAAAAAAAGCACAAGGTGAATCTCGCCCCTTCAAAGAGGGAGGAAAAATATGTATGTAATCCTTCTCCAGAGGCGTCGTCCGCTTTGTCTGTGGTGCTCAGCCGAGGCTCTCGCTCCTTCCAGCCAGCAGCGCTGCGGTTTTGCGTTGGTTTCTTTTTTTATTAAATGAAATGTTCGGGAGGTGCGCGAAAAGTTTTTATCCCACACAGAACCCAAGGGCTGACAGTCACATTATGCTGGGTGGGGCTTGGGAGAGGGAGGAGGAGGAGGGAGGGAGGAGGAGGAAAGAATGAGAGAGAGGGAAAAAGAGCCCTGCTGAGCATTGCAGACTCAGCAAAGGGATTTGCACACTGGCGCTGACGCAACACTGAGCATAGACGGCCGCTTGCCAGACTTTGGCTGCCACTCTCGATCTCTCCCTCTCCCTCCCTCTCTCTTTCTGGGCCAGTTGCCCGTGGCGGCCGCTCCATGCTTCCCACTCGGCGTCCTGCCACAGGCCCCCAAACCAGACAACCTTACGAGTTGCAAGGAATCTCCAAAGGTCATCCAGCCCAACCCTGTGCAATGCCATTAAGTCCAGTTGTGGCCGACTCTGGGGTTGCGGCGCTCATCTCGCTTTACTGGCCGAGGGAGCTGGCGTACAGCTTCTGGGTCATGTGGCCAGCAGGACTAAGCCGCTTCTGGCGAACCAGAGCAGTGCACGGAAACGCCATTTACCTTCCCGCCGGAGCGGTACCTATTGATCTACTTGCACTTGGACGTGCCATCGAACTGCTAGGTTGGCAGGAGCAGGGACCGAGCAACGGGAGCTCACCCCGTCGTCGCAGGGATTCGAACCGCCGACCTTCCGATCGGCAAGTCCTAGGCTCTGTGGTTTAACCCACAGCGCCACCCGCATCCCTTATATGCAATGCAGTTATGTGCAATGCAGGAGCTAAAGAATCTCTCTCTGTCCACACAACCTCTGTTGTCCAATGAAGGATAGCTCTCTGCCTTTCAAGGGAGTCTGTTCCACCGCTGAGTGGCTCTTATGGGAATCTCATTTGTTGTCAGAATCCATCGGTTTGGGTCCTCCCCTCTGGAGCGGCAGAAAAATAGTTTGGCTCCATCTCCCATGTGACAACAGCCTTTCAGATATGCTATCGCCTCTTCTCCAGGCTAAACATACCCAACCCAGATATTGCAGTTCCTCTGTCCCCCATTCCACCCCATAATAATAATAATAATAATAATACAGTGGTGCCTTGGTTCTCAAACTTAATCCGTTCAAGAAGTGCGTTCCAAAACCAAGGCGTTCCAAAACCAAGGCATGCTTTCCAATAGAAAGTAATGCAAAACGGATTAATCCGTTCCAGACTTTTAAAAACAACCCCTAAAACAGCAGTTGAACATGAATCTTACTATCTAACGAGGCCATTGATCCATAAAACGAAAGCAAGGAACAATGTACTGCAAGTCACACAATCAATCAATCAATCAGTAGCTGAAATGGGGTCCACACAGTCACAAAAGCAAAACGAAAAAGAGCTGCAAAAACAAAAACGCAAAATAAATAGCAAAAACAGACAGACGTCAGTGTCACACTCAGATCGGAAGCGTAACACTCAAAATGGAGCACGTTCGGCTTCCGAAAAAAGTTCACAAACCGGAACACTTACTCCCGGGCTTCCAAGTTGTTTGAGTACCAAGGCGTTTGAGAACCAAGGGACCACTGTAATAGATTATTGGGTGATGTGAGGACTTAGAGGGACCCAGCCTTTGAAATCTGCCAAGCCAAGATATCAGCCCACTTGTGAGATCTCTGCCATCTGGAGGTGCATGCCTGGGGATCCTTGGATCGGGACCGTTTTCACACGCTAAGACCCCACCCTGTAGAATTCTACCCCTTATATTTTATCTGCACCGTCGGAACGAATTTCAGGAACCAAAATGCTTCTTCTGTGCAGTCTGAGCAGAAGCAATAGAGGACATTATTGAGAATTGTTGTTGCTTGTCTTCGCTTCCCCAACCCACTGCCCTGCTCAGGGCTGTGAAGAATATTCTTAAGTTATGAATGGGCCGTGTCACCATTAAGAAAGAGAGGTCAATAAATATGTGGTCTGTCCCTGGATCAAGGGACTTTTATTCTTTCAGTTCTCAAAGCTCTTAACCCAGCTCAGCAGAATCAATCACAGTCAGCCGATCCTTCGACAAATAGGACTTTAGAGCTGTTTTAGCCCCAAAATGGCAACTAGACGTTCCCTTCTTGTGAATCTTGCCTAGTGGGGGTCCACCAGCCCCAGAGAGTCACCACCAGGGCCTTTTTAGTGGTGGCTCCCCATCACGAGAAATGTGTGCCGAATGCGAGCTGACAGGTGTCCCAAAGCAGTCTTGGTCGCCGCATAAGCCACACGGGTGGGTCAGGCTGCTGAGGGGATTGCTCATGCGCTGAGCTGGTCTCTGACCCACCTGTGACTCAGTCGTCACCAACCCATTACTCAGAATTCTCCCCTGTCCCTCCCCCCTCCAATATCTCATCATCTGCATCAGGACAGCAAAATCCCAGCCAGCGTTGACATCACAGACCAAGACACATCCATGGTCTGACTCCGTACGAGACCCCTTCTGCAGGGTAGCTCAGCTGGCAGAGCAAGGGACTCAAGGTTGTGGGTTCGAGTCCTGAGTTGGACAAAAAAAAATTCTGCATTGCAGTGGGTTGGACTACATGACCCTGTGGTCCCTTTCAAGTCGACAATTCTAGGATTCTATTTCTCTTTAAACCAGCCCTTTGTTAATCAACTTGAGGACTAGAGCCTTGTCTTTTTGTTTTTAAAAAGAGAGAGTTTTCCATGCAGAAGGCACCAGATTTAGGCTGGGCAGGGAGAAGGGCCCAGTGTAGCTAACACCGAGGTAATGGATTAGTTGTTTGCCTTCGCAGAAAGCAGCTTCCTTTGAAAAATCGAGAACAATGAGGGCCGGATTCTTAGCTGTTCTTTAGGAAGAGCTCACCTCTGTTTCGCATGCTGGAGGGAAGCAAATCAAGTAGGTGTAAGCTATGGGTAGGCAAACTAAGGCCCGGGGGCCAGATCCGGCCCAATCGCCTTCTCAATCCGGCCCGCGGACAGTCCAGGAATCAGCGTGTTTTCACATGAGTAGAATGTGTCCTTTTATTTAAAATACATCTCTGGGTTATTTGTGGGGCATAGGAATTCATTGTTTTCAAAATATAGTCCGCCCCCCCCCCCACAAGGTCTGATGGACAGTGGACCGCCCCCCTGCTGAAAAAGTTTGCCGAACCCTGGTGTAAGCAGAGACCAAGCAGGGAAGTGTCATCTGAGCATATCCAGAGTGCCGTTTGCGCAACAGGGCGTTCCTGAAAACGGGTGAGGTTTCTTCGTCTTCTGAGGCTGAGATGCCTGGCATGAATTGGTAAAGGTAAAGGTAAAGGGACCCCATCGACCATCCAGTCGTGGCCGACTCTGGGGTTGCGGCGCTCATCTCGCTTTATTGTCCGAGGGAGCCGGCGTACAGCTTCCGGGTCATGTGGCCAGCAGGACTAAGCCGCTTCTGGCGAACCAGAGCAGCGCACGGAAACACCGTTTACCTTCCCGCTGGAGCGGTACCTATTGATCTACTTGCACTTTGACTTGCTTTCGAACTGCTAGGTTGGCAGGAGCAGGGACTGAGCAACGGGAGCTCACCCCGTCATTGCGGGGATTCGAACCGCCGACCTTCTGATCGGCAAGTCCTAGGCTCTGTGGTTTAACCCACAGCGCCACCCGCGTCCCGGCGTAAATTGGAGCCTGCCCTTAAAAGGATTTTTAAAATAACAATGGTGGCCAGGCAGGCAGAAATCCAACAGGCGAAGCTCCCCCCCCCCCCCGCCCCTTGTTTGCCCAGCCGAAAAACATTCCTTTTGTTTGTTTGCAGCCCTCACCCAGGAACACTCAGCCGATGCCTCAGAGCTCAACCGTGTTTCTGGGTGAATCAAGAAGTCCAAACAGAAAATGACAAATGACGGCTGTGGTTTTTTTTGCGGGCTGAGTCACTGGATCTCAAGGACAGGGAAATGAAAACATACGGGCAGGGAAAGAGGAAATAGTAGCAAGGAGGGTGAGGGAGAATTCAGGTCACCTTGTATCCTTACAGAGGTGTAGGGGCTTGGCGGCTGGGCATTTGTTTGGCATGCAGATGGTAGTCAAGGTGTTAGTCCTCAAGGCCATCTCCAGTAAATACTCCTGATTTGAGACAAATACCTGGACGCGGGTGGTGCTGTGGGTTAAACCACAGAGCCTAGGGCTTGCTGATCAGAAGGTTGGCGATTCAAATCCTCGCAACGACGGGGTGAGCTCCCGTTGCTCAGTCCCTGCTCCTGCCAACCTAGCAGTTCAAAAGCACGTCAAAGTGCAAGTAGATAAATAGGTACCGCTCTGGCGGGTTTACCTTCCCGCTGGAGCGGTACCTATTTATCTACTTGCACACTATTTATCTACTTGCACTACTTGCACTTGACGTGCTTTCGAACTGCTAGGTTGGCAGGAGCAGGGACCGAGCAACGGGAGCTCACCCCGTCATTGCGGGGATTCGAACCGCCAACCTTCTGATCGGCAAGTCCTAGGCTCTGTGGTTTAACCCACTAGTGGTTAGAGCATCGCATTAGGAGCAGGGAGAGATCAGGGTTCGAATCGTCACCCCTTGGCCACAAAGCTCACTGGGTGAGTCAGTCGCTGCCTCACCCGGCCTAACCTCCCTCACAAGGTTGTTGTACCGATTCAGGTGGGAGAAGAGAGAGAGATCAGAACTGGGACAGCCACCTGCAGTTCTTTGGTCGGAAAAAGCTGGGCTATAAATGCATTAATGAATGAGACTAATATGACGCGTCTCCTTTGAAAGGAAGGGTCTGTGCCGCTGCGGCGGCGCAGGATCGGGGCTTCAAAACCCTTCCACTGATCCTTGGACCGCGATCCCGCCAGGATGCTTTTTGTCTGCTAAGCAGCCTCCACTCCTTGCAAACTCTTGACGTAGGCAAAGCTTACAGATATATTTATCTCTTCCTCTGTGTAAACGCTCGACGACGCACACGGGCCGCTGCCAGGAACGGCGTCGCAAGGTGGGAGGGAGCTGTGTTCCGATTGCACAAATAGATTTGTATGCGTTCAGTGTGTGTGTGTGAGGCAGAGAGGGCTGGCAGTAGAGCAATCACATCGCTGGCAAGTCGAGGAAGCGGTGACCTTTCGTTTCTCCCTCTCCATCTACGTAACCTGAGTCACCTTCCCTGAGAGTCAGGAGGCGCTGCCCTGGTTTCCCAGCCTAGGCTTTCGAACAACAACAACCACCACAGGCCGAAATCCAACTGGGAGAGCGCTGCCGCGCCACTGCACTCGGGAGGACATCCGAAGCCCTTTCCTGTACAGTCATACCTCGGTTTACAGACCCTTCAGGTTGCGCATTTTCGAGTTGTGCACTGTGCCGAACCTGGAAGTACTGGAATGGGTTACTTCTGGGTTTCGGCGCTCGCGCATGCGCAGAAACACCAAATCGCAACCTGCACATGCACAGATGCGGCGCTGTGGGTTGTGAATGCTGCGAGTTGCGACGTGCCTCCCGCACGGATAACGTTCGCAACCTGAGTGTCCACTGTTACCGTATTTTTCGCTCTATAGGACGCACCAGACCACAAGACGCACCTAGTTTTTGGAGGAGGAAAACAAGAAAAAAATATTCTGAATCTCAGAAGCCAGAACAGCAAGAGGGATCTCTGCGCAGCGAAAGCAGCAATCCCTCTTGCTGTTCTGGCTTCTGGGATAGCTGTGCAGCCTGCATTCGCTCCGTAAGACGCACACACATTTCCCCTTACTTTTTTAGGAGGGAAAAAGTGAGTCTTATAGAGCAAAAAATAAGGTATTTTTGCTTTTAGCTCTTCCGACGGTTTCTACAGAACTCGTAGCATATATCCAACACGAAAAACAGCGACCTTTTGTTGTTGGCAAAGGACAGCTGGACATATAAAGGGCCCCATTACCTTCAGTAGCTGAGGGCCGCATCAGACCTAAATCTGGCTCTGGGCACACAGTTAAACGGCGGAACTCGGTGCCACAGGGTGCAGCGATGGCCCTGAGATGGCTTTAAAAGAGGAATGGACGAATTTGTGGCGGAGGCAAAGTTCTATCGATACGATAATACGATACGATAATCTTTATTGTCCTTGTCCCATACGGAACAACGAAATTGAAAATCTACATCAGACATTCATAAACCAACAAGCCTGCTATCCTAGCATGGTTAGCCTCCTAAAAACTCTGATACCCCATCATTAAATACAATATACTCCCATAGAGACTACCTTAAGGTAAAGGTAAAGTCGTGACCAACTCTGGGGTTGCGGCGTTCATCTCGCTTTATTGGCCGAGGGAGCCGGCGTACAGCTTCCAAGTCATGTGGCCAGCAGGACTAAGCCGCTTCTGGTGAACCAGAGCAGCGCACGGAAACGCCGTTTACCTTCCCGCTGGAGCGGTACCTATTTATCTACTTGCACTTTGACATGCTTCCGAACTGCTGGGTTGGCAGGAGCAGGGACCGAGCAACGGGGATTCGAACCACCGACCTTCTGATCAGCAAGTCCTAGGCTCTGTGGTTTAACCCACAGCGCCACCCACGTCCCAGACTCCTTACACTGCGTTTAAAACCAAAATCGCATTTGGATAGAAACTGCTTCTCAGGCTGCTAGTCCTAGTCTTTATAACCCTGTACCTTCTTCCAGAAGGCAGAAGCTGAAAGAGATCATTTCTGGGGTGCGCACTATCCTGCGCTATCTCTGCAGCTTTCTAATGGCACCTGGAAGCATTAATAATAATAATAATAATAATAATAATAATAATAATAATAATTTATTATTTATACCCCGCCCATCTGGCTGGGTTTTCCTAGCCACTCTGGGCGACTTCCAACAAAACACTAAAATACAAGGTAACCTTGATCCCAGGTAGGGAGATGGCTAGTCCGTAGGTGAGGAAGGGAAACAAAAGGTGGTCTCAAGAAGAAACCTTTTCCTGCTAGTTCAGACTGTTTGCAGAACCTTGAAGCCTGCCAGGTGTGTGTGTGTGTTTGTGTGTGTGTGTGTGTGTGTGTGTGTGTGTGTGTGTGTGTGCTGAGTTACACCATCAGCCTTTGGCCTTTGCACTCAGAGGTGTGGGTCCTGTCTCCGGGCAGAACTTGTGCGAGGAATGTTTGCAAAGGGCAGGAGGCAATTCATGCCATGGAAGAATCCCAAAGTCTGAGAATTTTGCCGGGTGGGGAGCGTGAAGGAATCTGTGCTAGGCTGACCCAGAGGTGGAAAGAAGACAAAATCTCTACCAAAGAAGAATGGCAGATTAAATCAATGGATTACGCCAAAATGGAAAAAAAAGGACCGGAAGAATCAGAAACCGGGAGGACCAAAACTTTAATAAGGAATGGGGAAAACCTTTAAAAACCATTGTAAACAGCTAAAATCATTACAGTGGTACCTCGGGTTACATACGCTTCAGGTTACAGACTCCGCTAACCCAGAAATAGTGCTTCAGGTTAAGAACTTTGCTTCAGGATGAGAACAGAAATCGTGCTCTGGCGGCACGGCAGCAGCAGGAGGCCCCATTAGCTAAAGTGGTGCTTCAGGTTAAGAACAGTTTCAGGTTAAGAACAGACCTCCAGAACGAATTAAGTACTTAACCCGAGGTGCCACTATAGTAGGATTGGAATAACACTTGTTGTTTAACGTTGAGTTTTGGCTATAATCAGTGCCGGATTTACGTATAAGCTACACAAGCTATAGCTTAGGGCTCCACTCACTTGGGGCACCCAAAAAATTTAAAGGAAAAAAACCCTGGATGTCCACAATATAAGATAAAGAACAAATAAAATAAAACCTACATCCAGCAACAGTGTTTTGTGTTGTGTAGGCTCTGCTCGCCCGCTCCCTAAAATATCCCTGGTTTGCTCCTTTCTATATACAGGGTGTTTACATTCTGCATGGACTGGTTGGCTTGGCGCTACGTGCAAATGGCTTGAGATACCTGTTAGGTCTATAAATTACCATATAGAATATATTCAACACAAAAAACGGCGGCCATTTGTTGTTGACAAAGGACAGCTGGACATAGAAAGGGCCCCATTACCTTCAGTGGCTTAGGGCCTCATCAAACCTGAATCCAGCCCTGGATATGATGGAAATGTCAAAGATTTGGATTATTATAATTGACAGCAGCAGGAAACGGTTAACGAAAGGACCCAGAAAGAGGAGTAGGAAAGTCCAGGAGATTCTCTGGAATCTTGTTTCTATGTTGTTTGTTGGATAATTAACATTAAACCGAAAAACTATTTTTAAATTATTTTTTAAGAATCTGTGCAAGGCAAAGTTGTGTGGGATTCAAGGGGACGAGGTGGGAGAGACCCACAAACCGTGCAAAGGGGAGTCCCATAGTCTGCGTGAAAAGGGGCTTTCTTTTTCTCTGTCCCAAACGCTCCAGCATTCGGCTCCGTAGGATCCTAACAGAAGGAGGGGGGCGAAGTTTCGATGGAGTCTCTGTGGGGCTGCCTTTGAAGGTGACCCGGAAACTACAACTAATCCAGAATGCGGCAGCCAGACTGGGGACTGGGAGCGGCCGCCGAGACCACATAACACCAGTCTTGAAAGACCTACACTGGCTCCCAGTATGTTTCCGAGCACAATTCAAAGTGTTGGTGCTGACCTTGAAAGCCCTAAACGGCCTCGGTCCTTTATACCTGAAGGAGCGTCTCCTCCTCCATCGTCCAGCCTGGACACTGAGATCCAGTGCCGAGAGCCTTCTGGCGGTTCCCCCGTTGCGAGAAGCCAAGTTACAGGGAACCAGGCAGAGGGCCTTCTCGGTGGTGGCGCCCGCCCTGTGGAACGCCCTCCCGCCAGATGTCAAAGAGAAAAAGAACTACCAAACTTTTAGAAGACATCTGAAAGCAGCCCTGTTTAGGGAAGCTTTTAATGTTTAATAGGTTATTTGATTTGATTGGTTTATTACGGCCATTGGCCCATATCTAAAAACAATACATCAAAATTTATCCATAAACAATACAATTTAAACAGTTCCAAGTTAAAACACCCCTATAAAACCAATTTTACTTCAATTAAGTAAACTATACACAATAAGCTCGATTCGGCAGCACATATACTAAAATTGGAAATTTAATAGGTTATTGTATTTTAGTGTTTTTGGGATGCGGGTGGCGCTGTGGGTTAAACCACAGAGCCTAGGACTTGCCGATCAGAAGGTCGGCGGTTCGAATCCCCGCAACGGGGTGAGCTCCCGTTGCTCAGTCCCTGCTCCTGCCAACCTAGCAGTTCGAAAGCACGTCAAAGTGCAAGTAGATAAATAGGTACCGCTCCGGCGGGAAGGTAAACGGCATTTCCGTGTGCTGCTCTGGTTCGCCAGAAGCGGCTTAGTCCTGCTGGCCACATGACCCGGAAGCTGTACGCTGGCTCCCTTGGCCAATAAAGCGAGATGAGCGCCGCAACCCCAGAGTCGGCCACGACTGGACCTAATGGTCAGGGGTCCCTTTACCTTTACTATTTTTGTGTTTTATTGGAAGCCGCCCAGAGTGGATGGGGAAACCCAGCCAGATGGGTGGGAAATAAAAATAAAAATAAAAATAAAAATAAAAATAAAAATAAAAATAAAAATAAAAATAAAAATAAAAATAAAAATAAAAATAATAGAAATCCTGCTAAGCAGGGGCGAGAGGGATCTTGAGGCAGCATGGAAATGTCAGAGGGAGCCCCCCCCCCCCCCCCGCTTCAGGTTTCCACCCAGGCAAGAGGTGCCAAGTCCCTCTTGACTCTGTGTGTGGGAGAAACTCAGGCACAGCCCAGGAATAGCCAAAGGAGGTTTGCAGCAGGTCAGGGTGTGCTGAGAGGCATTTTTTGAGCAAGGCAAGCTGTGTGGGAGAAAGCCGGAGCCAACCAGAGCCATCCCTTACCTGAGATTGAGGGATTTAAGAGGCATGTGTAGGAGACAGCTCCCGGCCTAGGAATAGCTGGAGGAGCAACAGGTCGCGGTATTAGCACAGCTGTGTGGGAGCTTCGGCGAGAGATTGAGGGCATGTGCGTGACCCATAGCTGTCAACTTTCAGATTTGAAAATAAGGGATCAGCAACCTCGAAAATAAGGGTTCAGCAGCCTCACCTGTCCTGGGGACAGTCTACGGGATATTTAACAATCCGGGATATCAGCGGGAAACAACGCTGGAATAAGGGAATTCCCTGCAAAAAAAGGGAAAGTTGACGGCTACGGTGTGACCGTAGATCTGTGCCTGAAACGAGCAAAACAAATTTCGACAGGGAGCGACGTCAGGTCCCGCGCTGGAAGAACCAGATGCACAAATTTTAAGACGCCCGGCTCGTTAGCAGTACAGCGGTACCTTGGTTCCCGGACAGATTGGCTCCTGAACACCGCAAACCCGGAAGCGAGTGTTCCAGTTTGCAAACGTTTTTCGGAAGCCGAACGTTTTTCGGAAGCCGCGCCTTGGTTTTCGAACGGAGTCAAACGGACGCCCGGAACGGATTAAGTTAGCTATATAAAGGTAAAGGGATCCCTGACCATTAGGTCCAGTCGTGGCCGACTCTGGGGTTGCAGCGCTCATCTAGCTTTATTGGCCGAGGGAGCCGGCGTACAGCTTCCGGGTCATGTGGCCAGCAGGACTAAGCCGCTTCTGGTGAACCAGAGCAGCGCACGGAAATGCCGTTTACCTTCCCACCAGAGCGGTACCTATTTATCTACTTGCACTTTGACATGCTTTTGAACTGCTAGGTTGGCAGGAGCAGGGACCGAGCAACGGGAGCTCACCCCGTCATTGTGGGGATTCGAACCGCCGACCTTCTGATCGGCAAGTCCTAGGCTCTGTGGTTTAACCCACAGCCCCACCCGCGTCCCTAAGTTAGCTATATGCTATAGGCTAAATTTATGGACCTAATAGGTATCTCAAACCATTTGCCCATGTGGCCATGCAGAACGTGGGCACCCTATATATAGAAAGGAGCAAGCCAGTGACATTTTAGGGAGCAGGCTAGCAGGCCTACACAACACAAAACACTGTTGCTGTATGTAGGTTTTATAACTACACTGGGCTGGTTGAAGAAATCCTATGGCTTTTATTATTATAATGAGAATAAATAAATAAGAATAAAAATGCATGCCCCATCACCGAGACCGTTACATCGTAACTATCCAACCTCCCAAAATTTCGATGCCTCTTGCTATAGTTTGACCCCTTTCTGTTTTAACAGTACAATTTCTACAAACACCTTCCATATCTCCTCCAAAATCATTTCTCCTGCATGTTCCCCATCATACCTTAACGGCACGTGTTGGTATATCATTAATAGCTATATCCCAACCAATACTATGGCTTGATAGGAGCAAGGCACCTCTAATTCACACGTAGGGAACCTGAGGCCTGTTGTTGTTGTTTAGTTGTTTAGTCGTGTCCGACTCTTCGTGACCCCCTGGACCAGAGCACGCCAGGCACTCCTGTCTTCCACTGCCTCCCACAGTTTGCTCAAACTCATGCTGGTCTCTTCGAGAACACTGTCCCACTATCTTGTCCTCTGTCGTCCCCTTCTTCTTGTGCCCTCCATCCTTCCCAACATCAGGGTCTTTTCCAGGGAGTCTTCTCTTCTCATGAGGTGGCCAAAGTCTTGGAGCCTCAGCTTCAGGATCTGTCCTTCCAGTGCGCACTCAGGGCTGATTTCCTTCCGAATGGAGAGGTTTGATCTCCTTGCAGTCCATTGGACTCTCAAGAGTCTCCTCCAGCACCAGAATTCAAAAGCATCAATTCTTCAGCGATCAGCCTTCTTGATGGTCCAGCTCTCACTTCCATACATCACTACTGGGAAAACCATAGCTTGAACTATACGGACCTTTGTTGACAAGGTGATGTCTCTGCCTAGAGCCCCCCAAATGTGGCCCCCATGCCGCTCTATGTGGCCCTTGAAACTATCCCCGGGCCACTCTCCCTGCCCTCCTTTGCACACAGTGTTTTGGCTCAGTTGGGATGTGCTCTTTTTGAACCCTGGGCCAAAGGGAGGGCGATGGAGAGGTTTGTGTGTGTGCAGAAACTGGGACTGGAAGGGAACTCCAAAGGTCATCCGGCCCAACCCCACTGCAATGCTGAAGAATTCCTGGCATCAAGATCTCGGGCGAAGGAGAGGCTTCTCCTTTCGGAGGCAGCCCATCTCCCTGTCGAAACAGCTCTACGTTGGGTTTCCTGCCCTGCTTTTGCCCCTGGCTCTGCCCACCACTGCCCGGTGGCCCTCAGAAGGTTGCCCAGGAGGGAATTCGGCCCTCGGGCAACAGGAGGTACCCGCCTCCCTCCTGCTGCTGCAAACCGAGAAACCCAGAAATTTTCTTTCTTTTCCCAGCGCCAGCTGAAACCCCGCAGCCAGCAAGTTGTAGCGAGCCAGGGTTTCTAGACTCGCGGCAGATGGTTCTGTTTGTCTAGCTGGGCTTGTTTGGCCTGGAATGATCGGGAATGCCAGATGCTCCTGGCGCTGGCATCGCCCTCTGCCTTGGCACCAGGCTCCCTTCCTCACAATCCCAGAACGCCCAGAGAGACGCGGAAAGGATTCGAGAGAGCCCTCCGTTGTGCCCACGAATAACCTCAGCCCCAGCTCCCCGGAAGGCTGAATAATAATAATAATAATAATAATAATAATAATAATAATAATTTATTATTTATACCACGCCCATCTGGCTGGGTTTTCCCAGCCACTCTGGGCGGCTTCCAACAAAACACTAAAATACAATAACCTATCAAACATTAAAAGCTTCCCTAAACAGGGCTGCCTTCAGATGTCTTCTAAAAGTCTGGTAGTTGTTTTTCTCTTTGACAGCTGATGGGAGGGCGTTCCACAGGGCGGGCGCCACCACCGAGAAGGCCCTCTGCCTGGTTCCCTGTAACTTGGCTTCTCGCAGCGAGGGAACCGCCAGAAGGCCCTCAGAGCTGGACCTCAGCGTGCAGGCAGAACGATGGAGGTGGAGACGCTCCTTCAGGTATACTGGACCGAGGCCGTTTAGGGCTTTAAAGGTCAGCACCAACACTTTGAATTGTGCTCGGAAACGTACTGGGAGCCAATGTAGGTCTTTCAAGACCAGTGTTATATGGTCTCAGCGGCCGCTCCCAGTCACTAGTCTAGCTGCTGCATTCTGGATTAGTTGCAGTTTCCGGGTCACCTTCAAAGGTAGCCCCACGTAGAGCGCATTGCAGTAGTCCAAGCGGGAGATAACCAGAGCATGCACCACTCTGGCCAGACAGTCTGTGGGCAGGGAGGGTCTCATCCTGCGTACCAGAGGGAGCTGCCCTGGACACAGAATTGACCTGCGCCTCCATGGACAGCTGTGAGTCCAGAATGACTCCCAGGCTGCTCACCTGGTCCTTCAGGGGCACAGTGACCCCATTCAGGACCAGGGAGTCCCCACACCCGCCCGCCCCCTGTCCCCCCAAAACAGCCCTTCTGTCTTGCAGGACTCAACCTCAATCTGTTAGCCGCCATCCATCCTCCAACCGCCTCCAGACACTCACACAGGACCTTCACCACCTTCACTGGTTCCGATTTGAAAGAAAGGTAGAGCTGGGTATCATCCCAGGATCATCCCAAGATCCTGGCAGAGGGCTACTGGCTGTTTTAATATTAGGCTGCCACAGCGGGAGCTACTGCTGATTGCAGCAAGCTAAGAGGTCAGCTTTGCAAGACCTGAGTTGCATCTATGGGGCCAGAAGTCCAGGACAGATGCTTAGGCGTTTTGTCAAAGGGACAGGAGCTGACCAAGATCTGAAATGCTGGATCAAAAATAAATTCATTCATTCATTCATTCATTGAATTTATATACCACCCTATACCTGGAGATCTCAGGGCAGTTCACAAAAAAATATCATAACACATAAAATAAAAACAATAATGCAATAACCGCCCCTCCACCAAAAAACCCACATTTTAAAGGGTATAGGGTGTTGATCAGGCTAAAAAGGAATGTATAAAGGTGTAGAGTGAAGGCACCAGGCAAACTTCCCTGGGGAGAGCGTTCCGCAGACGGGGAGCCACCACAGAGAAGGCGCTGCTCTCGTGTTGCCACACTCCGGACCTCTCAAGGAGGAGGCACACGAAAGAGGGCCTCAGAAGATGATCTCAAGGTCTGGGTGGGTTCATATGGGAAGAGGCAGTCTTTGAGGTCTTGCGGTCTATTTAAGGCTTTATAGGTCAAAAACAGCACTTTGAATTGGGTCTGGAAACTGATCAGTAGCCAGTACAGTCAGACAAGGATCGGTGTAATAGGCTCAAATTGTCTTGCCATCCGGTAGGCAAACTGGCCGCTGAATTCTGCACCGGCTGAAGTTTCCAAACCGTTTTCAGAGGCAGCCCTACGTAGAACGCGCTGCAGTAATCTAACCTTGAGGTTACCAGAACATAGACAACCGTAGTTAGGCTATCCCTGTCCAGATACGGTCACCAGCCGAAGCTGATGGAAGGCGCTCTGGGCCACTGAGGTCACCTGAGCCTCGAGCGACAGAAAAGGATCCAGAAGGACCCCCAAGCTGCGAACCTGCTCTCTCCCCCCCCTCTCTCTGGACCATGGCTAGGCAAACTAAGGCCTGGGGGCCAAATCTAGCCCAATCGCCTCCTAAATCCGGCCGGCGGACGGTCCGGGAATCAGCGTGTTTTTACATGAGGAGAATGTGTCCTTTTATTTAAAATGCATCTCTGGGTTATTTGTGGGGCATAGGAATTCATTCATTTTACAGTGGTACCTCGCAAGATGAAATTAATTCATTCTGCGAGTTTTTTCGTCTTGCGATTTTTTTCGTCTTGCGAAGCACGGATTTTGGAAAAGCTTCAAAAATCACCAAAGTCTTCAAAAACCTCAAAAAAGGCTACCACACCACGTGCTATGAGTTGCTCCTCGAAGTCAAGTCGCAACTGCACCCCCTGAATGCACGGTTTTAAGAAAAAGGAAACAAACTTGCAAGACAAAGGAAACAAACTTGCAAGACGTTTTCGTCTTGCGAAGCAAGCCCATAGGGAAATTCGTCTTGTGAAGCAACTCAAAAAACGAAAAACTCTTTCGTCTTGCGAGTTTTTTGTCTTACGAGGCATTCGCCTTGCGAGGTACCACTGAAATTCGTTCCGGAGGTCCGTTCTTAACCTGAAACTGTTCTTAACCTGAAGCACCACTTTAGCTAATGGGGCCTCCCGCTGCCGCCGTGCGATTTCTGTTCTCATCCTGAAGCAAAGTTCTTAACCCGAGGTACTATTTCTGGGTTAGCGAATTCTGTAACCTGAAGCATATGTAGCCTGAGGTGCCACTTTATTAATTTTTCCAAAATATAGTCCGGCCCCCCACAAGGTCTGAGGGACAGTGGACCGGCCCCCTGCTGAAAAAGTTCGCTCACCCCTGCTCTGGACATTATGCAGCAACACATATGCCCCTTTTAACCAATGCACCTTGAGGAGTCGAAACGGCAAATATCGAACCACGTGACCTAACTTGTTTGCCTTTTGGGTAGAGCTTGGGAGGGTGGCGGGGAAAAGGGCGCAGAGTCCTAAGTCCTTAAAACCTTCCTCTGCCAACCTGGCTTTGGGGAAGGGGCAGGGCGCTTTGGTGTCAGAAAAACACACACACACACACACCGACCGACTGAAGGCAAGATTGAAGCATGAGCAGGCGGTGATTAAGCCCTATGGGATGGCATGACCTTGAGTCAGATGTCCTGCTGGGTTAACGTTCCGCCCCCAAAAGGTGTGGCCCCAGAGGCCCGTGACGTGCCATGACTGTCACGCAGGAACATGGGGGCAGGCTCACAGCCTCCGCATTCCCACGCCAGGGAGTTGTTGCAAGGCCCGGCGATCTCCCACTTGGACTGCGGCCAGGAATGCAACCTTGCCCGCCCAGCCCTGAGGAGCTGGGAAATCTCTCTCGCACACACACACAAAACATGCCTTTGTTGTGTGTGTGTGTGTGTGTGTGTGTATTTGGCGCACACATGTTTTCTTAATATTCCCGGGACGGCGGCCAGGAGATCGCTCAGCAGGGTGTTGTTAGACTGCAGAACTCCCTGCCACAAGAGACAGGGACAGCCGCCAATGGTTGAAGGCAGAAATGTTTCTGAAACTACAGAGCGCGGAATTTCCTCTTGTGCTCGGATCCTGGTTGCGGTATTTACGGAAGAGGCATCTGGTCGGCTGCTGCGATAGCAAGATGCTGGACTAGGTGGTCCGCATTCGGCCGGATCCAGAAGGCTCTTCTTAGGCTCTTGGCGGGAATAATGATAATAATAAAATAATAATAATATATTTATACCCGCCCATCTGGCTGGGTTCCCCCAGCCACTCTGGGCGGCTCCCAAAAGAATTAAAAGCACAATAAAACATCAGGTATTAAAAACTTCCCTAAACAGGGTTGCCTTCAGATGTCTTCTAAAAGTCAGGTACTTGTTTATTTCCTTGACATCGGATGGGAGGGCGTTCCACAGGGCGGGCGCCACCACCGAGAAGGCCCTCTGCCTGGTTCCCTGTACCTTCTTGGCTCACAGGGAGGGAACCGCCAGAAGGCCCTTGGAGCTAGACCTCAGTGTCCGAGCAGAACGATGGGGGTGGAGACGCTCCTTTAGGTATACAGGGCCGTTTAGGGCTTTCAAGGTCAGCACCAACACTTTGAATTGTGCTCGGAAACGTACTGGGAGCCAATGTAGGTCTTTCAGGACCGGTGTTAGGTGGTCTCGGCGGCCGCTCCCAGTCCCCAGTCTAGCTGCCGCATGCTGGATTAGTTGCAGTTCCCGGGTCACCTTCAAATCTGCGACATGCTGAAAAGATCCACAAAGCCTTCGATTGAGCCTTGGAAGTTTTTCCTTCGCTCCCTGCTCCTAGCAGTTCAAAAGCACGGCAAAGTGCAAGTAGATAAATAGGTACCGCTCTGGCGGGAAGGTCAACGGCGTTTCCGTGCGCTGCTCTGGTTCGCCAGAAGCGGCTTAGTCCTGCTGGCCACATGACCCGGAAGCTGGACGCCGGCTCCCTCGGCCAAGAAAGCGAGATGAGCGCCGCAACCCCAGAGTCGGCCATGACTGGACCTAATGGTCAGGGGTCCCTTTACCTTTACCTTCAAGGAAAATTGGGATCAAATGACAAACCGGGATGGTTTCTGTAAACTGGGGACTGTCCCTGGGAAACAGAGACACTTCAGAGGGTCTGCTAGGAGGATCAATAACAATACCCTCTGGGACGCAGGTGGCGCTGTGGGTTAAAGCCTCAGCGCCTAGGACTTGCCGATCGAAAGGTCGGCGGTTCGAATCCCTGCGGCGGGGTGCGCTCCCGCTGCTCAGTCCCAGCGCCTGCCAACCTAGCAGTTCGAAAGCACCTCCAGGTGCAAGTAGATAAATAGGGACCGCTTACCAGCGGGAAGGTAAACGGCGTTTCCGTGTGCGGCTCTGGCTCGCCAGAGCAGCAATGTCACGCTGGCCACGTGATCCGGAAGTGTCTCCGGACAGCGCTGGCCCCTGGCCTCTTAAGTGAGATGGGCACACAACCCCAGAGTCTGTCAAGACTGGCCCGTACGGGCAGGGGTACCTTTACCTTTACTAGATGGGTTTTCAGAGAGCTTTGGAAAGAGGAAGGGAAATCTGCCTCCCACTCGGGTTTTTTCTGTACCCCAAACACATATTTTGAAGCTTGGGGACTAGGAAACGTGCGCCCTTCTGAGTAGACATGCCCCGGGCTTCTATGTTGTGCAAGAGGCACAAATCTGAGTCACTTCCAAACCTCCAACCCCATTCCTGACCCAGCTCCCTCTTTGAGCCCTGATGATCCACCCGCCCAGTCGCCGGTCACCCAGGAAGTGTGGCTCAGTGGTTAAAGGAATCTCAGCCGCCTTGTTTCTATTCTCAGCCCTTGACAGCCTCAGCCTCCAGGAATCTCTTCCTCCTTTCTAATCCTGCGAAATTGAGATAATGAGGGCCATTATTTCGGAGGAGAGGGTGGAAGAGCCAGGGAGAGGAATTGCGGAGTCTCCAGTCACTGGGGGGGGGGGGGAGAAGAGGGGGCAGGAAAGCAGGATGGGGGCGGTGGGAGAGGAGACAGGCAGGCTGACTCATCCCCAGAAATGTTATGGGGGTGGCGAGGCCTAAGGGTGGGTTGGGTGGGGGGCAATCAACACCCACCATGAATCAGGGAGCAGCTGCCTGAGGCCAAATCAGAGCCCGCTGGTTTACTTCCGAGTAAGCCCATCCAGGAATATGCTGCTGAAACCCAAACTGCGGCCAGGGCGGATTATCGATTTGTTTTCTTTGAACGGAACTCCCTTCCAATACAGTGGTACCTCGGGTTACATACGCTTCAGGTTACAGACTCCGCTAACCCAGAAATAGGGCTTCAGGTTAAGAACTTTGCTTCAGGATGAGAACAGAAATCGGGCTCCGGCGTCGCGGCGGCAGCCGCAGGCCCCATTAGCTAAAGTGGTGCTTCAGGTTAAGAACAGTTTCAGGTTAAGTACGGACCTCCGGAACGAATTAAGTACTTAACTCGAGGTACCACTGTACCAGAAATCGGTTTCAAAAGGAGTTTGTTACCCAGTTTGTTACCATGCCCTCCAACGTTTCTCTGGGCAACTTATATAAAGACATAATAAATCACGTTTAAAAAATAAAACCGGTTCCCTACACAGGCCTGCTTTCGATGGCTTGGGAGGTCGGATAACTCCATCCCCTATAACATTTCTCCGATGAAAATAGGGATGTCCTAAGGGAAAGCTAAAAGGGACGCGGGTGGCACTGCGGGTTAAACCAGAGAGCCTAGGACTTGCCGATCAGAAGGTCGGCGGTTCGAATCCCCGCAATGATGGGGTGAGCTCCCGTTGTTCAGTCCCTGCTCCTGCCAACCTAGCAATTCGAAAGCACGTCAAAGTGCAAGTAGATAAATAGGTACCGCTCTGGTGCGAAGGTAAACAGTGTTTCCGTGCGCTGCTCTGGTTCGCCAGAAGCGGCTTAGTCCTGCTGGCCACATGACCCGGAAGCTGTACGCCAGCTCCCTCGGCCAATAAAGCGAGATGAGCGCCACAACCCCAGTCGGCCACGACTGGACCTAACGATCAGGGGTCCCTTTACCTTTAAGCGAAAGCTAAAAGGGACGTGGGTGGCGCTGTGGTCTAAAACCACCAAGCCTAGGGTTTTAGGGAGAGTCCAACTCAGGAGGAATGTTCTGCTTGACTGTGGAACGGTCGGGAATGTGGAGGTTTTTAAGCAGAGGTTGGGCGGCCATCCGCCAGGCATGCTTTAGCTGAGATTCCTGCGTTGCCGGGGTTCGACTAGATGGCCGCTGGGTGCCCCGTCCACCAGCTCTCGGATTCTATGGGACCTTGAACCTTCTGCATTCAAAGCTGAGCTGCAAACCTCCCCGGATTCAAGTGCTGGCCTGCTGTTGACTAGGTGTGCCCCCCTTTGGCCTGATCCTGCCCGGAGGCTCTTTTGACATTCTTTCCTTTAATTTAATTCTGGGCCGGGCCTTGGTGGGCTTCTGGTGATGTGTGTGTGTGTGTGTGTGTGCAGGGAGCAGATAAGTCCAGCAGCTGCCCACCCCCTTAAGCAAACACAGAAGAATGCAAACCCTGCTCTGTTTTATTATTTTACAAATCCCTGAATCACCTTTCTGCCTCGGAGGGGGATGTTGCATCCTTGCAAAACAACAGATGCAAATCGATGTAAAACACCCATTAAGCACCTTTAAGAGGAGAACAAAAAAAGCCAGGATTTAACATCCATTCAGGAAACAAAGACACTCCTTTTTTTCTTGTTTACATCTTGCCTGAAGCTAGGCAGGGTGGGGGTTTACACTCACTCCACCCCACCCCACCCCGGGGGGGGGGGGGGACGGATGACCAGTGGGGAGCACTTTCCACTGCTGACCCCCACCCTCAAAAATCCCCCTGGAATTCTGAGATGTTGTTGTTGTTTAGTCCTTTAGTCGTGTCCGACTCTTTGTGACCCCCTGGACCAGAGCACGCCAGGCCCTCCTGTCTTCCACTGCCTCCCGCAGTTTGGTCAAACTCATGTTTGTAGCTTCGAGAACACTGTATCGCCATCTCGTCCTCTGTCGTCCCCTTCTTCTTGCGCCCTCCATCTTTCCCAACATCAGGGTCTTTTCCAGGGAGTCTTCTCTTCTCAGGAGGTGGCCAAAGTATTGGAGCCTCAGCTTGAGGATCTGTCCTTCCAGTGAGCACTCAGGGCTGATTTCCTTCCGAATGGAGAGGTTGGATCTTCTTGCAGTCCATGGGACTCTCAAGAGTCTCCTCCAGCACCAGAATTCAAAAGCATCAATTCTTCAGCGATCAGCCTTCTTGATGGCCCAGCTCTCACTTCCATACATCACTACTGGGAAAACCATAGCTTTTACTATACGGATCTTTGTTGGCAAGGTGATGTCTCTGGAATTCTGAGATCAGGTGGTTCAGGGACCAAGCTGCTCAGGGTGCAAAGCAGCAAGGGTATGATGTTGGATTTGGTGTGGTGACTGGGAGCGGCCGCCGAGACCACATAACACCGGTCTTGAAAGACCTGCGTTGGCTCCCAGTACATTTCTGGGCACAACTCAAAGTGTTGGTGCTGACCTTGAAAGCCCTAAATGGCCCAGTATCTCTGAAGCAGCGTCTCCACCCCCATCGTCCAGCCCGGACATGGAGGTCCAGCTCTGAGGGCCTTCTGGCAGTTCCCTCACTGTGAGACATGAAGCTATAGGAAACAAGGCAGAGGGCCTTCTCGGTGGTGGCGCCTGCCCTGTGGAACGCCCTCCCGTCAGATGTCAAGGAAATAAACAACTATTTGACTTTTAGAAGACATCTGAAGGCAGCCCTGTTTAAAGGTAAAGGGTAAAGGGACCCCTGAACATTAGGTTCAGTCACGGACGACTCTGGGGTTGCGGCGCTCATCTCGCTTTACTTGCCGAGGGAGCCGGCGTACAGCTTCCAGGTCATGTGGCCAGCAAGACAAAGCCGCTTCTGGCGAACCAGAGCAGCGCACGGAAACGCCGTTTACCTTCCCGCCACAGTGGTACCTATTTATCTACTTGCACTTTGATGTGCTTTCGAATTGCTAGGTTGGCAGGAGCAGGGACCGAGCAACAGGAGCTCACCCCGTCATTGCGGGGATTCGAACCGCCGGCCTTCTGATCGGCCAGCCCTAGGCTCTGTGGTTTAACCCGCGCCACCCGCGTCCCTGTTTAGGGAAGTTTTTAACGACTGATGTTTTAATGTATTTTTAATCTTTTGTTGGGAGCCACCCAGAGTGGCTCGGGAAACCCAGCCAGATGGGCAGGGTATTATTATTAACAATAATAGTAATAATAATTATGAAGGTGAGGAGGAGGCAGGAGACAGAGACGCAGGAGGAAGAAACTGCCAGAACAGCCCAGGTGAGCACATCCCTTCCGCGATCCCAGGGGAAAACGGAACGGAAAAACAAACATTTGGCAATTCTCCTGGAGGAGTCCTTGCAATTAACGAATGTGCGATCGGTTATTCATCCGTCATTTTTTCGGGAGGCTGTCACACGCTGTACCTCGCCTGGCAGGCCTCTTGGCCTCCTCATCCGCTCGCCCTCCTGGAGTCTGAGTCACCAGAGTGGGTCTCACAAAGTGGAAGTCAAGGTCTGCGGAGACAAATCTTTTGCTCTTGCTTCCTTCCCTGAGTCACACGCAGAACACTTTGTTCTAAGGTGGCTTCTCCTTGCCCGTTAGCTGGGCGCACACTTCGGGCACCCGCAGCTGCTTGCTCCTTGGGAAAACTGCTTTTGTTGCATAGCCATCATCTTACAGATCTGAAAATAAGGGACCAGCAGCCTCAAAAATAAGGGATCAGCAGCCAAAATCAGGGATTTTCCGGGCACAGGTATGTTCAACTTCTGAGCCCCTCCGAGCCAAAGGCAGAAAGCCCAGCCAGCAGCCAAACGAAGCCTCATCAATAAGGGACAGCAGCAGGACATGGCGCTGGGATAAGGGACCGTCCCGCCAAATAAGGGACGCTTGACATCTATGTTTTGTTGTCGCTTCCCTCTACGGCACGGGCAGAAACTGCCATCTTGACTGCTGGACCCATGCTTGGTCTCGTCCGCTCAATCCACCGAGCCATTCAGCGGAAGTCCCTGACTTATGGAGGGTTTGAGACCCACACATTAAAGAACTGGTGGACTTGTAAAAGGGTAAAAGAGTACAGTGGTTGTTGTTGTTGTTTAGTCGTGTCCGCCTCTTTGTGACCCCCTGGACCAGAGCACGCCAGGCACTCCTGTCTTCCACTGCCTCCCGCAGTTTGGTCAAACTCATGCTGGTTGCTTCGAGAACACTCTCCAACCATCTCGTCCTCTGTCCTCCCCTTCTCCTTGTGCCCTCCATCTTTCCCAACATCAGGGTCTTTTCCAGGGAGTCTTCTCTTCTCATGAGGTGGCCAAAGTATTGGAGCCTCAGCTTCAGGATCTGCCCTTCCAGTGAGCACTCAGGGCTGGTTTCCTTAAGAATGGAGAGGTTTGATCTTCTTGAGTACAGTGGTACCTCGGGTTAAATACATAATTCGTTCTGGAGGTCCGTTCTTAACCTGAAACTGTTCTTAACCTGAAGCACCACTTTAGCTAATGAGGCCTCCTGCTGCCACCACGCCGCAGGAGCACGATTTCTGTTCTCATCCTGAAGCAAAGTTCTTAACCTGAGGTACTATTTCTGGGTTAGCAGAGTCTGTAACCTGAAGCGTATGGAACCCAAGGTACCACTGTATTGGGAAATGATCCATAATGAATTGAAAAAAACCTGTATAAATGTAAAGGTAAAGGGACCCCTGACCATTAGGTCCAGTCGCGGACGACTCTAGGGTTGTGGCGCTCATCTTGCTTTACTGGCCAAGGGAGCCGGTGTACAGCTTCTGGGTCATGTGGCCAGCATGACTAAGCCGCTTCTGGCGAACCAGAGCAGCGCACGGAAACGCCGTTTACCTTCCCGCTGCAGTGGTGCCTATTTATCTACTTGCACTTGACATGCTTTCAAACTGCTAGGTTGGCAGGAGCAGGGACCGAGCAACTGGAGCTCACCCCGTCATTGCGGGGATTCGAACCGCCGACCTTCTGATCGGCAAGTCCTAGGCTCTCTGGTTTAACCTACAGCGCCACAGTCCCGGGCGGGGTATAAATAATAAATTATTATTGTTATTGTTATTGTTATTTTATCAGTCCCAAACTTTCTGCATATGCACAAGCCTCTGAAGCCTGATTTGACACTCTGCACATCCTCAAAAGCATCCCACTCTGTCGCCTTCCTGCCCTCTCGAGAGCGGCTCTGACATCAAAAAGCAACTCCTTGCATCTCAGCCAAGCACCTGGAAGGTGCAATCGATGAAACATCTTCTTCTGCCACCCACCCGCCCAGCCGAGATGACTCGGTTCGCACGTGAACGGTGGCATATCAATGCTGGGAATAATTGGCACCTCACAAGACGCCAGCCTTATCCGTCATCTACTCCTCTGGGAGTGGAGAAGGCGTGAAATCGCTTTGGCAAATACCCTGAGGAAGTATGTTCCACTGATTAATCGCCCTGGGTGCTTCGGTTTGTTTTTTCCTTCCTCCGCCCCGCTGGTCCAGAACCGCCTTGTTAAATGACTCAACCTCTACACATCTTCCTCCTCTCTGCTAAGTGCTCTTAATGACAGAAGCCCAACCGACTTCCTGGTGTCTCGCAGGGCCAGCCCCTGTCCGGCTCATGGAGTACCTTGGGCAGGAAAAACAAAGTTGTTGACTCTCAGATTGCCCTCAAGCTTTCCAGCAGCAAAGGAGAAGGCGGCCGGGGGTGTTTTGCAATGTTTACGCCTTTTCGCCTTGCCTTAAGCTAACAAAGTTTTGTTTTTTTTTTTAATATGGGGTCCTTCTTTTTTTTAAGGGACGCGGGTGGCACTGTGGGTTAAACCACAGAGCCTAGGACTTGCCGGTCAGAAGGTCGGCGGTTCGAATCCCCGCGATGGACGGGGTGAGCTCCCGTTGCTCGGTCCCTGCTCCTGCCAACCTAGCAGTTCAGAAGGACGTCAAAGGGCAAGTAGATAAATAGGTACTGCTCCGGCGGGAAGGTGAACGGCATTTCCGTGCGCTGCTCTGGTTCGCCAGAAGCGGCTTAGTCCTGCTGGCCACATGACCCGGAAGCTGTACACCGGCTCCCTTGGCCAGTAAAGCGAGATGAGCACCGTGACCCCAGAGTCGTTCGCGACTGGACCTAATGGTCAAGGGTCCCTTTACCTTTACCTTCTTTTTTTGTATACAATTTTTAATTAAATTTTCTGTTTTACAATTTAAAGTATTCATTTTTACATCCTTAAGATATCCATGACATCCCTTCTTCTCTTTCCCTGGTTCATTTTACATATCATAAATTCCTGCATATTTTACAAAAACTACACCATTCTGTATTCCATTATTGCAGCCATGAAAACTTAATTTACACTGTTGAATTTATCTTAAGGCTTCCAGCGTTTTCAGCTATACACAGTTATTTCCTATATGTTCAATAAATGTTTTCCAATCTTCTCTAAACATATGTTCTCTTATGTTAAAGGTAAAGGTAAAGGGACCCCTGACCATTAGGTCCAGTCGTGGCCGACTTTGGGGTTGCGGCGCTCATCTCGCTTTACTGGCCGAGGGAGCCGGTGTACAGCTTCCGGGTCATGTGGTCAGCAGGACTGAGCCACTTCTGGCAAACCAGAGCAGCGCACGGAAATGCCGTTTACCTTCCCGCCGGAGCGGTACCTATTTATCTACTTGCACTTTGACGTGCTTTCGAACTGCTAGGTGGGCAGGAGCAGGGACCGAGCAATGGGAGCTCACCCCGTCACTTTTAAAGAAAAAGGGTGTCTAGCTATTCTGTGGCAGCGACCCTAACCCAGGTCTAAGGCATAGCTGTCAACTTTCCCCTTTTCTTGCGAGGAGTCCTATTCGGAATAAGGGAATTTCCCTTTAAAAAGGGGAAACATTGACAGCTATGGTCAAAGGTGCCTTTTGATGATGGGCTTCTACATCTGAGTTTCTCACGCTGCCCGGGACTCAGGAGGATGAGGGTGGTCGCAGCGCTTCTCGAACCCAGAGCCACGCCACCTCTCTCCATCCTGGCAGGAGCGCCTTGACCTCCCGGCGGCCTGTGACGTATCGCCACCTCTGGGCCGCCTGTCCCCCTCGGATGCTTCCCGCCCCATAGCCCATCCGCCGACCCAAACAATAGCTGGACGTCCTGAAGAGGGAAATAGCAGGATGTTGGATCTAGGGAACTGGTCTTTCAAGCCTGCTGTGGGTTCCTGGCAGGAAGAGCGATCTGGAGGGGGTCTTTCTCTAGAGTAAACATGGGGTGGGGTGTGTATTTACAAGGAACCGAGCGGGAGTCCCTCCTGATATCGGAATCTCCTTTCTTGCAACTTGGAAGCCGTGAGTTCGAATCCTGCCACCTGCTTAGCGACTGCAAGGCCTGGACTCTTTGGGCCACTGGGCAGATCCAGCAAGTTCCTCTCATCTTCTTCTTCTTCTTCTTCTTCTTCTTCTTCTTCTTCTTCTTCTTCTTCTTCTTCGTGCTTCCTCCCCTAAAAAAGTTGCCATTTTACAGCTCAAATCGGGAAAAAGGAATACAGTAAATGGACAAAAGTACAAAGATTCAGCGGTGCTTTTTCCGAAGAGGGCCAGATGAAGCGAAGGGCGGTGAGGGCCGACCAAAGTTGTTGACCATTTTTTTAGGATTCTACCCCAGGAAATAAATTGCCACGGGGGCTGGATTAGGCCACTGAAACGGACTTTGGACTTTAGGGGATGCGTACTCCTGTGTAACCCCAGAAAAAAACACTTCTTCTTATTATTATTATTATTATTAGGGATGCGGGTGGCGCTGTAGGTTAAACCACAGAGCCTAGGACTTGCCGATCAGAAGGTTGGCGGTTCGAATCCCCGCCACGGGGTGAACTACCGTTGCTCGGTCCCTGCTCCTGCCAACCTAGCAGTTCGAAAGACATCAAAGTGCAAGTAGATAAATAGGTACCACTCCAGTGGGAAGGTAAACGGCGTTTCCGTACGCTGCTCTGGTTCGCCAGAAGCAGCTTAGTCCTGCTGGCCACATGACCCGGAAGCTGTACACCGGCTCCCTCGGCCAATAAAGTGAGATGAGCGCCACAACCCCAGAGTCGGCCACGACTGGACCTAATGGTCAGGGGTCCCTTTACCTTTATTATTATTATTGGTAGTAGTTAAGTACCCTGTCCATCTGACTGGGTTATCCCGAAGTTCTCAACACTCTCCTTTTGTCCCTGGAGGAAAATTTCTAGGAATGGGAGTTGGGTGATTCAGCCCTGGCTGGTTTTTTTTCTCTTTTTTTGTGGGGGTGGGTGGGAATGTTAATTGCTGGGGGGCAGGCGACTTGCAGAAGGCACACCCCGTCTCCCTGAGCAGCGCCTATGGAAGGGCGAGTCGGAGCAGGAGGCGTTGGAGGGTGGGAGAGAGAGGCAGGGCAGGGGTTAAATGGGTGGGGAGCGCCAAATCTCTCCCAGCCAGTTCCTACTGGGTGGCAGCTGTTCAGAGCTCAGCCGGCAGCACCCACACCCTGTGGGCCGCGGAAGGGAGAGGGCAGAGCAAAAGGGGGTGGGGAGAAAGGGGAGAGGGAGCGTGCAGAACCCCCCACCTTCAACCCCCGCTGGCGTCTTGGAGAAAGCTCCCTTGTCTGGAAAGGGGAGAGATGCTGCCAGCCCGTGCAAGCCATAGCGGCCGCCGAGACCACATAACACCGGTCTTGAAAGACCTGCATTGGCTCCCAGTACGTTTCCGAGCACAATTCAAAGTGTTGGTGCTGATCTTTAAAGCCCTAAACGGCCCAGTATCCCTGAAGGAGCGTCTCCACCCCCATTGTCCACCCCGGACGCTGAGGTCCAGCTCCGAGGGCCTTCTGGCGGTTCCCTTCCTGCGAGAAGCAACGCTACAGGGAACCAGGCAGAGGGCCTTCTCGGTGGTGGCACCCGCCCTGTGGAACGCCCTCCCACCAGATGTCAAAGAGAAAAACAACTACCAAACTTTTAGAAGACATCTGAAGGCAGCCCTGATTAGGGAAGCTTTTAATGTTTAATAGGTTATTGTAGTTTAGTGTTTTGTTGGAAGCCGCCCAGAGTGGCTGGGGAAACCCAGCCAGATGGGTGGGGTATAAATAATAATAAATTATTATTATTATTATTATTATTATTATTATTATTATTATTAATTGTTGTTGTTGTTGTTGTTGTTGTTGTTGTGAAGTGAACGGATAAGAAAGAGGGATTTATATCTAGGATAGAGATGATAAGGGAAACCAGGAAATCGGAAGGTGCTGTAGGATTGGTGGAGGGCAATGATTTTTGTTTTTTTAGTGTTTATATTATTAACTTGTAAGATATGGATTTGTGTTTGAGTGTTTTGTGTTTTGCTATTTTTTGCTATTTTCTGTGTTGTTGTGTGGAAAACACTAATAAAATTTAGTATTTTTTTTTTAAAATGGAAAGGAACTCTGCATGTGACCCGCGACACCCTCTTTGCCACCAACGCAACAGAGAGACAGGTTCTCAGCCGCCTCTGCAGCAACCCTGGCTGGGGAAAAAGGGAAACTGAGTTCAGAGGAGAGGGAGTGGGAATATTTTGGATGGGAGAATACAAAGGCCCCTTTCAAGCCCTCCCCCCCCCCCCCAGAGAGGAATTTTGGGTGGTCTTGGTGGGGAGAGTGCTGAGTTCAGGAACCGCAGGCTGACCTTTACGGCTGTCTATTTATATCTGCCCTTCTGGTCCCATCACCTCCTGGCAAATAGAAGGGGAAGAAATGGAGGCAGTGAGAGACTTTACTTTCTTGGGCTCCATGATCACTGCAGATGGTGACAGCAGCCACGAAATTAAAAGACGCCTGCTTCTTGGGAGAAAAGCAATGACAAACCTAGACAGCATCTTAAAAAGCAGAGACATCACCTTGCCAACAAAGGTCCGTATAGTTCAAGCTATGGTTTTCCCAGTAGTGATGTATGGAAGTGAGAGCTGGACCATAAAGAAGGCTGATCGCTGAAGAATGGATGCTTTTGAATTCTGGTGCTGGAGGAGACACTTGAGAGTCCCATGGACTGCAAGAAGATCAAACCTCTCCATTCTGAGGGAAATCAGCCCTGAGTGCTCACTGGAAGGACAGATCCTGAAGCTGAGGCTCCAAGACTTTGGCCACCTCAGGAGAAGAGAAGACTCCCTGGAAAAGACCCTGATGTTGGGAAAGATGGAGGGTGCAAGGAGAAGGGGACGACAGAGGACGAGATGGTGGGACAGTGTTCTCCAAGCTACCAGCATGAGTTTGACCAAAGTGCGGGAGGCAGTGGAAGACAGGAGTGCCTGGCGTGCTTTGGTCCAGGGGGTCACGAAGAGGCGGACACGACTAAACAACAACAACAACAACAACATTTATATCTGCTGATGGCTGGGGAGAAGGAAGGTCTTGTGGCCTCTGCAGCAGAAAATCTCCTGCACCATATGGCACATCTATAGGGTGCCCTACAACCTCGCCTGCCCCCAAACCTTCTCGGGTCGGCCTTCTTGGATCGCAGGCTGGGTGCGGTAGGTGGAAGGTGAGGAAGAGAAAAGAACTGGCTGTAAAATGAACAGCCTTGGCATCTTGCCTGCGGGGAACAGGACCCGCCTAAACCCGTTGCTGGCCTGGCGGCTGGCTGCCAGTTTTGGCTGGAAGCCCCAGAGAGGCGTTTGGGTGCGCCGAGGCTCTGCTTGCCCTGAGAGGCTGACCTATACCTCTCAGGGTGCGCCTAGTTCAGTGATGCCAACCCTGACTGGCAGCTGCCGCACAGGGTTGCCGGCGGAGGCGTTGCCAGTCTTCCCTGGAGGTGCAAAGCCATTGCCCCATCGCTGCCCTTCCCTTGAAAACAAAGGTTGTAGTCCACATGACCGGGAAGACTGATTTAAACACAGAATGGCAGGATTGTAGAGTCGGAAGAGACCTCTAGGGTCATCTAGTCCAACCCCCTCCAATGCAGGAATCTTTCGTCCGGGGTAGGACTCGAACCCATGACCTCAATAGTCTCGCGCTCGACCAACAGAAGCTGCCAAAAATGCGTTCTTACCCTTGAATTACGACCCTTAAAAGCAGAGCATGAGGTTGGCGAAAAGTTTGATTTGTGTACGAAGGTGACATATGCACACAGTCCATCTAATATCGGCCGCTCTGACCGGCAGCAGCTGTCTGGGGTTTCAAGCCAGGATGTTTGCAAAAGTGGGTGCGCCGCCTATACGACCCATCCCTCAAATCAAGACTGTAGTCCTCATGGTGGAGAACAAAGGGCTGATTTATTAAACAGGGAGCTGCCTTACGCTGAGACAGTCCCACTGCCTGCACTGACTGGCAGCATCAACTAGGCAGGGTTTCCCCTGCGCCACCTGCTGGAAATCGAACCCATGCCCTGCTGCAGCCAAGTCATATTTTGGGGCGTGACTGCAGGTCTCGCTCAAACGCTGTGGCGCCTTTCCTAGAGCGACGTTTGCACTTTAATTCGGCACGTGCAAGGAAGCAGACCTAAAAGGGCCTCTGCGCATGAGAATGGCCCATCAAGCCGTCGCTACTGTGGCAGGGAGTTCCGCCGTTCAACCGTGAAGGAGGCCTGTGCATGCGCCGTCGCGAACCCCACAAAGGGGGTTGCGCTAAAGGACTGGTCCCTTCCCATTCTGACGATGCTGCAATTTCGCGGAATAAATAGCAAGGAATCAATGCTATGCGCACCTTTGACCTCTCTCTCTGCGATGCGCAAGCCCACCACCCCTTGCCAGAGCCCGGTCCTCGAACGCATTCCTCCCTGCGCCCACCGTTTCTCCCCCACAAGCGCACGGCTGCGCCTCCCCCTCTCTGTTTCCACTGCGCACACCTGGGCCCGGCCTCCCTCCTGCGCACTCCTGAATGTGGCAGCCGGCCAGCTGCCGCGGCAACCGCCGCCAGCCCGGGATGCCTCTGTGGGAACCTGGCCTGTGGCCAAATACTCCATGCGCCACCCTCCCGTCTGTGGCAGGCTGTCAAGAAAGGAGGAGAGGCCGCGGCAGAGATGTTCCCCACACACCTCTCTCCCCAAAGCTGCCGTTTGCGCCTCCGCCATGCGCCTCCAACGCCCTCCCCTCGAGGTAGGCCCTGCGCAAGTGGCGTCGGCTGCGCGTCTCCGCCTGCCCTATCTGGGGCCTGATCTGACCCCCCTCTCGCTCCTGCTCTTAATGAGGGATCTGCGCCGGGTGTGCTCCCATTCCCACTCCCTCGCGCCTGGTACTGGCTGGGCACGGCCCTGCCAGCTGCTACCAACGCCACGCCAACCGGGCGCCATGTGGGCACACCCAGGCCCGGCCTAGGCGGGCGGCAGCTTCAGAGGCTGCCCTCGCCCCGGCCCGGCGGGTCCCACGATCCGGCCTGGGCCTTCGGGGAACGAAGGAGAGCCAAAAACCCCAGTTTTGTTTGTGCCCGACGAAGCTTGTGGCTTTTCGGCGCACTCCAGCCCTGCGGGGTAAGCCCATAGAGAGAAAAAGAACATGCGCGTGAATTCGAACCCGGGTCCCCCTCGGGTCTAACTGCTGGTTGTCTGCAGGACAGCCCTGTGGGTTAGGCTGATAGAGAGAAAAAGAACGTGCGAATGAATTCGAACCCAGGTCCCGCAAGGGTCTAACCACTGGTTGGAACCACAGAATTGGAAGGGACCCAGGGTCATCTAGTCCAACCCCCTGCTACGCTCAATGTGGGGTTCGGACCCACGACCCTAAGATCAAGAGGTTTATGCTCTGTCCCGCACAGGGCCTGCAAAGCCCGTATTTTAGGGCCGGAAGACAAGCCTGGGCTGCTATGAAGCACATTGTACAGTAGAAAGTTCCTATGGGCATATGCAGAGAGCATTTTCATGTCCCTGTTTTTTTCCCTCTTCCCAAGGCTCCTGTGTCCTTCCTGTCTGTGCAAAAGGCAGGGATTCAAATGGCGACTTCCCGGAAAACATTGAGGTGCGTCCAGGAAAGCTGCACCGGTTGGATTCCTGCCTGTTTCCTCTTATTTTTGAAAAATGACCTATCTTTTTTTGGGTGTGTTTTGCCTGCAGGCGAGGAGATCAAGAAGAGATAGGATGCCCATCTTCAAATATCTGAAGGGGAAGCTTGTTTCTTGCTTCCCCAGAGGGCAGGGCCCGATCCGGTGGATTCAAATGACCAAAAAGCGAGATTCCGGCTGAAAATTAGAAGCAACTTAAAAGTTTGGCATTCTGACAGCGGAACGAACTCCCTCGGGAGGTGGCAGGTTCCCCTCCTTGGAGGTTTTGAGCAGAGTTTGGATGGGCCATCGGTCATGGATGTTTGAGCTGAGATTCCTGCATTTCAGAGGGTTGGGATGGATGGCCTTCGGAGGGTCCCGTCATAGAATCATAGAGTTGGAAGAGACCACAAGGGCCATCGAGTCCAACCCCCTGCCAAGCAGGAAACACCATCAGAGCACTCCTGACATATGGTTGTCAAGCCTCTGCTTAAAGACCTCCAAAGAAGGAGACTCCACCACACTCCTGGGCAGCAAATTCCACTGTCAAACAGCTCTTACTGTCAGGAAGTTCTTCCTAATGTTTAGGTGGAATCTTCTTTCTTGTAGTTTGGAGCCATTGCTCTGTGTCCGCTTCTCTGGAGCAGCAGAAAACAACCTTTCTCCCTCCTCTATGTGACATCCTTTTATATATTTGAACATGGCTATCATATCACCCCTTAACCTCCTCTTCTCCAGGCTAAACATGCCCAGCTCCCTTAGCCGTTCCTCATAAGGCATCGTTTCCAGGCCTTTGACCATTTGGGTTGCCCTCCTCTGGACACGTTCCAGTTTGTCAGTGTCCTTCTTGAACTGTGGTGCCCAGAACTGGACACAGTACTCCAGGTGAGGTCTGACCAGAGCAGAATACAGTGGCACTATTACTTCCCTTGATCTAGATGCTATACTCCTATTGATGCAGCCCAGAATTGCATTGGCTTTTTTAGCTGCCGCGTCACACTGTTGGCTCATGTCAAGTTTGTGGTCAACCAAGACTCCTAGATCCTTTTCACATGTACTGCTCTCAAGCCAGGTGTCACCCATCTTGTATTTGTGCCTCTCATTTTTTTTTTTGCCCAAGTGCAATACTTTACATTTCTCTCTGTTAAAATTCAACTCCACAATTCTATGAAAAAGGGCCAATTTTGCGGGGGAATTCGCAACATCTGGAAAGCGGACCCACGGAGGGCTAGCTTTGCTGTAAAGCGACAGACTCTGGAAGGTACAGAACCGTAGAATCATATAATTGTGAAATTGGAAAGGGACCACGTGGGTCATCTAGTCTGACCCTGCGCAATGCAGGGTTTTCTTTTGCCCATAGTGGGGTTTGAACCCGCAACCCTGTGATTAAGTTGCTCACGCTCTACCGACTGAGCTATCCCAGAGAATTATCGAACCGGAATGCAGGAACTGTAAAGAATCATAGGGTTGTAGAATCGGAAAGGGCCCTCCAGCGCTCATCTAGCCGAACCCGCAGGCCTGCGATGCGGGCGTAACCAAGATCCTTCCATGACCTCTTCCTGGGCCTCTTGCGAGGCTGGAAAGAGGTGCAAAAATACCACCATCTACTGTTGCCCAAGAAAGATGTCAGATTGGAAGATTGGCAGATGAAGATAATGGATTTTTCACGAACAGGAGGAGGAGTAGTACCAGGAAGAATGGATAAAATTTAAATATTATTTAACTAAATATGTTAAGATAACCTAATTGGAAAAGCTTGCAAATAATAGATAGGCTTAGGATTCAAATATGTTAGGATAAGATTTATGGTGTTTAAAGTCAAATTAGAAAGAATGAAAGATGTTAAGTGATAAGTTAATTTTTTTAAAGAAAATGAATTTTGAAAAACTGTTAAAATGATATGTCACTTAATAATGTTACCAAGATTTAAATAGGATGTATGTATGTTTGTTTGTCTGTCTGTTTGTTTTGTTTTAAATTTTTGAAAATTAATTTAAAAAATTGGGGGAAAAGAAAGAGGTCAGATTGTTTTTGTACGCCACAACTGCAGCTAGAATTTTGTTGGCCAAAAATTGGAAAGTACAAGAAGTACCGACAGTGGAGGAATGGCAGATGAAGATGATGGACTTTTGGGAGCTAGCCGACCTGACCGGAAGAGTCTGCGACCAGAAGGGGGAAGAGTATCAAGAGGAATGGAAGAAATTCAAAGGCTATTTAGCTAAATATGTTAAGATAACTTAAATAGAATTACTTGCAAGTATCAGATTGGCTTAGCATTTAAATATGGGATGTTATAGAATAATATGTTTAAAGTTCAAATGAAAAGAAAGAAAGAGGTTAAGTGACTAAGTAGATTTTATGTGAAAATAGTTTTGGAAAACTGCTATAATGATATATACGGAAACTCAGACAGGGGGATTCGAGGAAAGTCACCCAACAATGTTAACAAAAGTGGAACTATTATACTTAGGATCTATGTTTGTTTGTTTGTTTGTTTTTTGATGTTTTCTTTTTGCATTTGTTGATATCTGATATGAGGCAAACGGGAATTCTGTGTCCAGGGTCTACCAGCTGCATCTGATACACAGGATGAGACCCTCCCTGCCCGCAGACTGTCTGGCCAGAGTGGCGCATGCTCTGGTTATCTCCTGCTTGGACTACTGCCATGCGCTCTCCGTGGAGCCACCTTTGAAGGTGACCCAGAAACTACAACTAATCCAGAACACAGCAGCTAGACTGGTGACTGGGAGCAGCCGCTGAGACCACATAACACCGGTCTTGAAAGACATTGGCTCCCAGTACGTTTCCGAGCACAATTGAAAGTGTTGGTGCTGACCTTTAAAGCCCTAAACGGCCTCGGTCGGTAAACCTGAAGGTGTGTCTCCACCCCCATCATTCTGCCCAGACACGGAGGTCCAGCACTGAGGGCCTTCTGGCGGTTCCCTCCCTGCGAGAAGCCAAGCTACAGGGAACCAGGCAGAGGGCCTTCTTGGTGGTGGCGCCCGCCCTGTGGAACACCCTCCCACCAGATGTCAAAGAGAACAACAACTACCAGACTTTTAGAAGACATCTGAAGGCAGCCCTGTTTAGGGAAGCTTTTAATGTTTGATGTATTGCTGTTTTTTAATATTTGGTTGGAAGCCGCCCAGAGTGGCTGGGGAAGCCCAGCCAGATGGGCGGGGTATAAATAATAATAAATAATAATAATAATAATAATAATAATAATAATAATAATAAGATTTGGGGTTTGGGACAACCAGGCTCACACAGACCAGCAGAAAGAATGCAAATGCGCCAAGAAAGAATGCACCAAGAAAGAATGTAAATGGGTGACTTTGCGGGTCACAGGTTCTGCTTTTACGCACGAACCGCCACCTCTTCCTTTTGTCCGGCAAAACACACAGCGGATTGAGACCAAAAAGCCGGTTCTAGCCAGAGGCTGCAGGGGCCCTGGTGGGAACGAGGTTATCTAAGCCCAAGGGCAACAGGGCGCAGGATAATGTCCTTTCCGCCCCCGCGGGAAACTGCGGGCGAAGGCAGGGGGCAGTGCGAAGTTGCGCGATCGGAACAATTAGCAAAGCTGAGGGTTACTCATTAAAAGCTGGGAATAACAGGAGGGAGGAGGAAGAGGAAGGGAGGGGGCGGTAAATGTCCTTCAGAAGGCCTGCAAGGTTGGCTTTCCTGCTGGGACCTGAGCAAAAGTTTGCCCCAGGGCAGAATTCGGCCAAATGTGGCCCTCGGGACCTCTCCCCCTGGCCCCAGGAACCCTCCCCAGGACCCAGGTTCTCCGTACTGCCTCTGTGTGTTCTGGCCTGTCTAAGATGCAGTAAGAGATTTTAGTTTCTTGGGCTCCATGATCACTGCAGATGGTGACAGCAGCCACGAAATTAAAAGATGCCTGCTTCTTGGGAGAAAAGAAATGGCAAACCTGGACAGCATCTTGAAAAGCAGAGACATCACCTTGCCAACAAAGGTCCGTATAGTTAAAGCTATGATGTATGGAGTGGGACGCAGGTGGCGCTGTGGGTTAAAGCCTCAGCGCCTAGGGCTTGCCGATCGAAAGGTCGGCGGTTTGAATCCCTGCGGCGGGGTGCGCTCCCGCTGCTCGGTCCCAGCGCCTGCCAACCTAGCAGTTCAAAAGCACCTCCGGGTGCAAGTAGATAAATAGGGACCGCTTACCAGCGGGAAGGTAAACGGCGTTTCCGTGTGCGGCTCTGGCTCGCCAGAGCAGCAATGTCACGCTGGCCACGTGACCTGGAAGTGTCTCCGGACAGCGCTGGCCCCTGGCCTCTTAAGTGAGATGGGCGCACAACCCCAGAGTCTGTCAAGACTGGCCCGTACGGGCAGGGGTACCTTTACCTTTACCTTATGATGTATGGAAGTGAGAGCTGGACCATCAAGAAGGCTGATCGCCGAAGAATGGATGCTTTTGAATTCTGGTGCTGGAGGAGACTCTTGAGAGTCCCATGGACTGCAAGAAGATAAAACCTCTCCATTCGGAAGGAAATCAGCGCTGAGTGCTCCCTGGAAGGACAGATCCTGAAGCTGAGGCTCCAAGACTTTGGCCACCTCAGGAGAAGAGAAGACTCCCTGGAAAAGACCCTGATGTTAGGAAAGATGGAGGGTACGAGGAGAAGGGGACGACAGAGGATGAGATGGTTGGATAGTGTTCTTGAAGCTACCAGGATGAGTTTGACCAAACTGTGGGAGGCAGTGGAAGACAGGAGTGCCTGGCGTGCTCTGGTCCAGGGGGTCACGAAGAGTCGGACATGACTAAACGACTAAACAACAACGACCTGACTGGAAGAATCCACGACCAGAAGGAAGAGGAGATACAAGAGGATTGGAAGAAATTGAAAGAATATTTAGCTCAATATTGCGATATAAGATAAATAGAAAATTCTTGGAAATTATAAATAGGCTTAGGGGGTAGAACAAAAATATACGATAGTAAACATTAAGGATTAAAATATTAATAAAGGAGAAGAGGTTAGTAAATGAAAGGAGTTAATATTATTAGAAATACGAATTTGGAGAACTGTTATATAGGTGATATAATGAAATTCAGTTTGAGGGGATTCAAGGAAGTCAGTTACCAGTGTAATGAGAATTAGATATTTGAAGAAACAATTTTGTGTGTGTTTATTGTTGTGTAATGCGTTTGTCTTTGTTGAGTGTTTTGTTATGTCATTTTTGCGATAAATGTGGAAAAGCAATACAAAAAATTGGAGGGGGGGGAAGAATAGCGTTAGCCTTTTTTGCCGCTGCATCACCCTACGGGCTCATGGCCCACCGAGACCCCCAGATCCTGTCCACATGTCCTGCTAGTAAGCCAGGTGTCCCCCCCCCCCAGTCTTATATCTGTGCATCTGGTTCTTCCTGAATTAAGTGCAGAACCTGACACTTTGCCCCGGCTCAAATTCATATTCTGAGCTTGGGCCCGGTTCTGTGATTTGCAAAGGTAATTTTGAATCTCCGGTGGCGTTTGCTCCCCAAATCAAAAAACCGCAGATGTGTACAGCTTTCCCCTCCCCTCCCCCTTAGCTCCAAACCCAAAAGCCTCCTGTATTGTCCAGCGGCCAGGAAGCCGAAATCCTAGCCCACCCTGCGACGTCCCGGCCAAGTGCTACCCCCCCCCCGTGCCCGCAATGCACAGACGCATTCCTGCGCAAACGTGAATTTGCCAGCCTGCCGGCCTCCAAGATGATGGGACTCCTTCTCTGCAAAGAAGATAGGCCAAGCCAGAGAGGCAGGAAGCCTTAAAAGGAAAAGGAGAGGGGTGTTTTTGAGCGTGTGGGGCTTGGAAGAAGCTGCTGTTTCCAGGCCCCATCCGGCCTCCCGGCCCCCCCTGCCACCCGCCCACATTCCAGACTTCATACCTCATTAGCCGGAGAAAAGCCATCTTAGATCAGCTGGAGTGTGTGGGGAGGGGAGAGCCTGATTCCTGGAAAGATATTCTGGGTGGGGGCAGTTTGGGGCAGAAAGAGGCTCAGTCTGGATCGGGGGTTCCTTTTGTGAGTCGTGGCGCTGTGGGTTAAACCACAGAGCCTATCAGAAGGTCGGCGGTTCGAATCCCCGCAATGACGGGGTGAGCTCCTGTTGCTTGGTCCCTGCTCCTGCCAACCTAGCAGTTTGAAAGCACGTCAAAGTGCAAGTAGATAAATAGGTACCGCTCCAGCGGGAAGGTAAATGGCGTTTCTGTGCACTGCTCTGGTTCGCCAGAAGCGGCTTAGTCCTGCTGGCCACATGACCTGGAAGCTGTACGCCGGCTCCCTCGGCCAATAAAGCGAGATGAGCGCCGCAACCCCAGAGTCGGTCACGACTGGACCTAATGGTCAGGGGTCCCTTTACCTTTAACCCCCCCCTGCGAGGCAGGAGTCTTTCTCGAACCCACAACCCTGGGCTTTGGAGTCTCTGGCTTGAAAGGCTGCGTTGTTCAGGGGGCAACCTCGCCACCCTCTCCTGCCACAGCCACTGACCTAGAATCGTACAATTGCACACTTGGAAAGGGTTCCGGGGTCATCCAGTCCAACCCTCTGCGACGCAGGAATCTGCCAACACGGGTTTCGAACCCACAACCTGGAGATTTAAGAGCCTCACGCTGTGCCGGCTGAGCTATCCCAGCTATGAGGACCGTCTCACTCCTTCTCGTCCAACCTTTGTGCTGGGTTTTGGACTCCTAGGTTGAACCGGGAGAGATACCAAGGTTCAAATCGTCCCGCTCGGCCGCAAGCCCGGGAGGCGGTTGCTGTGCCTCTCGTCCCAGCCCAACCTCAGAGGGCTACCATGGAGGTTGAACGAGGACGAGTCCAGGGTTCGAATTCTCCCGCTTGGCTGGAACATGAAGCTCGCTAGGTGGCCTTGGGGGGCCAATCGCCGCCTCTCTCTCAGCCTGATCTACCTCACAGGGTTGTTGTGACGGTAACATGATGTGCAAGCACTGGGAACCACGTCACAGTTCTGGAGGAATAGGGAAAACAGGCAGGTGAGGCCTCCAATGTTTGTCATTCTGTTATCTAGAAGGTTGGTGCTTTGACGGCTCCAGGCAGCTTTCCTGCAATAGATGACCCCTAGGGCCCCCTTGAAGGGACATGGGTGGCGCTGTGGGTTAAACCACAGAGCCTAGAACTTGCCGATCAGAAGGTCGGCGGTTCGAATCCCCGCAATGACGGGGTGAGCTCCCATTGCTCGGTCCCTGCTCCTGCCAACCTAGCAGCTCAAAAGCACGTCAAAGTGCAAGTAGATAAATAGGTACCGCTCCGGGGGGAAGGTAAACAGCGTTTCTGTGTGCTGCTCTGGTTCGCGAGAAGCGGCTTAGTCCTGCTGGCCACATGACCCAGAAGCTGTACGCCGGCTCCCTCGGCCGATAAAGTGAGATGAGCGTCGCAACCCCAGAGTCGGCCACGACTGGACCTCATGGTCAGGGGTCCCTTGACCTTTAGGGCCCCCTTAAAACTACAATCCTATGATTCTAACAACATTTGAGCTCCTCTTGGATATAAAAGGTAGGCTATCCATAGAAAACTACTTTAGGTAGATGTAACCCCATTCAGAATTATTTTATTTCACGGCGACAGAACTGTGTCTAGACTCACTGAGGTCTTGGGGGGACAAACACGATCAAATTCTTCCATGTGGAGAGGGGAGAATCCTTGCTCCTGGAAACATAGCTCATCAAGGAAACTGGGCAGAGACCCTAGCTTTTGAACGCATAGGTACCCTCTGAATATATTTTCCGCGTTCCTGATTTCACAGCTCCATCTTCTTGCAAACTGCTTTGAGGGTCGTCGTCCAATTTTGCAATCGCGCGGCGAATAAATTTTACGGATCGAACAAACGAATTATTTCGTGTGGCGTTGCGGGTAGGAAAACCCTCGCTTCTGGAAATGTAGCGTGTCAAGGAGGAGGAAGGGGGGCGGGAATCTTTCTCTGGCAGCTTTGCAATTCCAAGGTGCAGAATCTGCGGTTGACAGAACTGTACGGGGACCCCAAGTGCTCATCTAGTCTAACCCCGGGCCGCCAGTTTCTTCAAACTGCGGAGGAGAGATGCAGAATTTCAGAACCTTGCTTCTGCTTTAGGTAAGTTTAGGAAAGCCGGGTTTTTCCCTGTTACCCTTATGGTTTGGCCGGCTTATGGATTCCTTGTTGTCGTTGTTTAAATAAAAAAAACCCCTAAAACACATTGACAGCAAAAAGATGTCCTTGCCTGCGTCAAGACCCACACGTGGGAAGTACAAGGGAGAAAAGGGGTGTTTTTCTTTGATGGGGGGGCCAGAGAAACTGGGGAGGAAGGAAGGGGCTTGGAAGACTGGGTCTGTTGCTGGTTATTCCTGTGGTTGCTTAGTCCCAGCTCCAATCCTGGCTCCATTGCATGCTGCAGGACCTGACCTTTAAAGAAGATGGAAAAGACCAGAGTGGATAGCTGGGTTTTTTCCTTTTTTTCCCCCTGGTGTGGGATGGAAGTGAGAGGAGGGTGAGAGAAGGAAGCAGCCGCAATGCTTCCCATAACCATTCAGAGGCTATTAATAAACTTTAAAGCAAGGAAGCTGCTTTTTTTTATTGTGTCTTTTAACGCCAGAGAATCTATTTTTTGATCACCGGCGATAAAAAGAGAGTTGGTTGGGGAGGGGAGTGTGGGGGGGGGACTGCTTGGCACCGAAAGCAGCAAAGACGACATCCTGGGTGGCGAAGGCTCAAAATAACCCACATGGTGACGTGGGGAAGGCGTCATGGCCCCCGGGAGGGAGGAGGGAAGGCGAAGAGCCGAGTTTGGATCACGGGCAGGTGGAAGAGGAGGAGAGGGGGAAGAGCAGGAGGACGGGAGGCCCCCGGCTCGCTTCCCTGCATGATAAAGGCGCGTGGCCTCGGTTTGCCCGCCTGCGAAATGGGTGCTTTGAAGAGCAGGCCAGTAGCTCACATGGTAGAGCTCCTGCTTTGCAGGCAGGAATGTCCCATGGGTAGGGCTGCACGCTGAAGAGCAAGGGGGGTGCAATGGTCTCTGCCTCAGCAGGCCAGGATTGCGGTTGATTCCTAAGACAGAAGTGCTCTTTCAGGGCTGGCAGGTGTGGGGGACTCCCTGGTCCTGAATGGGGTCACTGTGTCCCCGAAGGACCAGGTGAGCAGCCTGGGGGTCATTTTGGACTCACAGCTGTCCATGGAGGTGCAGGTCAGTTCTGTGTCCAGGGCAGCTCCATCTGGTACGCAGGAGACCCTCTCTGCCCGCAGACTGTCTCGCCAGAGCGGTGCATGCTCTGGTTATCTCCCGCTTGGACTACTGCCATGCACTCTCCGTGTGTCTACCTTTGAAAGTGACCCGGAAACTGCAACTAATTCAGATTGCGACTGCTGAACTGGTGACTGGGAGCGGCCACCAGGGCCATATAACACCGGTCCTAAAGCCTCCCAGGACATTTCCGAGCACAATTCAAAGTGTTGGTGCTGACCTTGAAAGCCCTAAATGGCCCAGTATACCTGAAGGAGCGTCTCCATCCCCATCGTTCAGCCTGGACACCTGGGTCCATCTCTCGAGGGCCTTCTGGCGGTTACCTCTCTGTGAGAAGCGAGGTTACAGGGAACCAGGCAGAGGGACTTCTCGGTGGTGGCACCTTCCCTGTGGAACGTCCTCCCGTCAGATGTCAAGAAGATGATTCCCCCCCCCCCAGACTTTTAGAAGACACTTGTACAGGGAAGTTTTTAATGTAGAGCAACAGAACTGTAGAGCTGTCATCTAGTCCAGTGTTCCCCAACCATGGGCCTCCAGCTGTTTTTGGACTACAATTCCCATCATCCTTGACCACTGGTCTTGCTAGCGAGGGATGATGGGAGTTGTAGTCCAAAAACAGCTGGAGGCCCAAGGTTGGGGAACACTGAATTCTAGTCCAAACCCATGCAGTACAGGGGTTCCTTTGCCCAATGTGGCGCTCAAACCCACGACCCTGAGATTAAGAGTCTTTTATTATTATTATTATTTGGCTGGAAGCCGCCCAGAGTGGCTGGAGAAACCCTGTCAGATAAATATGATTATTATCATCAGTGCCGGTATTGCGTACACTTGCCTACACCTAGAAAAAGCACTGGTTGTTGTTGTTATTATTATTTTCCAAATTAAACCAGCCCTGAATTCAGAACCATGAGGACTGGGATCCCGTATGAAGCTTTAGGGGGACAGGTGTAGCTGGAAGATCTGAGATCTTGCTTTATTTCCAAGGAAAAGGATGCTCGGAGTTTGCTTTGCAGGTAAGGCCGGGGTGGAAAGCTCCCAATCTGGGAACCATCGCTGAAGGTCAGTGAAGGAAATATTGAGCAACCGTACGCTACAGCAGAAGGCAGCCTTCCCATGCATCTGACTCAGCCTGGCAGCTCTGAAGCAACGTTTAACGAGCAGCGGCCTTATTGGATCGTGAAATCTAGCAGTAGCCGGGAGCTAGGCTGCGTGGGGGAAAAGAGGTCCGAAAACAGCCTTGCAAGCAAAGTTCCTAGTCCACAACTCTTTAAAATGCCGCTCCGTAATTAGTTAGATGCTGATTAAAAAACGAGTCTTGCGAGTCTTTTCCCTTTCCCCCCCTTTTTCTAAGCCGCTAATAGCCGCTTAGCCGCTAATAGCGCTAATCCGCCAATAGGGGTGCTTCGCAAGACGAAAAAACCACAAGACGAAGAGACTCGCGGAACGGATTAATTTCGTCTTGCGAGGCACCACTGTACTTCTATTTGTTGCTCCCTTTCCTGATGCCTTCCTTTGCGTTGAAAAATTCGGCGCAGTGCAAGGGTATTTTTTTGTTCTGAAAGCGTGGGCCAGAGAAACAAGTTGGGTGGTGGGCCCCAGGCTGGGGGATGCTGTGGCTTGAGAGTGGGTGGGTATGAAAGAGGCTAGGGGCTTCCAGATGGCTAGGAGGCAGAGATGAAGGCCACCCAAAGAAACTTGAGTGGGTGCGTGGAGCCTGATTTGCTGAACTACAACTCCCAAGCTCCCTTGTTATGGTATCTATCTATCTATCTATCTATCTATCTATCTATCTATCTATCTATCTACAGTGGTGCCCCGCAAGACGAATGCCTCGCAAGACGAAAAAGTCGCTAGACGAAAGAGTTTTCCGTCTTTTGAGGTGCTTCGCAAGACGAATTTCCCTATGGGCTTGCTTCGCAAGACGAAACGTCTTGCGAGTTCTTTCTCCCCCCCCCCCTTTTTCAAAGCCGCTAATAGCGCTAATCCGCTAATAGCCGTGCTTCGCAAGACGAAAAAACCGCAAGACGAAAAGACTCACGGAACGGATTAATTTCGTCTTGCGAGGCACCACTGTATCTATCTATCATCTATCTATCTATCTATCTATCTATCTATCTATCTATCTATCTATCTATCTATCTATCTCCTGCCTTTACCCCTGAGACAGGGACCCAAGACGGCTTACGGATCCAATCGGAACAGCTGAAAACATTCTTTTTTCAAGCCATTAAAAAAAGAAATGAGTAGACGACGTGGAGCTGGGTCAGAGTACAGCGGTACCTTGGTTCTCGAACGTAATCCGTTCCGGGAGTCTGTTCTGACTCCTGAAACCGTTTGAAAATCAAGGCACGGCTTCCGATTGGCGGCAGGAACTTCCTGCAGCCAATCGGAAGCCACGCCGGACATTCGGCTTCCAAAAAACGTTCACAAACCGGAATACTCACTTCCGGGTTTGCGGCATTTGGGAGCCGAGCCATTCGAGTACCAAGGTACCACTGTACAGTCATATCTGGGGTTGCGCGATTTTGGGTTGTGGTGAACCTGGAAGCACCAGAACAGGTTACGTCCGGGTTTTGGCACTTGCACATAAGCACTAAATCGCGCTTTGGACATGCGCAGAAGCGCCGAATTGCGACCATCGCATGCGCAGACGTGGCGTTGCGGTCACTGCAAGTTGTGAACGTGCTTCTTGCACGGATCATGTTCGCAACCCATGCGTCCACTGTACTGGCAAGGCAGCTGTGGCGATGGCGCTCATCTCTGGAGATGCAGGAATCTCTTGACCAGTGTGGGGCTCTGTGCTCTGAGCACCCCCAGTTGGAGGCAGCGATGATTCTGAACCCCGGTTCCTGGAAACTGCAGGAGGGTAATCCAGCCTGCAGACTTCGAAATTGGGGCATCGGGTTGGTTCCTGTGAGAAGAGGAGACTGGAATAGATGAACCACTGGCCTGAGGCAGCAGACTCTCCTTACGTTCGTATGTTAACTGGAACGGGTTCAGAGGACGACGATGGACGCAGCCAGCGATATGGCGCACAAGTGAGGAAGAGGCGAAGGAACCGTTTCCCAGAATGCTTCCGACCACGACCAGCACACAACCGGGATGCGTTAAGGCCCGGGACGGACGCATACCGCCCCCCAGGCATGTCAGCACGCAGACTGGTGGGGCAAGGGGTTAAGAAGTGGGGCTGAAGGTGTGGGGTCCTGGGTCTGGTTGAGAGTTGAAGACCACCTGCTCTCTCCAACCAGTGGAGGGGTGGTGGTGGAGAAACAGCGCTTTTCAGAAGGGGGCTTGGAGCTGCCACAGCCTCCGCGATCCTGTCCCCCAAGTTGTGCCACAACAGGAGACTTCCCCGTGCCCCAGATGGCAAGGACAGGAGAATGGCTGCCGTTGTGCAGGATGCTAGACTAGATGGGCCTCCCCCCCCGGTCCCGATCCAGCAGCCAAGCTCTTCTTAATGGCTACCAGCCGCAGAATGGTACAGCTGAAAGGGACCTCCAGGGGTCATCCAGTCCAAACCCCAATCTCAACTAAAGCAATCGTGACTGGTGGCTGTCCAACATCTGCTTAAAAAACTGAAGGAGAGGAGTTCCCCACTTTCCGAAGGAGTCTGTTCCGTTTAGCCGCCAAGCTGCTGCTGTGCTGGGTGCTGACTTCGTGGGTTTATGATTCCTTCCCGCCCGCCCCCTGCACCGTGACATGGGAGTTCATAGAATCATAGAGTTGGAAGAGACCACAGGGGCCATCGAGTCCAACCCCCTGCCAAGCAGGAAACACCACCAGAGCACTCCAGACATATGGTTGTCAAGCCTCTGCTTAAAGACCTCCAAAGAAGGAGACTCCACCACACTCCTTGGCAGCAAATTCCACTGTCGAACAGCTCTTACTGTCAGGAAGTTCTTCCTAATGTTTAGGTGGAATCTTCTTTCTTGTAGTTTGGAGCCATTGCTCCGTGTCCGCTTCTCTGGAGCAGCAGAAAACAACCTTTCTCCCTCCTCTATGTGACATCCTTTTATATATTTGAACATGGCTATCATATCCCCCCTTAACCTCCTCTTCTCCAGGCTAAACATGCCCAGCTCCCTTAGCCGTTCCTCATAAGGCATCGTTTCCAGGCCTTTGACCATTTTGGTTGCCCTCCTCTGGACACGTTCCAGTTTCTCAGTGTCCTTCTTGAACTGTGGTGCCCAGAACTGGACACAGTACTCCAGGCTCGATGCCAAGCAGGGGAGCTGGATCATTTGCCGGCCAAATAACACACCTGGCTGAGCAAGCGAGAGAAGCAGGCGGAGGTGCTGGAGGGCAGGGACATCAACACAGCTCTCCCCCAGTCCCCTGCCCTTGCTGCCACCTGGCAGCAGAGCCTTCTCTTGGTTCCTGGATGGGCCCCCCGGTTATCAAAATTATGATTAATTACCTGCCCTTCAGGGTGGCGCTGTGGTCTAAACCACAGAGCCTAGGGCTTGCTGATTGGAAGGTCGGCGGTTCAATTCACAGCGATGGGGTGAGCTCCCGTTGCTCGGTCCCTGCTCCTGCCCACCTAGCAGTTCAAAAGCACATCAAGTGCAAGTAGATCAATAGGTACCACTCCGGCGGGAAGGTAAACGGCGTTTCCGTGCGCTGCTCTGGTTTGCCAGAAGCGGCTTAGTCATGCTGGCCACATGACCCGGAAGCTGTCTGCGGACAAACGCCGGCTCCCTCGGCCTATAGAGCGAGATGAGCGCGCAACCCCAGAGTCGTCTACGACTGGACCTAACGGCCAGGGGTACCTTTACCTTTTTACCTGCGCTTCACACCCCAAGGTCCCAGGGCGGGTTACGACGATGAAAATGCAATATTAGTTTGAAAGCAACCGCGGATGTAAGCTGCATTCTAAAAGACGTCCACCCCAGGTGTCAAATGTCGGAGGCGGTATTTGAGAGCCCAAAAGTCCGCCACTGCAAATGTCCTGGCCTGTTTCTGACCTTTCCCTAAACCCACAGGCCGGTTCCTGCCTTAAAACGCTCTCAGAGTGATGCTTCCCTCCTTTCCTTGGACCCCAACAGCCGCTCGCCCCACAGCCTGCCAACGATGAGTAGCTTATAAGGCCTTTTGGGCTCACCTGGGAATTAAGTACCTGGGAGATTAGGCTTGCTGGCATGTCCAGAGGATTTTGTGGGGCGACTAGGGGGGCGGCTTTGAGGGCGAAGCTCCTCTCCTTCCTGATTTATGGAATCGTAGAGTCGGAAGGGACCATGCGGGTCATCTGGCCCAACCCTCGGCAATGTAGGAATGTGAGACTCGAACTCGTGCCCTGAGATTGAGCGCCTCGTGCTCTACCAACCGAGCTAACAAGAGCTTTCAACTGAAGCAGGTGGACAGTTTTACAAATGGCGCAAGGGCTCTTAAAGCGCAGGCAAGAATGTAAACAAGGACGAAAGTGCAGAGGGGACTTTCGCAGATTTTCTACCCGTTTTTAATTGGTCAAAAGCTAAATTGACGGGGTTTACCCAAACCATCTGCACGGACAAAGAGAAGGAGGTCCGGAGGGAAAAGAGAGACAGGGCCGTTTCCAGAAAGCAGCGGGGTATTCCTGCAACAGAGAAAGAGAGAAAACGATCGGATTAAATAGTTGGACGGGAACCCCAAAGCTCATCCAGTCCAACCCCCCAGCAATGCAGAAATCGCAGCTAAGGATTCCCTGGCAGGCGGACAAGGAGAATGAGAAGCCAAGGGGGGTGCTGAATTTGCAGCACTGAAGCGACCTTTCTGGGGTGCGAGCCTGGGCCGCATGTCTGGAGGTTCTGGACTGCCCAGATGAACAGACGCCCATTTCAGCCTCATTGATATGTCAAAGGACAGCAGAGCAAGGTATCTGGCACCAGCTGGGCTGCAGGAGTTGCCGGAAGGAAGCGTACAAGGCGCCGTCCAACCACCTTAGGGACTCCACTCCAGATTTGTGTAGGGTTCACTCCTGAGCCTTTTCTTCTCCCGAATATAATAATAATAATTTATTATACATACCCCGCCCATCCGGCTGGGTTTCCCCAGCCACTCTGGGCGGGTTCCAACAAAACACTAAAATACAATAACCTATTAAACATTAAAAGCTTCCCTAAACAGGGCTGCCTTCAGATGTCTTCTAAAAGTTTGGTAGTTATTTTTCTCTTTGACATCTGGTGGGAGGGCGTTTCACAGGGAGGGCGCCACCACCAAGAAGGCCCTCTGCCTGGTTCCCTGTAACTTGGCTTCTCGCAGGGAGGGAACCGCCAGAAGGCCCTCGGAGGTGGACCTCAGTGTCCGGGCTGGACGATGGGGGTGGAGACGCTCCTTCAGGGATACTGGGCTGTTTAGGGCTTTTAAGATCAGCACCAACACTTTGAATTGTGCTCGGAAACATCCTGGGAGCCAATGTAGGTCTTTCAGGACCAGTGTTATGTGGTCTCGGCGGCCACTCCCAGTCCCCAGTCTAGCTGCCGCATTCTGGATTAGTTGTAATATAATAATAATAATTGATTATTAGTACTCCGCCCATCTGGCTGGGTTTCCCCAGCCACTCTGGGCGGCTTCCAGAGACCAAAAATACACTAAAATGTCACACATTAAAAACTTCCCTGAACAGGGCTGCCTTAAGATGTCTTCTGAATGTCAGGTAGTTGTTTATTGCTTTGACATCTGGTGGGAGGGCGTTCCACAGGGTGGGCGCCACTACAGAGAAGGCCCTCTGCCTGGTTCCCTGTAGCTTTGCTTCTCGTAGTGAGGGAACCGCCAGAAGGCCCTCGGAGGTGGACCTCAGTGTCTGGGCTGGACGATGGGGGTGGAGACGCTCCTTCAGGGATACTGGGCCATTTAGGGCTTTCAAGGTCAGCCCCAACACTTTGAATTGTGCTTGGAAACATCCTGGGAGCCAATGTAGGTCTTTCAAGACCGGTGTTATGTGGTCTTGCCCCCAGCCACCAGTCTAGCTGCCGCATTCTGGATTAGTTGTAGTTTCTGTGCAAAAGATGGCAGTTCTGATTCCAGCAGGAGCCGGAGCTTAACGACACCTGCAGGGCGTTCCACTTTGGGCCACGCTGCTGCGAGGCTCACAAACAAAAAGGGACGTTCGCTGATGGGTACGTTGGGTGGGCGTGGGAGAAAGCGAGAGCAAGCAGGCAGCTCAGTGAGCAGGGGCTAAAGCAGAACTCTTTCGAGTCCGCGACCAAAAGGAGGAGGAGTATCAGGAAGAGCGGAATAAATTTAATGATTATTTAGTTAAATTTGTTAATTTAAACTAACTGAAAATTGCTTGCAGATACCTAATGGGCTAAGGATTTTATTTATGTTAAGTGACGAATTAATATGTTTAATTCCATAAGGTGAAGATCTAAGGATGTTAATGCTTAAGTTAAATTTCATAAAAATTGGGATTTGGGAAACCGTTAAAAGCACATGCAATGAAATTCAACCAATGGAAGCGAGGAAGTCACTTAACAAAGTTAATAACTGAAATTTTCAATAAGGCTATGATTTATGTTTGTTTGTCTTGTGTGTTTGTCTGTTTGTTTATAATATTGTGAAATCTAATAAAACATTTTTTTGGGGGGGGAAAGCAGAACTCTTTCGGTCCTCCTTGACACAGAGAGTTGGGGATAGAGTGGCCTTTCTAATACTCGGGGTCTCATCCGATGCAAAAAAAAAGAAGGCAGCAATTTCCTTTTTCAGGATGGAAGGCAGTTGAGCAAAGTCACAGAATAGCCAATTAATGCACGCTGGCTTAAGAAGGGGAGCTTGAAAGCTCACCAGATATATTTGTCCACCAGCCCTTCTGTGCCACCTAGCGGCAGGAATCTGTCTGAAGCAAGAAATCACTCTCACCGCTTTGAACCACCCTCATTGCCAGGAACTGGGGTCCTGGGAAAGCGTGGCGTAATGGTTAGAGCGTGGAATCCTCCAGACTGGATTATGGTAACACGCTCTACGTGGGGCTGCCCTTGAGACTGACCCAGAAACTCCAGCGGGTGCAGAATGCTGCGGCGAGACTCCTTACGGGGTCCTCGCTGCGAGATCACATTCACCCGGTGCTATACCAGCTGCACTGAGGGACGCAGGTGGCGCTGTGGGTTAAAGCCTCAGCGCCTAGGACTTGCCGATCGAAAGGTTGGCGGTTCGAATCCCTGCGGCGGGGTGCGCTCCCGCTGCTCGGTCCCAGCGCCTGCCAACCTAGCAGTTCGAAAGCACCTCCGGGTGCAAGTAGATAAATAGGGACCGCTTACCAGCGGGAAGGTAAACGGCGTTTCCGTGTGCGGCTCTGGCTCTGGCTCTGGCCAGAGCAGCGATGTCACGCTGGCCACGTGACCCGGAAGTGTCTCCGGACAGCGCTGGCCCCTGGCCTCTTAAGTGAGATGGGCGCACAACCCCAGAGTCTGTCAAGACTGGCCCGTACGGGCAGGGGTACCTTTACCTTTATACCAGCTGCACTGGCTCCCGGTGGGGTACGGGATCAGGTTTAAGGTGCTGGTTTTAACCTTTAAAGCCCTATGCGGTCTAGGACCCTTGTACCTATGGGACTGCCTCTCCTGGTATGTCCCACGGAGGAACCTACGATCTTCAAACAAAAACATCTTGGAGGTCCCAGGCCACAGGGAGGTTAGGCTGGCCTCAACCAGAGCCAGGGCTTTTTCGGCTGTGGTTCCAATCTGGTGGAACGCTCTGTCACAAGAGACTAGGGCCCTGCGGGACTTGACATCTTTCCGCAGGGCCTGCAGGACAGAGCTGTTCCACCAGGCCTTTGGCCAGGGCACAGCCTGACTCCCTCCTTTGGCAATTTTCACAGAACTTTGGCCCAATTGTTGCCATCAATTTGATTTGAATTACTTTTATAATGAAATGATTTTAGAACGTTGTACTATTTTATTGTTGTTAGACGCCCTGAGCCCGGCTTCGGCTAGGGAGGGCGGGATATAAAAATTTATTATTATTATTATTTGGGCTTACCCTTCTCACTCCAAAGCTTTCACGATCGCCTCGTTGGCTTCCACGCTGATCTGCGCTTCCGCCTTGGCTGCTTCATCAGAGGCGGACGCCAGCTGTGACAGGGCCTTCTCCAGGTTCGACTTGGCTGTCTGCAAACGGCGGGGGGGGGGGGACAAAAGTTGCCAGGATCAGACCCGGAAGAGGAAAAAGGTGCAACGTGACAGTTGCCGGGGAGGGCATTTCGGGCGGGGGTGATGGGGACAAAACGCTATCATCTGAACATGTCACAGGGCTTGAAAGAGTCTCTGGGTTTTTCTTTAAATGATTCGGTTCCATATAGGAATGTTTGTTCCCATTTCAGAGAAACTACTGTAGTTTTCCGTGTATAAGGCTATGTTTTTTTCCTTTAAAAATCATGCTAAAAAGTGAGGGTTGCTCAACCACCCTGGGTAAGGTAAAGGTAAAGGGACCCCTGACCGTTAGGTCCAGTCGTGGCCAACTCTGAGGTTGCGACGCTCATCTCGCTTTACTGGCCGAGGGAGCTGGCGTACAGCTTCCGGGTCATGTGGCCAGCAGGACTAAGCCGCTTCTGGCGAACCAGAGCAGTGCACGGAAACGCCGTTTACCTTCCCACCGGAGCGGTACCTATTTATCTACTTGCACTTTGACGTGCTTTCGAACTGCTAGGTTGGCAGGAGCAGGGACCGAGCAACGGGAGCTCACTCCATCGTGGGGATTCGAACCGCTGACCTTCTGATTGGCAAGCCCTAGGCTCTGTGGTTTAACCCACAAAAAAAGCTCAACAACTCTGTGCCGTCTCTCCCCATTTTCTTAAGTTTGAGTCCCTCGAAATAGGGGGGAGTCTTATACATGGGGGCGTCTTATAGACGGAAAAGTATGGTAACTTTTCAATAAAGGATATCTATAGACTTTTCCTCTGTTTGGCAGGCATATGACAGGCCAATCACATGGATGGCAATTTCCGAGGCAAGTACATCTTCATTCTCTATTTATAATGTTTGTTTTGCATTCTCTCTGCGCTGGGTCTCGTTCTGTGGCAACATCTAATTCAATGTGCTCTCTCTTGAGAATGCACTTGTGTTTTTTGAAGTAATGGCTGTGTACCCCGGTTTTTTCCTTTCCTACCGGACTGTTACTTTATAATAAAGTATACTTTTACTACAAACGCTGCTGAAAATTTCAAAAAAACAATGCACGCACAATTGTTAAGTCTTGCATGCGGTCATCCCCATGGCATCGCATCAAACTTGGAAAATATTTCACATTACAGATTAAAAGGTAAAAGGCCCCTGGATGGTTAAGTACAGTCAAAGGCGACTATGGGGTTGCGGCGCTCATCTCGCTTTTGGGACGAGAGAGCCGGTGTTTGTCCACAGACAGCTTTCCGCGTCATGTGGCCAGCAGGACTAAACCGCTTCTGGCGCATGACGAAAACCAGAGCGGAAACGCCATTTACGTTACTGATTAAGCTCACACCCGCAGGGTATACTTTGAACTAAGGTGTCAAAGTGATAAAATCCCTTCTAAAAATGGCAAACCTCCTGGGCCAGCACAAAATTGGGCTACAGATGGGGAGCAAGTCATGCTCCCATCTGTGACGTCGCTGATGCCACACACTGGACAGAAAAATGCAAAGTGTTTTCAAATTAGCAGAATCTCTGCATGACTGTGGAGCAGACTTCTGATGTTTTTAGGGATTTTAAGGATAGGCTCCAGCTGGGTATGTAAGGAAGTCTCTGGGGGAAGAGGAAAGAGAGGGTAGGTACGCCACTCACCGCAGCGTCGAGCTGATCCAACATCGCCACTTCCTCAGCAAGCAGCTGGACCGAAGAGTCTGCGTTCACCGTGATAGAGCCGCTACTAACTGCAAAATTTCAAGGAAGTCGAAAAGCAGGTGGGGGGAAACACACACAAAAGAATTAGCTGAGAGCAGGGCCATGAACCATTCTTTATTCCTTCCGTTTCAACCAAGGAACTCGAAAGATGGTGCACATAATAATAATAATTTATTTATACCCCACCCATCAGGGTGGGTTTTCCCAGCCACTCTGGGCGGCTTTCAACAGAATATTAAAATACACTAATCTATTAAACATTAAAAGCTTCCCTAAACAGGGCTGCCTTCAGAACCCACCTGAAGCCTTAATCTCCCGGCTTCAGCGAAAGGAACCCGAAGCCTCCGGAGCGCAGTGGCTATCTCTGAAGCCTTCGCAGCGCAGCGCAAGTTCCCGCTGCGCTCCGGAGGCTTCAGGTTCCTTTCGCTGAAGCCAGGAGAGTCTTGCTCTCCCGCTGTGCTCCTGCGGCTATCCCTGAAGCCTGGAGAGCGAGAGGGGTCAGTGCGCACCGACCCCTCTCGCTCTCCAGGCTTCAGCGAAAGCAACACATAGCCTCCGGAGCGCGGAGGGAGCGCTCCCTCTGCGCTTCGGAGGCTTCGCGTTGCTATCGCTGAAGCCAGGAGCCTGCATTCGCTCCATAAGACGCACACACATTTCCCCTTCATTCTTGAAGGGGAAAAAGTGCGTCCTATAGAGCGAAAAATACGGTAAGCTTTTTCTTAAGCCAAGGTACCACTGCATCTGAGTTTCTAACACGGTTTGTGGCCACAAAGGTTCACTGGGGGTCTCGCTGCAACAGACCCGAAACCAACTCCCACAACCCTGCCCCAGTTTCCAAACATACTGAAGTATTTTGTGGAAGAGCCGTCCTCGGCAAAGACCGTTACAACTCCAGGCTTCAGAACTTGCAAGGTGGGGACGTGGGCGGCCAAGATGCCGAAGGATCCGCTCAGCGTGGGGACGTCGACTTGCTTCACGTTGGCCGCATTGTAGTAAACCTGAAAAAGGGGACAGGGAGCGTGTGAGAAGAAGCAGAGAGGTCCTTTACAGACTCACCTGAGCTTGCTGGTCATTTCAAGAAGCTACCGTACTTTTTGCTCTATAAGACTCACTTTTCCCCTCCTAAAAAGTAAGGGGAAATGTGTGTGCGTCTTATGGAGCGAATGCAGGCTGCGCAGCTATCCCAGAAGCCAGAACAGCAAGAGGGATTGCTGCTTTCTGAGATTCAGAATATTTTTTTCCTTCTTTTCCTCCTCCAAAAACTAGGTGCATCTTGTGGTCTGGTGCGTCTTATAGAGTGAAAAATACGGTACTTTTCTGCATTCAGCCTTCCAGCGTATTTATACGGCTCTGCCTTTCAGTCAGCTTGGGCAGGTCGGTACTGGATCATGTTGCTGGAGGTTCCACGGCCTTCCCCCACCCCTCAGCTTGCCCTTTCTCAACATCTTCCCCAACATTTAGCTCTTCCTCCCTGTTTTTAAAAGGCTCCGCAAAGACTCTCTGGCTGCAAATTTTGTCGATTTATTTCAAAGATGTGTCTATGTTGTTATGTACTATTAAGTACATAATTAGCACAGATGATATGATAAAAGGACAAATCAATAAATAAATGCAGGAAGTCAATCGAAACAACCCAGAAGTACAGAACCACCAGATCTGCTCCGTTTCCAAGGTTCCAGTTTCAAAGCATTGAAAGCGACAGATTTTAGGCATGAACTGAATTCTAAACGGGAACCAGAGCAAGTTTGTGCAAACTTCCCTTTGATGCTTTTATATCTTTAAACTACACATGCACGTTTTTCAGAAAGGCGACAAGGCCAGAGGTTCCCCTGGCCCTCCAAGTTAACCCTTTAAATCTCCCCCTCCCATTTCAATCCGGCGACCTTGTGGACTAAGCCGCATTAACCAGGTGGCTCTGCAGGTCAACAACTCCTCCCCAAAGTTGTTGTTGAGTCGTTTAGTCGTGTCCGCCTCTTCGTGACCCCCTGGACCAGAAGACGTCAGGCACTTCTGTCTTCCACTGCCTCCTGCAGTTTGGTTAAACTCATGCTGGTAGCTTCGAGAACACTGTCCCACCATCTCGTCCATCTTGCAGTCCATGGGACTCTCAAGAGTCTCCTCCAGCACCAGAATTCAAAAGCAGCTCCTCCCCAAAGCAACCCTCTTAAATCTCCCCCCTTTTGATCTTTTCCAAAGAAGCGAATGTAATTATTCAAAGAAAGAATTATTACTATTATTATTATTATTATTATTTAAATCCTATATAATAAACAAACGAAGTCATGAGTGACCTTGTGAATTAGCAACTTGCATCAGGCTGACGAGCCACATACTACCCCCCCTCCTTACATTAACCCTTTAAACCTCATTAAATTAACCCTTTAAACCTCTTTAAATTAAAATTAAGTGGTAATATGTGGTGTGTATCTTTTCTCTTTTTTTCTCCTTTTTTGTTTGTCTTTATTGTTGTTGATCTCTTCTTTTTTATTATGTTTATCTACTGAAAATAATAAATATTATTTGAAGGGGCAAAAAAACCCCTCTTTCAATTAACCCTTTTTTCCCCCTTTTCCTTCTCCTCCTGCGATGAGGCTACATTTTAATATTTTAATGTTCCATTATTTTAATGTTGTATTTTATTTTTGTTTTTAAGTTTGTAACCATTCATCTTGTTTTTATTATTGCTTGTAAGCCGCTCTGAGCCCGGCCTTGGCTGGGGAGGGCGGGGTATAAATAAAAAATTATTATTATTATTATTAAACCTCTTTCCCCCCCCTTCCAATGAATTGACCTTGTGGACTAGCAACTTGGCAGCTTGTCACGTAGCTGGAGGTTCCACAGGCTCCCCCACTACTGCAAGTTAACCCTTTAAAGGCCAGTCTTGAAAGAACCCCCCCCCCCAAAAAAATCTCCCCCCCCCACTTTGGTTGCCATGGCGACTACCTGGGAGGGCGAGGCGAAGGTGAAGGCCATTTGGGGCTGCCCGGCAGGGGCGGCCTCGGCATAGTGCCTGGCTTGGCCCCGGGAGCCCAGGGCCCAGGCGCGGCGGGCGAGGAAGCGGCCGAGAGGGAGCATGGCGACGCCAAGGGCACAGCGGAGACCAGCAGCGGGGAAGGCAGGCGCCGGGAGAAGCCGGGGACTACAAGTCCCGGCATGCACTGCGCCGAGCGGAAGCGGAAGCCTCCCCGCGAGGCCTGACGGGAAGCTGCAGCCGGAACTTCCCAGCAGCCACCGCGCCTCCTCGTAAGCAGCTGGGGAAAAAAAAAAGCCGCGAATTTCGCACTCCATTTCCCAGAAGGCACCACCACACCGGAAGCGGATCTTTAAAAAAGGCGGCCTTCATTCTCCTCAGGCGCTGCTGCCCCCACAATGCGCTGAGAGCGCCAGGACTACATTTCCCGGCAGGCACCACACCGGAAGCAGAGCTTTAAAAAGGCGGCCTTCATTCTCCTCAGGCGGTGCTGCTCCCCCACAATGCACTGCGAGCGCCAGGACTGCATTACCCGTGATGCACCGCGCCGGCGATCAATTCTTCTCGGGCGCCACCACCCGCGCTATGCCACATGGGAACTGTAGTCCCATCCCCCGACAGACACTGCTATCGTTTGACTTCTCCCGGTTTCCCCTCTTAAAGCAAATCCCAGCTTCTGCTCGGCCTTTCCCTGAGAGGAAAAGCCTCGTTTTCCTAACTCGGGCCCATAGAGAAAACACCAGGAGCGGCTGAGGAGAAACGCCGCTCTAGCCGCTCCCCCAAACTCTCTCGTCGGCCGACCGGAAGCCGGTCCGTCGCTGCACCGCTTCCCCGCCGCCACTTCCGGCGCGGCCTACCCGTACCGCGGAGCCTCGGATGGCGGCGGCAGCAGCGAGGCTCGTCTGGGTGGCGGCGGCGGCGCTGCTGACTCTCACGGCGGCGGGGAACAAGACCTCTCCGGCCGGGGACAGCGCGGCTACGGAGGCGGCGCCGACGGCGGCCGCGACACCCGGGTCCTCTTCCTCCTCCTCTTCCTCGTCGTCTTCTGGGCTGCTGGGCCTGCATATGCCGGCGCTTCACCGGGCGCTCTACGTCATCGCCGGCGTGGCCGGCATCGGCCTCCTCTACTACCTCGGGGGCAGAGCGCTGCGGTGAGGAAGAGGAGGAGGAGGAAGAAGACCCCCCCAAAAAAGGCACTTCCGGCTCTGGACCCGGATGCGGCCCCCAGGCCCCTCCACCCGGCCCTCAGAACCTTCCCACGAAGCCACGCCCACTCCCCACCTTTCCCATTTTCTGCCTTGCTTATGATCGCAATGTAAGGTAAAGGTAAAGGTACCCCTGCCCGTACGGGCCAGTCTTGACAGACTCTGGGGTTGTGCGCCCATCTCACTTAAGAGGCCAGGGGCCAGCGCTGTCCGGAGACACTTCCGGGTCACGTGGCCAGCGTGACGAAGCTGCTCTGGCCAGAGCCAGAGCCGCACACGGAAACGCCGTTTACCTTCCCGCTGGTAAGCGGTCCCTATTTATCTACTTGCACCCGGAGGTGCTTTCGAACTGCTAGGTTGGCAGGCGCTGGGACCGAGCAGCGGGAGCGCACCCCGCCGCAGGGATTCGAACCGCCAACCTTTCGATCGGCAAGCCCTAGGCGCTGAGGCTTTAACCCACAGCGCCACCTGTGTCCCGTATGATCGCAATGGGATGTGGGTTAAACCACAGAGCCTACGGCTTGCCAATCAGAAGGTCGGCGGTTCGAATCCCCACAATGACGGGCTGAGCTCCCGTTGCTCAGTCCCAGCTCCTGCCAACCTAGCAGTTCGAAAGCACGTCAAAGTGCAAGTAGATAAATAGGTACCGCTCCGGCGGGAAGGTAAATGGCGTTTCCGTGCGCTGCTCTGGTTCGCCAGAAGCGGCTTAGTCCTGCTGGCCACATGACCCGGAAGCTGGACGCCGGCTCCCTTGGCCAGTGAAGCGAGATGAGCACTGCAACCCCAGAGTCGGCCACGACTGGACCTAATGGTCAGGGGTCCCTTTACCTTTACCTATTATCGCAATAACTGTCATCGCCCTTTAAAACCCTGGGTTGCTCGGGCGGCATATTACTAGACCCTCTGTCTCGGGGTCATGAGTTCAAGTTTGGGCAAAAAGTATTCCTGCCTTGCGGTGGGTTGGGCAAGATGACCTTCGGGGATCCCCATACCAACACTGCGGTTCCAGGATTCTTTGCTCCCCCAGAGGGAAGGGCTGTACGTTCCAGGGGTGCGCAGAAACTGTTGTTTTAGTCGTTTAGTCATGTCCGCCTCTTCGTGACGCCCTGGACCAGAGCACGCCAGGCACTCCTGTCTTCCACTGTCTCCCGCAGTTTGGCCAAACTCATGCTGGTAGCTTCGAGAACACTGTCCCACCATCTCGTCCTCCGTCGTCCCCTTCTCCTTGCGCCCTCCATCTTTCCCAGCATCAGGGTCTTTTCCAGGGAGTCTTCTCTTCTCATGAGGTGGCCAAAGTCTTGGAGCCTCAGCTTCAGGATCTGTCCTTCCAGTGAGCACACAGGGCTGATTTCATTTAGAATGAAATTTAGACCACAGCGCCAGCCGTGTCCCTAATTGAAGAGTAGACCTGCTGAAATGAAATGTCGCTAAGCCGACCACCTCCGCAAATTTCCACGGGTCTGCTCTGGGCTTGCTTAACGTCACACACAGCCCGTGATGAGCACAACCGTAGCTGAACGCAGGCCATTTTTTTGCAGGACAAGGAAGCCGCCGCGAAAAAAGTACGGGCTCCTTTCCAACTCGGAAGACCCCATGGAGATGGCCTCCCTCGAGAGCGACGAAGATACCCTGTTTGAAACTCGGAATCTGAGACGGTGAGTGCGAAGTATGAATGACCCTTGGGGTTGCGGGTGTTAGGTTGGTGACACCCAAGTCCTGCTATAGGATTATATCAAGGTTGAACAGTCAAGGATGTGTTTAACTCCCCCTACTTCTATGGGGCGTGTTCATCTGGTGAGTGTATCTTTAATACAGTGGTTCCCCGCAAGACGAATGCCTCGCAAGATGGAAAACCCGCTAGACGAAAGGGTTTTCCATTTTGGAGGTGCTTCGCAAAACGAATTTCCCTATGGTCTTGCTTCGCAAGACGAAAATGTATTGCGAGTTTTTCCGACTTTTTTTCCTTCCCCCCCCTTTTTCTAAACCGCTAAGCCGCTTATCAGCTGATCCGATAAGCCGCTAAAAGCCGCTAATAGTGCTAATAGCGCTAATCCGCTAAGCTGTCAATGGGCTTGCTTCGCAAGACGAAAAAACCGCTAGACGAAGAGAATCGCGGAATGGATTCTTTTCGTCTTGCGAGGCCCCACTGTATTCACTGGGCGGCTCCCAATCGAATATTAAAAACACAATAAAGCATTAAGCATTAAAAAGTACAGGAGATACCGGAAGGAGGCGTACAAGGAGCTATCCAACCCTCTTAGGGACTTTGGATTTGTGTAGGGTTTACTCCTGAGCCTTTAATAATAACAATAAACTGGTACCTCAAGTTTCAGACTCCACTGACCCAGAAATAGTACCTCGGGTTAAGAACTTTGCTTCAGGATGAGAACAGAAATCGTGCGGCGGTGGCGGGAGGCCCCATTAGTTAAAGTGGTACCTCAGGTTAAGAACGGACCTCCAGAACAAATTAAGTTCTTAACCTGAGGTACTACTGTAATAATAATAATAATTTTATAATTTATACCCTGTCCATCTGGCTGGGTTTCCCCAGCCACTCTGGGGGGCTCCCAACAGAACACTAAAAATAGAATAAAACTTCAGACATTAAAAACTTCCCTAAACAGGGCTGCCTTCAGATGTCTTTTAAAAGTCGGATAGTTGCTTATATTCTTATATCTGACAGGAGGGCATTCCACAGGGAGGGCGCCACCACCGAGAAGGCTCTCTGCCTGGTTCCCTGCAACCTCACTTCTCACAGTGAGGGGACCGCCCTCTTCAAGTTCACAAGGGCCGGTGCGGATATTAGCACTGTGTTCCTCAGCCCTCTTGGGCTAGGGTATTGTTTGGTCAGGGTCCTGGGAGTTCTTGTTATTTATATTAACTTCTTATCTTTACATCTTACCATGTTTTATGTGGAAATGGTTTGATTTGGTTGCGTGTTTCTGATTGCTTATTACCAACTTTCGTATGTTGCAATTGTCTATTTCTTTTTCATTCTTTAGTAAGCTGCCTTGAGCAAGGCATGGGATGGCGGCCTGCAAATAAAATTATGTATGTATATATATGTCAGGAATGATTGGTGGGTGCTAGTAGAGATAAGAGTCTGGGAATCCAGCCATATTTACAAAGATTTATTGGTTTCTTCTCGCTATATACAAGAGCTCAAAAGTCCGTCTCCATCATGGTGAGTCAGTTGCCTCGACTGAAGCAGCTTTCCGTTTCCCCCAGCATATCCATTTCCTGAGCCCAACCCCCTTCCTTCCTCTGTTACGAGAGTGGCTGGGCCCCGGAAGTGGCTCCCCCCTCTCAGATTCATTGCCTCCTGGCAGCCCTTCGTCCCCTTCCTCGTCCGAGGAAGAACAGCTGCTAATTAACGGAGCCTGATCTCTGTAAGTCCCCATTCTCTCCCCCTTCTCTGCCTCCAGTTCCCTGACAATATACATGTATTTGGAAGACTTGTCAAGGGATTGGATCAAGTCTTGTCATGAGAAGAGATTGCAGGAAGTGGCAGCCCCCAGAGGGTGAATGTGGCCTTTGTGCCAAAGGAGATGAGCTGCTCCTAGCCTAGGTTTCCAATTCCTTTATGCTCAGTGGTCAGAAGATAGGAAGGCAAGGGCCAGCTAAGTGAACCATTGCCTAGTAAAGCCAGGCTCTGCCTTGTAGATAGCTAGCTTGCAAGCAAGGTCAAGGAAGGTTTCTGAAAGCCAACACTCTTAAAAAAGATTAATTCGCCCACAAAACGGCTAAGATAACTTGATGCGAGTGATGCTGCCTTTGTTCTCTATTTAAAAATGATCCCGATTGTCACCACAGCTGGGTCTCCAAAGTGGCTTACGGCAAAATGAAACATCTGATGTGCATTGTTTAAAAGATTGAGGAATAAAAGTTTAGAAAGGTGTTTATGGTGCAGATGTAAAACTTTTACTGTTGCGCCTAATGGGTTTTCTAATGGGAAGGAGTTCCATCCAGTTTGTGTGGAAGTTTGTATGGGATAATAATAAAAATAATAATAATATACTATTAATACTACTAATTTTATTATTTATAACCTGGCCCATCTGGCTGGGTTCCCCCAGCCACTCTGGGCAGCTTCCAGCCCTTATAAAAATATAATAAAGCGTCAAACATCGAAAAAATTCCCGATACAGGGCTGCTTTCAGATGTCTTCTAAAAGTTGTGTAGTTCTTTATCTCCTTAATAATAATAATAATAATTTATCTTATGGGAGGGTGTTCCACAGGGTGGGCGCCACCACCAAGAAGGCCCTCTGCCTGGTTCCCTCTTGCTTCACTTCTCGCAACGAGGGAACCGCCAGAAAGCTGCTGGGACATCAGCTGCATCTGTATCCTAGGCTGAATCTAGAGATATATTTAAAAAGTCTGTGAAAATGCTTTTTAAAAAGTTTTAAAATATTTGCCATTAGCTCACCACGGCCACCTACTGCCACATTTGTATGATGCACTTAAAACGTCATTTTTGCAGCTGTATAGCTTAAACCACAGAGCCTAGGACTTGCCAATCAGAAGGTTGGCGGTTCGAATCCCCGCAACAGGGTGAGCTCCCGTTGCTCGGTCCCTGCTCCTGCCCACCTAGCAGTTCGAAAGCATGTCAAAGTGCAAGTAGATAAACAGGTATTGCTCCAGCGGGAAGGTAAACGGTGTTTCCGTGCGCTGCTCTGGTTCGCCAGAAGAGGCTTAGTCCTGCTGGCCACATGACCCGGAAGCTGTACGCCGGCTCCCTCGGCCAGTAAAGCGAGATGAGCGCCGCAACCCCAGAGTTGGCCACGACTGGACCTTATGGTCAGGGGTCCCTTTACCCTTTAGCTGAGTCCGTAGAGCAACTGGCAGATTCCCTGTAATTTTGCTTTCGTTTTCTAGGTGATGACGGCCTTGAAGTGACCAGAGGAGGTGGAGAGCCCCCATGAGAAGCCACTTTTATCAATTCCCTTTCTGTCGTTTCTTTTTTTTAAACTGTTACTTTAAAAAAACCTGGCGCTGCTTTTGATGCTGCTTAGCCCCACCTAACCTTCATTCCCGGGGCTTTTGGAGAGGAGAGCGGGCGTCCCCTCTTTTGCCCCGCGGCCGACGAGACGAATGTAGTGACTCTGGAGATCGAATCGCCAAGCCCTCCAGGACTGTGTTCCTTCCACATTCCTAAAAACAGGCAGGACAGGAGTTTCGGATCAGAATTCCAGCTTGGGGCAGGCGTCCCGTCGCCGGTGTAACGTCGACCTGCCGCAGCTCACGGGCCAGGAATTTCCTCTCCTTGAGAAGGAGGGGGCCATCGGCGGCGTTTGCTGCGGCTGCTCTTCTTGGGTCCAGATGTGGCAAACCGGAAACGAGATCGCCGCTGTTTAAACCCACCCCCTTTCCCCGCCACCAGCTCACCTGCCTCCGCCGCCGAGCGGGAAAACCACGCAGTTCTTCTATCCTCTCCCCGACATTGGTATCGCCTCGCCCTTTCGTGGGCTCACCTGCATCTGCGTTCCACAAACTGTTTTAGAAATAAAAGCCCCAGCAAGAACTGGTGGCGGCTCAGGGGTGCCGAAAAACCCAGTGCTGGCACTTAAGGAATTTGAAAAGGTGCGAGGGACTGGCCTGATGTCGTTGGACTCCGGTTCCCATCAACTCTGGTCGGTTTAGGATGAGGGGAACTGTAGACCCATCTGCGTTTGGATGTCCTAAAGATTCCAGACCTGTTTTTTTTTTTTTTGTTTCGTTTCTGTTCTGTTTACATCCAAGCGATGACCCAAACCTTGGGCTCATCCGCTTACAGCAGGAGGCACGGCTGCCTTCGGCTCTTCCGCAGCGTCGCAACGGATCGCTTAGCAATTGGAGAAAGCGTGTTTGCTGGTGAAGGAAAACGGCAGCCAGGAAATGCCGTTTCGACAGAACCGCCCCCTCCGTAACGGTATTGCCTAATGGTGTAGGTTGTGCCGCAGGTCAGGCTAAAAGGGGGGAACCGCGGTTATTTAAAGCTGTCGGATCTTTCCCTTCCGCGCTACTGATGAGAAGGAAGAATCATTTCCCCCTTTCCTTCCTCACCCCAGGAAGCCAATCTAGGCGATCTTTTCCCCTAAACGATTTGCAGTTCCTTCCTTTTTTCCTGCGGCATGGTATGCTACAAACAGCCTGTTTCTAAATACATCCCTGCTCAGAGTCGACCAACGCTCATAAATGTCATTTTTGCCTACTCTGGGTAGGATTAACATTGGCCGTAATAACCCAAGAGTTTTCCAAATGGGACAAACAGTCGGCGAGAAAATATGGCTTTATTGGTGGGCCGCAGGTGTCTTGGTGTCGAAACGAATCTCCTTTCCTGGGGACCAAAAGGCAAGGCAATATTTGAGAAACAGGACTGTCAGAACGAAACTGGGGCTCGCCCTTCGATTTGGGACCAGCAGTCGTGTGTTTGTGTATGGAGGGGCCTGGTAAAACAATTTTGGGAAGACAACTCGTGCAGTTTTACTCTGGTTCCCAACCTGAAAATTTCAGTTTGAGAAACAAATACGAGAACAATTATTTTATTAAAACTCTGACTGATGCATTGCGGGGATGTTATTTTCTCTTTTTCGGTAGTTCTGGAAAAATCAACCCTTCGGCTGATGCGTAATAAACATTCCATCCTCGCCTGCGTTTCTCTGCTTCAAAATTCACTATTTAAAACCGGGCATGGGCCGGGGTTACCTTGGGATGGTTTTTTGCACCCTCTTTAAGCCAGTGGCAGGGACGCAGGTGGCGCTGTGGGTTAAACCACAGAGCCTAGGACTTGCCGATCAGAAGGTCGGCAGTTCGAATCCCCGTGACGGGGTGAGCTCCCGTTGCTCGGTCCCAGCTCCTGCAAACCTAGCAATTCGAAAGCACACCAGCGCAAGTAGATAAATAGGTACCGCTCTGGCGGGAAGGTAAACAGTGTTTCCGTTCGCTGCTCTGGTTTGCCAGAAGCGGCTTAGTCCTGCTGGCCACATGACCCGGAAGCTGTACGCCGGCTCCCTCTGCCAGTAAAGCGAGATGAGCGCCGCAACCCCAGAGTCGGTCACAACTGGACCTAATGGTCAGGGGTCCCTTTACCTTTACCTTAAGCCAGTTGCAGCAAACCTTTCTTTCCTTTTTGCTTCCTTTTTATTTTTTAAAAAATTGTTTAATCATTTTTTTGATACAAACATCAACCGCAAAAGACACATACAACAAAAACCATAATAACAACAATAACACAATTTGACACTTCAGATTTGAATACACTGATATATCTACTACACCTTTTTTAAACAATATTTTCCCACCTCTCTCTCCTCCCCCTACTTCCCGCCATATCGCTTAAATATTCATTCCAGATTTCTTCATATTTATCCATTATTTTGCGTCGACATGCAATTCGGTCGTATGTAGCTAATCTGTCCATATTATCAAACCAAGTTGTCAACGGAATCTTTTTGCGGCTCATCCAATTCATAAATACAAGGTTTTTTGCTTCCAATATAGCATGGTACATGCATTTTTTTAACCCCTTGAAATCTCCCACGTTTCCGGAATATAATTTAGAATTTAATTCAGTTCCCCTACATATCAATTGCTTTTTATTGAAGGTAAAGGGACTCCTGACCGTTAGGTTCAGTCATGGCCGACTCTAGGGTTGTGGCGCTCATCTCGCTTTATTGGCCGAGGGAGCCGGCATACAGCTTCCGGGTCATGTGGCCAGCAGGACTAAGCCGCTTCTGGCGAACCAGAGCAGCGCATGGAAACGCTGTTTACCTTCCCCCCAGAGTGGTACCTATTTATCTACTTGCACTTTGACGTGCTTTCGAACTGCTAGGTTTGCAGGAGCTGGGACCGAGCAACAGGAGCTCACCCCGTCACGGGGATTCGAACCGCCGACCTTCTGATCGGCAAGTCCTAGGCTCTGTGGTTTAACCCACAGCGCCACCCGCGTCCTTCTTTTTATTACTCTTGCTATAAATATCCTCACCTCGCACCAAAATGATCTTATCATTGGGCAGTTAATCGTTTTTTGCATTTTTACTCCCACATCTCCAGCAGTTGTCTGGGGGTGGGCTGGACTAGATGACCCCTTGAGCCCCTGATGCACAAAACACAAGCACACACACTTTTCATTCAACCCCCTGCGCGTTATTTAAAAAATTAAAAAATAAACCCTGGCTGTGCTTCGCCCCGTCCCCCCTAGGCTCAAAGCTTATTCTCCCAGCTTCAAAAGGTTTGCACTAATTACCCTAATGAGGTCAGGGGAGACCTGGGATTTCTGCCATTAAAAAAGACAGGAAAGAAAAAGTGAGTGAGTGAGCGAGGGTTGGAAAGGGAGAGAGCAAGAGAGAGCAGTCTTAAATGCTGCTTTTATTACATTTTTTTAAAGCAACATCTGTCCGCGGAAAGATGGAGCCTGTCTGAATTTCTTAACGCCCCCTTTTCACGCCAAAGCTTCTTACTTTTAACCTTTTTTATATTAAAAAAAAACATTGGCAAAAGGTATATATACATCTCCGCTCCGAGAGAGCCAGACACATGCTTCTTTCCTTCCTCGGCAGAATTTCCTTTCTCCCTGTCAAACCCGCAAATCGAAACGACCCCAACCACGAAGGTGGTCAGAAATTAGTGTCAGGGTAATTGCGGAGGCTCCGCAAGGTTAATGCACCATTAGCAACCGGGTCCGTCGTAGCTAAAAGCCGGAAAGAGACAGGTTGTCAAAGGCCGGCCAGGAGATTAAAGAGCTGCCTTGTTCGTGGCTGCATCCCGTAGTGGGTGCTCTTTAAATAAGCGTGCGCTTTTGTGCAAGCGCGTACCCTAGAGAGGAAGTTGGCAACCCCCGCTTTGCGCCGACTTTATCCACCATTTACTTTATGCCCACTGCGCTGTGGGTTAAACCACAGAGCCTAGGACTTGCTGATCAGAAGGTTAACAGTTTGAATCCCCGCGACGAGGTGAGGTCCCGTTGCTCGGTCCCTGCTCCTGCCAACCTAGCAGTTCAAAAGCACACCAGGGAAAGTAGATAAATAGGTACCACTCCGGCAGGATGGTAAAGGGCGTTTCCGTGCGCTGCTCTGTTTCGCCAGAAGCGGCTTAGTCCTGCTGGCCACATGACCCGGAAGCTGCACGCCAGCTCCCTCGGCAAATAAAGCGAGATGAGCACCGCAACCCCAGAGTCGGCCACGACTGGACCCAACGGTCAGGGGTCCCTTTACCTTTACCTTAAGCTATTGATGGTAATTTGATGTCATAATGAATGGAAAATGTTGTTATATTTAAAAATATTGGAAAATTTTATATATATATATATATATATATATATATATATATATATATATATTTTTAAAAGAACCAAAGTTTGCAGCGGGTGCTGGGAATTGTAGCTATGTGAGATGGGGAGAAACTATAGTTCGTGGCCAAAGTCCAGTTTTATCTGGCCCCTATGGCAGTTTATTTCCTGCGGGTGGCACTGTGGGTTAAACCACAGAGCCTAGGACTTGCCGATCAGAAGGTCGGCGGTTCGAATCCCCGCAATGACGGGATGAGCTCCCATTGCTCGGTCCCTGCTCCTGCCAACCTAGCAGTTTGAAAGCACGTTGAAGTGCAAGTAGATAAATAGGTACCGCTCCAGCGGGAAGGTAAACGGCGTTTCCGTGCGGATGCTCTGGTTCGCCAGAAGCGGCTTAGTCCTGCTGGCCACATGACCCGGAAGCTGTACACCGGCTCCCTCGGCCAGTAAAGTGGGATGAACGCTACAACCCCAGAGTCGGCCACGATTGGACCTAACGGTCAGGGGTCCCTTTACCTTTACCTTTACCTTAAGCTATTGATGGTAATTTGATGTCATAATGAATGGAAAATGTCGTTATATTTAAAAATCTTGGAATATTTTATATATATATATATATATATATATATATATATATATATATATGAGAACCAAAGTTTTCCTGGCATTGTGCGGCCAAACCCACATGTCCAAATTCCATTTCTCTTTTATCCGGCCATTTATTTCCTTAAAAAAGCTCAACTTCCATCCTAAAAAAAGTCAACAACTTTGGTCAGCCCCCACGGCCCTTCACTTTATCAAATCTGGCCTTCTTTGGAAAAAAAAGTTTGGACACCACTGCCCTACGTTTAAAAACCGGTGTCTTCCGCCAGAACCACCCAGGAAGCATAGTTCGCAGCGGGCGCCGGGAACCGTAGCGCCAGGCGGGCGAGAAACTACAGTTCTCGTTATCTGCACTGTGGGTCTTAATTCAAGCCATTTCCTTTCCACCGCACTTTCGCCTGCGAATATTCACATGTCGTTCTCCCCCCTGCCCCCCCCGGCTGTATTTGATCTGCCGCTACCCAAAGCACAGCCCCAGGCGGAGAGATCCACAGCCTCACAGGTCGCCATAGGAACAAGAGCCTGCCGTTCTTTCGCACTCGGTCCCCCGGGGCCCCAGATCCTGCGGCGGTGTCGTAATGAGCCTGTGAAGTCGGAGCTTCGGGGGGGAAACGCGCCTGCCCCCCCGGCCTCTAACACTTTTTCATCTCCCCCCCGCAAAGTGGAATTGCACAAAGGTAAAGGTTATTAGAGTCAAATAACTTCCTGGCTGAGAGGCTAAACTGCTATTATATTCTACTTTATGCTTCTGTGCCTTTCTGGCCCAGAGACCCCGCAGCAAAATACCGTATTTTTTGCTCTGTAAGACTCACTTTTCCCCTCCGAAAAAAGTAAGGGGAAATGTGTGTGCGTCTTATGGAGCGAATGCAGGCTGCGCAGCTATCCCAGAAGCCAGAACAGCAAGAGGGATTGCTGCTTTCACTGCGCAGCGATCCCTCTTGCTGCTCTGGCTTCTGGGATTCAGAATATTTTTTTTCTTGTTTTCCTCCTCCCAAAACTAGGTGCGTCTTGTGGTCTGGTGCGTCTTATAGAGTGAAAAATACGGCAGTTCAAACGTGGGGGGCCCCAGAAACAGCGTCCACAAAAATCCTCTTTTCCCCACTTTTAAATAAAGACCTTTCGGGGGGGGGGGTTTGGAAGAGGAAATCTACCCTAGCGCTGCAAAAGGGGCGAGGCGACTTTGTGCGCTATGTTGTAGCCCCTGCCCTTGCAGGACATGCCCCACTCAGTGGAGGAGGAACTTCTGTGGAATCAGGAAGCTGGTCAGATGCCCCCCCCCCCAAATGAAGCCCCCAATTAGATCTGACTAACTGAGGAATTAGGTAGAATCCTGCCTACATGCCTGGCTGTATATCTCCTCCATTAATAGGGACTACAGTCGTGCCCCGCAAGACGAACGCCTCGCAAGACGGAAAACCTGCTAGACGAAAGGGTTTTCCGTTTTGGAGGCGCTTCGCAAAACGAATTTCCCTATGGGCTTGCTTCGCAAGACGAAAATGTCTTGCGAGTTCCTGCGGGGTTTTCCCCTCCCCCCCCCCTTTTCCTAAGCCGCTAAGCCGCTTATCTGCTTATCCACTGATAAGCCGCTTAACAGCTGATCGCTAAAAGCCGCTAAACCGCTAATAGCGCTAATCCGCTAAGCTGTCAATGGGCTTGCTTCGCAAGACGAAAAAACCGCTAGACGAAGAGCCTCACGGAACGGATTAATTTCGTCTTGCGAGGCACCACTGTAGAAACTTGTTTTTTTTTTTTCTTTAAAGGAAAAATGGACCGTCGTGGCATTGGGCTCACGTAAGGACTGCAGGATGAGGCCAGAGGGGGCCCATTTAGGCCCACATCCTGTCCTCACAACAGTGGCCAATGAGGTGCCCCGGTTGGAAGTCGGCCAGCAGGACACGAGTGCGAAAGACGCTCCCCGTAGGAGCTGTGTGCTTTTGCAAGTGACCAGCAGGATCCAACCAAACGAGCCAGTCTTGCACTTCCTAGATGCTCTCCAGAAGGCAAATTAACTCTCCAGTCCTCACAGTTTGAATGCAAACTGGGTAATGATCAGGACTAGGGCAGAGAATGAATACTGCAGTGGTATTCAAACTTAATCCGTTCCAGAAATTCCGTTCCAAAACCAAAGTGTTCCAAAACCAAGGCATAGAAAGGAATGCAAACAGATCAATCTGTTCCAGACTTTTAAAAACAACCCCTAAAACAGCAAGAGGAGAGTGCAAAATCTGGTTTGAAGCTCAACATCAAAAAAACGAAGATCGTGGCCACTGGTCCCATCACCACCTGGCAAATAGAAGGGGAAGAAATGGAGGCAGTGAGAGATTTTACTTTCTTGGGCTCCAGGATCACTGCAGATGGTGACAGCAGCCACGAAATTAAAAGCCGCCTGCTTCTTGGCAGAAAAGCAATGACAAACCTAGACAGCATGTTAAAAAGCAGAGACATCACCTTGCCAACAAAGGTCTGTATAGTTAAAGCTATGGTTTTCCCAGGAATGATGTATGGAAATGAGAGCTGGACCATAAAGAAGGCTGATCGTCGAAGAATGGATGCTTTTGAGTTATGGTGCTGGAGGAGACTCTTGAGAGTCCCATGGACTGCAAGAAGATCAAACCTCTCCATTCTGAAGGAAATCAGCCCTGAGTGCTCACTGGAAGGACAGATCCTGAAGCTGAGGCTCCAAGACTTTGGCCACCTCATGAGAAGAGAAGACTCCCTGGAAAAGACCCTGATGTTGGGAAAGATGGAGGGTACGAGGAGAAGGGGACGACAGAAGATGAGATGGTGGGACGGTGTTCTCGAAGCTGCCAGCATGAGTTTGACCAAACTGCGGGAGGCAGTGGAAGACAGGAGGGCCTGGCGTGCTCTGGTCCAGGGGGTCACGAAGAGGTGGACACGACTAAACAACTCAACAACAACATCTTAGTGTATTTTTGGTGTTTGTGGAAGCTGCCCAGTGTGGCCGGGGAAACCCAGCCAGATGGGCAGGGTACAAATAAATAATAATAATAATAATAATAATAATAATAATAATAATTATTAATGGCTTCAGATACCTATTAGGTCCATAAATAACCATATAGCATATATTGAACACAGCGACAATTTGTGTGGACAAAGGGCAGCTGGACATATAAAGGGCCCCATTACCTTCAGTAGCTTGGGGCCTCATCAAACCTAAATCCGGCCCTGGGTGCAAGGATTTTATTTTCAGGATAAACAGGTCTCTGTTCCCCCCCCCCCCACATCCAGGAGGTGTGTGGGGGGGGAGGGAAGCGGGACATTTTGGGATAAAATCAGAAACCGGGACAGCTTCTGCTATTCCAGGACTGTCCCTGGAAATTCGGAGTGAGATGCCCAGTTGTATTTTTATATTATGTTGGAAGCTGCCCAGGTTGGCTCAGGCAACCCAGACAGATAGGTGAGGTGCAAGTTGTTGTTGCTATTATTATTATTATTATTATTATTATTATTATTATTAACACTGTGCTTGGGCCTTGGGAGGGACCTCTCCCCTTTGTTGTTGTTGTTGTTGAGTCGTTTTGTCGTGTCCGACTCTTCGTGACCCCCTGGACCAGAGCACGCCAGGCACTCCTGTCTTCCACTGCCTCCTGCAGTTTGGTCAAACTCATGCTGGCAGCTTCGAGAACACTGTCCCACCATCTCGTCCTCTGTCGTCCCCTTCTCCTTGTGCCCTCCATCTTTCCCAGCATCAGGGTCTTTTCCAGGGAATCTTCTCTTCTCCTGAGGTGGCCAAAGTCTTGGAGCCTCAGCTTCAGGATCTGTCCTTCCAGTGAGCACTCAGGGCTGATTTCCTTCCGAACGGAGAGGTTTGATCTTCTTGCAGTCCATGGGACTCTCAAGAGTCTCCTCCAGCACCAGAATTCAAAAGCATCCATTCTTTGGCGATCAGTCTTCTTTATGGTCCAGCTCTCACTTCCATACATCACTACTGGGAAAACCATGGCTTGAACTATACGGACCTTTGTTGGCAAGGTAATGTCTCTGCTTTTTAAGACGCTGTCTACGTTTGTCATCGCTTTTCTCCCAAGAAGCAGGCGGCTTTTAATTTCGTGGCTTCTCTCACCATCTGCAGTGATCATGGAGCCCAAGAAAGTAAAATCTCTCACTGCCTCCATTTCTTCCCCTTCTATTTGCCAGGTGGTGACGGGACCATTACCTCCCCTTACCGTATTTGATTTTCCACCCGCGGACGAGTAAGGGAATCAGGGGCACGTGATCCAGGAGGAAACACTCTATTCCAAACCCGGCCCGTGAAAATATAACAAAGCCCCGCGGGATCGGAAGCAGCTCTTTGCCTAAGAATGGCGCTGTTATATTTAGACAAGGAAAAACGGGCAGGTCCCCGGCGGACGCGTCAGGAATACAATATTTTCTGTTTAATGATTCCATTATTGCATATAATGTCAGGACTGTGAGGTTTAATGAAGGCCAGAGGGAGTTTTCTTCTTTTTCGGGCAACACTTAAAACACAATGTATTTTTTGGGGGGGAGGGGAAGGTATGTCGAAGGAAGGGTGGTGCTAGCAGGCCTCTGGATTTTAATGGAGTCACAAATTTATTCCTGCAAAAAAAACAAAAAACAAAAAACAACAACCCCGGAAAAGAAAATAATAATCTTAAAACGAGAGATTAGGAACAAATCATCCCAAAGTGAGGGGTGCCTTGTCAGGCTGGGCTGATTGAAAGCTCTGAACTGAGCATGGGTAAAATGTTAGGCTTAGCCTTAATGAGGGTGAAAGGTAAAGGTAAAGGTAAAGGTACCCCTGCCCGTAGGGGCCAGTCTTGACAGACTCTGGGGTTGTGCGCCCATCTCACTTAAGAGGCCAGGGGCCAGCGCTGTCCGGAGAAACTTCCGGGTCACGTGGCCAGCGCGACATCACTGCTCTGGCGAGCCAGAGCCGCACACGGAAACGCCGTTTACCTTCCCGCTGGTAAGCGGTCCCTATTTATCTACTTGCACCCGGAGGTGCTTTCGAGCTGCTAGGTTGGCAGGCGCTGGGACCGAGCAGCGGGAGCGCACCCCGCCGCAGGGATTCGAACCGCCGACCTTTCGATCGGCAAGCCCTAGGCGCTGAGGCTTTAACCCACAGCGCCACCTGCGTCCCAGTGAGGGTGAAAGAGGAGAGTGCAAAATATGGTCTGAAGCTCAACATAAAAAAAAACGAAGATCATGGCCACTGATCCCTCCTAATGAGAGAATCAGCAAACGAATGAAATAAATGAACAGAAGGCCCACGCCTATCCCCAGCTGCAAATGTGGAATTTTTTTTAAAAAATATGGGGGTTCACTTATTGGTTTGTTTCTAGGTTACATCAACAGAAGTCTAGTGTCCAAATCAAAGGAAGTCATCAGGGGGTTTGGGCTGGGTGTTCATCACAGTGGTGTAGTGTGGGTTGTCAGCACCCGGGGCAAGGCAAGTAATTTGCACCCCCTAACCCATGGATTTGCGCCCCCTAACCCTAACCCCCAGATGTTGCGCCCGGTGCGGCCGGTCCCCCCTGCACCCCCCACGCTACGCCACTGGTTCATCAGTATGCGGATGATACCCAGCTCTATCTCTCTCTTAAATCAGAACCAGTGAAGGCGGTGAAGGTTCTGTGTGAGTGTCTGGAGGCGGTTGGAGGAGGGATGGCGGCTAACGGATTGAGGTTGAATCCTGACAAGACAGAAGGACTGTTTTTGGGGGACAGGAGGCGGGCGGGTGTGGAGGATTCCCTGGTCCTGAATGGGGTAACTGTGCCCCTGAAGGACCAGGTGCGCAGCCTGGGGGTCATTTTGGACTCACCGCTGTCCATGGAGGCACAGGTCAAATCCGTGTCCAGGGCAGCTGTTTACCAGCTCCATCTGGTACGTAGGCTGAGACCCTCCCTGCCTGCGGACTGCCTTGCCAGAGTGGTGCATGCTCTGGTTATCTCCCGCTTGGACTACTGCAATGCGCTCTACGTGGGGCTACCTTTGAAGGTGACCCGGAAACTGCAATTAATCCAGAATGCGGCAGCTAGACTGGGGCCTGGAAGTGGCCGCCAGGACCACATAACACCGGTCTTGAGAGATCTGCATTGGCTCCCAGTACGCTTCCGAGTACAATTCAAAGTGTTGGTGCTGACCTTTAAAGCCCTAAATGGCCCAGAATCCCTGAAGGGGCGTCTCCACCCCCATCATTCAGCCCGGACACGGAGGTCCAGCACCGAGAGCCTTCTGGTGGTTCCCTCCCTGTGAGAAGTGAGGTTATAGGGAACCAGGCAGAGGGCCTTCTCGGTGGTGGCGCCCGCCCTGTGGAACACCCTCCTACTAGAAATCAAGGAAATAAACAACTATCTGACTTTTAGCAGACATCTAAAGGCAGCTCTGTTTAGGGAAGTGTTTGATGTCGTGTTTTTAATTTTCTGTTGGGAGCCACCCAGAGTGGCTGGGGAAGCTCAGCCAGATGGCCGGGGTATAAATAAAATAATAATAATAATAATAATAATAATAATAATAATTATCCCTCTCTATTCTGCCTTGGTCAGACCACACCTGGAATCCTGTGTCCAGTTCTGGGCGCCACAGTTTCAGAAGGATATTGAGAACCAAGGTACCGCTGTAACCGCCTCTGAGGGGGGAACGAAGCGACGCACATTTTGCCGCCGCCACGCGAGAGAAAAAAGAAATGAAGGAAGGGGAAAAAACACCCCGATCCTGTCAAGCTGCTGCTTTAAAATACCACCACTCATCTCCATCTGAGTTGTTTTCCATTTGAGGGGTTGTCAGTCAGGCGCTGTCAGGCTGTCAGATATGACACGAGGCGCTCCTGGCTTGATTCGGCTGTTGCAATTCAAAGTGGATTAACTCGTCCGCTGCAGCTTCTTGCTGAGTGAGCAGGGTCCATCCAGGTCTTATTCCCCCCTACCTAAAAAAAAAAAAAATACACACCTCGCCTCCTTGCTTCACTTGGGTGCCTTTCCATTTTACGTGGTTTATTCTTCCGCTCCGCTGGCAAATCTTCAAGGAAGGTGTTGTTGGGGGGGGGGGAGGTCTCACATCAGTTCCTCAAAAACAATATTTTAAAAAGTCCCCAAAAACCTCTACTATTGGGGGGGGGGGATAGAGAGAAGTTCTGCTGCAAAAAAAAAAAAAGTTTTACGCTACAACTCCGCGCTGCAACTATGGGTGGTGTATTATTGTTTCTGTTTGTTGCTGTCTTGTGTATTTTTGTGTCTCTTTACTGTGTTTATTTTTCCCAATTTGAACTGTAAAATGGTGGTTTTCTTGAGTCAAAACGAGAGTACCCCTAAACAATTTTTTAAAAGAAAAATAAAGCTGAATCCCTGATGTGAGAATGAATGACTTGGATGTTTGTTTGCTTAATTTCCATTCTGCACCTTCATCCAATATAGAAACACAAAAATACACAACACAGCAACAAACAGGAACAATCCTGAAAGACCTTCATTGCCTCCCAAGACGTTTCCAAGCACAATTCAAAGTATTGGGGCTGACCTTGAAAGCCCTAAACGGCCCAGTAGACCTGAAGGAGCGTCTCCACCCCCAATTGTCCAGCCCGGACATCTGGGTCCATCTCCCGAGGGCCGTCTGGCGGTTCCCTCCCTGTGAGAAGCGAGGTTACAGGGAACCAGGCAGAGGGCCTTCTCAGTGGTGGCGCCCGCCCTGTGGAACGCCCTCCCACCAGATGTCAAAGAGAAAAACAACTATCTGACTTTTAGAAGACATCTGAAGGCAGTTCTGTTTGGGGAAGCTTTTAATGTTTCCTCTTTTGTCATGTTTTTAATATTATTAATATTAATTGAAATATTATGTTGGGACAGGGGGCGGGCGGGTGTGGGGACTCCCTGGTCCTGAATGGGGTAACTGTGCCCCTGAAGGACCAGGTGCGCAGTCTGGGAGTCATTTTGGACTCACAGCTGTCCATGGAAGCGCAGGTCAGTTCTGTGTCCTGGGCAGCTCCATCTGGGACGCAGGATGAGACCCTACCTGCCCGCAGACTGTCTGGCCAGAGTGGTGCATGCTCTGGTTATCTCCCGCTTGGACTACTGCCATGCGCCCTCCATGGGGCTCCCTTTGAAGGTGACCCGGAAACTACAACTAATCTAGAATGCGGCAGCTAGACTGGGGACTAGGGGCGGCCGCCGAGACCACATAACACCGGTCCTGAAAAACCTACATTGGCTCCTAGGATGTTTCTGAGCACAATTCAAAGGGTTGGTGCTGACCTTGAAAGCCCTAAACGGCCTAGTATACCTGAAGGAGAGTCTCCACTCCCATTGTCCATCCCAGACACTGAGGAGTTTCCTGACCTGTGGAATAACGCAACGTCCCACATCCCCTAACCACAGGGAAATCCCGAGAGAGTTTTGACATTATGAAGATACCATGGAAAAACAAGTTGGAGACAAGCGGCGGATCCAGACCAAATGAATGTAGTAGCGCCACCGCCAAAAAAATAATTCAAGGATATTTTTTAAGCGGAAGGGAGATAACTGGGAAATAGTGCCTTATTTTCAAGGAATCCAGGAGAGGGCAGTGTTGTATTAATCTGTCCCGCGCTGGCGGAATCCTAGTCTTTAAAGGAGTCTTTTGGAACTGCTGAAATCAAGGACTAACAAGAATTTTGGGGCTGGTGATAAACACACACACACGCACACACCCTTCCAATTATAATAATATTATTTGTTGTTGTTTAGTCGTGTAGTCGTGTCCGCCTCTTCGTGACCCCCTGGACCAGAGCATGCCAGGCCCTCCTGTCTTCCACTGCCTCCCGCAGTTTGGTCAAACTCATGCTGGTCCCTTCCAGAACACTGTCCCACCATCTCGTCCTCTGTCGTCCCCTTCTCCTTGTGCCCTCCATCTTTCCCAACATCAGGGTCTTTTCCAGGGAGTCTTCTCTTCTCATGAGGTGGCCAAAGTACTGGAGCCTCAGCTTCAGGATCTGTCCTTCCAGTGAGCACTCAGGGCTGATTTCCTTCAGAATGGAGAGGTTTAATCTTCTTGCAGTCCATGGGACTCTCAAGAGTCTCCTCCAGCACCAGAATTCAAAAGCATCCATTCTTCAGCTCTCACTTCCATACATCACTACTGGGAAAACCATCGCTTTAACTATACAGACCTTTGTTGGCAAGGTGATGTCTCTGCTTTTTAAGATGCTGTCTAGGTTTGTCATTGCTTTTCTCCCCAGAAGCAGGCATCTTTTAATTTTGTGACTGCTGTCACCATCTGCAGTGATCCTGGAGCCCAAGAAAGTAAAATCTCTCACTGCCTCCATTTCTTCCCCTTCTATTTGCCAGGAGGTGATGGGACCAGTGACCATGATCTTCGTTTTTTAACAAATAATATTATTTGTTGTTATCGGCATGCATAATCCGCTCCCCTCCCCTGCCACAAACCCAAGGAGCTCGAGGTATCGGGTTCAAGTTTCTCCTTCCCACTCTTATTTAAGCCCCACGACAAGCCTGTGAGGCGGTGACAGGCCCCAGGTCACCTTTTTTTGAAGGAAAAAAACGAACGAATTCCTATGCCCCACAAATCACCGAGAGATGCATTTTAAATAAAAGGACACATTCTACTCATGTAAAAACACGCTGATTCCTGGACCGTCCGCGGGCTGGATTGAGAAGGCGATTGGGCCGGATCCGGCCCCCGGGCCTTAGGTTGTCTACCCATGAGCTAAGCCATCAATAAAAACATTGAAAAATCCCCTTGGCGCATTGGATTGTTCAACGTTCCCAAAAAGCAAGGGTTGCTGAAAAGCTGTAATGTGACTTGGGAATTCAAAGTTCATTTTGGTTCAGTTAATATATACTGTATTTTCCCGTCTATAAGACGCCCCCCCCCACCCGTGTATAAGATGCATAAATGTATTTTTCGATCTATAAGACGCCCCCATGTATAAGACGTCCCATATTTTGGGGGACTCAGATTTAAGAAAACAGGGGGAGATGGCCCAGAGTATAAGACGTCCCCTAATTTTTGACATTATTTTTTAGGCAAAAAAACCCTAGACCTATACACGGAAAAATACGGTAATTTAGTTTTCCCTGGTAAGGAAAATGTGTGTAAAATTGCATAGCAATCATTAAAAGTGATTGCCAAGTACTCGTCCTATTATTATTATTATTATTATTATTATTATTATTTAGCATTACCTGACATTTTCAGAAGGTAAAATTAAAACCTTTCGCTTTCCCCGAAAGCAGTTTATGCATTTCTTCATCAAATGTGGACTTACCAAGTGAATCACAAAAATATTAGCGGATTTGAATTCCTCACACCCAAAACTGCATTTTTTAAGACACCACCCTGAAGACCCTTAAATGGAGGCAGTGAGAGATTTTACTTTCTTGGGCTCCATGATCACTGCAGATGATGACAGCAGCCACGAAATTAAAAGCCGCCTGCTTCTTGGGAGAAAAGCAATGACAAACCTAGACAGCATCTTAAAAAGCAGAGACATCACCTTGCCAACAAAGGTCCGTATAGTTAAAGCTCTGGTTTTCCCAGTAGTGATGTATGGAAGTGAGAACTGGACCATCAAGAAGGCTGATTGCCGAAGAATGGATGCTTTTGAATTCTGGTGCTGGAGGAGACTCTTGAGAGTCCCATGGACTGCAAGAAGATCAAACCTCTCCATTCTGAAGGAAATCAGCCCTGAGTGCTCACTGGAAGGACAGATCCTGAAGCTGAGGCTCCAAGACTTTGGCCACCTCAAGAGAAGAGAAGACTCCCTGGAAAAGACCCTGATGTTGGGAAAGATGGAGTGCACAAGGAGAAGGGGATGACAGAGGACGAGATGGTGGGATGGTGTTCTCGAAGCGACCAGCATGAGTTTGACCCAACTGCGGGAGGCAGTGGAAGACAGGAGGGCCTGGCATGCTCTGGTCCAGGGGGTCACAAAGAAGCGGACACGACTAAATGACTAAACAACAACAAGGTTTGCTCCGTAAAATCACATGCCCTGCCGGGAGAGCAGAGCCCAGGACGGAAAGTTGGCAACCCCAGATTCCTCCTGGTCCATTGCTTCTGCTATTTTGAACCCAGCCTATGACACTCTGCATGTCCCCACCTGCAACCTTTTAGGCTTCCAGTAAATTATTTTGTTTTGTTAAGGTTTAAGGTTGCTGGTAATGGTGATGAGTGATGGTTTTTGAAATTCTGCGGACAGCCTCTGAAGAGTCGGGGGCTTAAAGGGCTTGTAATGCTCTCCTGTTGTTAAAATTAATTAGGTCTCTTCTTCCAGGGCTAATCGCCGTGAAATGCTCGTAAACTCCCCGCCCTGGGTAGGATTTATTGAGGCTTTTCTGAAAACTCTTCCTTTCTCTCCCTCTTTTTCCCCCTCCTCTCTCCTCAACATACTCCCATTCCCCATATCTCCACGTCTTCTCCCTAAAACACACTTCAAGTTTCTAGCCCTCATTTATTAAACTGTGGGGTTGCGGTTCTTTGCCCCATTTATCGTGTGGCGTCGCCCTCCTGCCACTAGGGGGCAGCGCCGCCTGCGAAGCGAGAGGAAGTCGAGAAAACGCCCAGCTAGGCTGGACAGGAAGCTCCACCCTGACGACTCGCTGGTCAGGAAGAGGGGGCGGGGCTAATGGGGCGGTATTGAGCAGCAGGGGGCGGGGTCAAAGGAAAAGTGGGTGGGGCAATACTAGGGCCCTGTGAGAAGATGATGCCCCACTTCCTTTAACCCCTTGGGCTCCTTCCCACAGAATGTCCCCATAGAGGGCCTTCTCGGTGGTGGTGCCTGCCCATCAGATGTCAAAGCAATAAACAACTATCTGACTTGTAGAAGACATCCGAAGGCAGCCCTGTTTAGGGAAGCTTTTAATGTTCGATGCTTTGTTGTATTTTTAATATTTTGTTGGAAGTAGCCCAGAGTGGCTGGGGAAACCCAGTCAGATGGGCAGGGTATAAATTTATATTATTATTATTATTATTATTATTATTATTATTATTATTACCGAATTGCTGGCGCATGCCCTTCTGGCTTGCCCTCTTTATAAAGACTTGAGGAATGAGATTATCACCCCCTTTTTTGTTGTCCATTCCAGGTCGCCCAACCACTGCCCCAGTGTTCTTTCTCTTGGCAGATGAGCAGATGACAGCAAAGGTGGCAAGGTTTTTAGCTGGGGCAATCAGAATCAGGTCCACTATTGATTCAAAACCCTAAAATGTATTTTATATAATTGACTTTTTATTTCTGTTCTTTGTATATCGCATTGTTGTTTTATTGCTATGGTCAACGGCTGACGCAAATAAAGATTCATTCATTCAATATTCTTATAGAGGAGGGGGAAGGGATTCTGGGAAATATGGGCCCTCCCTCTTCCCCCCCTCCTCTCCATCTATCATAGCTAAGATCATTTCCGGACTGCAGTAAATAATAGTGCCTCTGAGCATGTCTAGAGCGCATGCACACAGCCAGCCGCTACACACCTGGCATGCACAGTACATTATCTTCCACCAATATCTCTCTTTCTCCCTCTCTTTTAAAAGGAACCCAGACCCCAAGCCCTGCTCATTTCAGGGCGAAGGATGAGGCACCTGAGAAGAATATGAGGCGCCCCATAGCGATTGCCCAGCAGCCATCTCTGAAGTACGGATGCCAACTTGCTAGCAGCGAAATTCCAGACAGTCCAGATACCCATTCTCCCTTCTTTTTAAAACAACCACCAAGTCTCTAGTCCCTATTAATTGCAGAGACGTAAATCAAAAAACAGAGCGCAGGAGGAGAGTGCAAAATATGGTCTGAAGCTCAACATAAAACCCCCCGAAGATCATGGCCTCTGGTCCCATCACCTCCTGGCAAATAGAAGGGGAAGAAATGGAGGCAGTGAGAGATTTTACTTTCTTGGGTTCCATGATCACTGCAGATGGTGACAGCAGCCACGAAATTAAGAGACATCTGCTTCTTGGGAGAAAAGCAATGACAAACCTTGACAGCATCTTAAACAGCAGAGACATCACCTTGCCAACAAAGGTCCGTATAGTTCAAGCTCTGGTTTTCCCAGTAGTGATGTATGGAAGTGAAAGCTGGACCATAAAGAAGGCTGATCGCCGAAGAATTGATGCTTTTGAATTCTGGTGCTGGAGGAGACTCTTGAGAGTCCCATGGACTGCAAGAAGATCAAACCTCTCCATTCTGAAGGAAATCAGCCCTGAGTGCTCACTGGAAGGACAGATCCTGAAGCTGAGGCTCCAGTACTTTGGCCACCTCATGAGAAGAGAAGACTCCCTGGAAAAGACCCTGATGTTGGGAAAGATGGAGGGCGCAAGGAGAAGGGGACGACGGAGGACGAGATGGTGGGACAGTGTTCTCGAAGAGACCAGCATGAGTTTGACCAAACTGCAGGAGGCGGTGGAAGACAGGAGGGCCTGGCGTGCTCTGGTCCAGGGGGTCACGAAGAGGCGGACACGACTAAACGACTAAACAACAACAAATCGAAAGGTGCCGGTGGGGTTCTACCCAATTCCACAGTTTCGCACTAGATGGGCCTTTTCGGGCTTGCTCCTGACCCATCGTAGGCAGCCTCCAGCTTTCGTTGCCCAATCCGCAGCCGGCCTCACCTTCTGCCTCCTCCTCTCCCATCTGCGAACTCCTGTCACCCAGCCCTCCTCCAGGGCTGCTCAACCTGGCGCCTGTGGACCCGCCGCCCTCTCCCTCTGTGCTGCGTGCTTTCCCTCGGATCAGGTCCTTCCTAGGCCACACCCCTATTTCCAGACCACACCCTCTTGCGAGCACGACTTCGCACCTTCCTGGGAGCATCTTCGACCTAACCAAGACATGCCCTTGCATAGCTATCGGGTCTCTCATGTGCAAAAACCTCCGGTTATTTCCCCCCGTGGTTGGAATCAGAGTGGCTCCACCCACAACTGTGCCTAGCCCCTCCCACCACCAGCTGGCGGCCCCCGGGAGATCACCCTCCAAGGGAACCCGGCCCTCGTGCCGGGAGAGGGCTCCACCAGTATCTCCATCATCGTGGTAGCCTTGTAAATCCTGCCGTTTTCGACCTAAAATCTACCTCCAAATCGCTGCTTGCGGTTTGTTTTATCTTCCTTCCTTACTACACTGTCCTGCCCCCCCCTTCCTGGGCTTTGTTGGCAAGCCTCTCCCCCCCCACAAAGACCTGACCCCCCGCACCTCTGGCCAGCCCAAGCCGTCCCTTCTGGACGCAAACTCTTGACCGCAACTCCTTCATCCTCTGACCTCCTCCGTGACCTGCCACGTTCCCCGGCCACAGGACCTCAGCAACAGCTGCCAATCCGGCCTTAAATCTGCCACGGGCTTTCATGTTACGGAGAAGCCTTTACAGAAACACACACACACACACACACACACACACACACACACGGTGGGGATATTTGTGAACTCCTGACTTTTGCAAAACCGCAGCCTTCTCGACATCTCGCTCGCCGAACAGCCGGTCTATCTTCCTTGGCATGTCTGATTTGGCATTTTCCTCCCAATCCCCTTTTGTAAAGATTTTTCTGTATCCCCCATTTCATTTTGCAATGTAAAACAGAGAGAACCGTTCTAAAACTGAAAGATGCAAAGCAGGACAACAGGCCCATGAAGACAACTGTGCAGGGGTTAAAATAGCAAAGTCCGACAATCGTATTCCCGAACGCCTTGGTTCTCGGACGTTTTGGATCCCAAATGCCGCAAACCAGGAAGTGAGCGTTCTGGTTTGCGAACGTTTTTGGAACCCGAACGTCCGAAGGGGCTTCCGCGACTTCCAATTGGCTGTAGGAGCTTCCTGCAGACAATCAGAAGCCGCGCTTTGGTTTCTGAACGTTTTGGAAGTTGAACGGACTTCCGGAACGGGTTCCGTTCGACTTACGAGGTACGACTTTATCAGCTTTGCTTTTATTATCTATCAGGTCTAGCTCAAGATTTGCAAGGCTGAAGTTGAAGGTTTTCTGGAAAAGGATGGCTCTTGTATATTTATAATAAAAGAACGCCAAATCATATAAAAGATGCCTGGAAGGTCTAGTCCCAGTCAAAATCTCAAATTACCCATGGTTTTCTCCGTCACAACTCTATTCCAGAGTGCATGTTATCAAGCGCCCAGTCTCAGACCTTGAACTGTTTTCTATCGAGTTGCAATTCCGCATTTGAGCTGCCAATATCGTATATACCGTATTTTTTGCTTTATAAGACTCACTTTTTCCCTCCTAAAAAGTAAGGGATAATGTGTGTGCGTCTTATGGAGCGAATGTGGGCTGCGCAGCTATCCCAGAAGCCAGAACAGCAAGAGGGATTGCTGCTTTCGCTGCACAGCGATCCCTCTTGCTGTTCTGGCTTCTGAGATTCAGAATATTTTTTTTCTTGTTTTCCTCCTCCAAAAACTAGGTGCATCTTCTGGTCTGGTGTGTCTTATAGAGCAAAAAATATGGTACCATAATTCTTTTGACAATACATATTCATTAATGCCATCAAAAACGTTCAGTCGCATTAATTTTAGACGCCAAATTTTGGACGTTTGTGAACTCCCGGCTTTGCGAAATCGCAGCCTCCTCTCCTCTTACTTGGAAACCGCCAAACTTTGGCAAATCAGACATGATTTGGCCTTTTCCGACTGAGATTTTTGCGGTTATGCCTGTGACTGTCTTTCAGAGTGGTGCCTTCTCCCCACTTCCCAGTTCCATCTGTGGGGAGGACCCACAAAGAAACACCCCCCCTCTGGATATTTATTCTTTAAAATGATGTTTGTGTGTCTGTGTGCGAGAGAGAAATCTGTTGCTTATTTGGCACCAAGGTTTGGAGCGACAGACAGGACTCCCTGGTCCTGAATGGGGTTACTGTGCCCCCGAAGGACCAGGTGCGCAGCCTGGGGGTCATTTTGGACTCACAGCTGTCCATGGAGGTGCAGGTCAATTCTGTGTCCAGGGCAGCTCCATCTGGTATGCAGGATGAGACCCTCCCTGCTTGCGCACTGTCTCTCCAGAGTGGTCCATGCTCTGGTTATCTCCCGCTTGGACTACTGCAATGCGCTGTCCGTGGTGCTACCTTTGAAGGTGACGCGAAAACTACAACTAATCCAGAATGCGGCAGCCAGACTGGTGACTGGGACTGGCCACCAAGACCATATAACACCAGTCCTGAAAGACCTACATTGGCTCCCAGGACGTTTCCGAGCACAATTCAAAGTGTTGGTGCTGACCTTGAAAGCCCAAAATAGCCTCGGCCCAGTATCCCTGAAGGAGCGTCTCCACCCCCATTGTCCAGCCTGGACACTGAGGTCCATCTCCTGAGGGTCTTCTGGCGGTTCCCTCCCTGTGAGAACTGAGGTTGCAGGGAACCAGGCAGAGGGCCTTCTGGGTGGTGGCGCCCGCCCTGTGGAACGCCCTCCCATCAGATGTCAAGGAAATAAACAACTATCTGAATTTTAGAAGACATTTGAAGGCAGCCCTGTTTAGGGAAGCTTTTAATGTTTGATGTTTTCAATATTCTGTTGGGAGCCACCCAGAGTGGCTGGGGAAACCCAGCCAGATGAGCAGGCTATAAAGAATAAATTGTTATTGTTATTGTTATTGTTGTTTTGTTGTTGTTGTTATTGTTGTTGTTGTTATTATTGTTATTGTCGTCATTACCCTGGCTAGGAGCCATCGATAATCCTCTCCTCCTCCATGAATCTGTCCAATCCTCTTTTAAAACCATCTGACTTGGGGGCCATCACTGCCTCCCGGGGGCCTGACGCCAATCGTGGGCGGGGCCAGAGGGGAAAGGGTGGCGTGTCACACAATACCATGTTCACCTTGCCGCAATAGGCAAGCTTCGACTCACAAATCCTCTCTCTAGGCAAACGGAAGCGGTGATCAGAATTCAAGGACAGGCATGAAAACCCAAAGCGAGGACCGGCGAGGGGGCGTGGCCTACAGGAGAGCGCCGAGGGCCGTCTAGAGAGGCCTGGAGGGCCACATCCGGTCCCTGGTCCAGAGGTACCCCAGTCCTGGTCCAGGCAAAATCGAAAATTGATGCATCAAAGCAACAAAGTCCTTTCCAGTGTGTCCCAGTCAGGTGATTGTGGAAACCAATTTGCATATGCAAAGATTTTAAAAAACCCATTCCCCCTCCCTTTACATACATTAAAGGCAAAACCTTTCTACCTTGCAAAAAATAAAATAAAATAAAAATAAAAATTTGCCCAGAAAGTGTGTTTTTCCTCAATCCCCAAAAGGATGGCTTCTTTAGAAAGATACACCAGAATCAACAACAAATGACTTTCTCCGAAAATAATCTGACAGCAAAATGAGCTACCCCCCCCCTTTCTCCGCAAAATTATCATCCTTCCATGGTCATCTCCTCACACCCCTCCCTTTTTCTTCTCCTTTTTTTGCAACGAAAAGGTAATTTCCATCTCCGTAACCTCTTCCGGGACCTTTTCTTAGCTGTGTCCCCCCCCCCCTTCTCTAGTCGGATGCTTTTGCCAAAAAATATAAATATATATCCATCCGTTTTTCTTTGCTGTAAGGTCTGGAGAGGGGGGGGGCACCAGTAATGCGGCAAGCGATGAGTTTGATTCTCTAATCCTGCAATTGTCCCCTCATCGGTCTTACATCTCTTTCCAAAGCTCTCCATAATAGATTTAATTTTTAAATAAATCTCCGGAAGGTTATTATCGGATATTTTGGCTTTTAATTAAAAACTATAAACTTGCTTGGAAGCTGGGGGTGTGAAGTGAGGGTGGGGGAAAAAAGAGAGGTTTCTGCAGGCTTTGGTAGACCTGCAAAAACATCTCTTTCAAGCTAAATGGGGCCTTTTCCTCTGTGTTTTTTTACTCCAGATGAGGATTTAACTCAGAACGCGCCTATATATCCTGCAGTTTTCATGCATGAAGTTGGATTTGGTTTAAGAGAGAGGTGGACACAAAGCGTTACGGATTAGGCCGGTGTGTGTGTGTGTGAATTAGAAGCAGAAATGAAAGCGAGAAATGATAGCAAACAAGTAAACAAATAAATACAGCGGTCCCTTGGTTCTCAAACTTAATCTGTTCCGGAAATTCCGTTCCAAAACCAAAGCGTTCCAAAACCGAGGCGCGCTTTCCCATAGAAAGGAATGCAAAGCGGATTAATCCGTTCCAGACTTTTCAAAACAACTCCTAAAACAGCAATTGAACATGGATTTTACTCTGTAACGAGACCATCGATCCACAAAGTGAAAGCAATAATCAATGTGCTGTGCTATAAAATAAATAGGACAGTATTGTAGATGATAAGAATTAAAATTATTATTATTTTCTTACGTGCGCTGATGATAGTCATTGTTTGGATGGGGGGCTTTTACCCATTTCCACAGTCGCACCATCAATCAATCAATCAATCAATCAATCAATCAGTAGCTGAACTGGGTTCCACACGGTGGCAAAAACAAATGAACTGAAAAAGCCTCAAAAATAAAAATGCAGAATAAATAGCAAAAACAAAAGCGCCAAACTTAATCCGTTCCGGAAGTCCGTTTGACTTCTGAAATGTTGGGAAACCGAGGCACAGCTTCTGATTGGTGCAAGTGCCCCGGAAACAATAGCCGACAGCCGCACCAGACGTTCTGCTTCTGGAAAACGTTCAAAAACCGGAACACTTACTTTTGGGGTATTGGTGTTTGAGAACCAAGGCGTTTGAGAACCAAGGTACCACTGTACTCCAGACACACAAGGATGAATTTAAAGGAATGCCAAGCATCGGAGATGACTTTCAAAATCGGGATGAGAACAGGAGGGGGCCGAACCATAGAGTGGCCTAAATTGTTGGTTTTAAAAATTAAAAATCATCATTAATTTTTAAAAATATAATTATTTCACCAGCAGGAAGCGCCTGGGAATTCGAAGAAACTGCACTGAATTGTGATTTTCTTTTCAATGGTGAAATATACTGGGAGTCGAGTGTGGATTTCATGCTCTTTATACAGCTCATAGTAGTGAGGAATGAAAGTTCTCCCAAAATATCTGCTTTAATATACATTATTTACACAATGGGCCACACTTGATTGGCTAATTCTGGGATTCTCCCGTGGGCCAATCAGGTTGCAGATTCACTTCCACCTGGAGCTGGATTGGGTGGCTCCTGCGGACCAATCATACTGCTGCATTGTTCCAGGACCAATCAGACTGCTGCATTTTGGATCCTACTGTTCTAGGACCAATCAGACTGCTGCCTTTTGGATCCTATTGAACTCAGTACATAACAAATGGGTAGTGTTATTTGTGAGTTTTGTGGGGGTGCTTCAATCCGACCGCGCCCCAAATCAGCTCCTTCCTCTTCCAGCTCAGGGAACCTCATTCGTAACCGCCATGCCAAATTGGGTGAAGGCGCGTCGAAGTCGAGTTTGGGTTTGCCATCTTGATTCAAAATGGCGGCCTGCGCGGAAGAAGACTGGAAGAAATTTAAGGACTATTTGCAGAAATATTGCAAAATTAATGAATGTTAGATTGATGTTGGACAGAAATTAAGTGGTTTCCAGCTGTAACGTGAAGGTTGAGTAATAAGCTAAAATAAGTCATAATAAGTTATAATAAGTTGAGTTATGAATTTGAATTGGAATACAAAAGGGGGAGGTGAGAGGAGGTCTGGGAAATAAGATAATGGAATAAGTAGTGAAAACTATATTTGTTTTGTTTTGTATTTTTGTCATTTTTTGTGCATTTTTGTTTTTTTGTTTGTTTGTGTTTTGTATTAATTTGGAAAAATCTAATAAATATTTATAAAAAGAAAAACACAAAATGGCGGCCTGCATCCCTACGGCACCAAAACGCAGCCGCCCTCCACTCAGAAAGAATTGGGAAAGAATTTTGGACCCGTCACGCACAAAAGAGCAGGAGGAAAAAGGACGAAATCGTGCCCAAGTCACTTGCGGGATCCGTAACTGATTGAAGTCACAGCTCAATTTGTAGAAAAAGAGATGGCGGTGACCACGGGCAGCATGGCCAGACGTCATGGATGATGGGCATTGTAGTCCAGGAAAATCTCAGGGTCTGGGACGAGCGCATGGCCTACCCGTGAGTTTGGGAGTCGTGTCTGCTTTGTAAGAGGCCCCCTTTGACCTGGAACCCCTCTGTTCTCTTATCCCAGTGTGTATTGTGCGGACACTCTGTACATGCTCAGTGGCACCTTTATTCCCTTGTGCGCATATTGGGGATAGGGGCCGCAAGGGCTCAGTTCCTCCTCGGGCCACATCTTCCCAGGAAAGGAGGTTGTGGGGCCTAAACCGAACCTTCAGAGCAAGGCGGTAAGTGATGCCGTTAATGAGACATAAAGCGGGGGAGAAACAACTTCTCCTCGCATGTCTGTTCTGTGACGAGGGGGGGAAACCTGGCAAAAAAATCTTATCCGTATCGCGCGAGTCAGCAGAACTGTCTCCCAACTGCACAGGGAAGGGGAGATGTGCTGACTCGTGAGGAAGAGGCTCGCGTCATGCGCTTAGTTTCCAAAACCAGAGCTGATTTCGCTCGTTCTCTCCCTCTCCTTCTGAGCTCTTGGTGCCTCTCCTTTCTGCCAATGCCCTGCCCATAGCTGTCAAGTGTCCCTTATTTGGCGGGACAGTCCCTTATCCCAGCGCCATGTCCCGCTGCTGTCCCTTATTGATGATGTCTGTTAAATAAGCTACTGAAGGTAATGGGGCCCTTTCTAGGTCCAGCTGTGCTTTGTCAACAACAAATTGTTGCTTTTTTTGTGTTGAATATATGCTATATGGTAATTTATGGACCTAATAGGTATCTAAAGCCATTTGCACACAACAAAATATATATTTTATAAAAGCAATCGTTGATCCCTTATTTTGGCTGCTGATCTCTTATTTTTGAGGCTGCTGGTCCCTTATTTTCAAATGTGTAAGTTGACAGCTATGGTCCTGTCCAAACATAGGGGCTTTGCTGAGCCCCCCAAGGACTTGAGGCAGAGAGAGACCCCCAGGACCAGGGATTGGCGAATCTGCAAATTCCAGTCATTTCCCCAGTTCTGTCCTTTCTGTTGCCACGTGGCGGATCGCCAAGATTGAAAAAGGCAGGATTTAAAACATTTCAAGGGGTTTACGGTCGGGAGAATAGAGCTGTCCACACATATGCACTCATCCTGCTATCCAAATGCTCATAAGTGAATGAAAAATGAAAATTCACTTATCCAAACATACGGAATTAGTACCCAAACCTCGCTATACACACACTCGTGGATTCAGATATCCAAACAGCCCACCATGAGGGCTAGAACCTCACATCATCTTTTTAGGGAAAGGACTAGAACAGGCATCCCCAATCTGCGGCCCTCCAGGTGTTTTGGCCTACAACCGGTGGGGAGGGATGATGGGAATTGTAGTCCAAAACATCTGGAGGGCCGAAGGTTGGGGATGCCTGGACCAAAGGTTTAGTGGTCGGGGAGCAGCTACTTTGTATGAAGAAGGTCTGGGCATCTTCCTGACCCCTGCTACATATAGAAATGAGCAAACCAGTGATATTTTAGGGAGCAGGCTAGCAGGCGGGGCCCATGACTTACATCCTAGGAGCCTTGTTGTTGTTGAGTCGTTTAGTCGTGTCCGCCTCTTTGTGACCCCCTGGACCAGAGCACGCCAGGCCCTCCTGTCTTCCACTGCCTCCCGCAGTTGGGTCAAACTCATGCTGGTTGCTTCGAGAACACTGTCTCACCATCTCGTCCTCCGTCGTCCCCTTCTCCTTGTGCCCTCCATCTTTCCCAACATCAGGGTCTTTTCCAAGGAGTCTTTTCTTCTCCTGAGGTGGCCAAAGTCTTGGAGCCTCAGCTTCAGGATTTGTCCTTCCAGTGAGCACTCAGTGCTGATTTCCTTCCGAATGGAGAGGTTGGATCTTCTTGCAGTCCACGGGACTCTCAAGAGTCTCCTCCAGCACCAGAATTCAAAAGCATTCATTCTCCGGCGATCAGCCTTCTTGATGGTCCAGCTCTCACTTGTATACAACACAAAACACTGTTGTTGTGGGTAGGTTTTATTTTATTTGTTTTTATTTTGGAAATGTACATCCAGGTTTTTTCCCTTTAAATTTTTTTGGGGCCTCCAAGAGAGCGGGGCCCTAAGCTATAGCTTGTTTAGCTTATACGTTAATCCGGCACTGGGCACCACCGAAATATTTTTCTGCATTTGCAAACAGCGTGTTCATGCAGCCGCTCCTCCCTCTGTTTTGCAACTATCACCAGAGGCAGTGGCAGAGGCGAGTCCGTCTGAAGTGGTCTTCAGGTGTGGACAAGGTGAAGGTCCCTGGGAAGGACGAAGGAATGGAATGGAGGAGGGTCTCCTTCTCTGGGTTCGTTTCCGCCCGGCGGGGTGGACAGTGTCCCTGGAGACCCCGAGAGCTTTTGAAGAGCGGTGTCAAAGGAAATCTTTTCTTTCTTCTCCCTCCCCGCTTTCCGCAACCTCCGAGGTGCAGAATTGTTTTGGTATATTATTATTTTTTTGCGCCAGCCACCAGAAGCAAGAGAGCGTTCCTTTGCTCGTAGCTCCCCGCTGCGTCTCCAGGGAGCCTTCACCAGCCGTCCTTGCAGAAAGGTTCCTCTCCCCTTCACAGCTCCTAGGTGCTTGCAGAGGCAACGCAAGGAGATGCCTCGCGAAAAGCCGGGCCAAGTACCTCAGTGCTGCCTGCACGGGCCGGCAGCAGCTGCCAAAGGTTTCAGGCAACTGGTGTTCGGCAGCTTCTGATTAAGGAGGTGGCGCATAGCCATGGAGCTGTCTACCAGCTCCATCTGGTACGCAGGCTGAGACCCTCCCTGCCCGAGGACTGTAGGTGTGGGGGACTCCCTGGTCCTGAATGGGGTAACTGTGCCCCTGAAGGACCAGGTGCGCAGCCTGGGAGTCATTCTGGACTCACAGCTGTCCATTGAGGCGCAGGTCAGTTCTGTGTCCAGGGCAGCTCCATCTGGTACGCAGGATGAGACCCTCCCTGCCCACAGACTGTCTGGCCAGCGTGGTGCATGCTTTAGTTATCTCCCGCTTGGACTACTGCGATGCGCTGTCCGTGGTGCTACCTTGGAAGGTGACCCGGAAACTGCAACTAATCCAGAATGCGGCAGCTAGACTGGGGACTGGGAGCAGCCACCGAGACCGCATAACACCGGTCTTGAAAGACCTACATTGGTTTCCAGTACGTTTCCGAGCACAATTCAAAGTGTTGGTGCTGACCTTTAAAGCCCTAAATGGCCCTGTATCCCTGAAGGAGCGTCACCTCCCTCATCGTTCTACCCGGACACGGAGGTCCAGCTCCGAGGGCCTTCTGGCTGTTCCCTCACTACGAGAAGCCAAGTTACAGGGAACCAGGCAGAGGGCCTTCTCGGTGGTGGTGCCCGCCCTGCAGAATGCCCTCCCATTAGATGTCAAGGAAATAAACAACTATCTGACTTTTAGAAGACATCTGAAGGCAGCCCTGTTTCTCAGGGTTGTGGATTCAAGTCCCGCGCTGGCCAAAAGTCGCCCTCATTGCAGTGGGTTGGACTAGATGGCACCTGGGGGTCCCTTCCGACTGTACAGTTTTGCATTGATCCGCCACTGCCGGTTTCCTTATGGAAATTACGGTCCTCCGAAGTTTCGCTGCCCTGTTTCCTTTGCCTCTGTGCTTACAGCAGCGAGGTCAACCACCTGGAAGACTTTAAGAGACTCTCGAAGGTTTTTCATCGCCCCTTTCAGCCCATCGGTTTGGGCAGATGGAGGGCGGGGCGGAGGAGAATAAGGAATTTAATTTGCATCTACTCCCATAACCCTGAGATGTTGGATTATGGCACCCTTCCTCTGCCTTAGCCGGAGAGCTGTAATAGGGAGAACCTCGTCTCCAAACCGCAGAGCCCCTTGATTCCCCTTCCCTGATTGTTTTTCTCTGTAGGTAGCCTGTATTATATTCGGACGACTGGCTGCAGCATGTTTCTTATGAATGTTGCACAGCGCGGCATGCAAAAGAGACCGAGGCCCGTGAGAGAGTTGCCCCCCCTGCTTTTAAGCCCATCTGTTTTTTAAGGAGCGAAAGGAAACACAAAGGGGAGGGGGACAGGGTGGGGGAAGGAAGAAAAAGGGGTCCCCAAATCTGCCGCGTCTTGCTGATGACAAAAGGACAAATTGAGCAAGCCCTTTGTAGCAATCCCAGACACCTCCCCCTCAATAATAATAATAATAATAAATTTTTAGTTATATCCCGCCCTCCCCAGCCAAAGCCGGGCTCAGAGCGGCTAACAACAGTAAAGGGGTTTCTTACCCCTAGCTAACAAATGGTAAAGGTTTGCGGCAAATGGCTCGTTTGTTAATGGGGAATATTTCGTACAGGGTGTTAAAAGGAAAAACAGAACAAACTTCTAGACTACAGTCAAAGCATTTCCCCGGCTGGACCCCGGGACTGTTAAGTCTAGCCAAAGGCGACTACAGGGTTGCGGTGCTCGTCTCGCTTTTGGGCCGAGGGAGCCGGCGTTTGTTCGCAGACAGCTTTCCGGGTCATGTAGCCGACAGGACTAAACCGCTTCTGGCGCATGACGGAAACCAGAGCGCATGGAAACGCTTTTTACCTTCCCGCCGGAGCGGTACCTATTTATCTACTTGCGCTGGCGTGCTTTCGAACTGCTAGGTTGGCAGGAGCAGGGACCGAGCAACGGGAGCTCACTCCGTCGCGGGGATTCGAACCTCCGACCTTCCGATCGGCAAGCCCAAGAGGCTCAGTGGTTTAGACCACAGCACCACCTGCTTCCCAAATTTTCCCAGCTACCAAGAAGTAACAAGAGAGGCGACGATTGGATTCTTTAGGTTAACGAACAGCCAAAGGACTCTGTTCTGACCTGTTGCTGGAAGGCAGAAGAGGGAAATGGAAGCCAGCTGATTCAACGGCTTCATCCTGCACCTTAGCTGTTCTTACTCTCCTATGAATGAATCGCCATGAAACCTGGTGGGGTATTGCTTTGTCTGTTTTTCAGTTGGGGTCCAGTCTTCGGACAGGCCTGTCCAACAGGTAGATCATGATCTACCGGTAGATCACTAGATGTCTGTGGCAGATCACCAGTACGTCACCGGCTCCCCCCAAAGAAGCTCAACATCTTTGCCCTGCACCCTCAAAAAAGGGGGTAGATTGCTGCCAGTTTTTAACTCTGTGAGTAGATCGCAGTCTCTTGGGAGCTGGCCACCCCTGTCTTGGGGGAATCAGAAGCCCCACACCACACCCAGTGCCAGATTTACATATAAGCTAAACAAGCTATAGCCTTCTGGCGGCTCCCTCCCTGCGAGAAGTGAGGCTACAGGGAACCAGGTGGAGGGCCTTCTTGGTGAGAGAAGGGAGCTGGGCATGTTTAGCCTGGAGAAGAGGAGGTTAAGGGGTGATATGATAGCCGTGTTCAAATATATAAAAGGATGTCACATAGAGGAGGGAGAAAGGTTGTTTTCTGCTGCTCCAGAGAAGCGGACACGGAGCAATGGCTCCAAACTACAAGAAAGAAGATTCCACCTAAACATTAGGAAGAACTTCCTGACAGTAAGAGCTGTTTGACAGTGGAATTTGCTGCCAAGGCGTGTGGTGGAGTCTCCTTCTTTGGAGGTCTTTAAGCAGAGGCTTGACAACCATATGTCAGGAGTGCTCTGATGGTGTTTCCTGCTTGGCAGGGGGTTGGACTCGATGGCCCTTGTGGTCTCTTCCAACTCTACGATTCTATGATTCTATGGTGGTGGCGCCCGCCCTGTGGAACGCCCTCCCATCGGATGTCAAGGAAATAAACAACTACCTGACTTTTAGAAGACACCTGAAGGCAGCCCTGTTTAGGGAAGTTTTTAATGTCTGATGTTTTATTGTATTTTGAATATTTTGTTGGAATGGCTAGGAAAACCCAGTCAGATGGGCGAGGTGAGGTTATGGAGTACGCAGAAATAGCCAAATTAACAGCTAAAATTCGAAATCAGGGCGATGAAACATTTCAAAAAGAATGGGGAAAGTTCATGTTATATATAGGGAAGATAGTGAAACCAGTAGAATTGAAACAAACCTCATGACGGGAAAATACAAAGAAGTTTACTGAATAATAAAAACAATAAGAAATAAAAATGTATATCATGACTAATGTAACGAACAGTATTTGTAAATGAATATAGATAGAAAATAAGAACTGTATATATAGGAATATTATTTGTTTACAGACGTTTCACGGGTGAGAATGGAAGAACAACAACTACATACAAAACGGGTAAAGACAATGCAAAAAGAGGGAAGTCAGCTCTCAAGAGCAAGTGTAAATGTAAAGTGTAATATATTATGTGTATGTATAAAAGGGTAAAGGGACCCCTGACCATTAGGTCCAGTCGCGGACAACTCTGGTTGCGGCGCTCATCTCGCTTTACTGGCCGAGGGAGCCGGCGTACAGCTTCCGGGTCATGTGGCCAGCATGACTAAGCCGCTTCTGGCGAACCAGAGCAGCGCACGGAAACGCCGTTTACCTTTCCGCCGGAGCGGTACCTATTTATCTACTTGCACTTTGACGTGGTTTCGAACTGCTAGGTTGGCAGGAGCAGGGACTGAGCAACGGGAGCTCACCCCGTCATTGCGGGGATTCGAACCGCCGACCTTCTGATTGGCAAGTCCTAGGCTCTGTGGTTTAACCCACAGTATGTAACTAAAAAACAGCAACTAATAAAGATTACAAAGAGGTTGACCTCTTGCACGGCGGACCCATTCGATGTTCTTATCTCTATTTTAAAATTTAAAACCTCGCCAACTCCTCATTGCAGCGGCCGACTTCAGTGCACCGCACCTGTAGGTCCACGGCCATTTGTGATATCAGCCAGTCGATGCTAAACGGGTAGGAGTGGTCCCTGTGCGGTTTGGTCTATTTTTCATTCTCTCTCCACCCCCCCCCCCATCTTGCAGTGAAGACAAAAGGTTGAAGGAGAGGAGCTGGCTATAGTCAGGAATCGAGGCATCCCTAGTTAAAATGATTTATTGTTTGAAGATCACGGGTAGGAGGTTTTTATAAAATATGTAGGGTTACTAATGCTAACAGCGTCGAGGAAGGAGAAAGGCCTGGTTGTATATTATTTTGGAGACAGCCAGCGAGGCTGGAGGGCTGCGGCTGGAGAGGACCAAGTTTGTTTATGTCTCTGGGGCAACTCCAGGGACCGATAAATCAAAAGCACTTTTTGGGTGGAGTGGGGCAGAGGAAGAGATTAAGTCGTGTTCTCTGCCTGTCACGGCTAACCCAAGGTTGTGCTGAACGAGAGAGGAGTTGAAAAGGAAGCGTTCCCATCGATTCCGTCGCAGAACTTTCCCAGGCATTGGGAAAGCTCCCGGAGGACTGAATAACAACACACAATGGCTTTCTACACTTTTTGGGACGATTGGAGTGTCAGCGGCTCTGGATGGAATGCAGGATAAAGTGGATTGCAGATCTAACCAAGGACAGCTGCCTCGCAGCACAATTCTGCGACGGGAAAGGGTGGATTCCGCGATGGATCTAAACCCAGCGAGGCCAACTTGCAGCTGGATTAAATTAAATTTGAATTATTTTTCATGATTCTGCTGAATTCAGATATGGATTTCTGCTTAATTCAGCTATGGATATGAAGGGTATGGAAAAAAAATACATAGCAGAGGTCGCCAATGTGATGTTCATAGGCACTATAATTTTTATTTAACAAAAGTTTTATAGCGCTTATTATAATCCTAGAATTGTGGTTAGAAGAGACCCTGAGGTTCACCTAAGCAGGAATCTTTTGCCCATACTTGGGAATCAAAAACACGGCCCTGAGATGCTCTATTGACTGAGCTATACAGCTTGATTGTAGGAGAACCTCCAAGCCGTTTGCAGAAATACAAACTAAAACTATTTTTTTTCAAGTTAAACGCAGGCCTTGAAAAAAGTATCCGAAAGATTATTGCAATCGACAGCGGCTAAGAAGAAATGAAATGCAGATAATTGTTTACAAGTCGAGATAAGCTGAACTGCGTTCCACACAGTCACAAAAGCAAATGAACCGAAAAAGCCTCAAGAAGAAAAACGCAAAATAAATAGCGAAAACAAAAGTACCAAACTTAATCCGTCCCGGAAGTCCGTTTGACTTCCGAAATGTTCGGAAACCGAGGCGTGGCTTCTGATTGGCGCAGGCGCCCCGGAAACAATAGCCGACAGCCGCGTCGGACGTTTGGCTTCCGAAAATCGTTCGAAAACCGGAACACTTCTGGGTTTTCGGCGTTTGGGAAACGAGGCGTTTGAGAACCAAGGTACCACTGTATATGTGAACTCCGGAGGTGTAGAGGGGGAAGAAAGGATTTCGGTCTTTGGCAAGCAACGTGAAGCTTTTAGGAATTCGCCTCCAGCCAATGAGGTTGCGGACGTGACATTATTAAAGGATTAGCAACTTGTCCCCACTCCTCAATGGGAGATAAGTGCCATATTCAGTGTTATGTTTTCAAACGGAAGACTGAACGGGGGGGTTGCGGGAACGGCAGAAAGAGACAGAGACAGAAAGACAACATCCCAAGGTGTCGCGGCCTTCAGAACATTATTAAGGGTAATTTGTCTGGGACGGTGGGCGAGTGAGCGAGGAAGCGGGGGGCAAGGGGGAAAAAACCCCCCGATGCCAGCGGAGTCGCAGAAGCCGGGAGGATTAAAACTAAGACGAGGAGATTACGAGAGAGAAATATGAACTGTATTCAAAGTCAGTCCGGCGGGGAGGGGAAATTGCAAGGCAGGCAGAGCGGCCCGCGTCCAGAATGCAGAACACGAGGACCGAAAGCGCTGCAGGCAAAAGGTGCGACGGCCCCCGCCATGCCGCAGGGGGTGAAAGGCAGCCTGCTCACCACCCACACCCCCTTTGCTCCATTTCGGACAAACGGCATGGGGGTGGCCTGGCTGGGGCAGCCGCAGGAATGGCCCCCGTCTCCCCAGGAAGGGAGATATTCTGGGACAGAGGCAGGGCTGTCTTTAGGGGATAATAATAATAATAATTTCTTATTTATACCCCGCCCTTCTGGCTGGGCTTCCCCAGCCACTCTGGGTGGCTTCCAAAAATATATATTAAAATACTGTAATACATCAAACATTAAAAGCTTCCCTAAACAGGGCTGGTCAAGACATCTAGTCTTCTAAAAGTCTGGTAGTTGTTTATCGCTTTGACATCTGGTGGGAGGGCGTTCCACAGGGCGGGCGCCACCACCGAGAAGGCCCTCTGCCTGGTTCCCTGTAGCTTTGCTTCTTGCAATGAGGGAACCGCCAAAAGGCCCTCGGAGCTGGACCTCAGCGTCTGGGCAGAACGAAGGGGGCGATACCTTTTTCCCAAAGCAATGTGCACCTCCGCACCCCACAGAACCAAGCCGTCCAGTCTTTAACAGGCCCCTGGCAGTTCCCCCGCTCTCCCCTTGGGCCTACCTCGCAAGGTCGTGGTCGAAGGCAAAGCAGGAGTATAACCACCACCCCTCCGCCCCTAGTTGGATTTGACCCCGGAGGACAATGCAGGCGACGTGCTACAATGTGGAATGGGACTCCGACAAGGAAATTAAGTGGGGAATGATTCCCGAGACGCCACAAGGAGCTGGGCTCAATTGCATGTTTTAATCTGCGGCGAGGAGGCACCCCTGGTCTTTGTCGCTTTGCCAGAACGGTGATTTTGTGCAAATCCATTTTCTCCTTTCATGACTGAATAATCATCCTTATCGTTCGGGGGTCCTGGGGCAGCTTTTTCTGCCAGCGGACCGAGCGCTCCTAATGGTTGCAAAGCGAGAAAATAAAAAAACAGAGGGCTGCCCTCTCGACAAGAATACTAAAACGTGCGCTCCTTCAGAGAGCCCCCGCCTCCAGCACAGTCTCTGCCACCAAGGCTGGGGTCTGTCACCTTAAGGGACATCCGAGGCCCCTGCTCTTGCCTACATGCCCAGCTCTATGTTGTTGTTGTTGTTGTTTAGTCGTTTAGTCGTGTCTGCCTCTTCGTGACCCACTGGACCAGAGCACGCCAGGCCCTCCTGTCTTCCACTGTCTCCCGCAGTTTGGTCAAACTCATGTTGGTAGCTTTGAGAACACTGTCCCACCATCTCGTCCTCCGTCGTCCCCTTCTCCTTGTGCCCTCCATCTTTCCCAACATCAGGGTCTTTTCCAGGGAGTCTTCTCTTCTCATGAGGAGGCCAAAGTCTTGGAGCCTCAGCTTCAGGATCTGTCCTTCCAGTGAGCACTCAGGGCTGATTTCCTTCCGAATGGAGAGGTTGGATCTTCTTGCAGTCCATGGGACTCTCAAGAGTCTCCTCCAGCACCAGAATTCAAAAGCATCCATTCTTCGGCGATCAGCCTTCTTTATGGTAGCTCTACGTTAAAAATAAATAAATCCAAAGTTGGGTTTCTAGTCCACATGGCTCACAGAGGCAGAAGGCGATGCACGGAGGCAGAATTCAACCTAGTTGCTCACATGGCACTTGAGGAATCAGTTCCAATTAACCGTCACAATTTTCTAGCCCTGTTTTCTGACATTGTGGGATGCTTTATGGAAAAGTCGCTGGTGTGAGTGACAGAAGCCGTGCTTTTCCCCTCTCTAAAAAAATGTTTAGGGGTATTCTCATTTGGGGGACACTGGTGGCGCTGTGGGTTAAACCACAGAGCCCAGGACTTGCCGATCAAAAGGTCGGCAGTTCGAATCCCCGCAATGACGGGGTGAGCTCCCATTGCTCGGTCCCTGCTCCTGCCCACCTAGCAGTTCAAAAGCACGTCAAAGTGCAAGTAGATAAATAGGTACCGCTCCGGCGAGAAGGTAAATGGCATTTCCGTGCGCTGCTCTGGTTCGCCGGAAGCAGCTTAGTCCTGCTGGCCACATGACCTGGAAGCTGTACGCCGGCTCCCTCGGCCAATAAAGCAAGATGAGCGCCGCAACCCCAGAGTCGGTCACGACTGAACCGAATGGTCAGGGGTCCCTTTACCTTTTACTCTCATTTTGACTCAATAAAATCATCATTTTATAGTTCGAATCAGAAAAAAATAAATACACTAAATGGGCAAAAGTACAAAGGTTCGCAAAATGTTTAGGGGCATGGGTCCCCGCAGAAAAAGAGAACTGGAGAGACGTCATTCTTCAGGGGCCAGCTTGTCACCGGAAACCACAAGAGGCAAGAGTTCAAATTCTGCTTGCAGGTTTTCACACAGTCTGGTCCCTGTGTGAACAGGATGCTAGACTAGATAGGACATTGTCCAACACAGCAGGGCCTCTTCTGTTCACATAAAAGAATTGGGCACAGAGAAAGAAGCCAGGAGGCCGATTGCCCCACAAGTTCCTCCAGTTTTTTTGGGGGGAAATATAACCAGCTTGACTCGCCCGGCATTCTGCCGATCAGTCAGGAAATAAACCCACCCACCCCCAACCCCCTATTCCCTTCCCTCTGGTATTGATTGGTGGAGATGACTTTTTAGGATTCGGATAATGGAAATATGCACCGGGAGATGAAATCAAATGGAACAGCTAATACAGAGATCACTGATACGGAGAGGCAGGGCCCCTCATTTGCGGGAGAAGAAATCCTGTTATGATATTCTACATCTGCCCCAAATCCCATTTCAGCTTCACTCGATCTCTTAATTCGCTGCCTCTCCTTTGCCGTCGCGGCCGACCTGCATGTCTCTCCCTCCCTCTCTCTCTCATACACCTCACTGACTTTCCCCTTCTTTCTCAAAGCCTCAATGTCAATTTCTGTTTATTAACTCGGAACTTTGCACACAAGGAACCCCACCGCCGTGAAGGCGGCTTCAGACCCTGTCTTCCGTGAGAGATTTGAGTGTTCAGCTGGTCAAGCACCCAAGAATCGGGGGGTGGGTGTTTTTTTGCCCCAAGTTTGCGAAGGCTGCAGCTGCTGAGCTATGTGTGGGTGTTGCTTCAGCAGCGACGGAGCTCCTACGAAGGCAAGGAAAGCCTAGCTGCTGGATCGGGTCCAAGCAAGCCTATCTGGTCCAGCGGCCAGCGGTCCTCATAGTGGCCAAATACCCCATCGAACTTCAGGAGCAAAATCATCTTCTTCTTTGGCAATCCCTCGTAGCCGAGTAAGATTGTCTCCCATGAACACGGTCTTAAAAGTGAGTCCGTAAGTGACTGTGGAGGCCAATTCTGGATCCACACGTCCTTCCACAGTGGGGACATAGGTTTCCAGACGGGAGTTGATCCCAGTGTGGATTTGCCAAGCGTGTCTTCCTCTTAGCACGTTTCTCCCTTGCATCCTGAGTTCGAGCGTCTTCAAAGCCCACGACACCTTTGGGAAAGGCTGTTCTCTAACTGGAGAGCTCGCAGACCAGTGTTTCCCAGTTGTCGGTGTTTATACTACATTTTAGATTTGCCTTGAGACAGTCTTTAAACCTCTTTTGTTGACCACCAGCATTACGCTTTCCATTTTTAAGTTCGGAATAGAGGAGTTGCTTTGGAAGACGATCACCAGGCATCCGCACAACATGACCAGTCCAACGAAGTTGATGTTGAAGAATCATCACTACGACACTGGTGATCTTTGCTTCTTCCAGTACACTGGCATGAGTTCGCCTGTCTTCCCAAGTGATGTGTAAATTTTTTTGGAGACACCGTCGATGGAATCTTTCGAGGAGTTGGAGATGGCGTTTATAGACTACCCCTGGACCTGGAGGCTCCACGAGGATTATTTAAACAGGAATGTTTCAGATAAAACATGCCCAAACCACACACACACACACACACACACACCTCCTCCTGTAGCCTTATTGCAGTTCACCGATTGGGTCTGCGTTGCTCCGGACGGGAGGAAGGAAGTCAAATGACACTGAGGTTGATTCCAAGAAAGAGTTTATTCTGCTCTCCGGATAGAAGAAGGCACTTGCGTGGTGAGTCCACAGCAAGTCCAAAGAAATGAGAAGTTTCATGCAGTATATATATCCTCCAGGAACCCTCTTCCCCCCTTCCCCAGGAATCCAACCACGTCAGCCTATGTACGCAGGTTGACATCACATATGTTCTTGCTCTGGTATTCTTAACCATAAAAGGGTATTCCTTCCTGTACTTTTGACCATAAAAGGATTTTCCTTTTCCTACTCTTATCTTGGAGGAAGAGGCCGTCATCTCCGAGAACATGCTCTGGCGTTGTTCCCGGACTTAGGTCTGTGCGTCTTTTGTGGTCAGGACATAAGATAAGGCACAGACGTGACTTCTCTGTTCTACTGGTACAGTTAAGGTTATCCCTTGCCGTGACTGATAAAGGAGAGAGTTTGTTAAGTTTTCTCTTAGGGCATTACATGCCATGAATTTCATACCTGTGGTCCATAACTGTTCCCAGTCAGCCATCATTATGTTATGTCCAACATCTTGTGCCCATTTAATCATATCAGATTTCACCATTTCATCCTGAGTGTTCCATTTCAACAGCAAGTTATACATTCTTGACAAATTCTTAATTTTTGAGTCTAACAATTCTGTTTCCAATTTTGATTTTTCCACCTGGAAGCCAACTTTTTTGTCCAAATTGTATGCCTCCATTATTTGATAATAATGGTGCCAATCTCGCACTTTATTTTTCAATTTTTCAAAACTCTGCAGTTTTATTCTGTCTCCATCTTGTTCCAAAATTTCCCAATATTTCGGCCATTTGGCCTCCATATTGAGTTTTTTCTGTGCCTTCGCTTCCATTGGTGACAACCATCTTGGGGTTTTCTTTTCTAACAAATCCTTATATCTTATCCAAACATTAAACAATGCTTTTCTAACAATATGATTTTTAAAAGCTTTATGTGCTTTTACCTTATCAGGAGGTCGCGAAAATAAGTGAATGAAAGATAAGATACTGAAATTATTTGATGTGTTTTAAACTGTTTTTGTTTTTGTTTTGTTTTGTTAGTTTAATGTGTTAGTGTTATGTAGTGTTTTTGTATTGTAATGTATTGTGTTTTTTTGTAGTGTTTAAATTGTTGGAAAAGTAATAAATATTATTTAAAAAAAAGAAAAAAAAAGAAAAAAGATAAAGGAGAGAGTTTGTTTATACAGCTGTGTCCTTGTTATGCATTTGCTCAACAGTTCAAGTTTTATGCATTTTAAAGTGCTCTTTTGGAGAAAGAAGAAAAGGGGGGGGGGGTTGAGTCAGTTTTAAACTGACTGCACAGAAACCCATTCCTTCACTCCCAACAGCCAGGGTTAGAAGAGAGGGGTCAGGAAGACTTCTTCTGCACCCCACAACCCAAAGTGAAAAAACATGAACATAAGAAGAATTTGCCACATCAGGGCGAAGGAGACTCATCATCTCTTCACAGTGGCCAAATATCCTTAAGTACCTAGAAATTGAGATAGACTGCCACTGGGCCTGGAGGTTCAACAAGGGCATCAGAAAAGCCTGGCTGCTGAATCAAGCCAGCAACCTTTTCTCACGGCTCAAAATGTGAGATGCGCAATAAGACCTTAACCCGCAGCTGGTACTTAAATGAGGCTGGGGGAGACAGCAGCCATCCTTGCCCTTACCTTCCTGACATTTGCTTTTTGCTGCTGCCAGTCTCCTCTGGAGTAAGGGGTCGGCTGCATATCCTCTCCCCCTCTCCCCTGAACTGTAGCTAAGCCGGGCTCCTTGGAGGGCAGCAAAACCATTGCCAGAAACTTTGTCAGCGAACTCTTGTTTCACTATGTACAGTGGTACCTCGGGTTAAGTACTTACCGTATTTTTCGCTCTATAAGAAGCACGAGAGCATGAGACGCACCTAGTTTTTGGAGGAGGAAAAGAAGGAAAAAAATATTCTGAATCCCAGAAGCCAGAACAGCAAGAGGGATCTGGTTTCTGGGATAGCTGTGCAGCCTGCATTCGCTCCATAAGACGCACACACATTTCCCCTTACTTTTCAGGAGGGGGAAAGTGAGTCTTATAGAGCAAAAAATACGGTAATTCGTTCCAGAGATCCGTACTTAACCTGAAACTGTTCTGAACCTGAAGCACCACTTTAGCTCATGGGGCCTCCCGCTGCTGCCGTGCCGTCGGAGCACGATTTCTGTTCTCATCCTGAAGCAAAGTTCTTAACCTGGAGCACTATTTCTGGGTTAGCGGAGTCTGTAACCTGAAGCGTCTGTAACCCGAAGTACCACTGTATTTAGGCACTTAAGCCTGGATTGTTCTTTCGCCCCGTAATTTTCTAGTTGTGCATTGTTGATTTTTGTCGCTTTTTGCAGGCACGTTCTGCCTTCTGCACATCCGCGCTCCCAATGCTCTGCATTTGGATGTTTTGAGTGCAAGCAGCGTATAAGTAAATTGATTGATCAATCAATCAATCAATCCTTGGAACCAGTAGCTGCTAGTGGCCTTCTCTGTGCCTGGAAGTTGTTGCTTCTGCAACAAACCCGGTGTTGTGTATTCCGTGGTCTCTGTTTGCCTGAGATCAAGTCTGGACTAAGGAATCTGAACTCCTGTGTTCTGATTCAATACATGTTGCCGAGTCACAGGACATTTCAGGATTTGGGCTTCTGCCATTGGCCCTTGAACCCTGAGTCGTGATTCGCAGCTTGGAAGTTTAGACAGGCAATCACATTGGGAGTGGGAGTGGCCCAGGCTTCCAGGAATGTATATAAGCAGTTGCTTTGCCCCTGTTTCGCAGTCATATACAGTGGTCCCTTGGTTCTCAAACGCCTTGGTACTCAATCAGCTTGGAACCCAAACACTGCAAACCCGGAAGTTAGTGTTCTGGTTTGCGAACTTTTTTCGGAAGTCGAATGTGCTCCGCTTTGAGAGTTATGCTTCCGATTTGAGTGTTACACTGAGGTCTGTCTGTTTTTGCTATTTATTTTGCGTTTTTGTTTTTGTGACTGTGTGGAACCTAGTTCAGCTACTGAGGGATCTATTGTGTGACTGCAGTACATTGTTTATTGCTTCCATTTTATGGATCCATGGTCTCGTTAGACAGTAAAATTCATGTTCAGTTGTTTTTAAAAGTCTGGAACAGATCAATCCATTTTGCATTCCTTTCTATGGGAAAGCGCGCCTTGGTTTTGGAACGCTTTGGTTTTGGAATGAAATTTCTGGAATGGATTAAGTTTGAGAACCGAGGTACCGCTGTAGTTCAGTAAAGGTTCCCATGTGGGGCTCGGACCTACAACCCAGAGGTTAAGATGACTGTCTGTTGTAGATGCTTCAACTAAGATCCTTGCATCGCAGGAAGCCGGAACTCCTTCCAGCTCCACAATTCTATGATACTACGCTCCATCCACCGAGTTAGTGGAACCTCCAGTCCCAGAGGCTTGTTGTTGTTTGTTGTTTAGTCGTTTAGTCATGTCCGCCTCTTCGTGACCCCCTGGACCAGAGCACGCCAGGCACTCCTGTCTTCCACTGCCTCCCGCAGTTTGGTCAAACTCATGCTGGTAGCTTCAAGAACACTGTCCCACCATCTCATCCTCTGTCGACCCCTTCTCCTTGCGCCCTCCATCTTTCCCAACATCAGGGTCTTTTCCAGGGAGTCTTCTCTTCTCATGAGGTGGCCAAAGTCTTGGAGCCTCAGCTTCAGGATCTGTCCTTCCAGTGAACACTCAGGGCTGATTTCCTTCAGAATGGAGAGGTTGGATCTTCTTGCAGTCCATGGGACTCTCAAGAGTCTCCTCCAGCAGCATAATTCAAAAGCATCCATTCTTCGGCGATCAGCCTTCTTTATGGTCCAGCTCTCACTTCTATACATCACTACTGGGAAAACCAGAGCTTTTACTATACGGACCTTTGTTGGCAAGGTGATGTCTCTGCTTTTTAAGATGCTGTCTAGGTTTGTCATTGCTAGGTTTGTCCCAGAGGCAGTCTATCTCAATTCCTAGGTTCTGAAATTAAAAGACGCCTGCTCCTTGGGAGAAAGGCGATGGCAAACCTAGACAGCATCACACTGCGGGAGGCAGTGGAAGACAGGAGGGCCTGGCGTGCTCTGGTCCAGGGGGTCACGAAGAGTCAGACACGACTAAACAACAATGGGGCCTTTGGCCACTGTGATAAGGCAGTGCTGACCGGATGGGGCCTCCGTTGGCCCGATCCGACAGGTTATTCCTACGTTCGTGAGAAGTCTTCTTCTAAACCTGGTTGTGGTCGGGAGGAGAGACACATGTGTGTTTTGGCATGTTTTATTTTAAATAATCCTATTTTTGAACCGAGGGATTACGATTGATCCTTCACTCGTAATGCTGCGGTAATACATCGTTACGCAGCCAGAGGCTGTTCCCCGCTGAAACACTTAAGGTAGTTTAAACCCATTTGCGTCTGGGAGTGAAGTGAATTGACAAAGAGGCTAGGGGGTTCACAGGCGGAGGGGGGGGACAGGGGCAGCTATGCGCCTTTGTGCTGTGCACTTCCAGACACACAAACGTGTGCATGCTGTAGGTGCCCACGTGCAAATGGATACAGCCGTGTGCAACAAGGACGGTCGTTTAACACCACCGCACCAGGAATCTAGATTTCAAGGTCTCAGATTGTGGTTTTTACACATTTAGGAGCACAGGGTTTTCTTCTTCTTCTCATTGTTGCTGCTGGTAGATTTTTTAAAAATGTGTATCAACCAGTTATGGCAACGGATGAAAGATTGAAAAATGAAGAACGGAGCTATAAAGGTAAAGGGACCCCAGACCATTAGGTCCAGTCGTGTCTGACTCTGGGGTTGCGGCGCTCATCTCACTTTATTGGCCGAGGGAGCTGGCGTCCAGCTTCCGGGTCATGTGGCCAGCAGGACTAAGCCACTTCTGGCGAACCAGAGCAGCGCACGGAAACGCCGTTTACCTTCCCACCGGAGCGGTACCTATTTATCTACTTGCGCTGGTATGCTTTCGAACTGCTAGGTTGGCAGGAGCAGGGACCAAGCAACGGGAGCTCACCCCGTCATTGCGGGGATTCGAACCGCCGACCTTCTGATTGGCAACTCCTAGGCTCTGTGGTTTATCCCACATGTAAAAAGGGGTACACGGAAGGGTGTCAAAATAGCAAAGTAAATAAATAAAGGAATGCCAAATCATGTAAAAAGTGCCTGGGAGTTCTAGACCTTGTTGAAAACTCAAATTATGCCTCATTTTCTCCTTTATAGCTCTTTGCCAGAATAAGTGGTATCAAGTATTAAGTCTAAGATTTGGGGCTGTTTTCCACCGTGTCGCAATTACCGTCAGAGCTGCCAAGGTCACCCAGGAGAACAATTCTGATGACAACATTGGTGCCATCAAACATATTATGTAACATTAACTCCGGACAACGAGCGATTACTTTCTTTGGTAATATTTATCTTGTCTGTCGGAATCCCCCGGTTCAAAACATCTCACACCGAGTCGTATTACCTGCCGCAAATGATAATACGTACCAGGTTTTGTCTGATTATTTGTTCTGTTCTGTTCCGGTTATTTCTTGTGTGTAAGCCGCTTTGGGATTGATTTGAATGAAAACCGGCATAGAAATATTCACCCATCCATCAAAAATTTTGTTCATCTTTCTGTTCGCAAAAAGTTCAGCTTGTCACATTCCGACATCAACAGGTTGATGGTGATGATTCGCCAAAAGACATCAGTGTTTTACGGAATATCTCTTCTAATAGATTATAGGGATGCGGGTGGCGCTGTGGTCTAAACCACTGAGCCTCTTGGGCTTCCTGATCAGAAGGTCGGCGGTTCAATTCCCCGCAATGACGGGGTGAGCTCCCGTTGCTCGGTCCCTGCTCCTGCCAACCTAGCAGTTCGAAAACACACCAGTGCAAGTAGATAAATAGGTACCACTGCGGCGGGAAGGTAAACGGCGTTTCCGGTTTCTGTCACGGTGTCCTGTTGCACCAGAAGTGGTTTAGTCCTGCTGGCCACATGACCCAGAAAGCTGACTGCGGACAAACGCCAGCTCCCTCGGCCTGAAAGAGAGATGAGCGCCGCAACCCCATAGTCGCCTTTGACTGGACTTAACCGTCCAGCAGGGGTCCTTTACCTTACCTTTATATATTATTTTATACGGTATGTTGGAAGGACAGATCCTGAAGCTGAGGCTCCAAGACTTTGGCCACCTCAGGAGAAGAGAAGACTCCCTGGAAAAGACCCTGATGCTGGGAAAGATGGAGGGCGCAAGGAGAAGGGGATGACGGAGGACGAGATGGTGGGACAGTGTTCTCGAAGCTACCAGCATGAGTTTGACCATACTGTGGGAGGCAGTGGAAGACAGGAGGGCCTGGCGTGCTCTGGTCCAGGGGGTCACGAAGAGGCGGACACGACTAAACGACTCAACAACAACAACAAAGTTTGAATACCAGGAAAGAGGTGATTGGGATTTCTCCTTGCTTCCTCCTAATGCAAGAACTGAACGATGGAGAGGACAGGCAAAAGGAATCCTTTGAAATGACCAGGAAGACCACGCATAGGCAAACTCCAGCCCTCCAGATGTTTGGGACTACAACTCCCATCATCCCTGACCACTGGTCCTGTTAGCTAGGGATGATGGGAGTTGTAGTCCCAGAACATCTGGAGGGCCGGAGCTTGCCTGAGGAAGACGGAAGGCAGAGATGGCTGGATGAAGAGCGCCGCTTCATCACGTGCAATGTGTCTCCTCCCTCATGTTAACGGAAAAATCTGAGGGCTCCCTTGGACAAAAACAAAGACACCAACCAGGATAACTTGGAGCAAAACAGCAGCCTGTAGGCTTGGCCTTTATTGATCTGTTGCAACAGGGTGCTCCCCTCACCCACAGGAGAGAGGAGGGACCCAGAAAAATGGTGTGCAAGGCCTTATAAAGACTTTTGAAATTGCCACCCTGTAGATCAAGACCACCCCCAGAAACATCACACATACATCACAGAAAGGAGGGGTTGAGGGAGGAGTTGTGGTGGCAACCTGAGTGTCCTGTCACCTGGCTGGTTCCCCCTTTCCCCCTCCCCATGAGTACTTTCCAGGTGACAGAGGGGAGTTTGCAGTTTCCTGCCCCCAGAGGGAAGAGCTGATTATTGTCCTTTGTTCCAGTCTGTGCTGAATCCACTCCCATACGCAAGTTCTTTGTGATCTCGATGGTCTTCTGTCTAGGACCATCAGGGTTGGCATAGCAACTGGGCAGGGCTCCTGTGGATGTGCTGGTATGCTCAAGGGATTATGGCTGCCCTGTATCAAACCTTCCCCATTTTGTGGACCTTCCTTCATGGAGTAAAATAAAAGTGGAACACTGCAGATCCGATGTATGGTTGATTTTCTATGAATTTATAACAGAAGTGTAGAGTATGTAGTGTGTGAGTGTGAGTGAAGTTTGTACAAACTGAATGATTGGGTGGGGGGGGGGTATCCTGCGACACTCATAAGGACTAGAAACTGCTCCCCGCAAAATGAAAACCACAAAGTCTCAGCCGCATGCCTCTCCGATCCCACAGATCATGCTGTGTGCCTGCTCTGGCCGATGGCGAATAGCCCGGACTTTAAGACTACTTCCAGGAACAAAAGTAATTAAGTTATTACCAGGATAATTCCCCCTCCCCTCCTTCCCTCTCCTTCTGAGTCTTCCCAGTTTTCTTCGCACCGCAGCCAGGAGACCATCTCTGGTCTCTGAGCAAATTAGCATCCTGAGCTTTGCAAGTCGCATTTCGAATTCCTTATTCCAACCCCTCCAAAAGAAGAGAAAGAAAGAGAGAGAAATCTCAGCTAGGCCCTAATAAGGACAGAGCTGTAGTTTAATTCGTAATTAAAGCTGGATGGAAACAGTTGTTCTTGGGAGTCCAGGGAGCTCGCCACAGAGAGCCCCCGAGCCAATTTGAGGGAGAAAATAGTTTGGAGGACGCCTGCTGCCAAAATCCCTCGCCACAGAGCAGCGGCTAACAAGTGGCAGTTAGGGCAAAGTCCCTGAGTCTCACTCGGAATACAGTGGTACCTCGGGTTAAGTACTTAATTCGTTCCGGAGGTCCGTTCTTAACCTGAAACTGTTCTTAACCTGAAGCACCACTTTAGCTAATGGGGCCTCCTGCTGCTGCCGTGCCGCCAGAGCCCGATTTCTGTTCTTATCCTGAAGCAAAGTTCTTAACCCGAAGCACTATTTCTGGGTTAGCGGAGTCTGTAACCTGAAGCGTATGTAACCTGAGGAGGTACCACTGTATCCAGCTTCCGTGGGTAACAGATTTGATCCCCGAATTGGACTGTCTGGCCAGATTGGTGCATGCTCTGGTTATCTCCCGCTTGGACTACTGCAATGCGCTCTACGTGGGGCTCCCTTTGAAGGTGACGCGGAAACTGCAATTAATCCAGAATGCGGCAGCCAGACTGGTGACTGGGAGCGGCTGCTGAGACCACATAACACCAGTCCTGAAAGACCTGCATTGTACGTTTCTGAGCACAATTCAAAGTGTTGGTGCTGACCTTGAAAGCCCTAAATGGCCCAGTAGACCTGAAGGAGCATCTCCACCCCCATCGTTCAGCCTGGACGCTGAGGTCCAGCACCGAGGGTCTTCTGGCGGTTCCCTCATTGCGAGAAGCGAGGTTACAGGGAACCAGGCAGAGGGCCTTCTTGGTGGTGGCGCCTGCCCTGTGGAACGTCCTCCCATCAGATGTTGATGATTATTTCCTTGAGGAAATAAACAACTACCTGACGTTTAGAAGACACCCGAAGGCAGCCCTGTTTAGGGAAGTTTTTAATGACTGATGTTTTAATGTTTTTTAAAAATATTTGTTGGAACATTAAAAGATCAGTCATTAAAAACTTCCCTAAATAGGGATGTTTAGGGAAGCTTTTAATGTTTGATGGACTATTGTATTTTAATATTCTGTTGGAAGCTGTCCAAAGTGGCTGTGGAAACCCAGCCAGATGGCCGGGGTATAAATAATAAATTATTATTATTATTATTATTATTATTATTATTATTATTATTATTATTGACAGCTGTGTATTCCTGCTATGCCTGGGGTTGGACCAGACGATCCATGTTATGAGAGAATGGGGGGGGGATGGCAGAGCCACCGACAGCCCCTTCCTCCATGAAATGGGCCAATCCATGCCTCTTGTAGCAGTGAGTTCCGCAGTTTAATGGAGCGAAGAACCTTGGAAGATCCCACTTTGCTGGGTACCCACGAGTTCTAATTCCTGCATCCACATTCTCCCACACTGGGCGGGTGGCGCTGTGGTCTAAACCACCGAGCCCCTTGGGCCTACTGATCAGAAGCTTGGTGGTTCGAATCCCTGCTCCTGCAGGATTGGTTTCTGCAGCCAATCGGAAGCCCCGCCGGACGTTCGGCTTCCAAAAATTGTTCGCAAGCTGGAACATTTGTGGCATTGGGGGGCCAAAATGTTCGAGAACTAAGCTGTTTGAAAACCAAGAGACGACTGTAATAATTTCAAGAACACCGCTACTAATTTTGTGTTTTGCATTTCTACTCCCCAATCTTTACAGGATGTTTTACTGTAGGCTTATAATCATTGGAAGCTGCCCAGGGTGGCTGGGGCGACCCAGAACAACAACAACAACAACAACAACAACAACAACAACAACAACAACAACAACAACAAACAGGCGGCTAACAGATTGAGGTTGAATCCTGACAAGACAGAAGTACTGTTTTTGGGGGACAGGAGGCGGGCAGGTGTGGAGGATTCCCTGGTCCTGAATGGGGTAACTGTGCCCCCGAAGGACCAGGTGTGCAGCCTGGGAGTCATTCTGGAATCACAGCTGTCCATGGAGGCGCAGGTCAATTCTGCGTCCAGGGCAGCTCCATCTGGGACGCAGGATGAGACCCTCCCTGCCTGCGGACTGCCTTGCCAGAGTGGTGCATGCTCTGGTTATCTCCCGCTTGGACTATTGCAATGCGCTCTACGTGGGGCTACCTTTGAAGGTGACCCGGAAATGGCAACTAATCCAGAATGCGTCAGCTAGACTGGTGACTGGGAGCGGCCACCAAGACCATATGACACCGGTCTTGAAAGACCTACATTGGCTCCCTGTACGTTTCCGAGCACAATTCAAAGTGTTGGTGCTGACCTTTAAAGCCCTAAACGGCCCAGTAGACCTGAAGGAGCGTCTCCACCCTCATCGTTCTACCCGGACACTGAGGTCCAGCTCCGAGGGCCTTCTGGCAGTTCCCTCGCTGCGAGAAGCCAAGTTACAGGGAACCAGGCACAGGGCCTTCTCGGTGGTGGCACCCGCCCTGTGGAACGCCCTCCCACCAGATGTCAAAGAGAACAACAACTACCAGACTTTTAGAAGACAACTGAAGGCCGCCCTGTTTAGGGAAGCTTTTAATGCTTGATGTACTACAGTATTTTAATATTTTTTTGGGAAGCCTCCCAGAGTGGCTGGGGAAGCCCAGCCAGATGGGCGGGGTATAAATAAATAATAATAATAATAATAATTACTAAACAACAACAACAACAACAACCTCTCTCCCCACACACCCGTACACAGAGAGAAAACATGGCAGAGTATTTAGAAACAGAAGCATTTAAAAAAAAATGTGGATTTGCAAGGAAATAAGTGTGCAGATCCCAACCCTCTTCATTGTAAAGACCACCCCCCGCCATTTAAAATCCCCCCTTTTAAAAGCTCCCAGCACTGCTGACATATCGGTAATTAACTAATTGAGAAGCCCGAATGGTACTCGAAAGAGACAAAGGCTTTTGTCGGATCAATAAGGTTTGCTGTTATGTTCTGCAAAGTGCTTCATTTATTTTATTTCCTCGGTGGGGCTGGGGGGCAAATCTGTGCTTTTAGCAGCCAAGGCAAAGGCGGGAGTCACAAAGGATCCGTTTATTTCCCTGCAAAACACACACACACAAACACACACACAACCCTATGACCCTCGCCTTGGATTTCCCAGGATCAGTGATGAAACGATAGACTCTCCCTGTTCCTTGCCCCAAGGTATGTTTTGAGCACGGGTGGAAATAAGTAGAGCTCTTCTGCTCGTGTTCCTGTGCTGGAAAAATGATCCCCTCTCCCCCCCAAATAATAGAATGATAGAATTGTAGAGTCGGAAGGGTGTATTGCGAGGGATAATCAGCCTCATAACCAACGTGTTTAAGTCTAATTAATGCATGAAGGGGTTAATACCACAGAGTGAGCTGTCCTGCCTGTCACTTACCTTCCTTTGGGGGGGGGGAATAGGTAATCCAGCCTATTGTTCCCACCCCACCCCCAGTCTACCTGAGAAGCTCAGCATGCAAAGAGGTCTGCTCCAACTCCTCTCACCATCCACTCTCGAGTTCCTAGGAAACCCAGCCACGTTTTACTGCCCGTGCAACTTTTCTCAATGCTGTATGGAAAAGCGCATGAACCTGACCTTTGGAGAGTTTGTAAGTAAAGACATTTTTAACTTAGCAAGCGTGTGGTCTTTTCCTTCTCTGCGGGAAGATTGTTGGAACTCATTTGGAAGGCATGTTTGAGCAGCTTATAACTCCACGCTTTGTTTTGCTGCATATTTTGTGATTTTAAATCTCTGCTGGGGTTCCCTCACCCATCAGCACTTGCCCCAAACTTGGATCTGGGCACCCAGGAATTCTTTTTTGGTGTGGAGATCAGGGCTGGATTTAGGTTTGATGAGGCCCTAAGCTACTGAATGGGGCCCTTTCTATGTCCAGCTGTCCTTTGTCAACAACAAATTGTCGCTGTTTCTTGTGCTGAATATATGCTATATGGTAATTTATGGACCTAATAGGTATATCAAGCCATTTGCACATGCTCCCATGCAACCAGTCCATGCAGAATGTAGGTACCCTATATATAGAAAGGAGCAAACCAGTGATACTTTAGGGAGCAGGCGAGCAGGCGGGGGCCACGACTCTTGTGTAGGAGCCTACACAACACAAAACACCGTTGCTGGATGTAGGTTTTATTTTATTTTATTTTTATCTTATATTTTGGAAATGTACATCCAGGTTTTTTTCCTTTAATTTTTTGGGGGGCCCTCAAGAGGGCTGTGGGTTAAACCACAGAGCCTAGGACTTGCCGATCAGAAGGTCAGCGGTTTGAATCCCCACAATGATGGGGTGAGCCCCCGTTGCTCAGTCCCTGCTCCTGCCAACCTAGCAGTTCGAAAGCACGTCAAATTGCAAGTAGATAAATAGGTACCACTCCGGCGGAAAGGTAAACGGCGTTTCTGTGCGCTGCTCTGGTTTGCCAGAAGCGGCTTAGTCCTGCTGGCCACATGACCCCGGAAGCTGTACGCCGGCTCCCTCAGCCAATAAAGCGAGATGAGCACCGCAACCCCAGAGTCGGCCACGACTGGACCTAATGGTCAGGGGTCCCTTTACCTTTACAAGAGAGTGGGGCCCTAAGCTATACAGTGGTACCTCAGGTTACAGACTCGGCTAACCTAGATATAGTGCTTCAGGTTAAGAACTTTGCTTCAGGATGAGAACAGAAATCGTGCTCTGGCGGCAGCAGGAGGCCCCATTAGCTAAAGTGGTGCTTCAGGTTAAGAACAGTTTCAGCTTAAGTACAGACCTCCAGGACGAATTAAGTACTTAACCCGAGGTACCACTGTAGCTTGTTTAGCTTATACGTAAATCCGGCACTGGTCGAGATGTGGGGCCGGAAGCCACATTGCTTGCGATGTGCAAGGTTTTAAGAATGGGATTCTGACGCACTTTGCAGAACTCTTTCTCTGTGACCCAAATGGCCTCCCTTTATCTCCTCTCTTCTCCTTTCTCCACACCATTCTGGGAGTTTTCCTGACTGTCCGGAGCAGATTTTGGGGAGATGCTGGGGGGAGAGGAAGCCCCTAACACAATTGGTAAGTCTGGAAGCCAGAGAGAGGCAAGTCATGCCTCACTCATGTGCTTTTCCAGAGGCATCCTCTTCGTCTCACCTGTCTTGTTTCAGCAGTTAAGAACCGTCTCGTGTCCACCGCGATCATTTTCTGGTCTGCGTGGCTTATGGCTCAAAATTATTGTCTTTCCGACACGCAGTGAATACTTTCCTCTATCAACAGGCTTTCTAAGTGGAAGGTTTTTTAATTCTAAATCCCAGTCGGTACATGCTCAGGATTTGAAACTGTTTTTATGCGTGCAATTCTCCCCTTCCCTCCCCAAACCCCCTGTTTTTATGGACGTAAATGTTATTCTGGCTGGCTGGCCTTGCGGGCAATAAGTCTCCCTATGCTTTTCATGTTGTTGTTGTTTAGTCGTTTAGTCGTGTCCGACTCTTCGTGACCCCCTGGACCAGAGCACACCAGGCCCTCCTGTCTTCCACTGCCTCCCGCAGTTTGGTCAAACTCATGCTGGTCGCTTCAAGAACACTGTCCCCCCATCTCGTCCTCTGTCGTCCCCTTCTCCTTGTGCCCTCCATCTTTCCCAACATCAGGGTCTTTTCCAGGGAGTCTTCTCTTCTCCTGAGGTGGCCAAAGTCTTGGAGCCTCAGCTTCAGGATCTGTCCTTCCAGTGAGCACTCAGGGCTGATTTCCTTCCGAATGGATAGGCTTGATCTTCTTGCAGTCCATGGGACTCTCAAGAGTCTCCTCCAGCACCAGAATTCAAAAGCATCCATTCTTCGGTGATCAGCCTTCTTGATGGTCCAGCTCTCACTTCCATACATCACTCCTGGGAAAACCATCGCTTTAACTATACGGACCTTTGTCGGCAAGGTGATGTCTCTGCTTTTCATACTGGGAGACATTTGCAGTCCTGCCTGGAGACGACAGCGAGAACTTAACCCGAGACCTTCAGCATGAAAAGCCAGCAGATCCTCCAAGTCTCCCGGTTTTCCAGGGACAGTCCCGGAATTACAGAAGCTGTCCCGCTTTTCGATTTGATCCCGAAATGTCCTGCTTTTTCCTTTTTCCTCCCCTCTGCATCCCAGAGAACTATTAAAAGTGATCTGTGGGTGCTTATAGGTGAAAAAACGGAGTTCTGTTTATGCTGAAAATAAGATTCCTGCACCAAATGCAGGAAACCGTGAAGACCTTCCTATAATTTTGAAGGGAAATGTCACCAATCCACTTTAAATTCTTTCACTGCAATGCTTCAGTAGCCGGCCATTTCTTAGGAAACGAATGGAGTGTTCATTCCTTTATTGCAAGCCTTTACATGTCTGCTCATACACGGGTGGTGCTGTGGTCTAAACCACGGAGCCTCTTGGGCTTGCTGATTGGAAGGTCGGCGGTTTGAATCCCCGCAACGGGGTGAGTTCCTGTTGCTCTGCCCCAGCTTCTGCCAACCTAGCAGTTTGAAAGCACACCAGTGCAAGCAGATAAATAGGTACCACTGCAGCAGGAAGGTAAACAGCGTTTCCGTGCGCTCTAGTTTCCGTCATGTGCCAGAAGCGGTTTAGTCCTGCCAGCCATATGACCCAGAAAGCTGTCTGTGGACAAACACCAGCTCCCTTGGCCTGAAAGCGAGATGAGCGCCGCAACCCCGTAGTCGCCTTTGACTGGACTTAACCATCCAGGAGTCCTTTACCTCTATCTTTTACATGTTTAGTTTGGGTTGGCAGTTACTTTAATTTGGGTCATAGGTGTCAACATTTCCCCTTTTTTAAAGGGAAATTCCCTTATTCCAAATAAGGAAAAGGGAAGAATTGACAGCTATGATTTGGGTACAGCGGTAAACTGTTTTTTATTGTTACTGGTTTTATTGATTTATTGGTTTTGTTGTTGCTTGTGTAGAATACCTTGTTTTTTTAACGTTTGATGTTGTGTTTTGATTGTTACAAGCCGCCCAGAGTGGCTGGGGAAACCCAGTCAGATGGGCCGGATATAAATTTCAAAATATTATTATGTTCTTCTGAGAAACGTTGGAGTGTCGCAGCAAGCGCTCTACCCACTAGGCTCTACATCTCTCCTTATATCTGCCCTAGATGTGACGTCAAGCTCTCTTTCTCAGCCCGCCAACCCCAGAAGAAGGGGAAACGTTTTCTGGAAGAAACTGCCAGAAACTCGCGCTCGGATACGTGGCGATGATAATAAACTGTCCTCTTCAGACCCCCCTCGTTTCTCCCGTGTCTTCCTTGCCCTCTACATCTGCTATGAACATATGCTAATACGTGGCCTTTCGCTTCCCCCCTCCCTTTCTCCTTCCCCAATTGTTTTTGTGGCTTCCCAGGCAGCCAAAAGCCCATCTTGCCCCCTCAACACGACTGATTGAATATCAAACATCTATTTATCTCACTACAGAGGGAAAGAGCCATTGATGCTGCGAGTTGTTTAGGGAGGGAGGGAGGGCGAACAGAAAGGAAGCAATATTCTCTCCCCCCCTCCCACTTTCTCTCCCCTTCCTCCCTCTGTCCCCCAACACCCTAACAAACCAACTGATCTCATCACGACTTGATTGGGTGGAAAAGGGAGGAAAAAACCCTCTTAGGCAAAAAAGAAAGGAAAAAAGGAAGCATGAGCTTTTTCTGCCAAAAGCCATCTCTCCACGCTTAAAAGCGTCCAACGTTGTGTGCCACTCTTTTTGGAGAGGTCTCTGAAAAAGGCTCTACCAAACCCACCCCTTTCCTTTTCCCGCCACCAAATTTCTCCCCGGGATTTTGGATTTCCACCTCTGCTTCTCCAGGGTGGAAAATGGAGCTTGGCTCACAACTCCCCGTTTTGAATTTCTGATTTTAAGAAGCAAAATAATTCATCCTCTTCTGGTTCTCCATGGTGGAAAGGGAATGTTCCCTCGCTCCGTTTTGAATTTCCGGTTCTGAAGGACCTAAGAAGAGCCCACTAGATTATGCAGACGGCCTATTTTAGTCCAGCATCCTGTTCTGACAGGGACGCAAGTGGCGCTGTGGGTTAAACCACAGAGCCTAGGACTTGCCGATCAGAAGGTTGGCGGTTCGAATCCCCATGACGGAGTGAGCTCCCGTTGCTCGGTCCCTGCTCCTGCCAACCTAGCAGTTCAAAAGCACATCAAAGTGCAAGTAGATAAATAGGTACCGCTCCAGCGGGAAGGTAAATGGCATTTCCGTGCGCTGCTCTGATTCGCCAGAAGCGGCTTAGTCCTGCTGGCCACATGACCCGGAAGCTGTACGCCGGCTCCCTTGGCCAGTAAAGTGAGATGAGCGCCGCAACCCCAGAGTCGGTCATGACTAGACCTAATGGTCAGGGGTCCCTTTACGTTTTATCCTGTTCTGACAGGGGCCAACCAGGTGTCTGCCAGGCCAAGGGCAGAAGAGAGTGATGCTAAGACTTCCCGTCATCTGGAAAATAGACTTTTGTTGGTGCAGCCTAGAATTGTAGAGTTGGAAGAGACCCTGCGGGTCATCTGGTCCATGAGTAGGCAAACTGAGGCCCGGGGGCTGGATGCGGCCCAATCGCCTTCTCAATCCAGCCCACAGACGGCCCGGGAATCGGTGTGTTTTTACATGAGTGGAATGTGTCCTTTTCCTTAAAATGCATCTCTGGGTTATTTTGGGGGGAAGAAGGAATTTGTTCATTTCCCCCCCACCCCCCCCAAAAAAAGATATAGTCCAGCGCCCGAAAAGGTCTGAAGATTTAGGTTTGACGAGGCCCTAAGCTACTGAAGGTAATGGGGCCCTTTTTATGTCCAGCTGTCCTTTGTCAACAACAAATGGTCACTGTTTTTTGTGTTGAATCTATGCTATGTGGTAATTGATGGACCTCATGGGTATCTCAAGCCATTTGCACATGTTGCCGTGCAACCAGTCCATGCAGAATGTAGGCACCCTATATATAGAAAGGAGCAAACCAGGGATATTTTAGGGAGCAGGTGGGGCCCATGACTTACACCAAAGGAGCCTACACAACCCAAAACACTGTTGCTGGATGTAGGTTCTATTTTATTTGTTTTTTATCTTATATTTTGGAAATGTACATCCAGTTGTTTTTTCCCTTTAAAATTTTTTTGGAGCCCCCAAGAGTGGGGCCCTAAACTATAGCATGTTTAAAGGTAAAGGGACCCCTGACCATTAGGTCCAGTCGTGGCCGACTCTGGGGTTGCGGCGCTCATCTCGCTTTATTGGCCGAGGGAGCCGGCGTACAGCTTCCGGGTCATGTGGCCAGCAGGACTAAGCCGCTTCTGGCAAACCAGAGCAGCGCACAGAAACGCCGTTTACCTTCCTGCCAGAGTGGAATCTATTTATCTACTTGCACTTTGACGTGCTTTTGAACTGCTAGGTTGGCAGGAGCAGGGACCGAGCAACGGGAGCTCACCCTGTCGCGGGGATTCGAACCGCTGACCTTCTGATTGGCAAGTCCTAGGCTCTGTGGTTTAACCCACAGCGCCAACCGCTTGTTTAGCTTATACGTAAATCCGGCACTGGCCGCCACAGCTCTCGGCTTAACCTACCTCACAAGGTTGTTGTGGGGGTGAATTGAAGGGGACCTAGACCCTTAAGCTCTTTGGAGAGAAAAGGCGTGATAGAAAAACACAACGAACAAGCAAAGCTTCTGTCGAAACACGTTAAGCTTTCTGGGTGCAGGAGAATTACAACCTTCGGGCCATTGATAAATCTGAAGTCTGAGCGCAATAAAACAGGCTCCCTCCCTGTTCTCCCCCCTCCCCCGAGGTTCGGCCGCCACTGCTCCAGCCCCCCCCCCATATGTATTTTGCAATTTTCTCCTTTATTGATTTTCAATCATAAGCAGAGCAAAACAAGGCAGGTCTCCGGATAAGTGCCTAGCAGCCGGTCAGCGGAAAACTAATCGTGGCAATTAGCAATGAGCTGAGACAGGGTCCGTTAATGAGAGGGGGAAGGCTTGTGTTGGGATGAGTCAATTACCTCCTTACTTCCTCGCCACTGCCAATTCTTCACTCCCATCTTCCTGGCTTGGCCAGCCAGACTTGCCTCGTGGTCCGAGAACAATTAGATAACGCAGCTACAGAGTCTTTATTGTGCCTTGTGCGTTTCCTCTGTAAGTGAGACCGCCAGCTACAATTCTAGCAGGATTCCTGCCTTGGTGGAGGGGGGGGTTGGAATGGATGACCTTTGGGGAGCCCCTCCAACTCCCCAATTCTACGACGCTATGTGAACGGTTCAAGATATATACAGTGGTACCTTGGGTTAAGTACTTAATTCGTTCCGGAGGTCTGTTCTTAAGTGCTGCTGGCCACATGCTGCACGCTGGCTCCTTCGGCCAATAAAGCGAGATGAGCGCACAACCCCAGAGTCGGCCACGACTGGACCTAATGGTCAGGGGTCCCTTTACCTTTACTTTTTAGGGCAAAAATATTGAGCTTCTTCAGGGGAAGCCGCTGACCTACTGGTGATCTGCCCCAGACGTCCAGTGATCTAGCGGAAGATCATGATTTACCTGTTGGACATGCCTGCCCTAAGACAAATTCTGTCGTGGCATCACCATCAATCCCTCTCCCTCATCCACTACTGTGCCGCCTTCCACCTTTCTTCTATAGCCATGTTTGGCCGGCAGATGAAAGGAGGAGGTTTCTCCAGCGGCGTAGCGTGGGTTGTCAGCACCCGGGGCAAGGCAAGTAATTTGCGCCCCTAACCCCTAACCTGCCGCTGCTGCCAGCTTCTTCTTGCTGCTGCCTGGGCTGGGGTATTTACGGTAAGGTAGCCACGGCGGCGGCGGCGGGTCCGTGTCAGGTGATCTGAGGCGAGTTGCTGCTGGCGCTGCCGCCCAAACGACGCCACTTGCCCGCAGGAGGAGGAGGAGGAGGGCAGAGAGGCGAGGAAAATGCAACATGGCCCAGCAGCTGCAGCAGCAGTGGCGGGGGGGCTGTGAGGAGGGGCTGCCTGGTGCGCCCTCCATGGCCCTGACGCGCGGGGACCGTGGCGAGCGCTGAGAGCCGCTGCCTGCCGGACGCCTTCAGCCCGGACGCGCGCACAGCTCGTCGGTTCCGCGAGACATGGGGCTCTGCTACAGCCTGTGCCCGAGGCTCTTCGGCGACTCCGGAGGCGGCAAGGGTGCCCCCCCAGATGTTGCGCCCGGTGCGGCCGGCCCCCCCTGCACCCCCCACGCTACACCACTGGGTTTCTCTCCCGCTTTGCCCCCCCCCCCGCCCTGCCATGAATCTGTGTGATGGATGAGTCCGTTCAAAATTTTTTCAATTTTGCTTTATTAAAGACAGGTGGGAAACCTCCAGAGCTGGGGTTTGCTGCAACAGGAAGGCCAACAGACCAGGATCTCCGGAGAGAAAAATAGTCTCCTGACCTCTTCTCTCTCTCTCTCTCTCTCTCTCTCTCTCTCTCTCTCTCTCTCTCTCACACACACACACACACACACTGTAAAGTTTATAAAATCTGGAGAAAACGGGCAGAGCAGGAATTGGGCAATGTTGGGTTTTTGGGGATACCTGTAGCCCTCAGTTTAAGGATGAATCGCTCCGTTTGCGGGGGTTAACACAACACGAGAAGTTCGTAGCGCGAAATGAGCGAAAAACTTTGGCACCCGTTTGGAGGGGATTCGAAATTTCAGGACGAGGCCGCAACAAAGCCAAGCATTCCTACAATGAACAACTTTCGCATCTCTGTATGTGGGATTGCAACGGGCAAAAGTCTCTCTAGCCAAGGTTTGCCGCTAAACGCTACACGTTCTTCATTCTGGAAAGGATTCTGATAGCCCTAAATGGCCCAGTATCCCTGAAGGAGTGTCTCCAACTCCATCATCCAGCCCAGACACTGAGGTCCACCTCCGAGGGCCTTCTGGCAGTTCCCTCCCTGCGAGAAGCGAGGTTACAGGGAACCAGGCAGAGGGCCTTCTTGGTGGTGGCGCCCACCCTGTGCAACGCCCTCCCACCAGATGTCAAGGAAATAAACAACTACCTGGCTTTTAGAAGACATCTGAAGGCAGCTATCATGGTCCGGTTCACGGGCGATCAAAGTCCTGGCTGGGGACATCAGGACCAGGGGCAAGATGGCGGGGTGGGAGCAGGAACGAGAGTCCAGAAACCAGGAGTCAGGAAGGACCAAAAAGGACCAAAAAGCAAGGAGTCAGGAAGTCAGGGGTCCGAGGGTCAAGAGGCAAGGAGTCACGAAGTCAGGGGTCCGAGGGTCAAGAAGCAAGGAGTCACGAAGTCAGGGGTCTGAGGGTCAAGAAGCAAGGAGTCACGAAGTCAGGGGTCCGAGGGTCAAGAGGCAAGGAGTCATGAAGTCAGGGGTCCGAGGGTCAAGAAGCAAGGAGTCATGAAGTCAGGGGTCCGAGGGTCAAGAAGCAAGGAGTCATGAAGTCAGGGGTCCGAGGGTCAAGAAGCAAGGAGTCATGAAGTCAGGGGTCCGAGGGTCAAGAGGCAAGGAGTCACGAAGTCAGGGGTCCGAGGGTCAAGAAGCAAGGAGTCACGAAGTCAGGGGTCCGAGGGTCAAGAAGCAAGGAGTCACGAAGTCAGGGGTCCGAGGGTCAAGAAGCAAGGAGTCACTAAGTCAGGGGTCCGAGGGTCAAGAAGCAAGGAGTCACGAAGTCAGGGGTCCGAGAGTCAAGAAGCAAGGAGTCACGAAGTCAGGGGCCCGAGGGTCAAGAAGCAAGGAGTCAAGGAGCCCAACGCAGCAAGGCCGGGAACATGTTGCTGCGGCAAAGAGCCGAAGAAAAATGCTGACCTTATATCCCTTCCCAGCTCCTGCCACCAGGTGCTGTGAGTTACCAATCAACCTCACCTGTGCGGCTGTGCCTTGCCTCTCCAGAACAAACTTAGGAAGGCCCCAGTCCTGCAAAGCCCTACTGGCCACAGGGCCTGGCTCCTGCATGCACTCTTGACAGCAGCCCTGGGTAGGGATGTTTTTAACGTTTGAAGTTTTATTATGTGGTGCTGCTGTGGGTTAAACCACAGAGCCTAGGACTTGCCGATCAGAAGGTCGGTGATTCGAATCCCCGCGACAGAGTGAGCTCCTGTTGCTCGGTCCCTGCTCCTGCCAACCTAGCAGTTCGAAAGCACATCAAAGTGCAAGTAGATAAATAGGTACCGCTCTGGCGGGAAGGTGAACGGTGTTTCCATGCGCCGCTCTGGTTCACCAGAAGTGGCTTAGTCCTGCTGGCCACATGACCCGGAAGCTGGACGCCGGCTCCCTCGGCCAGTAAAGCGAGATGAGCGCCGCAACCCCAGAGTCGGACATGACTGGACCTAATGGTCAGGGGTCCCTTTACCTTTAATATTCTGTTGAGAGCCACCCAGAGTAGGTGGGAAAACCCAGCCAGATGGGTGGGGTATAAGTAATATATTATTATTATTATTGTTGTTGTTGTTGTTGTTGTAGTTGTTGTTATTATTATCCCTGCAATTTCTTGCGTATTCCTTCTTCTCTCCGTTCTCGAAGGAGCACCATGGGCGAGTATATTGTATTTATTTTGCTTTGTGCAGCTTCTCATGTCCTCTCCAATCCGGATCATCTCTTTGACGAGACAATAGCGCCTTTCATGTTGGAACGCCAGGCCCCGTCGACGCCCAGCTTTTCCGTATGACAATCCATCATCCGCCGACTTTCGTGACGGCCGCTAAGCTCTTTCCCTCCGCTGCGTAAAGAGTTTAATCCCAGCTTTCTTTGACAGCTAATCCCAAAATTTTAATCATTGTTGTTGTCCTAAAGGGGGGGTTGTTGGGATGAATTTGCCGCCAGCCTAATTGCTGGAGGGGGGGGGGAGAGGAGGAATGAACTACCTGGAAAGGAGTTGAAATTTTTAAAGAGGGACCCCCCTCCCAAATTTTTTTGGCAGGTGTTGACTTCGCAGGGGTTAAGGATCATCCCCCAAAGTGAGCTTTTTATGCCATTTTAATAGCTTGTTTAATGAATTAAGAAAGCGAAAGAAAGGGGGAGGCGATCCCGGCTCCTTTCTGCTAGACGTTCGCGACTTTCTCTTCCTTGTGTTTCATAGAATTGTGGAGTTAGAAGGGGACGTAGGGTCATCTAGCCCAACCCCGTGCAACTTGAACGGTCATAACTCGATCTCGTGCCCCATTTTATTTGTTTAGTTATTTGTTTTCTATGCCCTGCTTGATAAGCCGCAGAGCAGCTTACGAAAAGGAATCAAGCGATAAAACAACCGTTGAAAAACCCACAGCTAAAGACAGCTGTTTTAAAATTATTTTTACAAATAGAGTGGTACCTTGGTTCTCAAACGCCTTGGTTCCCAAATGCCAAAAACCTGGAAGTAAGCGTTCCGGTTTTCGAACGTTTTTTGGAAGCTGAGCGTCCGATGCGGCTGTCGGCTATTGTTTCTGGCACGCCTGCGCCAATCAGAAGCTGCGCCTTGGTATTCGAACATTTTGGAAGTCAAATGGACTTCTGGAACGGATTGAGTTTGGCGCTTTTTTGTCATTTTATTCCCCTGCTTCGGGCCCGACCATCTCTCGCCGGAATCTGTTCCAGCTCCAAAAGAGCTCGTGGGCACCAGGTTAGGGAACACTTAAGGGTCAAAACACCCCTTCCCCCTTCTTGAGCTGAGTCTGCCGCTACAAAATTTTTGTCCCTGCAGGTTGCGAGGTCTTGTCTCTGCCCCCTGCCAGCAATTAGGCTGGCGGCCAAGATCCAGTGGCCCTCCCTGCCTTATCATTTAATAACTTGCTGTCAGCTGGGGAAAACTTCTCAAAATTCTTCCTGGCCGCATCTCTCCGTCGATTTCGGAGTTCTGAATTCCCCGCTCGGGTTTCCTGGAGGGGGCTGCTTCCGTCGTTCTGTCACACCCAGCCACCCCCCTGCAACTCATTTCCATTCTCAATTTTTGCTGCCCTCATTGCGGTGTTCCTACCTGCAGAAGGTGGGGAGAGACTGAGACTCCAATTTCATTTCAGCTGTGATTTCTGCATTGCAGGGACTTGGGGTCCGTAATCCTTCCAGCTCCACAAGTCTAGGATTCTAGGGACAGCAGAACGAGCTAAATCATTGATTGATTGATTGATTGATTGATTGATTATTGGCACCCCGCCTTTCCTGCTAGGTGCTCAAGGTGGCGTTCATGATTCACCCCCTTCTCTCACATTTAATTAATCAATTACAGGGAATCTACACATTGCTTAAGGGACGTAGGTGGCGCTGTGGGTTAAACCACAGAGCCTAGGACTTGCCGATCAGAAGGTCGGCAGTTCAAATCCCCACGACCGGGTGAGTTCCCGTTGCTTGGTCCCTGCTCCTGCCAACCTAGCAGTTCGAAAGCACACCAGTGCAATTAGATCAATAGGTACCGCTCCGGCGGGAAGGTAAACAGCGTTTCCGTGCACTGCTCTGGTTCACCAGAAGCGGCTTAGTCCTGCTGGCCACATGACCTGGAAGCTGTACGCCGGCTCCCTCGGCCAATAAAGCGAGATGAGCGCCGCAACCCCAGAGTGGGTCACGACTGGACCTAATGGTCAGGGGTCCCTTTACCTTTAGGGAGAAACTGGGATGGGCAATTTTTCCTGTCCCTGGTTTCAGGAAGTGCAAGTTTGCAAACTGAGCTGAATTTATTCCCCTCTATTGCACTCTCTCTTGGCATGTTAGTTGCCCTAATTCTTCTGCTCCTCTTTAAAGAGCCAAGTGAAATTAGCCGATGTGGCCAAACTTCGCAGACCCAGCTCAGCCGCGCGATGCCACTTTAATGAACGGCTCATTGTCTCCAGCTCTGCTAATTAGGCCCATATCCCCCACATTTAAATGATGGAAACGAGTCGTGTGCGCTCACGTAAACGTTTTTAAAATGTATTTTTTGAAAAGCACTTGGGGGGCAGCGGCGGTGGAGAAGGATTGAAAAGGCAGCCTTTCCCCGTGGTTTTCTTTTTTTTAAAAAAAAAAGGAAAAGGGAAAAAAACCAAAACAAAAAAACCCAAGGAATTCCACCAGGAAGGATTTGGCAGACTACGAGCCTGCTCTGTTCAACTCAAGTCTTTAACTCTTGCCAACTGTAGCACAATCCTAATCGCTGCGTTTTATTATTTCCTCCTCCTCCTCCCTGTCACCCCCCCATTTGGGGGGGGCCGAGACCCGGCAAGAGGTTTGGAGCTGTTTCAAGCCGACTATTAAAATTCCTTAAGCATCATTAAGAATAAGACAAAGAGAAGAGGAAGGCACTGGGGGCCGGAGGAGACCCAAAAACTCGCCAGCGGTTTTTTTGAGGAGGGCATTGCGGAGCCCGGCCTGCTCCTCTTCCAAAAGTTTATGGGATGGTCCTCATAAGCAAGGGCCAGAAAACAGAAGCAACAAGGAACAGTCGGACCATTGGAACCCGTAGCTTTGGAGACTTTCCTAGAGGAATGTTCCCGTTCAAATCAACCCCCTGCTCAGAACCATTTGTTGTTTAGTCGTTTAGTGGTGTCCGCCTCTTCGTGACCCCCTGGACCAGAGCACGCCAGGCACTCCTGTCTTCCACTGCCTCCCGCCGTTTGGTCAAACTCATGCTGGCACCTTCGAGAACACTGTCCCACCATCTCGTCCTCTGTCGTCCCCTTCTCCTTGTGCCCTCCATCTTTCCCAACATCAGGATCTTTTCCAGGGAGTCTTCTCTTCTCATGAGGTGGCCAAAGTATTGGAGCCTCAGCTTCAGGATCTGCCATTCCAGTGAGCGCTCAGGGCTGATTTCCTTCCGAACGGAGAGGTTTGATCTTCTTGCAGTCCATGGGACTCTCAAGAGTCTCCTCCAGCACCAGAATTCCAAAGCATCAATTCTTCGGCCTTATTGATGGTCCAGCTCTCACTTCCATACATCACTACTGGGGAAACCATGGCCTTAACTATACGGACATTTGTTGGCAAGGTGATGTCTCTGCTCAGAACCTTGAGGACCAGAAACTTGCTTTACTGTTGGCTCTAAACCAGGCACAGCCAAACTTGGCCCTCCAGATGTTTTGGGACTACAACTCCCATCATCCCTAGCTAACAGGACCAGTGGTCAGGGATAATGGGAGTTGTAGTCCCAAAACATCTGGAGGGCCAAGTTTGGCCATGTCTGCTAACCCTGAACCTACTTCAGATGTGAACTCCACCCCCATCCCTAAGATTCAGTGAGTATCTGCATTGCCCATAGGGCTATTTCATAGAATCAGAGAATTGCAGAGTTGGTAGGGATCTGCGAGGGCCATCTAGACGAACCCCCTGCAGTGCAGGAATCTCAACTAGACATTTGAGGATTGCTATCGTATCTCCTCTCTGTCTCTTTTCCAGCCTAGACATAACCAGCTCCTTCGACCGTTCCTCATCAGGCTTGGTTTCCAGACCCTTGATCATTTCGGTCTCCCTCCTCTGCCCACCTTCCAGCTTGTCAACATCCTTCTTAAATTGTGGCACCCAGAACTGGACACAAGATTCCAGGTGTGGTTTGACCCAGGCAGAATAGAGCGGGACTATGACATCGCTGGGACATGGGTGGCGCTGTGGGTTAAACCACAGAGCCTAGGACTTGCCGATCAGAAGGTCGGTGGTTCGAATCCCTGCAATGACGGGGTGAGCTCCTGCCCATCTAGCAGTTCAAAAGCACCTCAAAGTGCAAGTAGATAAATAGGTACCACTCTGGCGGGAAGGTAAACGGCGTTTCCGTGCGCTGTTCTGGTTCGCCAGAAGCGGCTTAGCGGCTTAAAGCGAGATGAGCGCCGCAACTCCAGAGTCAGCCACGACTGGACCTAACGGTCAGGGGTCCCTTTGCGTTTACCTTTTTACTTCAATGTTTGGGGCATCTCTTCTGCTTAGAGTCCCTCCCGCCTAAAGATTTCTCCCATTTAGAGTGGCAGCGCCTGAACTTTGGAACTCTACATCTATTGGCAGGGAACTTGACTGTACCTTTTTTTGGTGTGTGTGTCTGTTAAAAACATTTTTGTTTAGGTGAGCCTCTCCAGATATGTAGAACACAAATTTGTGTTGCAATCTGGCTTCTAGCTTATCTCTATTTTTAAATTTTTTGGGAGGGAATGTTGCTTTTATCTGGTTTTGACAATGAGTGCATTTCTTCGTTCCTTTTGCAAAGCACTTCAAAATGGGTTTTTTTGGTTTTTAAACAATCATATATATATATATAATGGGACGCAGGTGGCGCTGTGGGTTAAACCACAGAGCCTAGGACTTGCCGATCAGAAGGTCGGCAGTTCGAATCCCTGCGATGATGGGGTGAGCTCCCGTTGCTCGGTCCCTGCTCCTGCAAACCTAGCAGTTCGAAAGCACGTCAAAGTGCAAGTAGATAAATAGGTACCGCTCTGCCGGGAAGGTAAACGGCGTTTCCGTGCGCTGCTCTGATTCGCCAGAAGCAGCTTAGTCCTGCTGGCCACATGACCCGGAAGCTGTACGCCGGCTCCCTCGGCCAATAAAGTGAGATGAGCGCCACAACCCCAGAGTCGGTCATGACTGGACCTAAAGGTCAGGGGTCCCTTTACCTTTATATATATATAAAAACGACAAATTAATGCAAACTGGATCAGATTTCTCTCTCCTACCCCCACAAAACTGGAGTTGAAGAGGAAAGAGCTATATGATGATCACAGAACTGAACCCTGGTTAGACGACCCAGAGAAATCCGTCGCTGTGTTTTGCAAAGGCGCAGTTTCCGAAACACTTCCAGAAAACCGTCTGTCATTTTTCAAGTTTTTATTATAAAAAAATACAGAATCCAAATAAGGTCGTGGGGATTTCTTTTCTCTTTTTGTGTGTGTGTGAGAAGGGTTGTGTGGGGAAAAGGATTTTTTTGTTTTTACCATCAGCAGAACGACCGGGATGGAATACGGTGTGTGGACAAGACCGGGAGAAGTCGAGTTGAGCGAGCCAGAGACCACAAAAGAGAAAATGATTTAAGAAACTCTCCCTCCTTCTCCCTTCATTCCCATCTCTTCCCAGACGGGAAAAGGAAAAGGCTGGTTTCTACCACGACGACGACAAAGAAAACTTGTGGACTGATTTTTCTTAAAACAAAGAATAGTAAAGATGGGTTCGGTTTTTTAAAACAAATTACCGTATTTTTGGCTCTATAATACTCATTTTCCCCCTCCTAAAAAGTAAGGGGAAATGTGTGTGCATCTTACGGAGCGAATGCAGGCTGCGCAGCTATCCCAGAAGCCAGAACAGCAAGAGGGATTGCTGCTTTCACTGCGCAGCGATCCCTCTTGCTATTCTGGCTTCTGAGATTCAGAATATTTTTTTTCTTGTTTTCCTCCTCCAAAAACTAGGTGCGTCTCGTGGACTGGTGCGTCTTATAGAGCGAAAAATACGGTACTTTCAGATTTCCCTTGGTTCTCCACCATGGCCCGTCATACACAACGTAACACATTTGCATTAGTATAATATATATAATTCTATATATATATATATGTATATAAAACCAAAGGTCAAAGGCCGGGCTGCGAGACGACAGCTCCGCCTGACCCTGGCGGAAGTGGCTGGTACACTTGCTTTGTTTATTACATTTAAATAGCGCCTTCCCCCCCCAAGGAGAGCTCAAGGTAGACGACATTGTTCTACCCTCACAACAACCCTGTGAGGTACAGTGGGGCCTCGCAAGACGAAAAGAATCCGTTCCGCGATTCTCTTCGTCTAGTGGTTTTTTCGTCTTGCGAAGCAAGCCCATTGACGGATTAGCGGATTAGTGCTATTAGCAGTTTAGCGGCTTTTAACGATCAGCTGTTAAGCGGCTTATCAGCGGATCAGCTGATAAGCGGCTTAGCGGCTTAGGAAAAGGGGGGAAAAAGGGGAAAAAACCCGCAGGAACTCGCAAGACATTTCCATAGGGAAATTCGTTTTGCGAAGCACCTCCAAAACGGAAAACCCTTTCGTCTAGCGGGTTTTCCATCTTGCGAGGCGTTCGTCTTGCGGGGCACCACTGTAAGTTCAGGCCGCCAGATGGCGACTGTACTCCAACCGCCTCGGGATGCACCCAGTGAGCTTCCTCGGGATTCGAACCCTGGTCTCTCGCAGGCCCCTTTCCCCCAACGTGCTAACCATTACGCCGCCCCACTTTGGGCAGCGGCGCTTCCGCTGCTGCAGACGTTCTGAACTAAAACTCCCAGCAGCCTCCGGCGCTCCTGGCGGGAGTCGTAGCGCAAAAAAACCCATAGGGTGCCGAGTTTGGAGGGTTGGCATGAGCTGGCCAAGAGGAGAGCAGTCGAGGCTGTGTTGGGGGCACAGGAACGCAACCAGGATTTGACCCCCTGGTTCCTAATTCCTTGAATGAAAAACGGGGGGCTTTTGCTGCGATCCGGAAAAATGCCGCTTTGATTCGAGAACTGCAGGCCTTCTAAGGAGTCCAACATTCTCTTGTCGCTGGGATTTCCTTTTAAACACCCTAGGTCTTTTCCTCTCTTTCAAGGAATCAGAATTCCTCCCTCTCATTTTCCGGGCTTGAGTTGGGCTGCCGACATTTCCGGCGGAAGAGGCTGACGGATCAGGCCAATGGTCCGGCAACCTGTTGTACAACCTGTTCTACAGAAACCACAACTAATCCAGGATGCGGCAGCCAGACTGGGGACTGGGAGCGGCCGCCGAGACCACATAACACCAGTCCTGAAAGACCTACATTGGCTCCCAGTACGTTTCCGAGCACAATTCAAAGTGTTGGTGCTGACCTTGAAAGCCCTAAACGGCCTTGGCCCAGTATCTCTGAAGGAGCGTCTCCACCCCCATCATCCAGCCCGGACACTGAGGTCCAGCTCCGAGGGCCTTCTGGCGGTTCCCTCACTGCGAGAGGTCAAGTTACAGGGAACCAGGCAGAGGGCCTTCTTGGTGGTGGCGCCTGCCCTGTGGAACGTCCTCCCATCAGATGTTGATGATTATTTCCTTGAGGAAATAAACAACTACCTGACGTTTAGAAGACACCCGAAGGCAGCCCTGTTTAGGGAAGTTTTTAATGTGTGTCATTTTAATGTATTTTTAATCTTTGTTGGAAGCCGCCCAGAGTGGCTGGGGAGACCCAGCCAGATGGGCGGGGTGTAAATAATAAATTATTATTATTGTTGTTATTCTCACCGTGGCGAAAAGGGAAACTAGCAAGCGGGACACGAGTTAGAGAGCAACACTCTCCCCTCGTCTGGTTTCCAGAAAGAGGGTATAGCCATTGTGGCTACTAGCCATCAACACCCCTCTCCCCCTCCAAGATCTCGTCTCATCCTCTTTCAAAGCCATCCAGGTTGAGCGGCCGTCATTGCCTCATGTGGCAAGGAGTTCCGCAGGTTAACTGTGCATCGTGCGAAGGAGGGCTTTCTTTCACCAGGCCTGGGGAAGGGCTCTAGCTGGATGCCAGATCACCTGCATGGCATGTAGAGAGTCCCTGTTTCAATCTCTCGGAAGCCCCTGGAAGAGACCCCTGCCTGAGACTGGGGACAGCTGCTGCCAGTCCGTGCAGGCAGTAACAAACTCGAAGGCCCATTGCTCTGACTCAGCTTCTTCTGTTCCTAATCAAACCCAATTTTCTTCCTGTTTGAAAGCATCTCTTTTTTCCAGAGTCATGAGCAATAGACACTCGTTTTACTTTTAAGGGGAAGGCTGTAGCCCCCGCCTGAAGCTCTGGACAGCTGCTGCCAGTCGTGTGGGCTGACTGAGCGTTAAGGCACCTCCCCGTTTTCCTTGCCTGTGAGAAACTGGAATGGACAGTTCCTTGGGGTAGATCTACTGAAATCAACAGAGATCTCTAACTTAAAGTCCGTTTTCCATAAGCAAAAGCAGAAGATTCGATGTGCATCTTCTGTAGTTGCAATTTTGCCATATTATGGGGAAATCTTAATAAATAAGAAAAACTTTTAGAAAAGGTATGTTAGTTTCAATGGGTCAACGCGAGTATATGCCGGCTGGCCACGATCCACTCGTTTCCATCCTGCGGTTTCACCTTAAAACTACGAAGCCTCTTTGGAGAACACCTAGAGGAAAACCAGTGAGACGTTTTCTCTCGCTGTATCAAAAATCTGGCCTCCTTCCCCTATTTATTTTTTAAAAGGAGAACACGGCGGTTCAAATAAGAACCTGTTTTTTTATAAATGCATTGTGTGTGTGTGTCGATTTGTTTCCAAGAAACGCAACTCTGCGTGGTTTACAAAGGACTGAATGAGGACGAAGCGAAGGCGGGAGCAGGTCATTTGAAAAACATTTTTTGATCGTCGAGAGATTATTGCAGGTTTTTTTTTTTTTAAAAAAAGAAAGAATTTTAGGTTTCTATTTTTAAAAATTAAAAAAAAACACAACCAACCAACAACATTTCCCCCACCCTCCCCAAGGAAATTAAAACTTAAAATAATAACAGAAAAAACCCGTCCATCAAAACCATTCATTCTCGGCAAAAAGGCGTTAAAAATAATAATAATAATAATAATTCATAATAATTCATAATCACAGTATTACGCCTGATGGCAATATGTACAGGAATAGAACAGCTGTTCCAAACAAGTCCCTTGGCTCAGAGAAAGACAGAGTTGGAGGGTCCCCGTCCCTGCCGGCTCCCGCCTGGCAAGAACGAGAGGGGAAAAAAGATATCTGTCGAAATATGATTAAGCACCAGGGAGGCAGTCTCAAGAGACAACGTATTCTTGCTACAGTTCCATGACAGGGTGGAGAATCCTGTTTCTTTTTTTGGGGGGGGGGTAGGGAGGGAGGAGGAACCAAGAATTTGGATAATATTTTAGGGATCAAAAACTTCTCCTTAGCCGTTAAAGTACACCAGTGGATCTGTCCCTTCCTGACCCCCCGACAGCAGCAATGCAAACAAGGGTCATTCTGGGATTCTTGTGCTATTCCCAGGTATGGCACACCTGGGGTCAAGCGAGGAGAGCCGGGGAGGTTAAACATGACCTGCGTAGCCCCCCGGTAAATGGCGTGTGGTCCTTTCACTTCTTCCCCCAACCCCCAAATTGGCTGCCCCTTGGCTGCGCCACCCAGAAGCAAGATGAGGGGCCCAAAATCCACAGCGCTGGGAATTTAACGGGGAAGGATGGATGAGCACGCTAGTGGGTGTTTTACGGGCATCCCATCGCATACATCAGAAGGAAGATTATCTACAGCAGGCACATCCAACAGGTACCGTATTTTTTGCTCTATAAGACTCACTTTTCCCCTCCTAAAAAGTAAGGGGAAATGTGTGTGCGTCTTATGGAGCGAATGCAGGCTGCGCAGCTATCCTAGAAGCCAGAACAGCAAGAGGGATTGCTGCTTTCACTGCGCAGTGATCCCTCTTGCTGTTCTGGCTTCTGAGATTCAGAATATTTTTTTCCTTGTTTTCCTCTTCCAAAAACTAGGTGCGTCTTGCGGTCTGGTGCGTCTTACAGAGCGAAAAATACGGTAGATTGTGATCTGCTGGTAGATCACTGGACGTCTGTGGTGGTAGATCACTGGCTTCCCCCAAAGAAGCTCAACAACTTCTTTGGCTCCCCTAAAAAAGGCTCAACAAGTTTGACCTGAACCCCAGGGAAATGGGCCTTCCTCCGTCCTAAGAAAAACTCAACAACAGCTTTGACCTGAACCCCCCAAAAGGGGGTAGATCACTGCCAGTTTTTAACTCTGTGACTAGATCACAGTCTTTTGGGAGCTGGCCACCCCTGATCTACAGTTAAGAGACTCACAGGGTATAGGTGTCAACACGTCAACTGACTGTGGAAATTTAGCACCAATTTGAACTGCAGCAATCGTTCCAGGACTTTAATGTTCGGGATTGTTTTTGTTGGTGTATATATGTGTGTATATATATGTGTGTGTGTGTACGTACATACGTACGTACGTACGTACACCCCCCCTTGGTTCTCAAACGCTGAAAACCCGGAAGTGTTCCAGATTTCGAACGATTTTTGGAAGCCGAACATGGTTTCCTGCCAAGCTACAAATCTCCCTTTCTCACCCTCCTGCATGAGACAAGGCACTGGGTTGGCTTAGCGTCCCAAAACCGTTCTTGCAAATAGGAAGAAACCATAAATAAATAACCCCTTTTCTCCTTTACCAATGGGACCACTTTTACTCTTTTTGGAGTGATGTTTGAATTACAGCTTCCCAGCTTTAACTCTCCTATATAAACCCAATTTTATGTCTTTAAAACCCAATACAGTCAAACCTCCGTTGTCGAATGTAATCCATTCCAGAAGTCCGTTCGACAACCGAGGAACGGCTTCCGATTGGTGATAAGAGTTTCCTGCACTCAAACGGAAGCCGCGGCGGACATTCAGTTTCTGAAAAAGGGAGCATTTACCGTATTTTTCGCTCTATAGGACTCACTTTTCCCCTCCTAAAAAGTAAGGGAAAATGTGTGTGCGTCTTACGGAGCGAATGTAGGCTGCGCAGCTATCCCAGAAGCCAGAACAGCAAGAGGGATTGCTGCTTTCACAGCGATCCCTCTTGCTGTTCTGGCTTCTGGGATTCAGAATATTTTTTTTCTTGTTTTCCTCCTCCCAAAACTACTTGTGGTCTGGTGGTCTGGTGCGTCTTATAGAGCGAAAAATATGGTACTTCCGGGTTTTCAGCGTTCGGGAGCCGAAACTTTCCGAAACGGAGCCGTTCAGGAACCAAGGTTTGACTGTGTAGACTTCCTTTCCTAAGTGCCATCAGGGCCGCTCTTGACACCAGCTGGGCTCAATTTTTGGGGGTGGTTCTTACTCAAATCCACATTGGATGCCCACCGTTGGAGTGTGGCCCTTCCTCTGGTGTATTTTGACCAGAGGGCCATGGGCAATTTTCGCTGGACGTTGCAGGCTAGCGTGGAGCAGAGCTGCCGACCCCAAACACCCCACTGCTTAGAGTTGGGCTCTCTGGGACCCTGGTGTCTGTTGTCAAACGCTTGTGGATGATGCCCCAAGCAGCCTGTTTGGGGTGGGGATGGACACACAGACAAGACAACCTCCATCGCTCACCCAGTTGTGTCATACGTAGTTGGCCGTACCATGCGCTGGTCTCCTCCCTGCCTTCCCCCATCTCCTCGCGGGGTTTAAAAGCAACCCTCCCACGGCACGAGAAACCCCCTGCCCAGCCATCGTGTCAAGTCCAGAGTCCTCCTCTTTCGACCATCTCCTCTCCCGTAGACCGGCGACGTCTTACGCAACATGCGAGGCATTGGTTTTACCTGCTGTGTCCGCATGGCAGTGGGTCCGCTGCACCAACAACAGTTAACAGAAACGGGGGGTGGGGGTGGATGGGTCTAAAGCAAAGGCTGATTTGGGCAGAGCAGGATCCTAGTCCTCTGTGTGGTTCGGGGGGCTGGTGGTCCCCTTTGGCTCCTAGGCCCCCCAATCCCAGTTGCCTGGTGTGTGCGTTTTGCGAGTCAGGGAATTTGGCCACCGCGGTGGAACTTTGTCCAAGGGGACACAGAGAGGAAGAGGGAAAAACAGAAGGGCAATAGGTGAGGCACCTGCTTCTCCCTCCTCACTGTGATGTCTCTTTCGGTTCCAGTTGCAGAAAAAAGACCGGCACAAAAAAACCAAAGCTGGGAGGAAGGAACAGAGGGTACAAGGAAGGAGACTATATTTGGTCTAGAAATTTTGAAAAGCAAAACCCCATGGGATGGGGGTGGGGGAGGGAAAACAGGAACCCCCCAATGGGGTTGTATCCTGGCCAGACGAAAATGGTCCGCAGAGCGTCTTGGAAGCACAGAACCTGCTTGCCTCCCGCCGCAGGTTTTCAGAAACCGGTCTCTTGCCTTCTCTGTCCAGCTATCTCACTGATCCTTCCGCCGCCCCAGATCTGATGGGGTGTAGCGGGGGTCCGGTTGTGAACCGTAACAGTGGCTTGACCTGGGAAATGGAGGCAGGGTCCGTCCACCTGGCTGTCTGAGGTGCCCCGATCCGCAAGCTCGTCTGTGGCTGAGAACGCAGTTCAGAGATCCATTGACAACACACACTTCCCTCCCCACACAAAACTGAACAAAGTCATCGCCGCGAGTTCTCCATTCTTCGTTCACGCCCTCTCTCTCTCTCTCGCTCGCTTTTTCAATCCTCCCCCCCTCGTTTTTCCCCCCCAGCGGCTGCTGAAAAGAGCTCCAATTTTCTTCCTCTTCTGTCCTCACCTAGCAGGGCTAGGAAGTCAGGATAGTCCAGAAAACCGGGACCACCACCACCACGAAGAAAGTCTCGGGGACCCGGAAGCTGTGGCAGGAGTTATTGCTGGTGAATATCGGTTCTGGGGACTCGTAGAGAGAATCGTCTGCAAGGAAATAAAAGAGGGGTATAAGAAGGGAAAGAGGGAGTGAACGATGTACCGCTGGGTATTTGACTCCCAGCAAATAAGCGAAAATGTACAGGGCAAGTTCAAATGTTGGTTGGAAATGTAAGGAGAAGGAAGGCACCTTTCTCCACATGTGGTGGAACTGTAAAGCGATAAAGGAATTCTGGGAGATGATAGATAATGAGTTGAAAAAAAAATGTTTAAAATAACCTTTGTTTAAAAAAAAACAGAAGGCTTTTTGTTACGAACTGTAGGTGCAGAGATACCGAAAGAACTGAAAATACTGTTTATGTACGCTACGTAACAGCTGCAAGGATGTTGCTCACCCAGTGTTGGAAAGGTGACAAGATGAAGGTGGACTGGCAGATGAAACTACTGGACTACGCAGAGATGGCATGATTAACTGGGAAATTAAGAAATCAGGAGCATCAAAACTTCAACAGAGAAAACCATAATGAGGTAGAAGCAAGTCAACAATACAGTAACTTGGAAAGGGATTCAACCTAAGACAGATGATAAAAAGGTAAAGGTACCCCTGCCCGTAGGGGCCAGTCTTGACAGACTCTGGGGTTGTGCGCCCATCTCACTTAAGAGGCCAGGGGCCAGCGCTGTCCGGAGACACTTCCGGGTCACGTGGCCAGCGTGACATCGCTGCTCTGGCGAGCCAGAGCCGCACATGGAAACGCCGTTTACCTTCCCGCTGGTAAGCGGTCCCTATTTATCTACTTGCACCCGGAGGTGCTTTCGAACTGCTAGGTTGGCAGGCGCTGGGACCGAGCAGCGGGAGCGCACCCCGCCGCAGGGATTCGAACCACCGACCTTTCGATCGGCAAGTCCTAGGCGCTGAGGCTTTAACCCATATCGGATGATATCATGTACAAAAAACACTGGTATTGGTTTGAAGTATATTAAGTAAGACTTATCGATAGATATGTATTTTTATTGTCATTTTTTTTCATTTGATTTGATCAAATTGCACCCCCCTTCCTACGCCCCTGGTGACTGGGAGCGGCCACTGAGACCACATAACACCGGCCCGGAAAGACCTACATTGGTTCCCAGTATGTCTCCGAGCACAATTCAAAGTGTTGGTGCTGACCTTGAAAGCCCTAAATGGCCCAGTATCCCTGAAGGAGCGTCTCCATCCCCATTGTCCAGCCCGGACACCGTTGTCCATCTCTGGGAGTTTTCCGGCAGTTCCCTCCATGCGAGAAGTGAGGTTACAGGGAACCAGGCGGAGGGCCTTCTTGGTGGTGGCGCCCTCCCATCCAATGTCAAGGAAATAAACAACTATCTGACATTTAGAAGACATCTCAAAGCAGCCCTGTTTAGGGAGGTTTTTAATGTTTTATTGTGTTTTTGATGTTTTATTGTGTTTTTAATATTCTGTTGGGAGCCGCCCAGAGTGGCTAGGGAAACCCAGCCGGATGGGCGGGGTATAAATATTATTATTATTATTATTATAGAGGAGGCACATGAAGAAGGGCCTCAGATCACTGTTTGTGGCGCTCCCTGCCTGATGTGGGAGGAAAATCCATAGTTTAACAGTGCACCCTGCAAAGAAGGACTTCCTTTTGCGTGGCACTTTTGGGAGGCAGCAATGCTTCCGAATACTACCGTATTTTTTGCTCTATAAGACTCACCTTTTTCCCTCCTAAAAAGTAAGGGGGAATGTGTGTGCGTCTTATGGAGCAAATGCAGGCTGCGCAGCTATCCCAGAAGCCAGAACAGCAAGAGGGATTGCTGCTTTCACTGCGCAGCGATCCCTCTTGCTGTTCTGGCTTCTGAGATTCAGAATATCTTTTTTCTTGTTTTCCTCCTCCAAAAACTAGGTGCGTCTTGTGGTCTGGTGCATCTTATAGAGCGAAAAATACAGTACTTGCTGGAGAGATTCCCGAAGGAGGGGAGATATCCTGTTGCGCTCAGGGCATCTGGCCAGCCACTGCGATAACAGAACGCTGGACTAGAGGGGTCTCCCTTTAGCCTCATCCAGCAGCCGGGCTCCTCGCTGGACGGTGCATTTCTGCAACCCAGCTCTGTCTTCATCTTGCCGTTTCCTGGCCCCAGCCCAGCCGCCCAGGTTGCCAGCTTTCTCTCGTGGGCAGTGTGGGTGTGCAGAAAGGAAGAGGGCCAGGACCCAGAGGGAAAGGGCCGTGTGTCGACAAGCTCACAAGCCGCCCTCTGGCTGCCTCTCGCAGGCAAGAGTCCATTTCAAAATAAACGGGAGGCATTTTTATTTATTTTTTTGCTCAATGGACCCTGGCTAGCCTGCGGAGCTCTGCCAACCTCTTCCAGTGCCAAGGACGCCTCTTGGGGGCTGGCGGCCATGCGCGTTTGGTTTCTTGGAGGATGGATGACAGATTGAGGTTGAATCCTGACAAGACAGAAGGACTGTTTTTGGGGGACAGGGGGCGGGTGGGTGTGGGGGACTCTCTGGTCCTGAATGGGGTAACTGTGCCTCTGAAGGACCAGGTGCGCAGCCTGGGAGTCATTTTGGACCCACAGCTGTCCATGGAGGTGCAGGGCAATTCAGCGTCCAGGGCAGCTCCATCGGGTACACAGGATGAGACCCTCCCTGCCCACAGACTGTCTCTCCAGAGTGGTGAATGCTCTGGTTATCTCCCGCTTGGACTACTGCAATGCACTCTCCGTGGGGCTACCTTTGAAGGTGACCTGGAAACTGCAATTAATCCAGAATGCGGCAGCTAGACTGGTGACTGGGAGTGGCCGCCAAGACCACATAACACCGGTTCTGAGAGATCTGCATTGGCTCCCAGTACGTTTCCGAGCACAATTCAAAGTGTTGGTGCTGACCTTTAAAGCCCTAAACAGCCTTGGTCCTGTATCCCTGAAGGAGCGTCTCCACCCCCATCGTTTTGCCCGGACGCTGAGGTCCAGCTCCGAGGGCCTTCTGGCAGTTCCCTCCCTGCAAGAAGTGAGGTTACAGGGAACCAGACAGAGGGCCTTCTCGGTGGTGGCACCCGCCCTGTGGAAAAACCTCCCTTCCGATGTAAAGGAAATAAGCAGCTATCTTCTTTTTAAAAGACATCTGAAGGCAGCCCTGTTTAGGGAAGTTTTTAATATTTAATGCTGTATTGTTTTTAACATTTGATTGGAAGCCGCCCAGAGTGGCTGGGGAAGCTCAGCCAGATGGGCAGAGTATAAAGTAATTATTATTATTATTATTATTATTATTATTATTGGCCCTGCCTGCGGCCGAGGGGTCAAAGGGCGGCTGCTTGTCGCCCTTCTGATAATCCCGCCTGGAAAAGGCCCCTCATCAGCCGGTGGCGCAGAAGAGCGTCGGCTAAATTACTGCAAACGCCGTTCCCCCAGCTTGTCTCGTCTTTTAAAGTTTACGACGGGATTATGGGTGGTTTTTGCAGGATCATAGCCAGGGGAGGAGGGGAGGGAAAGAACAACAATATCCACAGATGCCAATCCCCCCTTTGTGTTCTGCGTTCGGCTACACCGCTGCCCCCCCCTTCACCGTCCAGGATTATTATGAGCAAAATGCTTGTCGTAATCACAGAAAAGGGAAGGATTTGCAGAAGCATAAATAGCTAAGTTGGTAGAGCATAGAATGACAGAAATGTAGAGTTTGAAGGGACCTCAACAGCTGTTGGTCCGAGTCCAGCCCCTCCAGAGCTGGAGAAACCAAGCCTGGTCCATCGTCCCTGTGACAGCCCTTAAGATATCAGAAGATGGCTATCATAGCTCCTCTCAGTCTCCCCTTTTCCAGGCTCAACACACTCAGCTCTTTCGACCGTCCCTCATATGGCTTGGTTTCCAGACAGCTTGCTGGCATCCTCACCAGGCTTTTAATCTCAGGGTTGTGGTTTCAAGCCCCACATTGGGTGAAAGATTCCTGCATTCCATGGGGGTTGGGCTGGATGACCCTCAGGGTCCCTTTCAACTCTACAGTGATTTGACTCTATGAACCTGGGACCTTCGGCAAACAAGACAGACCACTGCTAAGCTATGCGATGAAGGTGCTGTGTGAGTGTCTGGAGGCGGTTGGAGGATGGGTGGCGGCTAACAGATTGAGGTTGAATCCTGACAAGACAGAAGTACTGTTTTTGGGGGACAGGAGGCGGGCAGGTGTGGAGGATTCCCTGGTCCTGAATGGGGTCACTGTGCCCCTGAAGGACCAGGTGTGCAGCTTGGGAGTCATTTTGGACTCACAGCTGTCCATGGAGGCACAGGTCAATTCTGTGTCCAGGGCAGCTTCATCTGGGACGCAGGATGAGACCCTCCCTGTCCGCAGAGTGTCTGGCCAGAGTGGTGCATGCTTTGGTTATCTCCCGCTTGGACTACTGCAATGTGCTCTATGTGGGGCTGCCTTTGAAGGTGACCCGGAAACCACAACTAATCCAGAATGCGGCTACTAGACTGGGGACTGGGAGCGGCCGCCGAGACCACATAACACTGGTCCTGAAAGACCTCCATTGGCTCCCAGTACGTTTCCGAGCACAATTCAAAGTGTTGGTGCTGACCTTTCAAGACCTCAATGGCCTCGGCCCAGTATCCCCAAAGGAGCATCTCCACCCCCATCGTCCAGCCCGGACACTGAGGTCCAGCTCCGAGGGCCTTCTGGCAGTTCCCTCCCTGCGAGAAGTGAGGTTACAGAGAACCAGGCAGAGGGCCTTCTCGGTGGTGGCACCCGCCCTGTAGAACGCCCTCCCATCAGATGTCAAGGAAATAAACAATGATCTGACCTTTAGAAGACATCTGAAGGCAGCCCTGTTTAGGAAAGTTTTTAATGACTGCTGTTTTCTGCTTTTGGTGTTGTGTTGGAAGCTACCCAGAGTGGCTGGGGAAACCCAGCCGGATGGCAGGGGTATAAATATCATCATCATCAACTTCCAGTGGGATGTATTCCTTCGTAAATGGATTCCAGGCAGCAGCCTTACAGTGAGGTCCTACGCAGGTCTACACCAAGGTATGTCCCACTAAGATCATTGCAGCTTATGCCCAGATGGATTTGAGTCCTAAAGGACATTTGGTTCCCTAAAGCGGCAACCCCGTATCTCAGCCTCTCCAAACCTGGTGCCCTCCGGATTTTTGGGACTATAGCCCCATCAGCCCCAGTCAGCGCAGCCATCAGAAATCCGCTTTGCAACAATGTGCCAATTAGTGAAACTGCATGCAATTAGATGTAGTTAGGATAAATTTGCAGAAAACACTGGCTTTTTAGAGTGGGGGGGGGGGAATTCACAAACTGATGTGGCGACTGAAATTCAAGGGTGGGGAAATAAACGAGAAACTGACAGGCCTAACAGCCCATAACCACCCGGGTTTTTAAATATATTTTTTTTAAAAGCCATTTATTCTTTCATTAGCAAAGCGTTCTTGTTTTCTTTAAAAGCTGCCTCCATCACACACACATACACACATGAAACAAGGAAAGGGAAAAACAAGCCCTTACAATATCCCTTTAGACTCTGACATTTCTCACTCTTTTTCTACCTGCTCCCTGGGAAGAGCTGTGGCCAAATACTAATTATACGTTAACAGGAGGAGAAAATTATTAATTTGTGTTTTCTTTTTTCTCCATAACAGCTGCGCCTATTTGATTCGGGGGAAGTGGGGGGGGGGGGGGGAAACTCCCCTGTACAGAGAGCGGGAGGCTGGCCTTTTTACGAAAAAGAAAAGAGGGAAGGAAAAACAAAAAAACCCTAAAATAATTTGCTCTCTTTTTTCCCCCCTCTGCGAAAACAAAAGCAGCCCTGTGGGGTTATGTACCAAGCAGGCATCAATCTAGATTTATTTTATTTCCCTCTTTCTTCCAGCCCCAAAGCAGAGCCGAAGATAATTTGTCGGAGATCTGAGTGCTATTTTCTTGGGCCAAAAGCACCCCCTGCGCCTGGCATTTCACCCGCCGCCAAGAAAGCCAGCGGTTGAAGTGGGTTTAGAAAGAGTGGGGTGAAGGTCGGTGCAGATGGGGTCGGGGTCTAATAGACCTTTCACTGATTTGATCTCATGGGGAAAACATGCGGAAGGAAAGGTTTGTTCTTCCAGTTTCCCTGGAAAAGGTTTTGCATCGTCGCCATTACTATGAACATACAGTGGGACCTTGGTTCTCAAATGCTTTGGTTCCCAAACGCCTTGGTTCTTAAACACCTTGGTTCTCAAACGCCTTGGTTCTCAAACGCCTTGGTTCTCAAACGCCGAAAACCCAGAAGTAAGTGTTCCGGTTTTCGAACGTTTTTCGGAAGCTGAGCATCCGATGCGGCTGTTGGCTATTGTTTCCAGGGCGCCTGCACCAATTAGAAGCCAAGACTTGGTTTTCGATCATTTTGGAAGTCAAACGGGCTTCCGGAACAGATTAAGTTTGGCGCTTTTGTTTTTGTGATTTATTTTGAGTTTTTGTGGCTTTTTCGGTTCATTTGTTTTTGTGACGATCATCAGCGCAGGTAATTATTTTTATCTTTTGAATCTACAACACGGTCTTACTTATTTTATAGTACAGTGCATTGATCATTGCTTTCATTTACGGATCAATGGTCTCGATAGATAGTAAAATTCCTGTTCAATTGCTGTTTCAGGGGTTGTTTTTAAAAGTCTGGAACGGGTTAATCCGTTTTGCATTGCTTTCTATGGGAAAGCAAGCCTTGGTTTTGGAACGCTTTGGTTTTGGAATGGACTTCTGGAACAGATTAAGCTTGAGAACCAAGGGACCACTGTACAGCAACAGCAGCAAAAACCAGACCAGATATTCAGGGGATACAGTGCGAGTCAGCCATGAGATGCAGCAGCAAAAAAGGCTAACGCTGTTCTAGGCTGCATCAAACAGGAATCTAGTGTCCAGATCAAGGAAAGTCATAGGTAAAGGTAAAGGGACCCCTGACCACTAGGTCCAGTCATGGCCGACTCTGGGGTTGCGGCACTCATCTCGCTTTACTGGCTGAAGGAGCTGGCGTACAGCTTCTGGGTCGTGTGGCCAGCAGGACTAAGCCGCTTCTGGCGAACCAGAGCAGCGCACGGAAATGCCGTTTACCTTCCCGCCAGAGTGGTACCTATTTATCTACTTGTACTTTGACGTGCTTTCAAACTGCTAGGTTGGCAGGAGCAGGGACCGAGCAAAAGTAAATCATCATCATCATCATCATCATCATCTATTATTTAAACCCCACCCATCTGACTGGGTTTCCCCAGCCACTCTGGGTGGCTTCCAACAGAATATTAAAATAACCTATTAAACATTAAAAGCTTCCCTAAACAGGGCTGCCTTCAGATGTCTTCTAAAAGTCTGGTAGTTGTTGTTCTCTTTGACATCTGGTGGGAGGGCGTTCCACAGGGCGGGTGCCACCACCGAGAAGGCCCTCTGCCTGGTTCCCTGTAACTTGGCTTCTCGCAGGGAGGGGATAAAATAATAATTGACGAAACCCTGCATTTCTTAACCCCCTAAAAAAACATGCACTCTGGAAAAAGTGTTTTCTCTCAAATGGCGAGTTTCAGAATGTATTTCGACATGGTTTCTGAGCCACGGATCCTGCCCTGGCTGGGAATAGCAGAGACCCGATCCCTGAATCGCGAATCCCAGACGGGTATGTACCGTATTTTTCGCTCTATAAGATGCACCAGACCACAAGACGCACCTAGTTTTTGGAGGAGGAAAACAAGAAAAAAAATATTCTGAATCCCAGAAGCCAGAACAGCAAGAGGGATCGCTGTGCAGTGAAAGCAGCAACCCCTCTTGCTGTTCTGGCTTCTGGGATAGCTGCGCAGCCTACATTCGCTCCATAAGACGCACACGCATTTCTCCTTATTTTTTAGGAGGGAAAAAGTGAGTCTTATAGAGCAAAAAATATGGTATTTGTGTGCAAATTTGAATCCTGGGATTTGCCAAAATGGCACCCTGGAACCTGCAGAGGATCTTTCCGGTGTCCCCAGACGTCACTTACTTGTCGGCCGCACGTACACCTTCAGCTTTAAGCAGGGTTTGTCAACCAAGTTTGGTGGCGTTGCCGCTGCAAGAGACAAAAGGGGAGGAGGGAGAGGAGAGACAGAACGTCGTCACCAAAAAAAAGCCATATGTGTCCTACGTAAAGTTTCAATTTTACACATTTCCAAATGCTGGGAGGGCAGTTTTATAGGGTTGTTTCTGAAGCCCCTGTTCTCAAATCCCCGCTCCGTTTCAGAATCCTATAGCCCCAAATGACACCAACGTTCTCAGGGTTTGGCTCCCTTCCTGAATTTTGCACCATGAACAGAAACAGTGCAATGGGGTCAATTGTTTCCCTTCCACACTCTTTTTCATTTTGCTCAAACAACCCGTGTTTCAAGGCCGGCTGCCCTCGCTGGGCGATTCGTGTAGGGCTGTCTCCGACAGAGGCCCTACTCAAGAGTCAGCCTTTTGAAATTCATGGACCCAAGGTAGCCATTTCCAGTAAGTTCCCTTTCCATCCCTGAACAGAGACAGCTTTGCCGTTACAATCCATGGCTCCGTAACTTTGAGGCTGGACTACTGTAATGCAAACTTGGTGGGGCCGCCCTCGGACCTGGTTCAGACACCCTGGCTGGGGGAAAATGAAGGAGCCAGACTGCACCTACTATCGAGTTGTGTTCAAGATCCTTGCTTCGATGTGCAAAGGGACGCAGGTGGTGCTGTGGGTTAAACCACAGAGCCTAGGACTTGCTGATCAGAAGGTTGGCGGTTCGAATCCCCGCAATGACGGGGTGAGCTCCTGTTGCTCGGTCCCTGCTCCTGCCAACCTAGCAGTTCGAAAGCTATATTTTAGAGAGCAGGCCAGCAGGCGGGGCCCATGACTTACATCCTAGGAGCCTACACAACACAAAACACCGTTACTGGATGTAGGTTTTATTTTATTTGTTTTCTATCTTCTATTTTGGAAATGTACATCCAGATTTTTCCCTTTAATTTTTTGGGGGGGCCCCGAAGAGAGTGAGGCCATAAGCTAAAGCTTGTTTAGCTTATACAGTGGTACCTCAGGTTACAGACGCTTCAGGTTACAGACTCCGCTAACCCAGAAATAGTACCTCAGGTTAAGAACTTTGCTTCAGGATGAGAACAGAAATCGCGTGGCGGCAGCAAGAGGCCCCCTTAGCTAAAGTGGTGCCTCAGGTTAAGAACTGTTTCAGGTTAAGAACGGACCTCCGGAACGAATTAAGTACGTAACCAGAGGTACCACTGTATGTAAATCCGGCACTGCCAATATATCCTTTCCTGCTACATTCCCACACATAGGAGCACCGGAAGAGCTTGTCTTCTGGGCCGAGGCTGAGTCCAGCATCCTATTCTCACAGCACCCTACCAGATGTGTCCCCCCCCCATGGGAAAGACCTCTCGCCGATTGCCGTTTGACCCGCAGATGTTGCCCAGCTCCTGCTAAGAAGCTTAGCCATCTCCGAGGTGCTTCCTCCGTTTCTTTAGCCGGGCGATTTGGGGAGGGGGGCGAACCCCACGCACAAAAGCTCCCGCTTTTAATACCGCATCTTTGATCAAACTGATGTCAAAAGTTGTCCGACCCCCAAGCGGGGAGCTTTTCTCTGCCGTACATCCTTGGACATGTTCGGATTTCCCCCAATAAAAACCTGACAAGGCAAATGATACGCTTCCGATAAGTCAGGAGAGGCGGGCAAAGAGAAGAAGAGGAGGAGGAGGAGGCCGGGTCGGTTTGAGAGAAAGAGCAAAAAAGTTTGCAATTAAAAGCTCAGGGTGGTGGGTGGGAACTCCCCGAGGCATGAAATTGGCCCGGATTAGGATGGGCAGTTCGGCTGAGGGGCGGAAAGAAAAGGTGCATTTGAAAAGCACTTTTAGGGAGGCCGTGACTTGACAAGGTGGATTTTCCGTCTGTCCCTGAAACAGATCGGCCTTGACAGTCCCGACTCGGGAGCCAGGCGGGGGACATCCTGTTTGAAGAAAAGGCCTTTGCTCGGAAGGGTCACCGAAAATTCGTGTTAACACCACGTTCAGACACTGATTTAAGAGCATTGCTTATCCGGGGAACTGTAGATTCAAGCATTGGCCTCAGCTCATCTGCATCTATCCTTAACACTCCTTCTGAATGGAGAGGCGTTAAAGAAATGAAGAATCAGATTTTTAAAATAGTTACAGGTGAAACTCGAAAAATTAGAATATTGTGGGAAAGTTCCTTGATTTCAGGAATTCAACTGGAAAGATGAAACTAATATATGATATAGACTTGTGACATGCAAAGCGAGATAGGTCAAGCCTTGATTTGTGATCATTGCCATGATCATGGCGTACAGCTGGTGAAAACCCCAAATTAACCATCTTAGAAAATTAGAATATTCAAGGAAATCAGCAAAACAAGGATTGCAAGTCGAGCAAGATTGGACCTCTGAGAAGTAGAAGCACATCGCGCTTTGCATGTCACGAGTCGATCTCATAGTTTCACCATTCAAGTTGAATTCCTGAAATCAACAAACTTTCCCACGATATTCTAATTTTTCGAGTTTCACCTGTATATCGCGAAGAACTGCATTAGCAAAACCCACCAGGAACCTGACCTCATGTATCTTGAAATTTCCTTCTTGGAGTTCACGATGGGACTCAAAAACTCTTAATTTAAATTCGCTCTGTCCTGCTTTATTTCATTTCATTGGATAATGTGTTCAACGTGGTTCTGGGTTTTATTTGAAACTTATCTAGAATCATAAAATTGCAGAGTTGGAAGGGACTCAACTCTCCGCAATGCAGGACTATGCTGCTCTGGATTGTAAAAATACAAACTCCAAAGCGGTTTACAAAAAAAGATAAAACAATAATTATTCAGGTTGAAATAACAATAAGCTTTTAAAAAAAAACAGATTAAAACTCACATCGACTTAACATTTGGGCAGGCTCGTTTAACCAAAAATGTTTTCGCTTCTTAAATGCTGGTCCTTGCTGAAAACAATGAAGATTTGATCAAATAAAGAGACTTATTCACCTCTTGCAACCAGGAGGACGAAAACAAGTAAGCTGGGAATTCAAAAGGGGGAGCCTTTGAAAGGATATATATGCTGTGAGGTTTGGATAGCATTTGGATTTTTGCAATATCTTTCTATTTACAGATACACACATTGAGTGCTTGGATAGGGATCTAATGATTGGGGTTTCTCAATTGTTTTTTTTTTAAAGGACAAGATAATATTTTCACCAAAGCAAACAACATGTAGGTTTTGTGCTTTCTGGACAACGTTTTCAAGTTTCTAAACCGCCTCTTCGTTCACAACCCGTATCTTTGTCCAGGAATTAACACAGAGCTGTGTGTGGATTTTCTGAGCCAGGAAATTGCAGGAATTGCGTGCCATTGCCCCACTTCTCTGCCTGCTAAAATCACATATGTTTGGAAGGGGGGGAAACAGCGTGACGTTTGATGCAAAATAAGTAGCCAGGAAGCAAAAAACAACAACAAAAAAACCACGATTCTTTCAGAAACCGCACAGCTGTTTTTTCAACACAAGCACTGTCTACTTTGGTGGGGGGGTGTTAATGGAGCAAAATTTCAAATAAAAAAATGGGTGTGTGTTTTGATATGCGTTGGCTAAAGTCCTGTTTGCTTTCATATCTGAGCTATTTGGGGGCTTTATTTTTTGCAGCTGAACAAAGAGGGAATGTTGTGGGAAAGCAATTTGGCATTTTCGTCCCTCCAAAATCCCCACAGATGCTGTGTCCATCTGGGGCAGTTTGGGGTGGGGTGAGGAACGGCAGGTCCCCCTTTTTAAAAAGCTCGTGGCCCCACTTTGCCGCTGGGAAGGGATGGGGAGAAACATTCCCTGCCTTGCGATGAGGAATTATGAGAAAATAGAAATGGCGGTGGCCGAAATATGGGTGTGGACACCATTTTGCACCTTGTCGTTATTCTCTTTTTAGGGCTGGCTCCCTGGTTTGAGGGGACGCGGGTGGTGCTGTGGGTTAAACCACAGAGCCTAGGACTTGCTGATCAGCAGGTCAGCGGTTCGAATCCCTGCGACAGGGTGAGCTCCCATTGCTCGGTCCCTGCTCCTGCCAACCTAGCAGTTTGAAAGCACGTCAAAGTGCAAGTAGATAAATAGGTACTGCTCCGGTGGGAAGGTAAACGGCGTTTCCGTACACTGCTCTGGTTCGGCAGAAGTGGCTTAGTCCTGCTGGCCACATGACCCGGAAGCTGTACGCCGGCTCCCTCGGCCAATAAAGCGAGATCAGCGCCGCAACCCCAGAGTCGGCCACGACTGGACCTAATGGTCAGGGGTCCCTTTACCTTACTTTCATGGTGGGACTGTGTGAGGATACAAGAATTCTGGGATATAATATACAACAAACTCAAAAAGATCTTTAAATTCTCCTTCCAAAAAACCCCAGAAGCCTTTATTTCCACTGAAATCCAAAAAAACAAAAAACAACAACACACTTTAGAATCATCTTTATGTATGCAACTACGGCGGCTAGAATTTCAGTAGCAAAAAACTGGAGAGGTGACTCAATTGCTACAAAGCTTGACTGGTAAGTGAAGATGATAGAATACTTGGAACTTGCGAAAATGATTCGGAGAGTAAGAGGAAACTCAAACCAGAAAGTGTGTAAAGAGTGGATAACATTTAAAGAATATCTAAAACAATATTGTGAAAATGCACATCTCCCGACAGGTCTCGATTGAATCTTGAATATCAGGGAAAACTATAAATGCAGGAAATTTTCTGGGTATGTAACAGATATAACAGGAATTGCGTAAAGGTTAAGAATATGTAGAAAGCACAATGAGGTGAACCGGAAGTCAAAAGTGTGTGTGATGTTAGACGATGTGTTATTAGTTAATGTTTAGTCGTCATCAAGGTATTCCCTTTGTCTGTATTTTATATGTAAATTGTTTTGCAATAAAGTTTTAAAAAGAATAAAACAAAAGAATACAGTGGTACCTCAGGTTACATACACTTCAGGTTACAGACTCCGCTAACCCAGAAATAGTGCTTCAGGTTAAGAACTTTGCTTCAGGATGAGAAGAGAAATTGTGCTCTGGCAGCGCAGCAGCAGCAGGAGGCCCCATTAGCTAAAGTGGTGCTTCAGGTTAAGAACAGTTTCGGGTTAAGTACGGACCTCCGGAACAAATTAAGTACTTAACCCGAGGTATGTGTGTGTGTGTTTAAATATTCAAAGAATTAAAGCCAGCTGTAAACTAAAAACACGCTGGCATTTTGTCGAAACAACAAATGTTTTTAGCAGGTACGAAAGAGTTCATCGAAGGTTCCTGGCCCGGGTCAAGTGGCAGGGAGTTCCAAAGCTTACGTCGGTTTCTTGCAGATGCAGAACAGGGATTTATGTGGCAGCGCCAGGCTCAGGGTAGTTCAAAAAGTTCTTAAGATCTCCGGGAGATTCTGTCCGTGGTGCTACGCTTCGCTTGCTCGGGTTTTAAAAACCACTTTTTTGATTTAAATGCGTGTCGGCCCGATCTCCTCAGGGGGATGACGGCGGGGTGTAAAGAGTATTCTGAATAAATGGAAATAGCTGCGTCCTTAAAGGATGTCAGGAAAAGACCTTGTTTCTGAACAGAGGGCTGGCTTCTGCGGAGCAGACATTCCCTGGCAGCCCTGTTCCCAGGGGATTTCAATATTGTTCCCAGAGGCTTGCTGAGATATTGATGGCAACAATGTCGAGGGTTTCATTTTAATTCCCCTCCCCGCCTCCTTCTCTTCCCATCGCTTCTCATCTACACGCTCCCAACCCCGGGGGGGCTCAGAGGAGCGATATTGTCTCCCGGACAAGAAAACCCGACAATGGAGGGCTGATGTCACCTTTTGTCGGCTGGAGAGAGAGTTCTCCTCAATGGGGGAGCCATTGAAGAGCCGAGAATGCCCTCGTTTGCATAGCCACACCCCCTCCATCTGCATATCCCACCACGGGGAGAGGGGGGGGCACCCGTCTCCCGGAGCGAGGCCCGAGTGCAAAAGGCGGGCACCAAGAAACCTTTAAAAAAAGGGGGAACCAAAACAGGCAGCGATTCCTGATTTATGGCTGGCTGGCAGGCTGGCTGAAACCCTCTCCCAGGATAATAAAGGACCCCTGACCATTAGGTCCAGTCATGGCCGACTCTGGGGTTGCGGCGCTCATCTTGCTATATTAGCCGAGGGAGCCGGCGTACAGCTTCCGGGTCATGTGGCCGGCAGGACTAAGCCGCTTCTGGCGAACCAGAGCAGCGCACGGAAATGCCATTTACCTTCCCGCCAGAGCAGTACAGTGGTGCCCCACAAGACGAATGCCTCGCAAGACGAAAAACCAGCTAGACGAAAGGGTTTTCCATTTTTCGAGGCGCTTCGCAAGACAAATTTCCCTATGGGCTTGCTTCGCAAAACGAAAACGTCTTGCGATTTTTTTCACTTTCCCTCCTTTTTCTAAGCTGCTAAGCCGCTAATAGCCGCTAAGCCGCTAATAGCGCTAAGCCGCTAAGCGGGTTGCTTCGCAAGACGAAAAAATCGCTAGACGAAGAGACTCGCGGAACGGATTCTTTTCATTTTGCGAGGCACCACTGTACCTATTTATCTACTTGCGCTTTGACGTGCTTTCGAACTGCAAGGTTGGCAGGAGCAGGGACCGAGCAATGGGAGCTCACGCCGTCATTGCGGGGATTCGAACCGCCAACCTTCTGATCGGCAACCTCAGTGGTTTTAGACCACAGCTATATGGTCATTTATGGACCTAATAGGTATCTAAAGCCATTTGCACATGTTGCCCTGCAACCAGTCCATGCAGAATGCAGGCACCCTATATATAGAAAGGAGCAAACCAGGGATATTTGAAGGAGCAGGCTAGCAGGCGGGGCCCATGACTTACATCACAGGAGCCTGCACAACACAAAACACTGTTGCTGTATGTGGGGTTGCGTCGCTCGTCTCTGGGGTTTATCTCTGGGGTTTAACGCCGTTTATCTTCCCGCCGGAGCGGTACCTATTTATCTACTTGCGCTTTGACGTGCTTTTGAATTGCTAGGTGGGCAGGAGCAGGGACCGAGCAACGGGAGCTCACCCCGTCATTGCGGGGATTCAAACCGCCAACCTTCTGATCGTCAAGCCCTAGGCTCTGTGGTTTAACCCACAGCGCCACCCGTGTCTCCCAGGATTATATTTCGCAAATAAACCCCCAAACCGTTCTCCACGAAGCCCTTTCTCTCCAGTGCCCTGACCTGAAGGCATCTTTCAACCACATTGGGCTGTTTGGGAGGTTGGAAAGCCGTGTGTGCGAAAGACTTTGCTTCCACGTACCCCCTAAAAAGTTCTTTTTTTTGCCGAGACCAGGGAAAAGATTCGACGGAAGCAGATTGGAAGAAATTTAAAGACTATTTGCAGAAATATTGTAAAATTAATGAATGTTAGATTGATATTGGACAGAAATTAAGTGGTTACCAGCTGTAACGTAGAGGTTGAGTAATAAGTTAAAATAAGTTATAACAAGTTACAATAAGGATTTGCTGAGTTAAGAACTCGAACTGGAATACAAAAGGGGGAGGTGAGAGGAGGTCTGGGAAATAAGTTAACGGAAATAAGTAATGAAAATTACATTTGTTTTGTTTTTTTCTGTTTTTTTTTTACTTTTTTTACTTTTTGTTTTTTGTTTGTTTTTTTTGTATTAATTTGGAAAAATCTAATAAATATTTATTTTAAAAAAAATGTTCTTGTTTTTGTTAGGGTTGCCATACGTCCGGAATTTCCCAGAACACTGCTGTTGGAAGCAGCGTCTGGGCTGAAATCGCTCTTTTAAAAAATGTCCGGGAAAATCTGGACGTATGGCAACCCGTTGTGGCAGTGTTGCTTCTGGCTCAAAAACTCCCTCTTTTGCTTCTGCGAATTTGCAAAATTGTGGGCAGAAAGACTTCTGGGAGAAGATTTATAACGAACTGAAAAAAATGTTGAAATATACATTTATTAAGAAACCAGAGGCCTTTCTTCTTGGAATAACAGGTTTAGAATTGCCCAAGAAAGATGTTAAATTATTTTTGTATGCCGCAACGGCCGCTCGAATATTACTTGCTAAAAATTGGAAAACACAAGAACTACCAACAGTGGAAGATTGGCAGATGAAGATGATGAACTTTTCGAAGCTAGCTGACCTGACTGGAAGAATCCGCGACCAGAAGGAGGAGGAGTTTCAAGAGGACTGGAGGAAATTCAAGGACTATTTGAATAAATACTGTAATATAAAAAATTAGAAACTACTTGAAAGAAACAAATAGGCCTAGGATAAATTAAGTTATAATTAAATAAATGGAATTCCGAATGTTAAGAAAAGTGAGTAAGATGACGATAATTGGAAATTTTAGTTTAATAATGATATTGGAAAGCTGTTACTTTTAATTACAAGGAAACTCAGAAGGGAGGGATTTGAGGAAGTCAACCAAGATGTTTAAAAGCTTAGATCTGTTATTATTGTCTATTTGTTTATTGTTCCCCCCCCTCTTTCCCCACTTCTTTTTTCTTTTTCCTTTTCTGTTTTTGTGTATCATTTTGCTTTGTGGTTTGTGTTATTACAGTGGAAAAAATTAATAAATATTTATTTTTTTTAAAAAAAAATTGTGGGCAGAAAAACTCAATGACTTTGCCCCCCCCCAAAGCAAAAAGATCAATAACTTTTCTGTCTCTGATCATAGCTTCCTCCTGTGAATTGCCTAATCGTCTTTTAAAGCAATTCAAGTCAGTGGCCGTTGCCACCTGCTGTGGCGGTGAGTTCCACAGTTTAACTCTGTGCCACGTGAAGAAGTCCTTTCTTTTTTAGCTGCCCTGAATCTTCCAGCCCTCAACATCATCGGATGTTCCCTGAGTTCTAGTACAGTGGTACCTCGGGTTACATACGCTTCAGGTTACATACGCTTCAGGCTACAGACTCCGCTAACCCAGAAATAGTGCTTCAGGTTCAGAACTTTGCTTCAGGATGAGAACAGAAATCGTGCTCTGGCGGCGCGGCAGCAGCAGGAGGCCCCATTAGCTAAAGTGGTGCTTCAGGTTAATAACAGTTTCAGGTTAAGTACAGACCTCTGGAACGAATTATGTACTTAACCTGAGGTACCACTGTATTAAGGTCCGTATAGTTAAAACTATGGTTTTCCCAGTAGTGATGTATGGAAGTGAGAGCTGGACCATAAAGAAGGCTGATCGCCGAAGAATGGATGCTTTTGAATTCTGGTGCTAGAGGAGACTCTTGAGAGTCCCATGGACTGCAAGAAGATCAAACCTCTCCATTCTGAAGGAAATCAGCCCTGAGTGCTCACTGGAAGGACAGATCCTGAAGCTGAGGCTCCAAGACTTTGGCCATGAGAAGAGAAGACTCCCTGGAAAAGACCCTGATGCTGGGAAAGATGGAGGGCGCAAGGAGAAGGGGACGACAGAGGACGAGATGGTGGGACAGTGTTCTCGAAGAGGCCAAGATGAGTCTGACCAAACTGCGGGAGGCAGTGGAAGACAGGAGGGCCTGGCGTGCTCTGGTCCAGGGGGTCACTAAGAGGCGGACACGACGAAACGACTAAACAACAACAACCACTGTATTGCGAGAGACTTGGGGAGGGAGCTTTTCTCTGCTCTCTTCCTCCACCCACCACATCATGCATTTCGCAAAACTTATCTTGTGTCGCCTCTCGCTTGCCTTTTCTCTGGACTAAAAAGTCCTGGTTGCTGCAACCTGACCATTCAGACTGCAGGAGGCCTGGTGCGCTGAGCACCGAATCTCCTCTATTAGCATGCAGTAGGATTATCCATATGCCGGATTTATTTAAATTGGGGGCGGGCTTCCTTTTGGAAACCGCTCTGGGTGCGAGGAGCTGGCGTGAGGGCCAAGCCCGCATTTCCAACACAAATAGCTCACGGATCCTTAGTCTGCATATCATTAAAATAAGAGGGAGAGAGAGAAGAGAAAAAAAGGGATAAATGGATTTCCCCCCTGTTGCATTCCTTTATTCTTTTGGAATTTCGGGCTTAATTTCCAAACCTAATTCCAGCCCGGCGCCCCCCCCCCCGGCAACGTTACATTGGCCAACCAATTATACATTGCAGTTAGAATGGGGGCTGGCGGGGGGGGCGGTTGGCAAACAAGACTGAATCAAGGTCTCCTTGCACACGAACAGGCAATTTTTACGAACATGCCCGTGTCTTCCTTACCAAGGAAACCGTCTCCCATTCTTTTGGTCGACGAACTCAGAGTGCCTCTGAGTGTGTGCAGAGTTCCTGCCGCCAAGAAGAATGAAGGCAGTTTTTGTTTTAACTGCATCAGTGATTGGTGGGAGAACCCTGGCTCAGGGGCCAGATGCGGGCCTCTGAGCTGCTTTATTCGGCCCTCGGGACCCTCTTCAAATCCTGGGGACCAGTCACTATCTCTCAGCCAAACCTAAATTTATTGTTTTACATTTATGCCCTCCCTTTGTTCCTCCAAGGAGACCCAGGGGGTGTACATGGTTCCCCCCTTTTAACCCCTACAACAACCCTGCGAGGTGTTGTTGTTGTTGTTTAGTCGTTTAGTCGTGTCCGCCTCTTGGTGACCCCCTGGACCAGAGCACGCCAGGCACTCCTGACTTCCACTGCCTCACACAGTTTGGTCAGACTCATCTTAGCAGCTTCGAGAACACTGTCCCACCATCTCGTCCTCTGTCATCCCTTTCTCCTTGTGCCCTCCATCTTTCCCAACATCAGGGTTTTTTCCAGGGAGTCTTCTCTTCTCATGAGGTGGCCAAAGTCTTGGAGCCTCAGCTTCAGGATCTGTCCTTCCAGTGAGCACTCAGGGCTGATTTCCTTAAGAATGGAGAGGTTTGATCTTCTTGCAGTCCATGGGACTCTCAAGAGTCTCCTCCAACACCATAATTCAAAAGCATCAATTCCTCGGCGACCAGCCTTCTTTATGGTCCAGCTCTCACTTCCATACATCACTGCTGGGAAAACCAGAGCTTTTACTATACGGACCTTTGTTGGCAAGGTGATGTCTCTGCTTTTTAAGATGCTGTCTAGGTTTGTCATCGCTTTTCTTCCAAGAAGCAGGCGTCTTTTAATTTCGTGGCTGCTGTCACCATCTGCAGTGATCATGGAGCCCAAGAAAGTAAAATCTCTCATACATTACTTTAATTCCAAAGCAAGAGGTAGATAGATTGGAAGTGAAAAATTATAGACCAATTTCATTATTACCGTATTTTTTGCACCATAACAATCACTTTTTTCCTCCTAGAAAGTAAGGGGAAATGTCTGTGTGTGTTATGGAGGGAATGCCTATGGGTGGAATGCCTACGGATTTTCCTCCTCTAAAAACTATGTGCGTGTTATGGTCGGGTGCGTGTTATAGAGCGAAAAATACAGTAAATTGTGTTTATAAAATGTTTGCAAATATTTTAGCAAGGAGAATGAAAGGTACACTATTGGAAATAATCCATCAAGATCAAACAGGATTCCCCCCCAGGTCAACAAATGAAAGAAAATACTAGAAATATAATAAATATCATTGAGTATTTGGAAGTGAGAAACGATAAACAGGCAGCGTTGATGTTTATTGATGCGGAAAAAGCTTTTGACAATGTTTCATGGGCCTTTATGTTGAAGGCCCTAGAGCAGATGAACTTTGGAATGACATTTGTAAGAGGCATAGAGGCTATCTATTCTAAGCAAAAGGTGAAGTTGATAATTAATAATATTATTAGACGTAAAGGTAAAGGGACCCCTGATCATTAGGTCCAGTCGTGGACGACTCTGGGGTTGCGGTGCTTATCTCACTTTACTGGCCGAGGGAGCCGGCCTACAGCTTCCGGGTCATGTGGCCAGCAGGACTAAGCCGCTTCTGGCGAGCCAGAGCAGCGCACGGAAACGCTGTTACCTTCCCACCGGAGTGGTACCTATTGATCTACTTTGACGTGCTTTCGAACTGCTAGGTTGGCAGGAGCTGGGACCGAGCAACGGGAGCTCACCCCATCATTGCGGGGATTCAAACCGCTGACCTTCTGATTGGCAAGTCCTAGGCTCTGTGGTTTAACCCACAGCACCACCCGCATCCCATGTGATAGATTTACGTAAGGGCCCTAAGCTATAGCTTGCTTAGTTTATACGTAAATCTATCACATGGGGTGTGGGTGGTGCTGTGGGTTAAACCACAGAGCCTAGGACTTGCCGATCAGAAGGTCGGCGGTTCGAATCCCCACAATGACCGGGTGAGCTCCCGTTGCTCGGTCCCAGCTCCTGCCAATCTAGCAGTTCGAAAGCACGTCAAAGTAGATCAATAGGTACCACTCCGGTGGGAAGGTAACAGCGTTTCCGTGCGCTGCTCTGGCTCGCCAGAAGCGGCTTAGTCATGCTGGCCACATGACCCGGAAGCTGTATGCCGGCTCCCTCGGCCCATAAAGCGAGATGAGCGCCGCAACCCCAGAGTCGGCCACGACTGGACCTAATGGTCAGGGGTCCCTTTACCTTTACCTAAATCTGACACTGTCCATCATCTGCCCCGGTCCTCCAATTCTGAGCAGGACTCTCTCTCTAACCTCCTCCTCCAGCCCCTCTGCAGTGAACATCTCAAAAGCCGAAAAGCGACCCTCTTGTGGCCCCCCAAAAGTGTTGTTTAACCTTGACCTAGAACTGTTCAGCATAGCCAGGATGCTCATCTCGATTCCTGGAAGGTTAATAGAATTCCAATTTGCAAGCTGCAGAAGGAGGTAGTGTTCGTTCTTTCATGTCTGCTAAATACAGTGCCCTCAAAGAAACATAATTTGTAATGTTCCACATGACATGAATTCTAACCGGCTTTCGCCGTGATGAGTTTCACTATTTACTCCTGTGTAATCTTTCCCTAACGACATTAAAAAGAGAGAGTGAGAGGGACAGAGAGAGAGAGAGAGCGTGTCGTAGTAAATGTAGTTATTTTGCAAGTGACATTTTACACAGGGAGAAGGGGGGAGCGGGCCGCGCGCGACGAGAGAAAATGGTAATTTAATATAGATAAAAGGAGCAAATTAAGGAAGTTGAAAAACAGATGCTTTGGAGCAGGAGAGGGGGAAAATATTGAGAAAGATAAATTCCGCCTGCCCGCTTCCGGACCAAGGGAGAGAGAGGGGCCTTGCTATCATGAAGTGCTTTGGGGTCGTGGATTTTAATTAATAATGTTATTATTATTTTAACATTTCTTTATTGATTGCAGCAAGGGGGGAAACGCAGACAACTTTCTGGTTCAAGGGATGGCTCGGGAGCGTGTGATGTTAAGTTTCCGAATTCGCGGCGCTGACCTTGAAACTGACAGCGCGAAGGGGCCCGATCTCTTTCCTTGCCGGGGCCCGGTCCAAGCCGTGAGGTTGCAAAACGGAGATCTGCGTGGACCTCTCGAGGTGAGGGAAATCGCAACACACGCAAAGAGACACACCGCCTCTCTGGCTGCTATTGGCTTAGCTGCTCTGATGTCACAGAAGGCCTGCGTCACGCGAGAGCCCTGCCAAAAGGGAGGCCCAACTAGTCCAGCGTCGTGACCCAGTGGCCATTGAAATCTTTGCCTAACCTGCTTTTAAAGTGGGTGGCCATGCCTGCCTCTTGTGGCAGGGAGTTCCGTAGTTGAAATCTGAGCTGCGTGAAGAAGGACTTCATTGTTTCTGCGTTGAATCTTCCAGTGTTCGGCTTAGTTCCAATGTTCCAATAAACGGCCCCAGTCCAGTATACCTGAAGGAGAGTCTCCATCTCCACCGTTCTGCCCGGACACTGAGGTCCAGCGTCGAGGGCCTTCTGGCGGTTCCCTCCCTGCGAGAAGCAAAGCTACAGGGAACCAGGCAAAGGGCCTTTTCGGTGGTGGCGCCCGCCCTGTGGAATGCCCTCCCATCAGATGTCAAAGAGATAAACAACTACCTGACATTCAGAAGACATCTGAAGGCAGCCCTGTTCAGGGAAGTTTTTAATGTGTGACATCTTAGTGTATTTTTGGTCTTTGTGGAAGCCGCCCAGAGTGTCTGGGGAAACCCACCCAGATGGGCGGGGTACAAATAATAAATTATTGTTGTTGTTGTTGTTGTTGGGCATCCACAAGTTCTCGCGTTCTGCTTCCTCCACGCCAGGAATAATTTCATATCATTTCCCCTGGACCTTCACTCAGGGCATAGCAAGGGGGTGTGCGGTAGGTGCGGTCCGCCCTGGGCGTCCCCACTAAGGGGGGTGACAAAATGGCAGGCAGCACTCACCGCGGGGCCTTCAGTGCACCCAAGCTATGCGTATTGGGCGCCCACAGGCCCCATGCTGTCTGCCCGCTGCCTCCCCCCAGCATAGCTGTCAGCTATGGCTTCCTCCACCGCTGCCACTTCCCTGAACTGAAAATCCCTTGATGGTTTCGGTTGCCCTCGTCTTCACCTCTCCTAACCGTTATTGGCTTAGCTGCTCTGATGTCACAGCAGGCTACCGGCAAGGGAAATCACAACCTCTCCAGCCTTTATTGGCTTAGCTGACGCCACAATAGGCCTGCGTTAAGTGCTGTTACATCCTCTCTGACTGTTACTAGCTTAGCTGCTGCGATGTCAAGCAGGCCTGTGTTGGGAGGGAAAAAAAAGATGGCTTCCTTGGCTCCTATTGGCTTAGCTGCTCTGATGTCACAGCAGTGCAAGCAGGAGAAACCACAGGCCCCCCAGCTCACCCCCTCGCGGGGATTCGAACTGCCGACCTTCCGATCCACAATGGGCCTGGGGGTTAACCTGAGCAACACGGTCCAGGTCCGGTCCCGAATCCAAGGATTCCATGAGGAGCCAGTCCAACAGGGCCAAGGCACGAAACCAGGCTAGGTCAGGCACAGGGTTCCAGCAAGCAGCAATGTTGCTCCCGCAACCTGGGGCAGGGTCCGGCAGCTTTTTATCTTTGACGGGGTAACGGCTGGTCCTGATCCCCCAGTGACTCACCTCCCTGTCTCGCCCGAAGGCGAGCACTCCTCCTGCGAGTACTGAGGTCTCTCCTTCTCTCAGTCTCCGCAGCTCGGGATATGTCGGTGGGTTACTAGGCCCAGGGGCCACCTCAGCCTCCCCTGACCCAACCGGTAGTGGAGCAGCTGTAAGTGATGGGCCAGCTGGAGGCAACGAGGGAATCCCCGCATCTGGAGCCAGGGCAGGCTCAGGCCCCTGACTGGCCCAGCTGGTGCTTGTTGCAGGGGAACCTGTGCAGACTGGGGCTCTTCAGAATCAGGCCCCAGACTCTGTTCAAATGCCGCCTGAGGCAGAGGATCTGGCGCGGACCGAGACTCCTCCGGTTCCAAGTCCAAGCCTGAGTGTGATGGCCTGGGATTCGGACTCGGAGGCTGAACCTGAGGAATCCCAGCCTGCACAGGAGTCCCTGCCTCCAGCTGAGCCAGGGCTGGGGCTTGAGCCTGAAGGGTCCTCACCTGTGCTGGGTCCTCAGGTGAGTCTGCTCTGGGTCCTGAGGTGATGGAGGACCCATTGCCTGCAGGTGCTCCACTCTCAGCCCCGTCAGAGGAAGCTGAGGTTGCCTCTGGGTCCAGTAACCCTCCAGCCTCTCCTGAGCTGCAGAGGCTCAGGGCAGAGAGGCGGAGGGAACTAAGTTCCCGCAGGAGGAGGGCTCACCTCCAGGCCAGGAGAGGCGAGTCACCTGAGGATTGGGGCCGCCCTATGCCTCGGGGCAGATAAAAGCCAGCCAGCCCCAGTCCCAAGTTGCGGGAGCAACATCGTTGGTAGCCTGTTCCTGCCTGCACCCTGTCCTGCTCTTCTGCCGGAGCTCCTGACCTCACCCGACTCCCTGCCTTGGACCCAGCTTCAGCTTTGACGGACAGCCTCAATACTGTACCCTTGACCTCGGACTGGACTCAGACCACGCCTCACAGAAACCCACGGGACCAGCACATCGGGTCCCAGGCCATCACACACAAGCCCAAGAGTGTGCTGGTCCCAGGGGAGGATTACTGAGGCGTGGTCAAAGTCCGGTCCTGGGCCGAGGGTCTGGAGACTGTCCACAAAGGGCGAAGCGAGGTCGAAAGCAAGAAGCCAGGCATGGTTGGGAACTCCGGAAAAACAGGTCTGGGTACTGGCAAAAACAGGTTTCCAACGTCGTTGCTCCCACAACCTGGGACCGGGCTGACTGGCCTTTATCTTCTCTGAGGCCAGGGGCGGTCCTGGCCCCCAGGAGACCCGCCTCTCTTGGCCGTAAGGCGAGCACTCCTCCTGCGGGAACTTAGTTCCCTCCGCCTCTCTGCCCTGAGCCTCTGCAGCTCAGGAGAGGCTGGAGGGTTACTGGACCCAGGGGGAGACTCACCTTCCCCTGACGGGGCTGAGAGTGGAGCACCTGCAGGCAATGGGTCCTCCATCACCTCCGGAGCCAGAGTGGATTCACCTGGTGCCTGCTTCTGAGGATCCGGCACAGGTGCAGGCACTTCAGATTCAAGGCCCTGCCCCGGCTCAGCCGGCCCTGGAGGCGGGACTCCTGTGCAGGCTGGGACACCTCAGGTTCAGCTTCTGAGTCAGATTCCCAGGCCATCACAAAGAGGCTCAGTGGTTTAGACCACAGCGCCAACCCAAACTCCCCAGGTACAGCGAGTCACCAGGAGCCTTTGCATGGCCAGGTTTCTTGCCCTTGCCATTTTCAGGCATGCTCTCGTACCCTACCCAAGCCAGGATCCTCCCTCTCTCACCATTGCTCCCTTTCCTTCTTTACCAAAAAAGAAAAGAAAAGAAAATGAAGATAAATGAAGACTCTTAAATCAGGGGCTTTCTTAATGGGTGGTCCGGGAAGCTAATTTCGAGCGTTTGATTATTTTTCCTCCCTGGTAGCCGAGCCGGGCCACAGGTCCCGGCAGGAGGGCTGAGTTCAAATCATTTACAAGCTGAAACATGGGCTGGGAACAGAATCGTCTTTAGCGCTGCTGTCCCGCCACCCTTCCCTCCCCCAGCTACTACGATGGGCGTGATTGCAAGGGGAAAACAGATGAGTTGCAAAGGGCCTTTCTCTCTCTCTCTCTCTCTCTCTCTCTCTCTCTCTCTCATATCGGTTTATTTTCATTATTATCTGTGGAATGTGGCCCCGCCAGCTGGGTCTTTGGGTGTTCGGCGCTCCCGAGCCGCCGCCAGAGGTTAAATAGAGTCACGCCGGCTAATTAAACCGGTCCCTGAGATTGCTTTGGTTTAGGACCGACGGGGTAATCAGGATGCTTAAATTGGCTATGTTGTCGCTTCCGATTTTGCTGTATTTTCGAAACGCAGCTCGGAGGAAGAGCTCGGGGAATGTAAGGAGAGAGACCTGGTGGATCGGGCCCGTCCAGCATGGGTGGCCAACAAGGGGAGCTCACAAGCATGTTCTGAGCCCCAGAACAACTCTCTCCCCCTGTGGTTTGTAGCAACTGACATTCAGGAGCTTTCACAGCTGTCCATGGAGGCGCAGGTCAGTTCTGTGTCCAGGGCAGCTGTCTACCAGCACCATCTGGTAAGCAAGATGAGACCCTCCCTGGCCACAGACTGTCTGGCCAGAGTGGTGCATGCTCTGGTTATCTCCTGCTTGGACTACTACCATGCGCTCTATGTGGGGCCGCCTTTGAAGGTGACCTGGAAACTACAACTAATCCAGAATGCGGCAGCTGGACTGGGGACTGGGAGCGGCCGCCGAGACCATATAACACCGGTCCTGAAAGACCTAGGTAAAGGAACCCCTGACCTGGGGTTGTGGCGCTCATCTCGCTTTACTGGCCGAGGGTGCCAGCGTACAGCTTCCGGGTCATGTGGCCAGCAGGACTAAGCCGCTTCTGGCGAACCAGAGCAGCACACGGAAACGCTGTTTACCTTCCCACCAGAGCGGTACCTATTTATCTACTTGCACTTTGACGTGCTTTCGAACTGCTAGGTTGGCAGGAGCAGGGACCGAGCAACGGGAGCTCACCCCATCATTGTGGGGATTCGAACCACCGACCTTCTGATCGGCAAGTCCTAGGCTCTGTGGTTTAACCCACAGCGCCACCCGCGTCCCTTCTCCTGAAAGACCTACCGGTCCTGAAAGACCTCTCAAGGTGAGGGAAATCGCAACACACACAAAGAGACACACAGCCTCTCCGGCTGCTATTGGCTTAGCTGCTCTGATGTCACAGAGGTTCAGGCCAAAGGGGAGGCCCAACTAGTCTCAGTGGTTTAGACCGCAGCGCCACCCGCGTCCCCAGTACTTACATATGTAGTAATACTCATGCCCCGGTCGGAATTCAAAGCCCAGCGAAAACGGGGTGAAGAGCTGGAACTTCTCGGAGAACTTCAGCGGCCCGTTGGGCGAGTCGGGCCGGTTGCACTCCCAGCGCTTGAAGCCATTCTGGCGGTGGTCGCAGGAGTCATGGCCCTCATAGTTGACCATGTAGAGGATGTATCTCTCCATATGGTCCATGGGGAACGGGAGCTCGTAGTGAGGGCAGTAGATGTCCAGGTAGTCGTTTATGCTCACCTCCACGGTGTAGTCACCCTGGTGGAACCTGCAGGGGGAGGGAAAAGCAGAGCTTAAGGGACTCAGAACGTCACCAGCATCATATAACCTACATGAGTCCAATTAATGCATGAAAGGGTTAATCCTGGGAGACACGGGTGGCGCTGTGGGTTAAACCACAGAGCCTAGGACTTGCCAATCAGAAGGTCGGCGGTTCGAATCCCCGCAATGATGGGGTGAACTACCGTTGCTCGGTCCCTGCTCCTGCCAACCTAGCAGTTCAAAAGCACACCAGGGAAAGTAGATAAATAGGTACCGCTCCGGCAGGAAGGTAAATGGCATTTCCGTGCACTGCTCTGGTTCACCAGAAGTGGCTTAGTCACGCTGGCCACATGACCCGGAAGCTGAACGCTGGCTCCCTCAGCCAGGAAAGCAAGATGAGCGCCGCAACTCCAGAGTCAGTCACGACTGGACCTGATGGTCAGGGGTCCCTTTACATTTAAGTGGAAATGGCACTCATTCCGCGAGTTGCTTCGTCTTGCGATTTTTTCGTCTTGTGGAGTGCGGATTTCCTGGGTATTAACGGCTTCAAGAAAAAGGAAGCAAACCCACAAGACGTTCTCATCTGGTGAAGCAAGCCCATAGGGAAAATCGTCTTGCGAAGCAACTCAAGAAACGAAAAACCGCATTCGTCTTGCGAGGTACCACTGTATTTGCACTTTGACGAGCTATCGAACTGCTAGGTTGGCAGGAGCAGGGACCGAGCAATGGGAGCTCACCCCGTCGTGGGGATTCAAACCACCGACCTTCTGATCGGCAAGTCCTAGGCTCTGTGGTTTAACCCACAGCGCCACCTGTGTCCATTTCCACTTAGGATCCGGGAAATCCATATTTGAAACGTCGCCGTGGCAAAGAAATTCACAGCAAGTGGATTTTGGGGTGCCCTGAGGCTCAAGCACCCCTGAGCTGCTGGCCTTCTGGCAATTCCTGATGCCAATAGCCAGACAGCTCTGTCGATTAGAGCACGGTGCAGGCAACGCCAAGTCTGCAGGTTCGGCAGCTGCGAATTCTGGGGTTGGACTAGATGATCCTTGGAGGGCCCTTCCAGATCTAAGATTCCACACAATATCTACAAAACAGCTCTGCCTCTTGCGGAGAAGCCCCGAGTGCCCGAATCGTCCACGTGGTCGGCCTAATCTTACCTCTTCCCATTACCTTTTTACAAGATTAAACAGAGCACCTCTTAAAATTAATAAAGTGGCAACAGTAGGTGATTAGTAAAGTAGTGTGCGGGGGGGGGGAATCGTTTTCGGCGCCCCCTCAGGTGTTGTATTCACAGGCCAACTCTAGCTCTCTCTCTCTCTCTCTCTCTCTCTCTCTCTCTCTCTCTCTCTTATATATATGTATTTTGCATTTTTTGAGACAGATTATCTGGGAGATTAGGGGCTTAGTCAAAGCAGGAAAATCAGGCAATGGTATCTCAGATTCGGAAGGGGGTGCACCGGGCTCCTTAAGACACCATAACTAATTGCTTTCTGAGATTGCTGTTTCTCCCCACCCCCCTTCTTTGGCTGATCTCGTCTAATGTCCCCCCCCAGCTTCTCCCCACCCTCTGCGTCCTGAGGACTGTCGCCCCTGAAAAAGGCGTTGCCTGGATGAACCCCATATTATCCTCCTTCACACCCTCCAGTAGAGACTGTTCCCATAGATCGAGGGGGGGGGGGTCTGTATCCCTAGGGGGGGCCCAAGTATGGCACTTGGCTTAATTTCAGGTGGGTGGGAAGGAGACGAGGGGGAATTAAGAGGGAAAGCGTGGCTGGAAGAGAGGGGACAAAGGGGGGGGGGGCGGAAAAGACAGAAAGGGGAGATGGCAAGAAGAGAGGGGACAAAGCGGGGGGGGGGGAGACAGAAAGGGGGTGAAGGGGGTGGCAGGAAAAAAGAGAAAGAAAGGAGGAGGCAGGGAGAGGATTTAAGGGGGAACAGTGACAAAAAAATAAGGCAAAAAAGCTAAAGCTAAAGAACCCCTGGATGGTTAAGTCCTGTCAAAGGCGACTCTGGGGTTGCGGCGCTCATCTCGCTTTCAGGCCGAGGGAGCTGGCATTTGTCCACAGACAGCTTTCCAGGGCATGTGGCCAGCAGGACTAAACCACTTCTGCTGCAACGGGACAGCGTGACGGAAACCAGAGTGCACGGAAACGCTGTTTACCTTCCCGCCACAGTGGTACCTATTTATCTACTTGTGCTGGTGTGCTTTCAAACTGCTAGGTTGGCAGGAGGTGGGACTCAATCCGTCGCAGGGATTTGAACTGGTGACCTTCTGATCAGCAAGTCCAAGAGGCTAAGTGGTTTAGGCCACAGCGTCACCCACACAAAAAATAAGGTGGACTTTGAGGTCTAGCCCCAACCACCCTGGCCAACAAATGGAAAGAAGACAAAGTCCCGACTAGAGACAAGAGGCTGATGAAGATGATGGATTATGCTGAAATGGCCTAAATGACATCAGTAACCAGGAAGAAAGGAATTTTAATAAGGAATGGGAAAAACTCACAATGTACTTAATAGAACACTGTAAACAACTAAAAACAGGGTTTGAGAAACACATGCAATGTATTAAAAACGAAGGTAAAAAATGGATTACTAGAGAAAAATAGAGTAAAAATGTGAGGCAGTTGAAAAAGATTGAAAATAGAAGCCATGGAAGGGTGAAGAGGAGTCTAAGAATTCAGGGAAACCTAAATGCCAATGGTGGTGTTTACTGTTTGGAATTTAAGTGTGTAGTGTAAAACTGAATAAAAAATATTGTGTAAAAAAAGAGAGAGACTATTTCTCCAACGTATAGGCCAAACTCTGACACCCTATCCCCACGACCCTCAGCGGCCCTGATTCATAGCCTTCCTGAGTACGATTTGCTCACCTGGGATGATGAGAATGGCTCTTGCTCACCTGTGTGAGGTATAGAGAGATGTGGGATGATGCATTTGTGTGAGAGAAAAACCTCTGGCTTTTAACTGCACAGGAGAAACTATCACACCCGTTGCCACGCCCCTGTTTGCCTCCGGCCCCCAGAAAGCTGCCCATTTAAGACTGCGGCCCTCAACCAGAGAAAGGTGCCCTGCTCCCCAGGTAAAAGGTAAAAGGTAAAAGGACCCCTGGATGCTTCAGTCCATTCAACGGAACCATGGAAGGGTGGAGGGGGGGTCTAAGGATTCAGAGACTCCTAAATGCCGATGGTGTGGGGTGCGGGTGGCGCTGTGGGTTAAACCACAGAGCCTAGGACTTGCCGATCAAAAGGTCGGCGGTTCGAATCCTCGCAATGACGGGGTGCAAGTAGATAAATAGGTACCACTCCGGTGGGAAGGTAAACGGCGTTTCCGTGCGCTGCTCTGGTTCTCCGGAAGCGGCTTAGTCCTGCTGGCCACGTGACCCGGAAGCTGTACGCCGGCTCCCTCGGCCAATAAAGCGAGATGAGCACCGCAACCCCAGAGTCGGCCACGACTGGACCTAATGGTCAGGGGTCCCTTTACCTTTACCTTTAAATGCCGATCTTGATGTTTAATGTTTGAATTTGAACATGCAGTGTAAAACTCAATAAAAAAGATTATACATTTAAAATGAAGAGGGGATCGCAGCCTTGGAAAAAAGGAATCCTGTGTGGTTCCAAGGTTTGCATACCTTCCGCCCCTGAAAGTTTCTCATTCCTGTGTGCCAATGGAGAGGATAAAGACTCTGTGCCCCCCAGGGGTTCTCTGACCCTCCACCCCCCCGCCTCCCAGCATCCAGAAGCGGAAACGCATTACCTTTCGCAATGCATACATACTTCCAAACAGATCTATAACTCTCCATGAGCCGTTTCGTTGCCCAGCGGAAGACGTGACCACATCTCCATTTAAATGGAGACGGCCGCAGCCAGCAGCTTCCCACTGAGCCGAGAAGTGGCAATTGAGCATGGGAGGGCGGGGCCGCTTCCCCCCCAGATCTGTGGCCCACCTACAAGACGAGAGCGCACCGCTGGGTGCGTAATGCAAACCGCGGCGGGTGCAGGAGTGAGTGGGCGGGCGGGCGGAAGAGGAAAGGACGGCTCTTGGTTCTGCGAAGCCGGTGACTCTTGGGGGAGAATTCTGGTTTGGTTGGGAACCGAGGAAGAAGAAGAGGAAGGGGAAGAGGAAGAGGAAGAGGAAGAGGAAGAGGAAGAGGAGGAGGAAGAAGAAGAAGAAGAAGAAGAAGAAGAAGAAGAAGAAGAAGAAGAAGAAGAAGAAGAAGAAGAAGAAGAATTTATTATTTATACCCCACCCATCTGGCTGGGTTTCTCCAGCCACTCTGAGCGGCTTCCAACAGAATACAGTGGTACCTCGGGTTACAGACGCTTCAGGTTACATACGCTTCAGGTTACAGACTCCGCCAACCCAGTAATAGTGCTTCAGGTTAAGAACTTTGCTTCAGGATGAGAACAGAAATTGCACGGCAGCAGTGGAAGGCCCCATTAGCTAAATTGGTGCTTCAGGTTATGAACAGTTTCAGGTTAAGAACGGACCTCTGGAACGAATTAAGTACTTACATACGCTTCAGGTTACAGACTCCGCTAACCCAGAAATAGTACCTCAGGTTAAGAACTTTGCTTCAGGATGAATCACGGCGGCAGCAGCAGGAGGCCTCATTAGCTAAAGTGATGCTTCAGGTTAAGAACAGTTTCAGGTTAAGAACGGACCTCCGGAACGAATTAAGTTCTTAACCCGAGGTACCACTGTATTAAAATACAATAGTCCGTCAAACATTAAAAGCTTCCCTAAACAGGGCTGCCTTCAGGTGTCTTCTAAAAGTCTGGTAGTTGTTTATTTCCTTGACATCTGGTGGGAGGGTGTTCCACAGGGCGGGCGCCACCACCAAGAAGGCCCTCTGCCTGGTTCCCTGTAACTTGGCTTCTCATAGCCAGGGGACCGCCAGAAGGCCCTTGGCGCTGGACCTCAGTGTCCGGGCAGAACGATGGGGGTGGAGACGCTCCTTCAAGTATACTGGACCTATCCTCAGGATGCCTTCCAACTCAATAATTCGATGATTCTGCGAATCAAGGAAGCTGTCAGGTCCTTGCGCTCGAATCCTGCATGCTGGTTTCCCACTAGGGTGAGCGTTATTATCCCAACCCACCCAAAATCCCAGCCTGTGTGCGACGTAGGCTGAAGTTCCACCGGGAAAGCTGCCGAGCCTGGCCTAAAATCTGCATTACGAGTTGCGAGCGAGCCTTTCTGGTTTTCTCTAGCTATCCCCCCCCCCCTCTAGCCTCTCCAGCTCAACGCTCTCCTAGCTTCCACCTGCTAATGATATCATTACTCAAGGCTGCCGGAGAGCACTCCGCGGCGTTTATCTCTCTCCGGGGGGAACGGGCCTGGCTAGGTCTCCTTCAACCACGAGCCTCGCCATTAGGGTCCCACTCATCAGGCGCTCTTGAAAGGTCTCAGAGCTCTGAGGGGCTTCGTCAGAGAGAACCGCCTCTCTGCTGCGGCAACCTACATTTCATAGCCTCTTTCTCTCGCTCTCTTAGTGCGTGTTTGGAACAGAGACCAATCCCTTCCGGTGCAGGTACAGAATACACAGGTCGGCACAGGCGATGTGCTGGTCCAGGGGGGTGGTTACCGTGGGGCGAGGTCCAGGACCTGAGTTGAGGGTCGGCAGACAGTCCTCCACGGGCGAAGCGGGGTCCACAGCGAGGAGCCGGGCAAGGACAGGAACTCTGGGGGAACAGGTCTGGGTGCTGGCTGAAACAGCTCATCAACGACGTTGCTCCCGCAACCTGGGACCGGGCTGACTGGCCTTTATCTTCTCTGAGGCCAGGGGCGGCCCCGGCCCCCAGGAGACCCGCCTCTCCTGGCCACGAGGCAAGCACTCCTCCTGGGAGAAACCAGTTCCCTTCGCCTCTCTGCCCTGAGCCTCTGCAGTTCAGGAGAGGCTGAAGGGTTACTGGACCCAGAGGGAGACTCACCTGCAGGCACTGAGTCCTCAACCACCTCTGGAGCCAGAGTGGGATCACCTGGTGCCTGCTCCTGAGGCTCCGACACAGGTGCAGGCGCTTCAGAATCAAGGCCCTGCCCCAGTTCAGCCGGCCCTGGAGGCGGGGACTCCTGTGCAGGCTGGGATTCCTCCGGTTCAGCCTCTGAATCAGATTCCCAGGCCATCACAGGTGAGCATGTGCCATGGGCCCACACCCCGACCCACTAACAAGCCCCCCAGGATCACCCCCCCTCTTTGCAATTGCAAGCAAAGAACCTCAGAACAGCAGGATCAGGCCAGGGGCTGATCAGGACCAGTTTCCTGTTCTCGTAGGGAGAGCTAGATGCTCTAATGCAGCGGTTCCCAACCTGTGGGTCCCCAGATGTTGTTGTTGTTGTTTAGTCGTTTAGTCGTGTCCGCCTCTTTGTGACCCCCTGGACCAGAGCACGCCAGGCCCTCCTGTCTTCCACTGCCTCCCGCAGTTTGGTCAAACTCATGTTTGTAGCTTCGAGAACACTGTCCCACCATCTCGTCCTCTGTCGTCCCCTTCTCCTTGTGCCCTCCATCTTCCCCAACATCAGGGTCTTTTCCAGGGAGTCTTCTCTTCTCATGAGGTGGCCAAAGTCTTGGAGCCTCAGCTTCAGGATCTGTCCTTCCAGTGAGCACTCAGGGCTGATTTCCTTCCGAATGGAGAGGTTTGATCTTCTTGCAGTCCATGGGACTCTCAAGAGTCTCCTCCAGCACCATAACTACAACTCCCATCACCCCTGAGCTCTGGCCTTGCTAGCTGGGAATGATGGGAGTTGTAGTCCAACAACATCTGGGGACGCGCAGGTTGAGAACCGCTGCTCTAATTGGAAGGTCATGAGGAGGACCTGAGTGCGAGAGCGGCTCTCCTCTCCTGTAGGTTCCAGCTGCTGGCATTCAGAAATGTCAGGAGCATGTGAAGAGGCTGCTGGATCAGGCCAGCAGCCCCTCTAGTCCTGCCTGCCTCCAATGAGGCTGGCATTTGCAACCCCAACATCCCCACGTCTTGGTGGGCAGGGTGGAAGAAACTCGTTGGGACATCTTCCTTGCTTCTCTCCAGTCCCGAAGTCCTGGCCCTGCTCTCAAAACTCCTGCACCACTGAATCCCGAGACTTGGGGACGATGCTGTATCTGTATAAAGATCCCCTTCTGAAAGGTACCTTTTATCATGTGTGGCAGTCATGGAAGGTAATACAGTGGTGCCCCGCAAGACGAATGCCTCGCAAGATGAAAAACCTGCTAGACGAAAGGGTTTTCTGTTTTGGAGGTGCTTCGCAAGACGAATTTCCCTATGGGCTTGCTTCACAAGACGAAAATGTCTTGCAAGTTTTTCCGACTCCCCCCCCCCCTTTTTCTAAGCCGCTAAGCCGCTTATCCACTTATCCGCTAAGCCACTAAAAGCCGCTAAGCCGCTAATAGCGCTAATCCGCTAATGGGCTTGCTTCGCAAGATGAAAAAACCGCTGGACGAAGAGACTCGCGGAACGGATTCTTTTCGTCTTGCGAGGCACCACTGTAAAGGCTTTCTGGGAAATGATATACAGTAGTACCTCGGTTCTCAAACGTAATCCGTTCCGGAAGTCCGTTCCAAAACCAAAGCGTTCAGAAACCAAGGCTCGCTTTCCCATAGAAAGCAATGCAAAACGGATTAATCCGTTCCAGACTTTTAAAAACAACCCCTGACACAGCAATTCAACATGAATTTTACTATCTAACGAGACCGTCGATCCATAAAACGAAAGCAATAACCAATGTGCTGTACTATAAAATAAATAAAGACCGTATTGTAGATGATAAAAATTAAAACTAAATATTTTTCATACGTGCACTGATGATACTCATTGTTTGGATGGGGGGCTTTTATCCATTTCCGCAGTCACACAACCAGACAATCAGTAGCTGAACTGGGTTCCACACAGTCACAAAAGCAAATGAACCGAAAAAGCCTCAAAAAATAGCAAAAACAAAAGCGGCAGGCTTAATCCATTCCGGAAGTCTGTTTGACTTCTGAAAAGTTCAGAAAGCAAGGCGCAGCTTCTGATTGGTGCAGGCGCCCCGGAAACAATAGCCGACAGCCGCATCGGACGTTCAGCTTCCGAAAAACGTTCGAAAACCAAAACACTTCCGGGTTTTCAGCGTTTGGGAACCAAGGTGAGTTAACTCAGGAGAGTTAAATGGAACCTCCTTGTACGGGAGCAGTCTATCACAAATAGACACAAAAAGCCCTTCTTGGCTTCCTGGGGGCATCTGATGAGGGGCTCCGCAGAGTGGGCCTAGGTGGGATCCTGGCCTGATCCGAGGGGACTCTTGGCACGCTCTGCTAAGGCGACGGGGCTCATCTGAAAGCTATTAAGCAAATGGGCACAATTACTTTGATTAAATTAATTTATTTAATGAGAACGAAGCAAATCTGCATGATTTCACTTGCTTTGCATAATTTATCCCACCACTTCTTCTCCTCCGCTTTCGCACAAGTTGTCTGGCTTTCTGCTAATCACGGGGAGACGGGAACAGGCTCTCCACCCTTCTCCCTTCCCTCCGTTCTGCCTTTGGAAATGTCAAGCATCCGTCTGCAAACATGAGGACTAGCCGCTTAAAATTCCCTGGGCCCCTGGCTTCCACCCTTGACAGGCCTTGACAGCTCTGAAAGGTCCCAGAAACACCGTCCATAGCTGTCAACTTACAGATTTGAAAATAAGGGACCTGCAGCCTCACCTGTTCCAGGCACTCCAGTCTTCCTGTCCCCCTGCAGTCTGGTCAAACTCATGCTGGTAGCTTCGAGAACACTGTCCAACCAACTTTGTAACCAGAGGTTCAACTGAATAGAATCTGAATCACATGCACCACAAGGCCTATGCAGCCTCAACTTAAGATGGCTCCCTGGCCTGGCTTTGCACTGCAAAGTTTGCAGCAGCACGTGCAACAAAATGGCGTCCAGCAATCTAAAACCCCCTCAGCTTGCATTAACTAGCCACACACATGGCATGCTAGCTCCACCCCCCAGTCGTTCTCAGACTCCTTATTGGGTGAGCAACACAGCCAAGCAACACAGTTGGAGCCTCCCTCCTCCCTGGCCGGCAGGGAGGGAGGGAGGGGAGCTGCTTCCTTTGAAATTTAAGGGACATTTAAGGGATATCTATCAATAAGGGACAGCAGCGGGACATGGCACTGGAATAAGGGTCTGTCCCTTCAAATAAGGGACACTTGACAGCTATGCCGTCTCTCCCATCTAACAGTGATGGCGTTCCTCCCCCCCAACCTCATCTGCATTGGCCCTAACCGACTATCCGGTCTGACCGGGAAGGGTTAAACACCAACAGGGGGAGCCACCCGAGATGCATATCCCTAGGCGCTCCCCAAGGGGTTACCGCTCGGGGGCGCGCTTTAGGCCCTAGCCTCCGTAGGTTTCGGACGAGGCGTCGCCCCTCGGAGTCCTTTAACGAACTACCCTTCAAGCATTGGGGGAGGTGATGGCGTTCCTCCCCCCCAACCTCATCTGCATGATAATACCCCGGCCAATGCCTACCGCCAAAACCGAGGGAGTTGTGACGATTTGCTACGAGGTAGGCGAAAAAACCAAGTGGCTCACAAAACCAGCCAATTAGCCAAATGGAAAAACTCCTACCAGGCCCCTTGCGGCGACCAGCCGAAGCCCATAGCAAGGTCAGTGGCAAAACCTAAAGGGCGGGTGGGTGGGAAACTGTGTCGTCTCCAGGGAAGAAAGGCTCGCCGCCAATACCCTCAGACCTGTAACCAATCCCTAACGCCTTGAAAATGCTGATTTCAGGGCAAGTTCCACAGGTTTTATTTTCTCGGGGCGGGGTGGTGGTGGAGAGGTGCCCTTGAGCTCGTGGCACACCTGTGTGTGTGCGCGCCCCCAAGCACCATAGTCAGCCCCCCCAGGACCAATAGCTCTGCCCACCCCTGTTCTAGAAGAACCATCAATTGTTGGCAATGTTGTGACGGCACTGCACATTTCACTACAAATTGTTGCTGCCATGGTATTTACCATATTTTTCACTCTATAAGACGCACCAGACCACAAGACTCACCTAGTTTTTGGAGGAGGAAAACAAGAAAAAAAATATTCTGAATCTCAGAAGCCAGAACAGCAAGAGGGATCGCTGCGCAGTGAAAGCAGCAATCCCTCTTGCTGTTCTGGCTTCTGGGATAGCTGCGCAGCCTGCATTCGCTCCATAAGACGCACACACATTTCCCCTTACTTTGCAGGAGGCAAAAAGTGAGTCTTATAGAGCAAAAAATACGGTAACTGTTTTTGTTTTCGGATGTTCCTTTGGAAGTCGAACGGCTTCCACTGAGGTTTTTGTCTCCATTGAAATTGCAGACAGCGCTTTGCACCTCAGTTTTCGAACGTTTCGGAAGTCGAACGGTCTTCCGGAACAGATTACGTTCAAAAACCGAGGTTCTACTGTACTCTGTTTCACTTGAGTGATTCAAACACTGAGTTTCACAAGAAATGAAATGTGGCATATCAAAGAAGGGTGATGTCTGTCCCCCCCCCTGGGTGTGGTTGGGGGGTCCCAACTCCCAGCAGTGCCAACAGACAGCATGGCCACTGGGGGCTGTAATCCACCTGGAGTCTTGTATCCAGTTCTGGACACCTCATACTAAGAAGGGTATGGACAAGATGAAAAGTGTACAGAGGACAGCACCCAAGATGTTAAAAGTTCTGGAAACCAAGCCCTACAAGAAAGGTTGAAGGAGAAGTTTAGCCTGGAGGAGAGAGGGCTGAGAGGTGATATAATAGCCATCTTCTGATATATGAAAGGCTTTCAAACGGAGGATGGAGCAAGCTTGTTTTCCAGTGCTCCAGATGGCGGGTTCAGGTGACTTCAAGTTACAAGAAAGGAGTTTCCAGCTAAACATTGGGAATAACATTCTGAAAATAAGAGCCATTGGATGATGGAAAGAGCTCCCTTGGAAGGTGATGTGCTCTCCTTCACTGGAGGTCTTTAAGCAGAGTTAGGGTGGCCATTCGTCAGGGATACTTTAGTTGCTATCCCTGCTTTGCAAGGGGTTGGACTAGATGACCCTCGGGGATCCCTCCCAAATCTATGATCCTATGATCCTATTGTTATTATTATTATTATCCATGCTTTTTTAGACAGAAGCTGATTTGTGAAGGTGAGGTGGCAATACTGTATACCTCAGCCTCAGTCCAGTATCCCTGAAGAAGCATCTCCACCCCCATTGTTCTGCCCGGACACTGAGGTCCAGCTCCGAGGGCCTTCTGGCGGTTCCCTCCCTGTGAGAAGCGAGGTTACAGGGAACCAGGCACAGGACCTTCTCGGTGGTGGCGCCTGCCCTGTGGAACGCCCTCCCATCCAGATTTCAAGAAGATAGACAACTATCTGACATGTGAAAGCAGCCCTGTTTAGGGAAGGTTTTAATGTTTGATGTTTTATTCTGTTTTTAATCTGTTGGTAGCCACCCAGAGCACTAACAGGTGGTACCTCGGTTCTCGAACGTCATCCATCCCGGGAGCCCGTTCGGCTTCCAAAACATTCGTAAACCGAGGCTTCCCATTGGTTGCAACAGCTTCTTGCACTCAAACAGAAGCCGTGCTGCACGTTCAAGTTCTGAAAAACGTTCGAAAATGGAAGCATTTACTTCCAGGTTTTTGGTGCTCAGAAACCGGAATGTACGACAACGGAGGTGTTCGGGAATCGAGGTACCACTGTATTATTATGATTAGTAGTAGTGGTATACCTCTCTTCGTCTGCAGATCTTAGGGCAAACCGCTACATAAAATTACAATATCAAAACCACAAAATACATAGTAGGAACAGGAACAACGACAAAGCAATCATTTCCCCTCCTATATTTAAAAGAGCATCTAGAATCAAGCGGTGTATAGATTTTAGGCAAACAAACACTATATATAATATGCACATGAGAAACCTATACTAATCCAGAGCAGATCGGTAAGGTGTTTGTTTAAGGTTGAAGTAGCAATAATAAAAGACTCTGGTCCGCGATCGTCACAGTGTGAGTTTTTCCAAGGAGCCTTTAAGCGCCTGCACATCTCATTACTCGCGCCGTAAGTCCTGCGATCACAGGGCGAAACAAACTAATTAATGCAAAAGGTCCGGGTGATTCCTGCGCCGCCCTCCATCTCCCCGTATCTGTTGTGGCAACTTTGGCCCCCGGCAAGGTAACTTTTGAAAAATGCAAAATGAACGTCGCTCCCGCTCACCGCCAACCCTTCACACAGAAGACCGGCTCTCCAGTTTCAGAGACAAAACACCTCCGCTGCCCTCCATGTAAATGTGGCCAACATCAGAAACCGCAGCACAACTCTCTCTCTCCCCCCTTTCCCTTGGAAGAGAATTAATTGATTTGCATTAAAGGCAAAATACTAAAGGAACGGGCAAGCAGGCATTAGGAGTCACCCCCGCTCAATAACAATAAGGAAGGATGTGGCGGGTCTCTTGAGGGAACAGGATGACGGATAATGTTTACGCGTTTGAAGGATAAGTGACACGCGGCAGAACCCCAAAATCAAAGCTGACTGAGCCCACCTGAGACATCCCTTCCTCTTGCGGGGCCAGCAAACACTGTTGATGGGAAAATAGATGTTGCACAGGCAAATTCGGGGCCGTTGATGGCTACTCTACCAATGCCAGTGTACTGGAAGAAGCAAAGATCACCAGTGTCAAAGCAATGATTCTTCAACATCAACTTTGTTGGACCAGTCATGTTGTGCGGATGCCTGATTATCGTCTTCCAAAGCAACTGCTCTATTCCCAACTTTAAAATGAGAAGAAGAAGAGTTTGGATTTGATATCCCGCTTTATCACTACCCTAAGGAGTCTCAAGGGACGCGGGTGGCGCTGTGGGTTAAACCACAGAGCCTCTTGGGCTTGCTGATCAGAAGGTCGGCGGTTCGAATCCCTGCAGTGACGGGGTGAGCTCCTGTTGCTCTGTCCTTGCTCCTGCCCACCTAGCAATTCGAAAGCACGTCAAAGTGCAAGTAGATCAATAGGTACCACTCTGGTGGGAAGGTAAACGGCGTTTCTGTGCACTGCTCTGGTTCACCAGAAGTGGTTTATGCTGGCCACATGACCCGGAAGCTGTACGCCGGCTCCCTCGGCCAATAAAGCGAGATGAGCACCGCAACCCCAGAGTCGGCCACGACTGGACCTAATGGTCAGGGGTCCCTTTACCTTTTAAGGAGTCTCAAAGCGGCTAACATTCTCCTTTCCCTTCCTCCCCCACAAGAAACACTCTGTGAGGTGAGTGGGGCTGAGAGACTTCAGAGAAGGGTGACTGGCCCAAGGTCACCCAGCAGCTGCAGGTGGAGGAGCGGAGACGCGAACCCGGTTCACCAGATTATGAGTCCACTGCTCTTAACCACTACATCACACTGGCTCTCCACACTGGGAAGCATAATGCTGGCGGTCAACAAAAGAGGTTCAACAGAGATGCATTTTAAATAAAAGCACACATTCTACTCGTGTAAAAACACCAGGCAGGTCCCACAAATAACCCAGAGGTGCATTTTAAATAAAAGCACACATGCTATTATTATTATTATTATTATTATTATTATTATTATTATTATTATTATTAGATGGCGCCTTGTCTGCCTGCTTCTGGCAACTCCAGCTGCCAAGCTGGTGCCAAAAGTAGTTCTCTGTTTTCCTTTGGACCCCCATCAGTGAAGTTGAGAGGCAGGTCTTGTCGTCCGGGCAGCGCCGGACCTCGCTGCCCAGGCTTGCGCCCCGGAGAGGGTCACTTTGGTGCAGTTTGACCTCACCCCCCGAGGCGCACTCCATTGTCTATTGAGGCAGGCAAATGCTAACGACAACCAGCTGCTGGAAACCTCAGGAGGGGAGATGGTTGGTTCCCTCCCTGTGAGAAGCCAAGTTACAGGGAACCAGGCAGAGGGCCTTCTCGGTGGTGGCACCCGCCCTGTGGAATACCCTCCCAGCAGATGTCAAAGAGAACAACAACTACTAGACTTTTAGAAGACATCTGAAGGCAGCCCTGTTTAAAGGTAAAGGGACCCCTGACCATTTGGTCCAGTCGTGACTGACTCTGGGGTTGTGGCGCTCATCTCGCTTTACTGGCCGAGGGAGCCGGCGTACAGCTTCCGGGTCATGTGGCCAGCAGGACTAAGCCGCTTCTGGTGAACCAGAGCAGTGCACGGAAACACCATTTACCTTCCCGCCAGAGCGGTACCTATTTATCTACTTGTACTTTGACGTGCTTTCGAACTGCTATGTTGGCAGGAGCAGGGACCGAGCAACGGGAGCTCACCCCGTCATTGCGGGGATTCGAACCGCCGACCTTCTGATCGGCAAGTCCTAGGCTCTGTGTTTAACCCACAGCGCCACCCGCGTTTAGGGAAGCTTTTAATGTTTGATGCTTTACTGTATTTTAATATTTTGTTGGAAGCTGCCCAGAGTGGCTGGGGAAGCCCAGCCAGATGGGCGGGGTATAAATAATAAATTGTTGTTGTTGTTGCTGCTGATCTTGTGCCCGAGTCTGGCTTGGGGGCTTTATTTTAGGGCATCTGGTTTGCCACTTTGAGGACAAAATGCCCTTTGGGGGGCTCATTTGACGGACACCTGGGTAGGGATGTCCTGACGCGACGTCTTCCGCTGGGGGGAATCGAGGCTTTTCTTCGCAGACAGCGCACGCAGCCAGCTCTGGCGAGACGCCTGTTAATTTGCCATCATTTAAAGCCGTTCCCTTCGCAAAATGTCAACAGAGTTTTAAAAAGGCGCCACCTGGCAAGGTCCCCGCTGGGCTGCTGTAATTCCCTCGGCGGGACGGCCAAACCGCTGTAATTAAAAGGAGCGGGGCTTCAACAGGCTCCTCGTTGCGTGGTGCTAATTTGTTGCCTTTGTGCAAAAAATAAAATAAAATAAAATAATAAGGCGCCAAATCCCGTCAGACACAACAAGATGGAGCCACAGCAGGGCAGGAGAGAGATGGCATGGAAAGCAAAGGGAAAGACGTCTTCCTGGCTGCTGCAAGGGTTCGGCTACCGGCGACGAGGAGCATTCAGAACGTCTTTCTAAAAATAAAATAATTAAAACATCCCAACTCGGCTCTGACTCATTCTAGGATTTCTGTTCCTAGAAAGCCAGGGGTTTCTGCACTGTAGAATCCTCCTGTGTAACATCGCTGATTCAGAAATGGCTAGTTTTGCTAGATGTCATGGCTTGTTTAAGGGACGCGGGTGGCGCTGTGGTCTAAACCACTGAGGCTCTTGGGCTTGCCGATCAGAAGGTCAGAGGTTCGAATCCCCGCGACGGGGGGAGCTCCTGTTGCTCGGTCCCTGCTCCTGCTGTCAGAAACGGAAGAGGTAACAGGGTTTAGTGAGCGGGGAGAGTCTGTGGCAGAGAGCAGTCCGGAATCAGGCAGGAGAGGAGGGGGACCAGGAGACAGAGAGGAGTCCTGCTGCTGTCCCTTATTGACGATGTCCCTTAAATTTCCTGGGTTTCAAAGGAAGCAGCTCCTCTCCCTCCCTCCCTGCCAGCCAAGAGCTCCAAGACCCCCCTCTCCCAGCTCTGACCCTGTGCTCTTGGTCAGGGGGCCAGTCCACTGTCCCTCAGACCTTGTGGGGGGCCGGATTATAATAATAATAATAATAATAATAATAATAATAATAATAATAATAATTTATTATTTATACCCCACCCATCTGGCTGGGCTTCCCCAGCCACTCTGGGCGGCTTCCAAAAAAATATTAAAATACTGTAATACATCAAACATTAAAAGCTTCCCTAAACAGGGCTGCCTTCAGATGTCTTCTAAAAGTCTGGTAGTTGTTGTTCTCTTTGACATCTGGTGGGAGGGCATTCCACAGGGCGGGGGCCACCACCAAGAAGGACCTCTGCCTGGTTCCCTGTAACTTGGCTTCTCGCAGTGAGGGAACCGCCAGAAGGCCCTCGGAGCTGGACCTCAGTGTCCGGGTAGAACGATGGGGGTGGAGACGCTCCTTCAGGTATACTGGGCCGAGGCTGTATAGGGCTTTAAAGGTCAACACCAGCACTTTGAATTGTGCTCGGAAACGTACTGGGAGCCAATATAGGTCTTTCAAGACCGGTGTTATATGGCCTCGGCGGCCTATATTTTGAAAGAAAAAAAAGTGAACGAATTCCTGTGCCCCACATATAACCCAGAGATGCATTTTAAATAAAAGGAAACACTCTACTCATGTAAAAACACGCTGATTCCCGGACCGTCCGCAGGCCAGATTGAGAAGGCTATTGGGCCAGATACAGCCCCGGGGCCTTAGATTGCCTACCCATGCTCTTGGTCTCTCGCAAACCCTCCTGCTTTGGGGTGAAAAGGGGCCTTGCAGCCGCGATTTTTCAGCGCGTGTTGAATCTGCTGGTTGCCTCAGTCCTCGAAAACAATTAGAGTCTCCTTCCGTTGCTGGAGTCCGACCCGCAGAGAGATTACAACCCCGGTGATTCTTTGCTTGTTGATGGTGTGTGTGTGTATATATATATTTCCATTTTCACGAGCGTTTAGCCTGAGCTGTTGAGGCTATGGTAATTACACCTTCACTGTTGGAAAGAGCTAGAAATAATTATCTCGCAGTTTCCTGGGGTGCTGGAAGGCCTGAATAGCAATTGATGTTGCTCCTGGGCTGGGATGGAGCGAGGCAGAATGACTCGGACGTGTCCTTATCCTCTCGGTGATGGTGTGGTGAATGGGGGGCGGCGGCGGGGGGAGAGCCACCAGGTCTGCGATAATCCTGACATGCAAAGCAGCCCCAGCAACACGGAAATCTGACCTGATTGCAAAGCCAGGTAGCTGCTCCACCTGGCTTGGCGTTGTCTGCACGGGCTGGCAGCAGCAAAACTAGGTCCCAGTCCTTAAAGGTAAAGGTAAAGGGACCCCTGACCATTAGGTCCAGTGGTGGCTGACTCTGGGGTTGCGGCGCTCATCTCGCTTTATTGGCCAAGGGAGCCGGCGTACAGCTTCTGGGTCATGTGGCCAGCAGGACTAAGCTGCTTCTGGCAAACCAGAGCAACGCATGGAAATGCCGTTTACCTTCCCGCCAGAGTGGTACCTATTTATCTACTTGCACTTTGACGTGCTTTCGAACTGCTAGGTTGGCAGGAGCAGGGACCGAGCAATGGGAGCTCACCCGTCACAGGGATTCGAACCGCTGACCTTCTGAGAGCCAGTGTGGTGTAGTGGTTAAGAGCGGTAGTCTCCTAATCTGGGGAACCGGGTTCGCGTCTCCGCTCCTCCACATGCAGTTGCTGGGTGACCTTGGGCCAGTCACCCTTCTCTGAAGTCTCTCAGCCCCACTCACCCCACAGAGTGTTTGTTGTGGGGGAGGAAGGGAAAGGAGAATGTTAGCCGCTTTGAGACTCCTTAAAGGGAGTGAAAGGCGGGATATCAAATCCAAACTCTTCTTCTCTTCTAAGTCCTAGGCTGTGTTGTTTAACCCACAGCGCCACCCATGTCCCTTCTGATCACAGTCCTTATGATACACAAACGAAGGACAGGTGTAAAAGGAAGCTTCCTTGGGCAGAGTTTTCTGAAGGGGAGGTGCTCTAGCACTGAGCTTTGGCTCTGCTGTTACGGCATTATAACGCAGCAAATCATTCAAAGGTAGCCCCACGTAGAGTGCATGGCAGTAGTCCAAGCAGGAGATAACCAGAGCATGCACCACTCTGGCGAGACAGACATCAGGCAGGGAGGGTCTCAGTCTGCGTACCAGATGGATCTGGTAGACAGCTGCCCTGGACATAGAATTGACCTGCGCCTCCATGGACAGCTGTGAGTCCAAAATGACCCCCAGGCTGCGCACCTGGTCCTTCAGGGGCACAGTGACCCCATTCAGGACCGGGGAGTCCTCCACACCCACCCTCCCCTTGTCCCCCCAAAACAGGACTTCTGTCTTGTCAGGATTCAACCTCAATCTGTTAGCCGCCATCCATCCTCCAACCGCCTCCAGACACTCACACGGGAACTTCACCGCCTTCACTGGTTCTGATTTAAAAGAGAGGTAGAGCTGGGTGTCATCCGCATACTGGTGAACATCCAGCCCAAACCCCTGATGATCTCTCCCAGGGGCTTCATATAGATGTTGGTAACCAGTGCAGTCGGACCAGGATCGGTGCAATATGCTCAAACCATCTTGCTGTCCGGTGAGCGACCTGTCTGCTGAATTCTGCACCGGCTGAAGTTTCCGAACCGTCTCCAGAGGCAGCCCTATGTAGAACACACTGCAGTAATCTAACCTTGAGGTTACCAGAGCATAGACAACAGGCCATCCCAGTCCAGAAAGGGACATAGTTGGGCCCCCAGTTGAAGATGATGGAAGGCACTCCGGGCCACTGAGGCCACCTGAGCCTCGAGGGACAGCAAAGGATCCAGCTGTGAACCTGCTCCTTCAGGGGAAGTGTGACCCCCATCAAGAGCCAGCCATCTGGTCTAAGGAACCGGCCACTAACAGAGCCTCAGTCTAATCCGGATTGAGCTTCAGTCTGTTGGCTCTCATCCAGCCCATTACCGAGGCAAGAGACTGGTCCAGCATTATCATTATTGTTGTTGTTGCAATGCAGTAATTTGACCTAGAGGCTACCAGAGCATAGAAGATGGAAGTTAAATTGTCCTTGCCCAGATAGGGGCGCGGCCAAAGCTGGCAGAGGGCGCTCAGCACCACCAAGACCACCTGAGCCTCAAACGACAGCAGGGGATCCAGGAGGAGCCCCAGGCGACGTACCAACTCCTTCAAAGGCAGCCCCACATATAATGCATTGCATTAATGCCCGTATAGTTAAAGCTCTGGTTTTCCCAGCAGTGATGTATGGAAGTGAGAGCTGGACCATCAAGAAGGCTGATCGCCGAAGAATGGATGCTTTTGAATTCTGGTGCTGGAGGAGACTCTTGAGAGTCCCATGGACTGCAAGAAGATCCAAACTCTCCATTCGGAAGGAAATCAGCCCTGAGTGCTCACTGGAAGGACAGATCCTGAAGCTGAGGCTCCAAGACTTTGGCCACCTCAGGAGAAGAGAAGACTCCCTGGAAAAGACCCTGATGTTGGGAAAGATGGAGGGCACAAGGAGAAGGGGACAACAGAGGATGAGATGGTTGGACAGTGTTCTCGAAGCGACCAGCATGAGTTTGACCAAACTGCGGGAGGCAGTGGAAGACAGGAGGGCCTGGCGTGCTCTGGTCCAGGGGGTCACGAAGAGGCGGACACAACTAAACAGCAACAACAATCTAGCCCAAAAATTGTAGCTGGACCTACGTGGGGCAGCACAGATACATACCCACACACACCCTGTTTCTGCTAATTGGGGATTTTGTTTCCAAACCCACCAGCACCCCCAGACTGCTGCCTTAATGCACAAGCTCTGACTCACCGGTTAAGTTGGCCTCCGGGCCCCCACCTCAAACTCGCCTCCTCCCTCCCTCTGAGTACATTAATTGTTATTAAAAATTAAAGGCTTCTTGTCTCTTTGGGGAGTTGAGAGATCTCTTTTGGCAGCGAAGGTCAGGTCCGTTCCATATGCCCACACCTCCCGCCGCATGCATTCTAAAAGGAAAATGCACACATATAGAAAAGCGCGCTCCCTTTAGCGAGGGCAGGTGGTGAGAGCCGAGGGGCTTGGATCCAGAGCGGGGGCTATTAAGGCGTAGGGCGGTGGCCTCGCCAGGCTGGGGTTTGCTGGAGCACAGCAGATCTTTAAAAGGAACAGTCCAAGGAGCCATTTTCCGGTGCCCTCCTCCCAAAATAAAAGGCTGCCCCCTAACCCACTATGCCCATCAGCCATTGACTGTTGACAGACAGTTGGGGAAGGCCAGTGGGAAAGGAGGTGGGACAGAGTTTGGCATCATAGAATCACAGAAGAGTTGGGAGGGACCCTGAGCCTTATCATCATCATCATCATCATCATCATCATCATCATGACAACAATAATTTATTTATACCCGCCCATCTGGCTGGGTTTCCCCAGCCACTCTGGGCGGCTCCCAACAGAATATTAAAAACACAATAAAACGTCAAACATTAAAACCTTCCCTAAACAAGGCTGCCTTCAGATGTCTTCCAAAAGTCAGATAGTCGTTTATCTCCTTGACATCTGATGGGAGGGGCCACCACCGAGAAGGCCCTCTGCCTGGTTCTCTGCAACCTCGCTTCTCGCAGGGAGGGAACCGCCAGAAGGCCCTCAGGAGATGGACCCCGGTGTCCAGGAGGGTGGAGACGCTCCTTCAGGTCTACTGGGCCTTTGAGGCCGTTTAGGGCTTTCAAGGTCAGCACCAACACTTTGAATTGTGCTTGGAAACGTCCTGGTCTAACCCCCCGCAATGCACGGCTGTCTGGAACCCCAAAAGAAAAGGGTGTGACAGGAGGGACCAGGCAAACGTTTCGTCATGCCAATCAAAATCCTCGGGGGTTGGACTGAATGATGACCTTTGGGTACCCTCCCGACGCTGCAATTCTACGATTCTGTGCTCGCTTAGGAGGCAGGAGCTCCCACGTCCAAAGCCCAGGGGCGTCTTCGGGCAGGACTGGGAAGGACCCCCGTCTGAAAAACCCCCGAGAGCAGCTGCCTGCCTGTGTCGGCAACACTGGTTTGACTCGGGCTGGCTTGAAGCGCGAAGCTCAGCTGGGAAAGAGTCCCCCTGCAGAGCACTTATTGCGCTCTCCCCCCCCCCCCCCCAATGAGTTATGCTTTCAGCTGCTCCCGACATCAGCTGCCCCTTTGGGAGCCAACCGAGAGAAAAGAATGAAGAGCGACGGTCAAATTGCAAGGCAGAAGAAAGAGGAGGGAGAGTTTCCAAACGGCGGCGAATGTGCGGCAGTGCCCATCTCTTTGCTTCTGGGCTTGGCAGAGGCAAAGGCGATTAACGGCTGTTAAAGCCTGTTAAATGGTTCAAAATCTATGTTGCTGAAACGAGCAAGGAAGGGGGGGGGAGGACAATCTCTCCCCCCCCCTTTCCCCATCTCTCTCTCTCTCTCTTTTTGGTGCAAAGTGCTCTCTAATCACAGGTTGTTGCCAAGGTTTTTATTTTTGTATCTATATTTCTACCTCCCCACAATGAGGACACTCTCCGAGGCCCAGTTAGACACCCCCCTTTTTCGGTCCCTTTTGGTCGACCGCGAGAGCCGTCAAGAAGGGGCGCAGGGGCTTCTTTCCCCTTAATGGATGTAGACCAGGGGTCAGCAAACTTTTTCAGCAGGGGGCTGGTCCACTGTCCCTCAGACCTTGTGGGGGGACGGACTATATATTTTGGGTTGTGTGTGGAATGAATGAATTCTTATGCCCCACAAATAACCCAGAGATGCATTTTTTTAAAAAGGGGCACATTCTACTCATGTAAAAACACGCTGATTCCTAGACCGTCCGGGGGCCAGATTTAGGAGGCGATTGGTCTGGATCCGGCCCCCGGGCCTTAGTTTGCCTACCCATGTCTTAAGCCCTCGTGTGCGGACAGCAGCTCCCACCTGGGCAGCGAGACATTGGCAAAGGCAGGGTGAATTGATAGTTCTGGCCCCTGAGCTTCAGGAGCTAGCACAGGGGTCAGCAACCTTTTCAGCCGGGGGCCGGTCCACTGTCCCTCAGACCTTGTGGGGGGCCGGACTATATTTTGGAAAAAAAGAATGAACGAATTCCTAAGCCACACAAATAACCCAGAGATGCATTTTAAATAAAAGGGCACATTCAACTACAGTGGTACCTCGGGTTACATACGCTTCAGGTTACATACACTTCAGGTTACAGCCTCCGCTAACCCAGAAATAGTACCTCAGGTTAAGAACTTTGCTTCAGGATGAGAACAGAAATCGTGCGGCGGCAGCGGGAGGCCCCCTTAGCTAAAGTGGTGCTTCAGGCTAAGAACAGTTTCAGGTTAAGAACGGACCTCCGGAACGAATTAAGTACTTAACACAAGGTACCACTGTAATGTAAAAACACGCTGATTCCTGGACTGTCCATGGGCTGGATTTAGAAGGTGATTGGGCTGGATCCGGCCCCGGGCCTTAGTTTGCCTACCCATAATGTAGACCAAACCGCAGACCACATCTTCTTCAAGTGTGAGCAGGGAATTGTGTGGGTTTTTTTTGGGGGGGGGAAGGTGGTGGTGTGGTCCCCATGCGACACATTGGAAGGGGACCACAGTGGCCTTCTATAGGTTGGACAGGGAAGCTCATTCCATCCTGAGGGCTGCATTTTGTTCTGGGCAACCTTGAGGCGTGTGGGGCCAGAGGGAAGAGGTGTGGGGCGATGGGGGCAAGTGTCACCTCTGTACAATCAGCTGGTATACACACACCCACACATGTCCAAGACTGGATTTAGGTTTGATGAGGTCCTCAGCTACTGAAGGTAAAAAGGTAAAGGGACCCCTGACCATTAGGTCCAGTCGTGACCGACTCTGGGGTTGCGGCGCTCATCTCGCTTTATTGGCCGAGGGAGCCGGCGTACAGCTTCCGGGTCATGTGGCCAGCTGGACTAAGCCGCTTCTGGTGAACCAGAGCAGCGCACGGAAACGCCGTTTACCTTCCCGCCGGAGCGGTACCTATTGATCTACTTGCACTGGTGTGCTTTCGAACTGCTAGGTTGGCAGGAGCAGGGAGCGAGCAGCGGCAGCTCACCCCGTTGCAGGGATTCGAACCGCCGACCTTCTGATCGGCAAGCCCTAGGCTCTGTGGTTTAACCCACAGCGCCACCCATGTCCCTCCACTGAAGGTAAGGGGGCCCTTTCTATGTCCAGCAGTCCTTTGTCAACAACAAATTGCCCTATCCTCCGTCCAGGCAAGGAAGAGCTCAAGGACTTGTCTCCAGCCAGGAGAGAACACTCCAAGGTTGTGGGTTCGATCCCCGCGTGGGAAAGCTGCATATTCCTGCCTCGCAGGAGGTCAGACTAGATGACTGTAGGGGTCCCTTCTGACTCCACAAGTCTAAAAACTAAAACAAATAGGCCCTAGCTGCCTCACAGAAGGAGGCAAGTTCCAAAACTGGGGGGCCACCACTGAGAAGGCATCTTCTAACATTCAGCTTCATCGCATGAGCACGGCCTCCATGCCGCGAACCATTTTATAAACTTCTGCCGTGTCTCCTCCGATTCTAAACTTGCTACAGTTGTCGGGTGTTATGTACTGAATTTCATAGGATCCAAAATGCAGCATTCTGATTGGTCCTAGAACAATAGGATCCAGAATGCAGCAGTCTGATTGGTCCTAGAACAATAGGGTCCAGAATGCAGCAGTCTGATTGGTCCTAGAACAATAGGATCCAGAACGCAGCAGTCTGATTGGTCCTAGAACAATGCAGCAGTCTGATTGGTCCGCAGGAGCCCCCCAATCCAGCTCCAGGTGGAATTGAATCCGCAACCTGATTGGCCTACAGGAGAATCCCAGAATTAGCCAATCACATGCGACCCATTGTGTAAATAATGTATATAAAGCAGATATTTTGGGGGAACTTTTATTCCTCACCACTATGAGCTGAATAAAGAGCATGAAATCCACACTCGACTCCGAGTATATTGCATCGGGTCTGAGCGGCTGTGCCACCCAACGCAGAAGCCACGCCGTGACTCTCAAACCTGCTGCTGGATGCGAACGGCGTGTCCTGGTTGTTAATAAATAATGCCCAGGCCCCCCACGCTTCCCCGCCCCAGAGAATCGCAGAGTGCTTTCTAAATATTGATCGCTTAAATTACACCATCAATCCCATCAGCACCCACCTCCGCTGCGATGGGCAGCTGAGGTCATTTCTGTCTGGCACAGGAGGGCACGGAGCCAAAAGAAACCGCTGGCCCTTGCTTGCTGGTTTGCGAGCTACTGTATTTTTTGCTCTATAAGACTCACTTTTCCCCTCCTAAAAAGTAAGGGGAAATGTGTGTGCGTCTTATGGAGAGAATGCAGGCTGCGCAGCTATCCCAGAAGCCAGAACAGCAAGAGGGATTGCTGCTTTCACTGCGCAGCGATCCCTCTCGCTGTTCTGGCTTCTGAGATTCAGAATATTTTTTTTCTTGTTTTCCACCTCCAAAAACTAGGTGCGTCTTGTGGTCTGGTGCGTGTTATGGAGCGAAAAATACGGTAACTTCAGACCCCTTGGATACGTGCTGAAGTGCTATCCAGCTCATATTTAATGTATAGGAAGGATTGCTTGGACCCCAGAGCTCAGCTCAGGTTGGGCAGAGGGCATGGCACAAGAACTTTTGAACACTGATTGCTTGACAGCATGCGAAGTCATTCCAGGCAATCTGAGCTAGCTGCCACACAGCTCGGAATCTGCTCTGGATGTCTGTTCAACTTCTGAAACATTCGGAAACCAAGGTGCAGCTTCCGGTTGGTTTCCGATTGCACAGGTGCGCCGAAAACAATAGCAGAAGCCGCGCCAGACATTTGACTTCAAAAAAAATAAATATGAAAACCAGAACACTCACTTCAGAAGTGAACGTTCGACTCCCAAGGTGTTCGGGAGCTGAGGTACAACTGTACAGTGGTGCCTCGGGTTACATATGCTTCAGGTTACATATGCTTCAGGTTACAGACTCCACTAACCTAGAAATAGTGCTTCAGGTTAAGAACTTTGCTTCAGTATGAGAACAGAAATTATGCTCCGGCGGCGCGGCGGCAGCTGGAGGCCCCATTAGCTAAAGTGGTGCTTCAGGTTAAGAACAGTTTAAGGTTAAGTATGGACCTCCGGAACGAATTAAGTACTTAACCCGAGGTACCACTGTATATGGGAAACAGGCCTCAGTAGGTATGTGATCTGAGCTGTCTAGCAACTCGAGTACGGCTAGCCAGTGTTCAAAATGTTCATTTCATGACAGCACGCAGGCTCATCACAATCAGTGTGGATACTTCCCAGCTGCTACATAGCTCTGGCATATGGGAAACAGATCTGAGTAAGACCTCAGATCTGAGCTATTTAGCAGCTCAAGGTTTATAACTTCGCAAACTTTGCTCATGTCGCCTCTTACCTTCTTTTTGAACTTTCCTCAAAGGGGAGTTGTTCTACCCCCTTGATCATCTGGGTTCCTCTTTTTTGAAACATTCCAAACCCTACAGTAAAGGTAAAGGACCCCTGGATGGTTAAGTCCAGTCAAAGGCGACTATGGGGTTGCAGCGCTCATCTCGTCTTCAGGCCGAGAGAGCCGGCATTTGTCCGCAGACAGCTTTCCAGGTCATGTGGCCAGCAGGACTAAACCGCTTCTGGTGCAACGGGACACCGTGACGGAAACCAGAGCGCACGGAAACGCTGTTTACCTTCCCGCAGGAGTGGTACCTATTTATCTACTTGCACTTTGACATGCTTTCGAACTGCTAGGTTGGCAGGAGCAGGGACCGAGCAATGGGAGCTCACTCCGTCGTGGGGATTCGAACCACTGACCTTCCTTATCGGCAAGCCCAAGAGGCTCAGTGGTTTAGACCACTGCGCCACCCGTGTCCCAACTCTACAGTATCCTTTTGGTTTTGAGGCGACCAGAACTGTACGCAGTGTTCCAAATCTAGCGGAATACAATATTAGATCTACCCAACATGTGTTTGGGGGTGGTTGGCTGGGGGGTAGGTGGGTGCCTCGCCTTCCGCCCCCCCCTCCCGTTGCACAAACCCCGCTAAACACAACCTCCGGCAGCTCCTCCTTTACCTGACAGGTCCCTGATCAAATCAAGGCCAGGCGTTAACAGGGAGAGCTTTGTGAGCACATTCCAGCTTCCAAAAATTGAGCACTCAGATATCCTCTTCTGCGCACATAAAAAAAAAGTCTTCTAAGAACATTTCCCGTTATAGATGGTATGTAACACCAGTAAAATTAGCAAAAATGTATAAAGTAAGTAATAAATGTTGGAAGTGTAAAGAAAAAGAAGGAACATTTTACCATATGTGGTGGGAGTGTAAAAAAGTGGAATGCTTTTGGGAAAGGATATATAATGAGTTAAAAAAGATCTTGGAATATACATTAGTTAAGAAACTAGAAGCATTTCTATTAGGAATAATAGGAAATGAAATTAATAAGAAAGAATGGAAGTTATTTTTATGCGCAGTAAAGGCAGCAAGAATACTAATGGCCCAAAAATGGAAACAAGAAGAATTACCTACGATTGAAGAATGGAGAATGAAATTAATGGAATACGCAGAACTTGATAAATTAACAGGAAGGATCCGGAACCGACGAGACCAGAGATTCACTGAAGACTGGTTTAAATTTACAGATTATATGAAAACTATATGTGATGACCAGATAGCGTTTGTAAGCTTTCAGGAAGCTCTGTGAGAATGTATGGTAGAAATATTGTTTAAAAAAATAAGGTAAATTAAGATATTATTGTAGTGCAATATTAAATTAAGAAATGTGCAAGAAGTGATTGAGACGGAGAATTATCAGACATGTTGATGGAAGTAAAAAAAAAAGATGTTGGTGATAAATTGGATGTTTTGTTTTGTATAGTTTTTATTGGAAAACATATATATGAACATTTCCCGTTGCAGCGGGTATCTCTCAAGACTCCACGTTCAAAACCTACTCCCGAGATTCTTCTTCTTCTTCTTGGGTAGTTGTTCCTTTTTTTTTTTTTTTAATACCCTGAGAAAATAAATGCATCAGATCTCCAATCCAAATTGTTTGAAATGTCTTCTGAAATGGCCCTCCGTTTGCAGAGGCTGCTTGATTTAATTCGGCCACGGTTCAAGGAACAGCTCACACCTTGCCATAATAATGGCGTCCGCGCTGGGCTGCCGTCCTCGTAACCGACGACCTTCGGGGAGAGCAGAGGAACTTTTGCGATGAACCCCGAAAGGTGAGTCTTGTACCATTGAGAGCCAGTGTGGTGTAGTGGTTAAGAGCTTTAGTCTCGTAATCTGGGGAACCGGGTTCGCTTCCCTGCTCCTCCACATGCAGCTGCTGGGTGACCTTGGGCCAGTCACACTTCTCTGAAGTCTCTCAGCCCCACTCACTTCACAGAGTGTTTGTTGTGGGGGAGGAAGGGAAAGGAGATAGTTAGCCGCTTTGAGACTCCTTAAAGGGAATGAAAGGCGGGATATCAAATCCAAACTCCTCTTCTTCTTCTTCAAGCTCTGGATGGAGAATGATTTGTAAGAATGTCACCCTCTTACGATGCTCGCAAGCTAATTCCCTTGGTAGAAGATGAGCAACTTGTTCAACAAGGTTGATTTATTGGCAGTACTGATACCCCGCAAACTCATCAAAGGGAATTGATTGTTAAAACTCTCTGGGAGGGGAATAGAGGGGTCTGCTAACAACGCTCAGCACCCTTCGCAAACTTCAGCTCCCACAGACTTTTTACATGAAAAAGCAAACGAGTTTATGGAATATGGGTTTGAGGATTGAAGAAAATACGGTTGGAGGATGGATGGCGGCTAACAGATTGAGGTTGAATCCTGACAAGACAGAAGTACTGTTTTGGGGGACAGGAGGCGGGCAGGTGTGGAGGACTCTCTGGTCCTGAATGGGGTCACTGTGCCCCCGAAGGACCAGGTGCGCAGCCTGGGAGTCATTTTGGACTCACAGCTGTCCATGGAGGCACAGGTCAAATCTGTGTCCAGGGCAGCTCCATCTGGGATGCAGGATGAGACCCTCCCTGCCTGCGGACTGCCTCGCCAGAGGGGTGCATGCTCTGGTTATCTCCCGCTTGGACTACTGCAATGCGCTCTACGTGGGGCTACCTTTGAAGGTGACCTGGAAACTACAACTAATCCAGAATGCGGCAGCTAGACTGGTGACTGGGAGTGGCCACAGGGACCACATAACACCGGTCTTGAAAGACCTACACTGGCTCCCAGTACGTTTCCGAGCACAATTCAAAGTGTTGGTGCTGACCTTTAAAGCCCTAAACGGCCTCGGTCCAGTATATCTGAAGGAGCGTCTCCACCACCATCGTTCTATCCGAACACTGAGATCCAGCTCCGAGGGCCTTCTGGCAGTTCCCTCACTGCGAGAAGCTAAGTTACGGGGAACCAGGCAGAGGGCCTTCTCGGTAGTGGTGCCCTCCTGGTGGAACGCCCTCCCACCAGATGTCAAAGAGAACAACAACTACTAGAGTTTCACAAGACATCTGAAGGCAGCCCTGTTTAGGGAAGCTTTTAATGTTTGATGTATTACAGTATTTTAATATTTTTTTTGGAAGCCACCCAGAGTGGCTGGGGAAGCCCAGGCAGATGGGCAGGGTATATATAATAAATTATTCTGGGAAGAATGGCAGGTGAAGGTGATGGACTATATGGAACTGGCGGAAATGACTGGCAGAATCCGAGACCAGGGAGAAGAGTCGGTGGAGGAAGATTGGAGGAAATTTAAAGACTATTTACAGAAACACTGTAAAATTAATATCTGTTAGAAGGATGTTGGAACAATATTATATGATTTTAGCAGGAAGGAAATAAAGGATTTGGGAATAACTGACTGCTAATTGGTGAAATGAGGAAAAGTAAAGCTACGTTATATTAAGACAATTTACAGGACAAAAATTTTAAAAGAGGGAAAGGATTTGCTGAAATAGATAATAGACCTAGAATACAAAAAAGGGAGGTGTGAGGAGGTCAAGGAAATAAGCTAATGAAAGATTAGTAATGAGGAGATCTGATGCATTTTCTTTTTTGCGTTTTTGTTTTTGTTTAATGGGTTTTATTTCTCTGTCCCCCCCCCTTTTTTATATTGTGGTGTGTTGCTTTGTTTTTGTTTAATGTGGTATGTTTATTTTTTCTTTCTGTAATTGTTGAAACTTTAATAAATATTATTTATAAAAAAATAAAATTAAAAAATATAAATTATTATTGTTGTTGTTGTTGTTACTGGTTTACAGAAAGTGGAATTGTTCGTGCCCCAGAACCAGTAGAGGCATGAAAGGGGCATAGGAAATGTTGGCTGCACCAAGGCATAGTCTCCGACTGCTTGGGGAAAACCCCAGAGAAGTGGGGACTCAGATGGCTGTGGGGTGGCAGGGACTCGGCAACTGATCTGTGGGGCAAGACCTACAGGGGGTGTGCTCCTTAGGCCTGAAACTCTGTGAAGATCGTGTTCTTGTTAATAAAGAGTTATCTCGGACTTGCATGGTGTGATTTACTCTGGCTTGCTCCTGCCAACTGGCTACAAGGAATCTCCCTGTGTTTTTGTTTAAAACCATCGCTTTACAGTCATACCTCATGCTGCATCCTCTTCAGGTTACGTCTTTTCAAGTTGCGTCCCGCGGCAACCTGGAAGTACTGGAATGGGTTACTTCTGGGTTCGCCGCTCGCGCATGCGCAGAAGTGCTATTGCATCAGTTTGCCCCGAAACAGCTCCATTGTGTGCAGAACCGGATTTAGGTTTGATGAGGCCCTCAGCTACTGAAGGTAATGGGGCCCTTCATATGTCCAGCTGTCCTTTGTCAAGAACAAATAGTTGCTGTTTTTTTGTGTTGAATATATGCTATGTGGTCATTTATGGACCTAATACTTATCGAAAGCCATTTGCACATGTGGCCATGCAACCAGTCCACGCAGAATGTAAAGGTAAAGGGACCCATGACCATTAGGCCCAGTCGTGGCCGACTCTGGGGTTGCAGCGCTCATCTCACTTTACTGGCCAAGGGAGCCGTCGTTTGTCCACAGACATTTTTCCGGATCGTGTGGCCAGCACGACTAAGCCGCTTATGGCGAACCAGAGCAACACACGGAAACACCGTTTACCTTCCCACCGGAGTGGTACCTATTTATCTACTTGAGCTGGTGTGCTTTCGAACTGCAAGGTTGGCAGAGCAACGGGAGCTCACCCCGTCATTGCGGGGATTCGAACCGCCGACCTTCTGATCGGCAAGTCCTAGGCTCTGTGGTTTAACCCACAGGGCCACTCGCATCCCATGCAGAATGTAGGCACCCTGTATATAGAAATGAGCAAACCAGGGATATTTTAGGGAGCAGGCTAGCAGGCGGGGCACATGACTTACATCCTAGGAGCCTACACAACACAAAACACTGTTGCTGTATGTAAGTTTTATTTTATTTGTTTTTTATCTCATATTTTGGAAATGTACATCCAGGTTTTTTCCTTTAATTATTTTGGGGGGCCCCCAAGAGAGCGGGGCCCTAAGCTATAGCTTGTTTAGCTCATATGTAAATACGGCACTGGTCGTACGTGCACTGCTTTCAGAAAGAAGAGGAGATTTAAGCGCTGGGTTTGGTTAAGGCATTCCAGGGGTGGGGTGATGGACTGCATCTGTCTCAAAGGCAACAAAGACCCTTTACAGATGGACAGCTTTAATGTGGCAAAAGCTTTTGGGTCCACAAGATTGTCTGGGGCAGCTTTAAAAGAGGATTAGACAAATTCGTGGAGGGCGAGGGTTCCAGTTTCGCCACCTCTGTCGAAGGCAAGGGATGCCTCTAAAGAATGCCAGCGGCTGGGACTTGCAAGCAAGAGACTTGCTCCTGTAATCTATTCGTCCTTGTGGGATTCCCAAAGGGCAGCCGGCTGGCCCCTGTGGGAGCTGGACCAGATGGGCCCCCTTTGGCCTGATCCTGCAGCCAAGCTTTTTGGATACTCTTAATAGCTACTAGGGGACATGGGTGGCGCTGTGGGTTAAACCACAGAGCCTAGGACTTGCCGATCAGAAGGTCGGCGGTTCGAATCCCCGCAATAACGGGGTGAGCTCCCGTTGCTGGGTCCCTGCTCCTGCCCACCTAGCAGTTCGAAAGCACACCAGTGCAAGTAGATAAATAGGTACCGCTCCGGCGGGAAGGTAAACGGCGTTTCCGTGTGCTGCTCTGGTTCGCCAGAATCGGCTTCGTCCTGCTTGCCACAGGACCCGGAAGCTGTACGCCGGCTCTCTTGGCCTGTAAAGCAAGATGAGCGCTGCAACCCCAGAGTCAGCCACGACTGGACCTAATGGTCAGGGGTCCCTTTACCTTTACCATTAATAGCCACTAGGCATGATGGCTATTTTTTTCCTCCATGGCTGGAGGCAACAATGCTTTTGAAGGCCAGTTGCTGGGAACCACCACATTGTGCAAAGGTTTCTTGTCTTGCAGCATGTTGGGCTAGTCAGGGGTCAGCAAACCTTTTCAGCAGGCGGCCAGTCCACTGTCCCTCAGAGCTTGTCGGAGGGGGGGCGGATTATATTTTTTGGGGGGGAAATGAACAAATTCCTATGCCCCACAAATAACCCAGAGATGCATTTGAAATAAAAGCACACATTCTACTCATGCAAAAACACGCTGATTCCCGGACCGTCTGTTGGCCGGATTGAGAAGGTGATTGGGCCAGATCCAGCCCCCAGGTGTTAGGTTGCCTATCCATGCTCCTCAGGCTCCCTTCCAACTCTGTGATTCTTTGAAAAGTGAGCTGTGCTCACATCTTGGCTTTGCATTGGGGCATTTGGTTAGCCTAATCCAGAACGCGGCAGCCGGACTGGTGACTGGGAGTGGCCACCGAGACCATATAACACCTGACCTGAAATACCTGCATTGGCTCCCAGGACGTTTCCGAGCACAATTCAAAGTGTTGGGGCTGACCTTGAAAGCCCTAAACGGCCCAGTATCCCTGAAGGAGCGTCTCCATCCCCATCGTCCAGCCTGGACACTGAGGTCCAGCACCGAGGGCCTTCTGGCTGTTCCCTCATTGCGAGAAGCAAAGCTACAGGGAACTAGGCAGAGGGCCTTCTCGGTAGTGGCGCCCGCCCTGTGGAACACCCTCCCATCAGATGTCAAGGAAATAAACAGCTATCCGCCTTTTAGAAGACATCTGAAGGCAGCCCTGTTTAGGGAAGTTTTTAATGTCTGATGTTGCTTTTTATTATTAATATTCTGTTGGGAGCTGCCCAGAGTTGCTGGGGAAACCCAGCCAGATGGGTGGGGTAAAAATATATGATGATGATGATGATGATGATGATGATGAATCTGTGGGGCTCTCCTGACGTTCTTAGCTCAGTTGGTTACAGCGTGCTGCTGGCAACGCCACGGTTGCAAGTTCGATTCCCATATCAGCTGCATATTCCTGCCTTGCAGGAGGTTACATTAGATGATACCCAGGCTCACTAAATCTATGATTTTATTTTCCTAAAATACGGCATGGTGGGTTCAAAGGGCACTTTGGCTCAGGGCCAGATTTAGGTATGATGAGGCCCTCAGCTACTGAAGCGAATGGGGCCCTTTATATGTCCAGTGGTCCTTTGCCAACAACACATTGTCACTGTTTTTTGTGTTCAATATGGTTCGCCAGAATCGGCTTAGTCCTGCTGGCCACATGACCCGGAAGCTGTACGCCGGCTCCCTCGGCCAATAAAGCGAGATGAGCGCCGCAACCCCAGAGTCAGCCACGCCGGAACCTAATCGTCAGGGGTCGCTTTACCTTTACATGCTATATGGTAATTTATGGACCTAATAGGAATCTAAAGCCATTTGCCCATGTTGCCATGCAAGGAGTCCATGCAGAATGCAGGCACCCTATACATAGAAAGGAGCAAACCAGGGATATTTTAGGGAGCAGACTAGCAGGCGGGGCCCATGACTTACATCACAGGAGCATACGCAACACAAAACACTGTTGCTATAGGTAGATTTTATTTTATTTGTATTTTATCTTCTATTTTGGAAATGTACATCTAGTGTTTTTTCCCCTTTAATTTTTTGGGGGGCCCTCGAGAGAGTGGGGCCCTAAGCTATAGCTTGTTTAGCTTATATGTAAATCCGGCACTGCCTTGGCTGTGGAAACGTTCGCAGAGAATCCGGAACGATGCACTTAGAAATTAAAGACAAAATACACCTTTTCCTCATTCTAGAAATCTAACTTCCAGGAAGCCGGGGGGCGAAAGCTGAACCCTTGACTCTTGCAACGCTGCGGGAACAAAATCTTAATACCCTGGAAAAAAGGGCAGACATGCAGACTCATGATTGGGGAGGTTTTTTCCCTCCCAAGGGCTGGTGCGCTGACAAAACCGATCCCCGTAAGGCTGGGTTTTGGAAACCAAATGTTTTGCCGATGCTAAGACCATCCACTCCATTAATCCCCCAGCCCGGCAGCCGGCAGAGAAAGGACTTCACACAGAGTGCATTTTTAAGCTCATTTTCCAATCACTTTCTCCTTTTCTGCCTTGCCCTCCCCGGACAGCAAGCTGGCTGTTGCGGGGAAAACTAGATTCCCTATTCCTGTGTGAAGCTAAACTCAATTGTCTGGGTGTGATGTTAATATGCTGTGTGTGTGTGTGTGTACACCCCAGCAACTGGCAAGAGCCCATATTGTGTTCAGCATGGCCTGCCAACAAAGGTCCGTATAGTTAAAGCCATGGTTTTCCCAGTGATGTATGGAAGTGAGAGCTGGACCATCAAGAAGGCTGATCGCCGAAGGATTGATGCTTTTGAATTCTGGTGCTGGAGGAGACTCTTGAGAGTCCCATGGACTGCAAGAAGATCCAACCTCTCCATTCTGAAGGAAATCAGCCCTGAGTGCTCACTGGAAGGACAGATCCTGAAGCTGAGGCTCCAAGACTTTGGCCACCTCAGGAGAAGAGAAGACTCCCTGGAAAAGACCCTGATGTTGGGAAAGATGGAGGGCGCAAGGAGAAGGGGACGACAGAGGACGAGATGGTGGGACAGTGTTCTCGAAGCTACCAGCATGAGTTTGACCAAACTGTGGGAGGCAGTGGAAGACAGGAGGGCCTGGCGTGCTCTGGTCCAGGGGGTCACAAAGAGGCGGACACGACTAAACGACTAAACAACAACATGGCCCGCGAAATAAATCTTTCAATTAGCTGTATATTGACTTGAAGCGTCATTGGAACGGATTTCCCCCCACCCCCTAAGTTGGAAAGTGCTTTGCGATCTCATTTAGTTATCCTCTTTCTTTCCTCCCCCCTCCTTTCAAAAATAAAATATAAAAAGGGTTTAAGTCTTTTTATTTATTGAAATGAGTCCTGTTTTAACAGCTCCGTAAAGTGAAATACGAGAAGCGCGGATAAAGATGATCCCTAAATTCGCATAAATATTCAAAGAGGGGGAAATATGTACCCGGCCATTAGAATAGCACAGATTTGGCCAGTCTTTTGCTAAGACCCTTTCAGAAGCCTCATTTCCAAGTCAGGTTTGGGGTTGGAATCAGAATCCAGGATGCAGACGGTTGGTGGTTAAAATGGATTAAAAGTAATCCTCCATTCCACCTTTCCTGTTCCTTGTTTGAATTTGAGGTGGGGGAGATTTTTCACACCGAGGAGAACATGGTACAGCGGTACCTTGGTTCTCAAATGCCTTGGTACTCAAACAACTTGGTTCCCAAATGCTGTTCCGGTTTTCGAATGATTTTCGGAAGCCGAACGTCCGATGCAGTTGTCCGCTATTGTTTCCGGGGCGCCTGCACCAATCAGAAGCTGCGCCTTGGTTTTTGAACATTTCAGAAGTCAAACGGACTTCCGGTACGTAATTGTTTTTGCTATTTATTTTGCGTTTTTGTTTTGGAGGCTTTCTCGGTTCATTTTTGTGACTGTGTGGAATCCAGTTCAGCTACTAATTGGTGGACTGTGTGACTGCGGAAATGGATAAAAGCCCCCTATCTAAACGATGACTATCATCAGTGCAGGTAAGAATTTTTTAAAAAAAAAAATTTATCATCTACAATACTGTCTTATTTATTTTATAGTACAGTGCATTGATTATTGCTTTCATTTTATGAATCAATGGTCTCACTACATAGTAAAATTCATGTTTAATTGGTTGTTTTTAAAAGTCTGGAACGGATTGATCCGTTTTGCATTACTTTATAGGGGTCTTGGTTTTGGAACACTTTGGTTTTGGAACAGACTTCCGGAATGGATTAAGTTTGAGAACCAAGGTACCACTGTATATAACTCGGCCCAGCAGATGTTCTGAACTACAACTCCCACCAACCCCTGGCTCGTACAGCTAGGCTTTTAGGGCCTGATGAGAACTGTGTTCCCAAAATTCTGGGTGTTGGACCGCATTGCAAGAAGGTTGTCATGATTCTGGAAAGTGTTTTGCTCGTCCATTCCCTAGAGCAGTGTTTCCCAGCCTTGCATCTCCAGCTGTTTTCGGACTACAATTCCCATCACCCCTGACCCCTGGCCTTCCTAGCTAGGGATAATGGGAATCATAGCCCCCAAAAAGCTGGAGACCAAAAGGTTGGGAAACACTGAAAGGTAGCTTTGGAGAGACTTTGGGGAGGGGCGTAGCAGGTGCAAACCGCATTTATGTGGGCTCCTCTGGAGATTTTGTACACATCTCTTGCCCCTCACGGGTGGCGGGGACACGGGTGGCGCTGTGGGTTAAACCACAGAGCCTAGGATTTGCTGATCAGAAGGTTGGTGGTTTGAATCCCCACGACGGGGTGAGCTCCTGTTGCTCGGTCCCTGCTCCTGCCAACCTAGCAATCCAAAAGCACGTCAAAAGTGCAAGTAGATAAATAGGTACCACTCTGGCGAGAAGGTAAATGGTGTTTCCGTGCGCTGCTCTGGTTCGCCAGAAGTGGCTTAGTCCTGTACGCCGGCTCCCTCGGCCAATAAAGCGAGATGAGCGCCGCAACCCCAGAGTTGGCCACGACTGGACCTAATGGTCAGGGGTCTCTTTACCTTTAGACCTGGAGGAAAGGGACGTGGGAGGCGCTGTGGGTTAAACCACAGAGCCAAGGGCTTGCCAATCAGAAGGTCGGCGGTTCGAATCCCCGCAATGACGGGGTGAGCTCCCTTTGCTCGGTCCTTGCTCCTGCCAACCTAGCAGTTCAAAAGCACATCAAAGTGCAAGTAGATAAATAGGTACCGTTCTGGCGGGAAGGGAAACGGCGTTTCCGTGCGCTGCTCTGGTTCGCCAGAAGCAGCTTAGTCCTGCTGGCCACATGACCCGGAAGCTGTACGCCGGCTCCCTCGGCCAGTAAAGTGAGATGAGCGCCGCAACCCCAGAGTCAGCCACGACTGGACCGAATGGTCAGGGGTCCCTTTACCCTTACTTGCCCCAAAAGATGCATCAGATGGCAAGAAGGGGGTGGTCATCCTTTAAAGAGCCGACGACGCTTACGGCATCCACGAGGCCGATGAGCGATCCTCATAGGAAAACTGCCGGAATGAGGGGAGGGTGGGATATGAAGAAGAAATGGGGGGGGGATGTGTGTGCCTTGGGGTGGGGGGGCGAGAGAAGTGGCATCATTATTATTCTCCCGGCTTGCAGAGGTTCCTTACGTTTCTCTGCGGCGGCCGTCAGTGCTTCCGAATCCCCTGCTGAAATGCTATTTTCTGACCGCTGGCGGGAATGGGCTGGAGAGAATTAGGCCTACAGCTCGAAGTGAATGGAACCACCGAGGTGGCGGAGAGGGTGGAAGGGGGAAATTGTTCTTCTATTTCCCAGAGAGAGGAAGTCCCCTCCCCCCTTTTTAAACTTTCCCACAATTTACCGTATTGTTCGCTCTATAAGACGCACCAGATCATAAGACGCACCGTGCGCTGCTCTGGTTTGCCAGAAATGGCTTAGTCCTGCTGGCCACATGACCCGGAAGCTGTACGCTGGCTCCCTCGGCCAGTAAAGCGAGATGAGTGCCGCAACCCCAGAGTCGGCCACAACTGGATCTAATGGTCAGGGGTTCCCTTTACCTTTAAAGGACCGCTGGATGGTGAAGTCCAGTCAAAAGCGATTATGGGGTTGCGGCGCTCATCTTGCTTTCAGACTGAGGGAGCCGGTGTTTGTCCGCAGACAGCTTCCCGGGTCATGTGGCCAGCAGGACTAAACCGCTTCTGGTGCAACAGGGCACCGTGACGGAAACCAGAGCGCACGGAAATGCCGTTTACCTTCCCGCCGCAGCGGTACCTATTTATCTACTTGCACTGGTGTGCTTTCGAACTGCTTGGTTGGCAGGAGCTGAGACGGAGCAACAGGAGCTCACTCTGTCGCGGGGATTCGAACCGCCAACCTTCTGATCGGCAAACCCAAGAGTCTCCACCCGTGTCCTGGGAAATGCGTCACAGGTGAATAAATGGCCAGTGACATCTCAAAGAGTCATGGGTACCAACTGTGTACAGAAGGCATGCAGTGCTCCCCATGCCCCCTGAAAACACCTTGCGCAAGCTTCCTGTGCCAGGCCATCCTCGTGGTTGGCCAGTCTCCCTGTCAGTCAACTTGACACCCTCTCCTTTTATTTGCTCAATAGTCCCAGGGGGAGGGAGGCGTGCCAGCCCAGCGGAACCAGGATTGGTGGTGGGGAAACGGCCCCCCAGCAGAGAAACGATTCTGCGCTTGGAGTTCCCGCGCCGTAAGGAACTGCCTTTGGGGACACACACACATGCGCTCACTCCCCCCCCCCCCCCGTGGCCTAAATTATTTAATTTCTCCAAACTGCCGCACCTTTATAAATCATTAACGGCTTCTTTTGATCTGTGTTAATGAGGTTGCTTGATGGTGGGGGGAAAAACAATAACAACAACGGGCGACGGGAATGTGAGATGTCGAAGAGGCTAATAAAAGAATAAAACGCCGGGTTGGGAAGGAGGGGGAAAGAAAGACAGGATTTTGAGAGCGGAGGAATGCAGAGGGAGCCGAGTTCAGGCGCCAGCTGAAAGGTTTCAGGCGCCAGGGGTTGAGAAAGCTCTGGTTTCGTGGTCCCATGACCTGCCACAGTAACCCACGTTCACACCATACATTTAGAGCCCGTTGAGGCCACGGATCAACCAAAAGGCCTGGTTAAAAAGGAACGTTTTTGTCTGGTGCCTAGAGGTGTGTAATGAAGGCGCCAGGCAAACTTCCCTGGGGAGAGCATCCCACAGATGGGGAGCCACTGCAGGGAAGGCCCCGTTCTCATGTTGCCACCCTCTGGACCTCTCGAGGAGGAGGCACACGAAGGAGGGCCTCAGAGGATGATCTCAGGGTCCTCAAACATTCAGTTGGAATCTCCTTTCTTGTAACTTGAATACATGTGGTTCGGGTCCTAGCCTACAAAGCAAGGGAAAACAAGCTTGCTCCCTCATCCACGCGACAGCCCTTCAGATATCTGAAGATGGCTATCATATCTCCTCTCAGCCAGATGGGCAGGGAATAATTAATAAAAATATTATTATTAACCAGGCTAAACATCTCCAGCTCCCTCAACCGTTCCTCATCAGGCTTGGTTTCCAGACCCTTGATCATCTTGGTTGCCCTCTTCTGCACACCTTCTGCCTTGTCAAGATCCTTCTTAAATCAGAACGTTTCTGAGCGCAATTCAAAGTGTTGGTGCTGACCTTGAAAGCCCTAAATGGCCTTGGCCCAGTAGACCTGAAGGTGCGTCTCCACCCCCATCGTTCAGCCTGGACACGGAGGTCCAGTTCCCGAGGGCCTTCTGGCGGTTCCCTCCCTGCGAGAAGTGAAGCTACAGACAACCAGGCAGAGCGCTTTCTCGGTGGTGGCTCCCTCCCATCAGATGTCAAGGAAATAAACAACTATCTGACTTTTAGAAGACATCTGAAGGCAGCCCTGTTTAAGGAAGTTTTCAATGTTTGATGTTTTATCACTTTTTTAGTAATGTTATTATTAATTGTTGGGACCACTCAAGAGTGGCTGGGGAAACCCAGCCAGATATGTGGGGTATAAATAATATATCATCATCATCATCATTATTATTATTATTATTATAAATTGTGGTGCCCAGAACTGAACATGGGACTGCAGGTGAGGTCTGACCAAGCCAGTAAAGCGAGATGAGCACCGCAACCCCAGAGTCGTTCGCGACTGGACTTAATTGTCAGGGGTCCCTTTGCCTTGACCTTTATGACTTCCCTTGACCATTCTCCCTCTTTTCCAGGCTCAACTGTTCCTCATCAGGTTTGGTTTCCAGACCCTTGATCATCTTGGTCATTCTCCTCTGCACACCTTCCAGCCTTCCAATCTGCTCCTTAAATTGTGGCGCCCAAAATGTGGCCCTCGATGGGCAAATGTTCTGTGAGACAGAACATCAAATTTCCCCAGGGATAGATGGGTGTAGGGAAGCCATAAAGGTAAAGGTAAAGGGACCCCTGACCATTAGGTCCAGACTCTGGGGTTACGGCGCTCATCTCGCTTTACTGGCCGAGGGAGCCGGCGTACAGCTTCCGGGTCATGTGGCCAGCAGGACTAAGCTGCTTCTGGCGAACCAGAGCAGCGCACGGAAACGCCGTTTGCCTTCCCGCTGGAGCGGTACCTATTTATCTACTTGCACTTTGACGTGCTTTCGAACTGCTAGGTTGGCAGGAGCTCGGACCGAGCAACGGGAGCTCACCCCGTCATTGCGGGGATTCGAACCGCTGACCTTTTGATCGGCAGGTCCTAGGCTCTGTGGTTTAACCCACAGCGCCACCCGCGTCCCTGGGGAAGCCATAGATCCATAGATTAGGTCAAAACTCCTCCAGGGAAGACATTCCTTCTATTGTGACTATAACTATTAATTGACTAAATGGCAGAGGGCATGTGTGTTTTTAACCTATCTACTTTTGCCCTGCCCACTGGCCCCCACAATTTTTTTGCGAGGGAATGTGGCCCCCAGAAGGTTTACAGTGGCGGGGGGGGGGGGGGACAGAGACAAGTTTCAAAGACTGAGAGCTCTTTCTTTAACAGAGGGAACGACAAAGGAGTTAAGTTTTATGGTGTGTGTGGTTTTTTTAAAAAGGAGGAGGAATTAAAATCCATGCCGGTATCAAGAAATTTCTTCAGGGACAGAAAAATTTGCATTTAAAATTGTGTGTGTGTGTGTTGGGGGGAGAGAGGGGGGTAGCAGCAGAGGCTGTTTTAAAAGAGGTCAGGAAACCAATGAATTGCTATAAAAATATATCATAAACCCTGTGAATCAATGGTATTAGGGGATTGTCAACAGAAATGAGCGGGGAAGACAAAAAGCAGGCGAGGAACGGGGAGACGATATGATTTAAGTTTGGGGAATTTGGGGGGGCGTCTTAAGCTCAGGAGAATGAAAATAAATCCCTGCGATCCTCGGAAGAAACCTCCCCCAAATCTAGCAATTGGAATGCATTATGCAAATGGCCGAAATTGGGAGACGTTTAATGAATTTTGCACAATTCATTCCGACACGCAGTAGCGGTTTGGTGTGTGTGTGATTGCTGCGATTTGGGAAAAGAAGAGTTTTGAGCTGGTTTTTGGTCTTTGGAAGGAGGGCGATTGAGAAAGAGGGAAGCTAGTTCGAGGTGCCTTGGTTTACAGAGTTCAGTCGTCTCTCCGCCTCAGGTCTGATTTAAAGATTAAGTGTCCTAAAGAATGGAGAGTGATTTGATGGAAGTTTCAATTTGCAAAGTTAATGCTAAGCCACCTATTCTTCTCTCCACTGTTTGGTGACGTGCAAGTTGGGAGGGAAAGTCAGGGTAGCATAGGGGTTAAGAGCATTGGACTAGGCCCTGGGGGGCCCTGGTTCGAATGCTCCTACTTAGCACATTTCTAAGGGATGTGGGTGGTGCTGTGGGTTAAACCACAGAGCCTAGGACTTGCCGATCAGAAGGTCGGTGGTTCGAATCCCCGTGACGGGGTGAGCTCCCGTTGCTCAGTCCCTGCTCCTGCCAACCTAGCAGTTCGAAAGCACATCAAAGTGCAAGTAGATAAATAGGTACCACTCCGGCGGGAAGGTAAACGGCGTTTCCATGCGCTGCTCTGGTTCACCAGAAGCGGCTTAGTCCTGCTGGCCACAGGACCCGGAAGCTGTACGCCGGCTCCCTCGGCCAGTAAAGCGAGATGAGCGCCGCAACCCCAGAGTCGGCCACGACTAGACCTAATGGTCAGGGGTCCCTTTACCTTAAGCCTACCACAACACACACGTAACTGGCTGTAAAGTAATATAACATTATATATAATAAAACTGTAAACATCATATCAAAAAATGGCAAAGCACAGTTCCTGATGGCAATAACATATCATATTACTATTAACCTTCTATATGTTATTATTGTCGTGAAGTCCAAGGATAGTCAAGTCCAACGATTACAATGTAAAGTTCTTGTTGGCAATGCCATTTCAAACTGATACAGTGGTACCTCGGGTTAAGTACTTAATTCGTTCCGGAGCTCCGTTCTTAACCTGAAACTGTTCTTAACCTGAAGCACCACTTTAGCTAATGGGGCCTCCTGCTGCCGCCGCGCCGCCACTGCACTATTTCTGTTCTTATCCTGAAGCAAAGTTCTTAACCCGAGGTAATATTTCTGGGTTGCCGGAGTCTATAACCTGAAGCGTATGTAACCTGAAGCGTATGTAACCTGAAGCGTATGTAACCCAAGGTACCACTGTATCTTCCTTCTGCATCCCTCTGAGTCTTAAAAGTGTAACAGACGAACTTGCCTTCTGCATAGTCCTATGTCTTGAGAGCATAACAAACTGAACTACTTAGTAACAATAAGGCAGCTGGTGATAGACCAGTTCTGAGGGTACAGTGGGGCCTCGCAAGACGAAAAGAATCCGTTCCGCGATTCTCTTCGTCTAGCAGTTTTTTCGTCTTGCAAAGCAAGCCCATTGACGGCTTAGCAGATTAGTGCTATTAGCGGTTTAGCGGCTTTTAGCGGCTTAGCGGCTTAGCGGATAAGCGGCTTAGCGGCTTAGAAAAAAGGGGGGGAAGGGGGGGAAAGTCGGAAAAACTCGCAAGACATTTCGTCTTGCGAAGCAAGCCCATAGGGAAATTAGTTTTGCGAAGCGCCTCCAAAACGGAAAACCCTTTCCTCTAGTGGGTTTTTTGTCTTGCGAGGCATTCGTCTTGCGGGGCACCACTGTACACCCTTGTTTTGCCCATTGGGCTTCTTCAGCGACAATGTTTCCAGGAGATTTTTTCAGAAGGTTTTTTAAGCCAAAATAGTCCACAGGAATGCAGAAGTTGCTAGTCAGAGACTGAAGATTATTGTTTGTCCGCAGTCAGCTTTCCGGGTCATGTGGCCAGCAGGACTAAACCGCTACTGGCGCAACGGGACACCGTGACGGAAACCAGAGCGCACGGAAACGCCGTTTACCTTCCCGCCGCAGCACTTATGGGAAAGCCCACCTTGGTTTGGGAACGTTTTGGTTTTGGAACCGACTTCCGGAATGGGTTAAGTTTGAGAACCAAGGCACCACTATGCCGATTTTCCAGAAGGCTCCACTTTTCAAGTCTTCTTTAGAGCCCAACGTTTTCTCCCACAAGCAAAGGTGGTGCACCTTGGTGGAGCTCCAGGATACAGCCAGAGATTCAAGACATAAATTCCAGCCAGGAGTGTACGAGGAGAAGCAGCCTGTGTGTTTCTGTGTGTGGTTGTGTGTGTGTGTGTGTGTGTGAGCAGATATCCATTTGGGTGACGTTTCGACAGATGGGCCGGTGGTGGGGGTGGAAGCCTGAAAGACAAGGCCAGGCGATTTCCCGTCCGGCGCGGAGCGTCACCCCGCCAGCTCTGACAACCTTAATATCAATATTTATCTCCGCTCTGCAACTCTGATCCTTGCCTTCATATTCTGCACCTCCATTACACTTATCCATAATGCGTCTGACGGACCCCTATAGAAAGGGAAGCTGGCGTTGCCTTAATGCGACTTGACAGGCCTCCCACTGGCAGCTGGGAGATTCGCGGTGGCAAGGAGGATGGCTCCTGACAGCTGAACTTCGGGGAATCACCGTAGACAAGAGCCGGGGGCTCAGGGGGGCTTCCATCGCCTCACCCCTCCCAAACCTGGGAGGAGGAACCAGTGGCGTAGCGTGGGGGGTGCAGGGGGGGCCGGCCGCACCGGGCGCAACATCTGGGGGTTAGGGTTAGGATGCGCAAATCCATGGGTTAGGGGGCGCAAATTACTTGCCTTGCCCCGGGTGCTGACAACCCATGCTACGCCACTGGGAGGAACCGGATGTGTAGCAGCCGCCACACACCCCACAAATTGGTGGGGGCATTTGACGCCCCAAATATAAGGATGCTTGGACAGCTCCGTCATTGTTGTTGTTGTTGTTTAGTCATTTGGTCGTGTCCGCCTCTTCGTGACTCCCTGGACCAGAGCACGCCAGGCCCTCCTGTCTTCCACTGCCTCCCCCAGTTTGGTCAAACTCATGCTGGTCGCTTCGAGAACACCGTCCCACCATCTCGTCCTCTGTCATCCCCTTCTCCTTGTGCACTCCATCTTTCCCAACATCAGGGTCTTTTCCAGGGAGTCTTCTCTTCTCCTGAGGTGGCCAAAGTCTTGGAGCCTCAGCTTCAGGATCTGTCCTTCCAGTGAGCACTCAGGGCTGATTTCCTTCCGAATGGAGAGGTTAAAGAAATCAGCCCTGAGTGCTCACTGGTCATTAGAGCATGGGATTCTTGATCTTAGGGTAGCAAGTTCGGCTTCTGAAAATCGCTCGAAGACCAAAGCAGTTACTGCCAGGTTTTCGGCGTTCGGGTTTCATCAACGGAGACGTTCGAGAACTGAGGGTCCACTGTATTCCCCTGTCAGTGGAACTTTTGCGATCGATGTCCCTACCATCTGCCAAGGCTCTAATAAAAACTAGGTTGTGGGATACTGAACGCCAAGAACTAACAGCAGCAGCAGAGAAAACATGTCCCCCTCTTTATTTTCAACCTTCTTGGGTGCATGAAACTAATCAGAATTACCTTGAATTTCTGCTTAACCCTCAAGAAAGAAGGGCATTTTCGCTGGCCAGGTTTAATTCAAACCTCCTTTGGGGAAGGTTCTCAGGCAGGGTGGAAGGAGAAAGAACTTGCCTAAGTGAAGACCCCCTGGTGGAAACCCTTATACATATGGTTTTCAAGTGTAAACTATATGCTGATCTCCGTCAACAATTTCTGTATCCCCAAATGGAAACCAGAGTCAGAGGTCGTACATTTTCTATTACTGAGGAATGATCAGGAGCTCACCAAGTTAGTGGCCAAATATCTCTAAGGGACGCGGGTGGCGCTGTGGGTTAAACAACAGAACCTAAGACTTGCCGATCAGAAGGTCGGCGGTTCGAATCCCCACAATGACGGGGTGAGCTCCCGTTGCTCAGTCCCTGCTCCTGCCAACCTAGCAGTTCGAAAGCACGTCAAAGTGCAAGTAGATAAATAGGTACCGCTCCGGCAGGAACGTAAGCGGCGTTTCCGTGCGCTGCTCTGGTTCGCCAGAAGCGGCTTAGTCCTGCTGGCCACATGACCCAGAAGCTGTACGCCGGCTCCCTCGGCCAGTAAAGCGAGATGAGCGCTGCAGCCCCAGAGTCGGCCATGACTGGACCTAATGGTCAGGGGTCCCTTTACCTTTACTTATCTCTATTTGTTTTTTTGTCGCCGAAATACACTGCAGACGTCTGATCTCCCTGGAGACCTAGAGATGTGATGACAGACTGCTCTGCCTCCTTTCTTTTAGCAAATGTTTTGCGCCACTGGGGAAGTGGTAATTCTGTATTGATTTGTTTTGGATGTTTGGATGTGACGCCATTAAAACGTTTGATGGTGATGACTGTATTCCCCACCATAGGATAATCCCTCAGAACGAGGTGACCTCATGGCATGGTGCTGCCCCAGTGGATTCTGGGGGGAAACAAAATGGCAGGTGCCAGCTGAGCAATGGCGGGGTTTGTGTCTGCCCTCCCTCACCTGGCTTGCTGGAAGGGTCGGCCTGGCATACTCCTCGCTTGGCAAGGGAACTAGCTTTTTCCACTTCGCAACTCTCTCCTTGCCCGCTGCACTTCACAATCCAGAAGGAGTGTGGCAATGGTTCAATGACACTCTGGCCTCTTCCAGCAAACCCCCACCTAACCTGGTGTAGAAGAAAAGGGGGGGGGAATGTCTAAACCAATTAGTTTCCGGGCCGAATTCAAAGTGCTGGTTTTGCCTATAAAGCCTTAAACGGCTCAGGACCGCAATGCCTCAACGAACGCCTCTTTCCATATGAACCCACCCGGACCCTGAGATCATCTTCTGAGGCCCTCCTTCGTGTGCCTCCTCCTCGAGAGGTCCGGAGGGTGGCAACATGAGAACGGGGCCTTCTCTGCAGTGGCTCCCCGTCTGTGGAATGCTCCCCCCAGGGAAGTTCGCCTGGTGCCTTCATTACACACCTTTAGGCGCCAGGCAAAAACATTCCTTTTTAACCAGGCCTTTGGTTGACCTGATCAACATCCCACACCCTTTTAAAATGTGGCGGCAAAATGAGGCACACCATCTCCCCCCAAAAAGCTCAACAACTTTAAAAGGTAAAGGATCCTTGACAGTTAAGTCCAGTCACAAACAACTCTGGGGTTGCGACGCTCATCTCGCTTTACAGGCCATGGGAGCCTGCGTTTGTCCGCAGACAGTTTTTCCGGGTCATGTGGCCAGCATGACTAAGCCGCTTCTGGCGAACCAGAGCAGTGCACGGAAACGCGTTTACCTTCCCGCCGGAGCAGTACCTATTGATCTACTTGCACTTTGACGTGCTTTCAAACTGCTAGGTAGGCAGGAGCAGGGACTGAGCAATGGGAGCTCACCCTGTTGCCAACCTTCTGATCATAAAGTCAGGCCATTTTTGCAAGCAATAAATAAATAAATTTCAATGTGTGTGGGGCGGTGACAAGAAATTTTCTTTACGGGGTACCACCTAACCTTGCTACACCACTGCCTTGAGGCCAGGTGGGCAAGGAGGCCAGTCCCTCGCTCACACAGAAGTGACTGTCCAATCAGACCAATTTCTGAACACAGAAGGTCAAGGGGGGCCCCCCGTCCTTCACCCCCCACCTCCAAGCACCTGTGATTTCTGCATCACTGGGGTTAGACTACAGGACCCTTCCAATTCTGCGCATCCACGGAGAATCTCAGCCTGGCCCCGGGGCTAGTGGAAGAAAAAGGTGCCTTTCAGAAACGGCGAGGGAGTTTTACTTTGGCCGGCTGCCTGCCTTCTGCGCTCAGGGCCATTCCTCCCCCCCCCCCAGCTTTGCCATCATAATTCTAACTCCAAATTAATATGTACGGTTGAGGGCACATCTTATCAGATAAGCACGTTGTCTTGAGAGCACTTAGATGGAGGAACGGCTGACTGCTCCCCCTGTCACAGCTAAGGGGGGAGGCATCCGGGACCCTCTTTTTTGCAATTCTTGACTTCTTATCAGGTTCCGGAAATTGCCTTGGTGGCGTCGAGTTTGCTGAGCCTCGGATACGGGGCGAGAATCATCGAAAGGGCACGAAGGTGTTGGTAATGTATTATTTTAATACAGCGCCGCGTACCTGGTTCTCCCATTATTTTATCACAACAACCCTGTGAGGTAGGGAGGGCGTGAGAAGTTCAGCAACTGCCCCCCCCCAAGGTCACGCAGTGTGCTTCGTGGCTGAGCGGGAGGAGCCGAACCCTGGTTTCCCCCTGTCCAACACACTAACCACTACACCACACTGCCAGGTCAAACACGGACGTTCCATTTGGCCATTACCCAACCCCAAATCCAGGGCCCTCACTCAGATTGCGTATCTGTAGCAAGGCAAAGAGAGCAACACCTTAGCAAATTCTATGGGAAATATTTAAGGAGTTCCTGCAGGAACATTATAGCAAATTTCGGGGTGGGGGGCAATGGAGCAAGAGTGATCTGTTTCCGGAAACTGACCCCAATCCGATCTGTCACTGTTGCCCCTGCTAGCATGGCTGTTTGGGACTCCAACCAGGGCTGGATTTAGGTTTGATGAGGCCCTCAGCTCCTGAAGGTAATGGGGCCCTTTCTATGCCCAGCTGTCCTTTGTCAATAACAAATGGTCACTGTTTTTAGTGTTGAATCTATGCTATGTGGTAATTTATGGACCTAATAGGTATCTCAAGCCATTTGCACATGTGGCCATGCAACCAGTCCATGCAGAATGCAGGCACCCTATATATAGAAAGGAGCAAACCAGCGATATTTTAGGGAGAAGGCTAGCAGGCGGGGCCCATGAGTTACATCAGAGGAGCCTACACAACAAAAACACTGTTGCTGTACGTAGGTTTTATTTTATTTGTTTTTTCTCTTCTATTTTGGAAATGTACATCTAGTGTTTTTTTCCTTTAATTTTTTTGGGGGGCCCCAAGAGAGTGGAGCCCTAAGCTAGAGCTTGTTTAGCTTATACATAAATCCGGCACTGACTCCAACTGATTTGATACAGTCTCAAGATATGAGATCTACCCGGGAAAATACCTAATAGGAAAATGCTAAGAAAAAAAGCATATGAATCTGGCTCACGTTTTAATGCCCAGCTACCTAAACCAGCCCTTCCCAAAAGAACACACAGCTGCCGACCCTGGGACCCCCCCCTCCCATTTTGCGGTGCAATACTCCAACCGAAAACTATGAGCAGATATCTGTGTACAGTGGTACCTCGGGATGCGAAAGGGATCCATTCCGGAGCCCCATTCGCATCCCGAATGGAACGCAAGACGTGACGGTGTGTCTGCCGCATTTCACCGCTTCTGCGCATGATGTCATTTTGAGCATCTGCGCATGCGCGAGCGGCGAAAACCGGAAGTAACATGCTCCGCAACTCGAATGCGCTCAACCCGAAGCACATTCAACTCGAGGTATGACTGTATATGGGGAAAGAGTGTGAAAAATCGCAATTGTTTGTGAAATTAACACACACACAAACAGAGAGAGAGAGAGAGAGCGCATTATGTTCAGAAAAATTATGCTGGGTGCAGGGGGAGAATGAAGTTGTATGCAAACCTGCATGTTCTATCCAAGACCTGTTGAAATCACCCGCCCCACCCCCCGCAAATTACGCCCATCAATTTCGACGGGTCTACTCTGAGTAAGATTTAACGTGGGATACGAACCAGTGCATATCGAGAGAAAAATTGCATGCTAAAATGTGGGCGGGTGACAGCTCAGAGAGCAGTGATGGAGATGAGAGAGAAAAACGAAAAGGGACGTTTTATTTCCACTCCTTCTCAGGCTGAGCAGCCGACCCTCTCGGAGGTGCGAGCCGCCGGCCTTCCCTGGGATTTGTGCTCGATGCTGCAATTTGCACCGTTCCGCCCTCATTAACACGGGAGCTCGTTAGCCTAACGCTGAGACTAATCAATAATCGCCGCTAATGAGACGTCCTAAGCGGGCACATGTTAACGCAGCCGGTCATTTCTCTAACCCACACTGACATCTGTGCCGGACGTAGCACTTCGGGGCTGGGGCGGGGGGGGGGATACTGTGATTTTGTCAGGTGCATTTCAAACCTGCAAAGTTTCCATCTCTGATGGTTTCCTCGCGGGAAAGGGTCGAGTTGCGAAGGCGGTGCAACCTTCAGGCCTAGAAACGGGAAGCCGAAGGTGGACGGAATTCCTCTTTCCACCTCCATCTTTCACCGATATGGAGAGACATTGATGGTAACAGTGTATTGGGCAGATGAAGGTGATGGAGTACATGGAACTGGCGGAAATGACTGGCAGAATCCGAGACCAGGGAGAAGAGTTGGTAGAAGAAGATTGGAAGAAATTTAAAGACTATTTACAGAAACTGTAAAATTAAGGAATATTAGAAGGATGCGGGAATGGAGTTATGTGGTTTTAGCAGTAATGTTATAGAATCAGGTAAACTTGGATTATGAATAGGTGAGAATGTAAAGTTACAATATATTAAGATAAATTACTAAGATAAAAGCAAAAATGGAAAGGATTTTGCTGAAATTGCTAATTGAATACGAATACCAAAAAGGGAGGTGTGAGGAGGTCAGGGAAACAAGTAAATGAAAGACAAGACATGGAAAGATTGAAATGTTTTTAATTGTTTTTATTTTTTTGTATTTTGTATTTTTTTATTTTCTTTTTCTTTTTCACTTCTGTAACATTTTTGAAACTTGGGGGCCAGTCCCAGTCTCTCGCCTCTAACCTACCCCATAGGGTTGTTGTGGGGGGGGGGCAGATTGTGGGAGGGGGAGGGGAGGACCACACACGCCGCCTCGAGTTCCTTGCAGGAAACATCACCAGTTGATCGAGACTTACCGACTCTATCTTTAAAAACATGTCCGGCTCTCCTGAGAAACTCCCTCCTCAAAGCAACTCACAATCTTCAGTAAGCACCAAGTCCGCACCGTATTGTACAAAGCAATTAACCAGCATTAAAGGGGGGGGGAGAGTAAGTAGGCATGGAGTAAAAATATAAATATATAACTCCGGTCTCTCACCCTAAAAAATGCTCAACCACTTAGGCCATTCTCTCCCCCCCCCCCAAAAAAAGCTCACTGCCAGTTTAATTACAGTGGGAGTAGATCGCAGTCAGCTTCTGGGTCATGTGGCCAGCAGGACTAAGCCGCTTCTGGCGAACCAGAGCAGTGCACGGAAACGCCATTTACCTTCCCGCTGGAGTGGTACCTATTTATCTACTTGCACTTGGACGTGCTTTCGAACTGCTAGGTTGGCAGGAGCAGGGACCGAGCAACGGGAGCTCACCCCGTCGCCAGGATTCGAACCGCCAGCCTTCTGATCGGCGAGCCCTAGGCTCTGTGGTTTAGACCACAGTGCCACCCGCGTCCCTAACTGAAGAGTAGACCTGTTGAAATGAAATGTCGCTGTTGAAATGTGGCAGGAGCAGGGACCGAGCAACGGAAGGAACCACTGTATTAAAACGAATGTTCCTAAACCACATCTCCCAGCATCCCTGGCCGAGCTGGCTGGGGCTGATGGACGCTGAGGTCCAGGCAACATCTTTGGGGTGTGTGCGTGTCCATCCCTGACCCACGGGAGGGAGAATGCGAGGGGAGATTGATTTGGGGACCGACATCATTTGCAAGCCTGCGCCTGTAACAACTCAGGCATCGCAAGCCCCCCGGCTGTGTTAACAACTCCGTGCCAATCTCCCGGCTGCAATACCTAGAAACCGCAGAGAGCTTGGTGGGAGTCGCCGGATTCCACGTGGCAAGGTTTCCGTGGCCCTCCCGGGGCAGGCGGGACGCCGGCCACCTGTCCGCTCGGCAGGGGAGGACAAGGAAGCTAGCGGCGCGGCATGGAGGCCGGGGCACTGACTCCAGCTGCCTGCCGTCTGCAGCTGATTTGCAGCCACAGGAAGGCCCGGCCACCCGAAGGTTTGCAGAATGCCAATGAGGAGCGTTTGGTCACTCCAATTAAGGGCTGGGGGGGGGGAGGCTCTCAATGAAACCCGCAAGCCTGGCTCCGTTGGGCGTTATGTCATTTTTTCCTTCAGCAGCCTCCTGAAAATCGTAGCTTGCAGAAACGTCAGGTGATTTAGCAAGCAGGGGGAAATTTTGCTTTTCAATGATGTTGTTGTTTAGTCTTTTAGTCGTGTCCGCCTCTTTGTGACCCCCTGGACCAGAGCACGCCAGGCACTCTTGTCTTCCGCTGCCTCCTGCCGTTTGGTCAAACTCATGCTGGTAGCTTCGAGAACACTGTCCCACCATCTCGTCCTCTGTCGTCCCCTTCTCCTTGTGCCCTCCATCTTTCCCAACATCGGGGTCTTTTCCAGAGAGTCTTCTCTTCTCCTGAGGTGGCCAAAGTCTTGGAGCCTCAGCTTCAGGATCTGTCCTTCCAGTGAGCACTCAGGGCTGGTTTCCTTCAGAATGAAGAGGTTGGATCTTCCTGCAGTCCATGGGACTCTCAAGAGTCTCCTCCAGCACCAGAATTCAAAAGCATCAATTCTTCGGCGATCTGCCTTCTTTATTGTCCAGCTCTCACTTCCATACATCACTACTGCTTTTCAATAGCCGCTCACTTATTCGCCTATGGTGAATCAGAACCGCTGCCAGGTGACTGGAAAGGGAAGCTTCAGTCATAAGAACGTAAGCGCCTTTTCCGCCTGCCGAAAAAGGGGGCCATGCTGTCTGTGATGTCACAGCAAGTCAACCAATCGCAGCAGGAAGCTCCATTGCAAGCAAATCCTTTAGCAGAGGGATCTTAAATCTTTTCCAAGCCAGGACATGTTTTTACACCATTTGAACACTCATTTCTTAATCTCTGGCCATATATTTGCACGGTGGTCCTGCTCTTGTTGTGACCCACCTTGGATCAGACTGTGACCCATCACTAGTTCATGATGACGTTAAAATTGAAATCACCACATATGGGTAGGCAAACTAAGGCCCGGGGGCCGGATCCGGCCCAATCGCCTTCTAAATCCAGCCCACGGATGGTCTGGGAATCAGTGTGTTTTTACATGAGTAGAATGTGTCCTTTTAGTTAAAATGCATCTCTGGGTTATTTGTGGGGCATCGGAATTTGTTCATTTCCCCCCCTTCAAAATATAGTCTGGTCCCCCACAAGGTCTGAGGGACAGTGGACCGGCCCCTTGCTGAAAACGTTTGCTGACCCTCCTGCCAAAAAGGCCTTATTCTCTGTGATGTCACAGCAAGCCATCCAATTGCAGCAGGAATCACAACTGAATCCTCTACCAGGCCGCAAAACAGGCTGCTCAGTTTCAGAGATATGCCTTATTCCCACAATAACCAGGTCACGGTGATGGGGGATTGAAACCACTGAGTATTTTAACCCCGCCCCCTGTCAAAAAGGCCTCCCTCTCTGTGATGTCACGGCAAGTCAGCCAATCGCACCTGGAGGTCCCATCGCAGCCCAAACCCTGTGGTGTTTTCCAATACAGGGCCGGTCAATTTTGCTCCTTGTTCCCAGGTGCCAATTATCAGGGGATCACGAGGACACAGAATGGAAAGGGCCACCTCTTAAAACAGTCCGGCCCCCAACTTCCTCTCCCTGCCCGACTTCCTCTGTATCTATTTTTAGACAGTAAGCTCATTGGCTTAGTGTCAGAAAGGGCTGCAACAGCCACCATTTCCATAAATAAATAAGGCGGCCAAACCTAAAGGAGAGGGTTTGGGGGCGTTTTGCAAAACCCAACAATGGTCAGCGCAAATGTGCATTTTCCTCCGGCGACGGGTCTGTGGGGTGGGGTGTTGGGGGCATGTGGCTTCATTTCCCCTCACTCGGTTCCCCATGGTATCTCCCCCCTCCTCCTCTCCCCCAACACATTAGAGCCAGGAGCCAAGTTGCCCCCCCCCCCAACCTCCACACACCCTCTGTTCCCCAGGCTGGCTCTCAACGCCGCTGGCTAAACAAAGATCAGTAAATGTAAGATCTTTCCTAACATCTCCTGCCAACTCTGTCAGAGCCCATCTCCAGAGGACCAAGGCCCTGAGTTATGTAAACAGAGCACATTCTCTGTCAAAGATTTCTCTCCCCCCTCTTGAAAAAAAAAAGGAAAAAGAAAAAGTGCGCAGAGCGGGGAAAGGGGGGGAGGAACGCGCCTCTCGTGTTCATTTGCACATAAAAGAGACCTTTGCTATCCTCCCGGGCGACGGGTGGCATGTTTGCAAACTGGCAGGTTAAAGTCGACAAGGAAGGAAAAGAGGTTGGGAAATTGGGGGTCCTGCCTCATCCCCGCCACCCCCCACCTCCCAGTTCGACCCAGCCTACATCAATCAATCAATCCTGTCCTGCGGGCAAGAGGAGCAGGGCAGGTTTTCCTCCCTGCCAAAGGTGACTTGCCACTGACAAGCTGGTACTTGCGGATATCAGCTGGGGCATTGCCAGTCTTAGTCCTACCCAGAGACAACCCACAGGAGTCAGTTACGGCAAGTTAGACGTATTCAGAGTGCAGCCATTGCAATGAATGAGCACGACTCATTTAGATGCATTCATTTCAACGGGTCTAACTCTGGACTAAGGTAAAGGTAAAGGTAAAGGTGGAGGACCCCTGGACGGTTAAGTCCAGTCAAAGGCGACTTTGGGGTTGCGGCGCTCATCTCGCTTTCAGGCCCAGGGAGCCGGTGTTTGTCCGCAGACAGCTTTCCGGGTCATGTGGCCAGCAGGACTGAACCGCTTCTGGCGCAACGGGACACTGACGGAAACCAGAGCGCACGGAAACGCCGTTTACCTTCCCGCCGGAGCGGTACCTATTTATCTACTTGTGCTGGTGTGCTTTCGAACTGCTAGGTTGGCAGGAGCAGGGACCGAGCAACGGGAGCTCAGCCCATCACGGGGATTCAAACCGCCGACCTTCTGATTGGCAAGCCCTAGGCTCTGTGGTTTAGACCACAGTGCCACCCCTGTCCCTTAACTTTGCACTAACATAGGCGACAATGATAATGAATTCACTCGGCCTGATATTTTGCTTGTCAGCTGAAAGCCTTCCAAGGCAGAATGTATCCAAGTATAAAACTGTTATAAATCAAGGCAAAGGCTATAAAGCAAAAATATGTGAATATATAGAGAGAAGAGGAGACTCTTAATCTCCGGATTGCGGGTTTGAGCCCCATGTTGGGCAAAAGATTCCTGCATTGAAGAGGCTTGGATTAGATGACCCTCGTGGTTCCTTGCAACTTTAAAATTCTATTATCTACATAAACAAACACACACACACACACACACACACACACACACACGTTATTGAGGGGATTCGAACCGCCGACCTTCTGATCGGCAAGCCCTAGGCTCTATGGTTTAACCCACAGCACCACCCGCATCCCAGATATCTTGGTAGGCTTTGTCTAAACAAACATGTTTTCAGCAACTTCTGGAAGGTGGAAAGTGAAGTCTGCCTGGCACCCGTAGGCGCTGCCACACTAAAAGATCTGAGGTCCTACAAATGTGTGGCACCTGTAGTAGTGCCAGTTCTGCAGATCAAGCAGCCAAGGGGGTGAGGCGATCTCACAGGTATCCTGGTCCCAAGTCAATGAGGGCATTGCGTACTAACAGCAACGTCTTGAACTTGGTCTGGTAGCAAATCGGCAACCGGCGCACACCTCTGAGCACAGGTGCTGTATGCTGACAAGGCCTCACCCCCGTCACAATCGTGCTGCAGCATTCTGCACCTGCTGCAGCTTCTGGCTCAGTTGCAAGGGAAGTGTGCTGGTCCCGGGGAGGGGGTTACCATGCAGAGTGGTCCGTGTCCGGTCCGAGGCTGAAGTCCAAGGCAGGGAGTCGGGCAGAGAACAGGACAGGGTGCTGGCAGGAACAGGTAACCAACAATGTTGCTCCCACAACCTGGGACTGGGTGGGCTGGCCTTCATCTCCTCTGAGGCATAGGGTGGCCCCGGTCCACAGGGAGGTGAGCCCTGGCCTGGAGGTGAGCCCTCCTCCTGCAGGAACTTAGTTCCCTCCGCTTCTCTGCCCTGAGCCTCTGCAGCTCAGGAGAGGCTGGAGGGTTACCGGACCCAGAGGCAACCTCAGCTTCCTCTGATGGGGCTGAGAGTGGAGCACCTGCAGGCAATGGGTCCTCCATCACCTCCGGAGCCAGAACGGATTCAGCTGGTGTCAGCTCCTGAGGATCCAGCACAGGTGAGGGCCCTTCAGATTCAAGTCCCTGCCCCAGCTCAGCCGGCCCTGGAGGTGGGGACTTCTGTGCAGGCTGGGATTCCTCTGAATCAGATTCTCAGGCCATTATAGGAAGCCCCACAGAGCGCATATTGCAGTAGTCCAGTCTTGGAGTAGAGCAGTTGCTTTGGAAGACGATAATCAGGCATCTGCACAACATGACCAGTCCAACGAAGTTGATGTTGAAGAATCATTGCTTCCACACTGGTGATCTTTGCTTCTTCCAGTACACTGATATTAGTTTGCCTGTCTTCCCAAGTGATGTGTAAAGGAGACACCATTGATGGAATCCTCAGAGGAGCTGGAGATGGCATTTATAAGTGGTCCATGTTTCACAAGCACACAGTAAGGTTGGTAGTACAAATACATTTAGAATCATAGAATCATAGAGTTGTCAGAGACCACAAGGGCCATCGAGTCCAACCGCCTGCCAAGCAGGAAACACCATCAGAGCACTCCTGACATATGGTTGTCAAGCCTCTGCTTAAAGACCTCCAAAGAAGGAGACTCCACCACACTCCTTGGAGGAGCTTCCTAGCAGGAAGAGCAGCTGGGCAATGGGAACATAAGACCTTGGGAGGCAGTGGACTCTTTCTGAAGCTGAGGTTGGGTGGCCCACCTGTCAGGGGTGGTTTAGATGGATTGTGCATTGCACGAGGGGGGGGGAGTGTTGCACGAGACAAGGCCCCGTCCAGTTCAGCAGCCCTATGACCCTGGGCTCATCACCAGCAGAACAAACATCACAGAGCTGTTGTGAGGATAAAATAGGAGAGCCAGGTATTCTACCTCCGTTGCCTCAGATGAAAGGTGAGATAGAGATGTTTGTGTGTGTGTGTGTGTGTGTGTGTGTGTGTGTTTAAAGCTACTTTTAAGACAATACAGTGGTACCTCAGGTTACAGACGCTTCAGGTTACAGACTCCGCTAACCCAGAAATATTACCTCGGGTTAAGAACTTTGCTTCAGGATGAGAACAGAAATTGTGCTCTGGCAGCAGGAGGCCCCAACAGCTAAAGTGGTGCTTCAGGTTAAGAACAGTTTCAGGTTAAGAACGGATCTCCGGAACGTATTAAGTCGTACCTCGGTTGACGAACGCCTTGCGACTCAAACATTTTGGCTCCCAAACGCCGCAAACCCGGAAGTGAGTGTTCCAGTTTGCAAATGTTCTTGGAACCCGAACGTCCGTCACGGCTTCCGATTGGCTGCAGGAGCTTCCTGCAGCCAATTGGAAGCCACGCCTTGGTTTCTGAACATTTTGGAAGTCGAATGGGCTTCCGGAATGGATTCCGTTTGGCTTCCGAGGTACGAAGGTATTACGGATGTACATTCTGTAGTTTTTTGGGTTTTTTAAGTATTGCTACAGATTAAACCACAGAGCCTAGAACTTGCCAAGCCTATCTCGATTTGTAAGGGACACGGGTGGCGCTATTGGTTAAACCACAGAGCCTAGGACTTGCCGATCAGAAGGTTGGCGGTTCGAATCCCCGCAATGAGGGGGTGAGCTCCCGTTGCTTGGTCCCTGCTCCTGCCAACCTAGCAGTTTGAAAGCCCGTCAAAGTGCAAGTAGATAAATAGGTACCGCTCCAGCGGGAAGGTAAACGGCGTTTCCGTGCACTGCTCTGGTTCGCCAGAAGCGGCTTAGTCCTGCTGGCCACATGACCCGGAAGCTGTACGCCGGCTCCCTCGGCCAGTAAAGCGAGATGAGCACTGCAACCCCAGAGTCAGTCATGACTGGACCTAATGGTCAGGGGTCCCTTTACCTTTTACCTTACAGATTTGTCATGGCCTCTGGCTGGAACAATAAGCTTAGGAACTGAACTGAATGGTAACCCATTTAGGAAAGAAGGGAGGGAGTGAGGGAGTCAAAGGCTGTAGCAAAGCTTTCAGAAATGGACAAAATACACACTTCTAAAATGAGTGTACAAAAGGCGAGAGAAGGCGTCGATTTGCAGAGATTTGATGCAACTTGATTTCCGCACACACACACCCCAACCCCTACTTATCTGGCAAGCGAGAGATAAATTCAATTTGCGTTTCTTTCCCTCTTTCTCTCTCTCCCTGGAGTAAATTATTTGCTCTCGGAATAAGTCCGTGTTGGAGGATGCGATATGGGCAAACCGCTCCCATTACGGGCGGCGCAGTCAAGTCATCAGCACCAATTCTCGCGCGCGGGGGGGATTCCACATTCCTAGTTTTTAGTTTTTAAAAAATCGTTGGCGTGGGTACGCGTTTCTCATTATCAGCCATCATCATTATTATTGATATCTGTTCCGAAGCCGGGTTGGGGGGCCGCGCTTGGTCACACTTGGGCACCGCGCTCGGGAAGAGGGGGCGGGCGGGGCAGGGGCCGCAGATAATTGTGTCAACTCGTAAAGCCGTAATTCAAAGGAAATCTAAGACACAAACAATGGGAGATATATGTATTTTTTGATATATTATTTTCCCTCTCTCTCTCTCTCTTCCCCCATCCCGCCCCACCTTCCTCTTCTTTCCAAATCTGCTGTCAAAAGCATTCCTCCGTAATTTGATCAGCAGGGAACGGCGCGCGAGAAAGGAACCCGGAGCTCTGCAATCACGCCGATAATCTCCTCGGCGCAAAATAAAAAATAAAACGAAATGAGGGCTCTGAGGCCTGGAAGATCGCTTTGGTTCTCCGGGTTTAAGTCAATGGGAGTTAAAAGATGAATTGATGAACAGGTCGAAGTGAGCAGGGAATGTCGAACCTGGTGAGAAGCTCTGCTTTTTAAGACGAGGGTGCTGGAAGGTTGTGGGGTGGTGCAGGAGGTAGAAGCTGCTGAGCTGTGGGACAGGTTTCCCCAAGAGGGGAAGAGGCCGGGTTGGCTCCATCGTAGGAAAACATCCAAGCCGTTTACAGAAATACAAACTAAAACTTTTTTCCCCCAAGTTAAACACGGGCCTGGAAAAAGTACCTGAAATCTACAACAGCTAAGAAAAAATGAAATGCAGATACATGTTTACAAATCGACATAAAGGTAAAGGGACCCCTGACCATTAGGTCCAGTCGTGGCCGACTCTGGGGTTGCGGCGCTCATCTCGCTCTATAGGCCGAGGGAGCCGGCGTCCAGCTTCCGGGTCATGTGGCCAGCAAGACTAAGCCGCTTCTGGCGAACCAGAGCAGCGCACGGAAACACCGTTTACCTTCCCGCCGGAGCGGTACCTATTTATCTACTTGCACTTTGATGTGCTTTCGAACTGCTAGGTTGGCAGGAGCAGGGACCGAGCAACGGGAGCTCACCCCGTCATTGCGGGGATTCGAACCGCCGACCTTCTGATCGGCAAGTCCTAGGCTCTGTGGTTTAACCAATAGCGCCACCCATGTCCCTTACAAATCGAGAGAGGCTTGGCTAAATGGAAATGTTTTCAGCAGGTAGCGAAAAGGATACAAGCGGAGGGGCCTGCCTGGTGGAAATCGGCAGGGAGTTCCAAAGTGTGGGTTTCGAAACTTGTTCCACATATCGAAGAGGTCGAGTGGGCATGTAAGGGGGTGAAGTGAGGGTGGCATTCGGGACTCACCCAGGTGCCCACAAAGACTCTGAGCCTCTCTCTGACTCACTGCCCTCTTGGTCACCTTGAAAAGTGCATACATAATTCCGAGCACCATTCAAAGTGTTGGTGCTGACCTTCAAAGCCCTAAGTGACTGAGACCCTCCCTTCCCACAGACTGTCTGGCCAGAGTGGTGCATGCTCTGGTTATCTCCCGCTTGGACTATTGCAATGCGCTCTATGTGGGGCTACCTTTGAAGGTGACTCGGAAACTACAACTAATCCAGAATGCAGCAGCTAGACTGGGGACTGGGAGCGGCCGCCGAGACCACATAACACCAGTCCTGAAAGACCTACATTGGCTCCCAGGACCTTTCTGAGCACAATTCAGAGTGAGCACAATTCAAAATGGCCCAGTATCTCTGAAGGAGTGTCTGCACCCCCAACGTCCAGCCCGGACACTGAGGTCCAGCTCCGAGGGCCTTCTGGGGATTCCCTCCCTGCGAAAAGCGAGGTTATAGGGAACCAGGCAGAGGGCCTTCTCGGTGGTGGCACCTGCCCTGTGGAACACCCTCCCATCAGATGCCAAGGAAATAAACAACTATCTGACATTTAGAGGACATCTGAAGGTAGCCCTGTTTAGGGAAGCTTTTAATGTTTGATGTTGTCGCTTTTTTATTAATATTCTGTTGGGAGCTGCCCAGAGTGGCTGGGGAAACCCAGCCAGATGGGCGGGTTATAAATATATTACTACTACTACTACTATTATTATTATTATTATTATTATTATTATTATTATTATTACTACTACTACTACTACTACTACTACTACTACCTGTTAGGGCTTTTGTGTAATGCATTGGGCAGGGGTTAGAACAGGCTTCCTCAACCTCGGCCCTCCCAATGTTTTGAGACTACAATTCCCATCATCCCTGACCACTGGCCCTGCTAGCTAGGGATCATGGGAGTTGTAGGCCAAAAACATCTGGAGGGCCGAGGTTGAGGAAGCCTGGGTTACAATCACAGAACTGCTTAGCTGGAAGGAACCCCCTGCAATGCCGGAACCGCACCTAAAGAATCCCCAACAGATCATAGAATCATAGAAGAGTTGGAAGAGACCACAAGGGCCATCGAGTCCAACCCCCTGCCAAGCAGGAAACACCATCAGAGCACTCCTGACATATGGTTGTCAAGCCTCTGCTTAAAGACCTCCAAAGAATGAGACTCCACCACACTCCTTGGCAGCAAATTCCACTGTCAAACAGCTCTTACTGTCAGGAAGTTCTTCCTAATGTTTAGGTGGAATCTTCTTTCTTGTAGTTTGGAGCCATTGCTCCGTGTCCGCTTCTCTGGAGCAGCAGAAAACAACCTTTCTCCCTCCTCTATGTGACATCCTTTTATATATTTGAACATGGCTATCATATCACCCCTTAACCTCCTCTTCTCCAGGCTAAACATGCCCAGCTCCCTTAGCTGTTCCTCATAAGGCATCGTTTCCAGGCCTTTGACCATTTGGGTTGCCCTCCTCTGGACACGTTCCAGTTTGTCAGTGTCCTTCTTGAACTGTGGTGCCCAGAACTGGACACAGTACTCCAGGTGAGGTCTGACCAGAGCAGAATACAGTGGCACTATTACTTCCCTTGATCTAGATGCTATACTCCTATTGATGCAGCCCAGAATTGCGTTGGCTTTTTTAGCTGCCGCGTCACACTGTTGGCTCATGTCACGTTTGTGGTCAACCAAGACTCCTAGATCCTTTTCACATGTACTGCTCTCAAGCCAGGTGTCACCCATCTTGTATTTGTGCCTCTCAATTTTTCCCCCAAGTGCAATACTTTACATTTCTCCCTGTTAAAATTCATCTTGTTTGTTTTGGCCCAGTTCTCTAATCTGTCAAGGTCGTTTTGAAGTGTGATCCTGTCCTCTGGGGTGTTAGCCACCCCTCCCAGTTTGGTGTCAGCAGCTCTGTTTAAAAACCTCCCAGGAAGGAGACTTCACCACCTTCCAAGCAAGTCCGTTCCACTGCCAAAGAACCGCCAGAAAGTCATCCCTGATGCTGAACCAGAATCTGCTTTCTTGCAACTTGAATCCAATGGTTTGGGTCCTACCCTCCGGAGAAGCTCGCTCCATCTTCCATGTGACGGCCCTTCAGATACACAGAGAGCTGTCTTCTTTTTCTGGGCTATAAATCCCCAACGCCAGATCCTTCATCACTTCAATACCCCTTCCAGCTACCTGATTCTACCTAAGTTTCCATCTTGCCCATGCTGATGGGCAACAAGGACTCATCTCAATCCCAGGGTTGTGGGTTCGAGCCCCGTGTCAGGCAACAATATTTCTGTACTGCAGGGGGTTGAACTGGATGACCCTTGTTAGGCAAAGGCAAAGGACCCCTGGACGGTTAAGTCCAGTCAAAGGCAACTACGGGGTTGCGGCGCTCATCTCGCGTTCAGGCCGAGGGAGCCGGCGTTTGTCCACAGACAGCTTTCCGGGTCATGTGGCCAGTAGGACTAAACTGCTTCTGGCGCATGACAGAAACCAGAGCGTATGGAAACGCTGTCTACCTTCCTGCCGCAGTGGTACCTATTTATCTACTTGCACTGGTGTGCTTTCGAACTGCTAGGTTGGCAGGAGCTGGGACGGAGCAATGGGAGCTCACTCTGTTGTGGGGATTCGAACCGCCAACCTTCTGATCAGCAAGCCCAAGAGTCTCAGTGGTTTAGACCACAGCACCACCCGCATCCCTTGAGTGAGATGGACCAATTGTCTGACTTGGTGGTATAAGGGAGCTCCTTAGGTTTCCCCTCCTTTCTCATTTAGTGGTGTGGCTCTCTGGATATTCATTCCCAGCTATCAGCCTCCATGGGAGTTTTCCACCCATAAGGGCGACTCCTAGTTGCTCTGTCCCACAAGCAGACCCCAACTCAGCCCCTTGGCTGATGGACCATAGAACTCAAGCAGACACTATCCATCATGAAATCAAGCTGCGTGAGAGTGGGTGAGGTGCTGAGTTCCCTCTCTGACAGGGTCCCCAGAGAGGTGGAGACGGAGGGCTGGTCTTCTCCTGCCCAGCGATTAATTATTTTCCCAGGTAATGATCAATCCATTCCGTCACTCCTTCCAACACACACACAGAACAGCAAGAGTGGGAGAGGTTCCCTTCAGAAGATTCATATGTGCAATTTGGTACTTATCATTTATGGTAGGGATGTGAGTTGGTGCGAGATTTTCAGAATTGGATTTCGACAGAAATGATTGGTACAGTTGTACCTCAGGTTAAGTACTTAATTCGTTCCAGAGGTCCATACTTAACCTGAAACTGTTCTTAACCTGAAGCACCACTTTAGCTAACGGGGCCTCCCGCTGCTGCCGTGCCACCAGAGCCCAATTTCTGTTCTCATCCTGAAGCAAAGTTCTTAACCTGAAGCACTATTTCTGGGTTAGCGGAGTCTGTAACCTGAAGCGTATGTAACCTGAAGCATATGTAACTTGAGGTACCACTGTATTACAAAAGAAACCGTTGCTTTTTGTACATAACTAACATCGCCGAATATTTCTGATGACATCAACGTAGAAATATTGCCAAAAGAAATGGAATTATATATGATCTTGGCAGCTCAAATAGTAACTGCAACTCAATGGGAAATACCCCCAAATGAAAATCTTACACTGAATGCATGGTACCAGTCACTTTGGGAAAGAGACCCTGAGCTCGAAGAGAATTGTGCATAATTTGAGATTTGGACAAAGTCTAGAACCTGCAGGCTCTTTTAATATGCTTGTCGCTCCTTTATTACATATGCAACAGGGCCATCGTTTTCAAGACAATCCCCTTCACAAGCCTAGCAAATCTGGAACTAGACTTGACAATCGGATAGCACTAATATTCTTTACTTCATCATTTTAATCTTTGTGCAACTGTGCTAATTCTTATGTGCCTGTTTTATAGTTTTGTTTTTCTATTTTAATTTTCACCTGACGTTTCAACTGTTCTCCCCTGCTTTAAAAAAAGGTAAAGGTACCCCTGCCCGTACGGGCCAGTCTTGACAGACTCTGGGGTTGTGCGCCCATCTCACCTAAGAGGCCAGGGGCCAGCGCTGTCCGGAGACACTTCCGGGTCACGTGGCCAGCGTGACATCGCTGCTCTGGCCAGAGCCAGAGCCGCACACAGAAACGCCGTTTACCTTCCCGCTGGTAAGCGGTCCCTATTTATCTACTTGCACCCGGAGGTGCTTTCAAACTGCTAGGTTGGCAGGCGCTGGGACCGAGCAGCGGGAGCGCACCCCGCCGCAGGGATTCGAACCGCCGACCTTTCGATCGGCAAGCCCTAGGCGCTGAGGCTTTAACCCACAGCGCCACCTGCGTCCCATCTCCCCTGCTTTATATGCATTATAAAATAAAGACTCTCCTCCCTGGAAGAGAGGGGAGTGGTTGTGGGTGGGAGCCCGAGCTCTGCCCTTAGCAGGGGACGTTAGCCCCCTGCCTCCTCCTCTCACCTGGCTGGTGCCCACGCCCCTCGGCAGGCACCTAACCGGCTGCCTCTGAGGGGGCGTTTACAGCAGCCTTTTGCTTCGGGCGCCAGCCTCTCCTCGGCCCCATTCTCCTCTCCGTCGTCTCGTCGCGAGTCACCCACCCTCCACTCCCTTTAGCTCAGGGTCTTAGTTCCTTGGCCTTGCTATGGACCTTAGGTTGGTCGCCCTGGTTGCCCAGGGGGCCTGGTAGGAATTTTTCCATTTGGCATTAGGCTTTTTGGTTTTTCCGCCTACCTCGTAGCAACCGTCACAACTTTTGTGGTATTGGTGGGTAGGTTAGGCATTGGAATAATGTGTTGTGGTGTGTTGAAGGGCTAGGTGTGACCATCGCCTATGCCTTCAGTTTTTGGGTATTCCGTTAAAGGAATCCGGCGGTCGTGTACTCTGTCCGATGCCTGCTTGGCGGGAGGCCATGGCACGACCCTCGGTGACATCAGGGGAGAGCCTATAGTTGGATTAGCATCAACAGGCTCCTCCTTCTGGCGAATAAACCCCCTTGTTTTAGACATCCAATGCCTAAGCCAATACCTTTTCACTGCTGTAATCAATAAAGTTGTGGCCTTTTCTTGCCCATTAACCTTATATCACGTGTCCTTGCGTATTCATTTCACATTGCGGGGGTCGGGTCCTCGAACCACAATAACAATAACAACAACAATAATAATAATAATAATAACAACCAAAAAGAAGATCTGTGAGGGTCCCTTCCACCAGCCACACAGCAAGCGTGGCCAAGGTTCAGGGATGGTGACGGGGGCTGTAGTCATGATGACTACATTTTGACTAACCATGGTGGCTATCCTTGCTGTAAAGCTTTTGGCAATTGCCGTGAGCCTAGTGCTTCCTCATGTGTAGGCAAACTAAGGCCCGGGGGCCGGATCCGGCCCAATCGCCTTCTAAATCCAGCCCGCGGATGGTCCGGGAATCAGCGTGTTTTTACATGAGTAGAATGTGTCCTGTTATTTAAAATGCATCTCTGGGTTATTTGTGGGGCCTGCCTGGTGTTTTCACATGAGTAGAATGTGTCCTTTTATTTAAAATGCATCTCTGGGTTATTTGTGGGGCCTGCCTGGTGTTTTCACATGAGTAGAATCTGTCCTTTTATTTAAAATGCGTCTCTGGGTTATTTCTGGGCCTGCCTGGTGTTTTCACATGAGTAGAATGTGTCCTTTTATTTAAAATGCATCTCTGGTTTATTTGTGGGGCATAGGAATTCGTTCCTCCCCCCCCCCATATAGTCCGGCCCCCCACAAGCTCTGAGGGACAGTGGACCGGCCCCCTGCTGAAAACGTTTGCTGGCCCCTGGTCTTCCTCCTGCTCTTAGCTCCCAGGCTGCTGTCCGTGGTCCTGAACTTCTTGCTCCTGCCTTCTGACCCACAGCCAAATCACTGACCAGCCATTCCTAAAGCAAGGGTAGGCAACCTAAGGCCCGGGGGCCAAATCCGGCCCAATCGTCTTCTCAATCCGGCCCGCAAACGGTCCGGGAATCAGTGTGTTTTTACATGAGTAGAATGTGTCCTTTTTATTAAAAATGCATCTCTGGGTTATTTGTGGGGCCTGCCTGGTGTTTTTACATGAGTAGAATGTGTGCTTTTACTTAAAATGCATCTCTGGGTTATTTGTGGGGCGTAGGAATTCATTCATTATTCCCCCCCCCCCAAAAAAATATAGTCCGGCCACAAGGTCTGAGGGACAGTGGACCGGCCCTCTGCTGAAAAAGTTTGCTGACCCCTGCTCTAAAGCCTCAGTGCTTGCTCTGTGCAAGGACATCACCTGAACTCCTGTCTCCTTTGGATCACGACCCTTGCAATCTGTCCGGAACACAGGGAACTGCAAGATTGGTAAGATTTCTCAGAGATTTATCCAAACGAGATTTATCCACTTTGTTTTCCAGGTGTATGGAATCACTGAGATTCTCTGGGCCAGATGAATGGCTAAATTTGGGCCACTCATTTTGGTGGGACTACTTGTGCGTAAAACTCTTTCTGTTAAAATATCGAGACGCAAATTTCTTTTTTAAAAAAATGCTCTTTCTTTTGTTCTTGATTCTCCTAACACTTCTTAATTCAGCAACGCTCACAGACTTGAGAGAGAGAGAGATGAGCTCAGGTATACATGGCCCATGTTCTTCCAGCCATCTCCCGTAAGCGGTGAGCAAAGCATCTTTCGATACCAGCTGATATATCTCGGATTCCCCCCTGCCCTTTTGCTCCATCTGGTGCCCTGCGTTATTTAAAGCAGCCCAGACAGACAGACCACTGCCTTTGCATCCGCTCCACGGCGGGAGGAGATATATAACTGGATGATGGGTCTTTGTTAACAGAGAAAATCCATTTAAGTTCACTCGCACTTTTCCAATAGGCTGCCATTATGCCTCAGGGGTCCGCAGCGCTGGATCCTGGGTGGAACGGCGCGGCCCCAGATTTCAATTGCAGCCTTTTAAGCAATCTCTCTCTCTCTCTCTCTCAGGCTGGCTGATGATCTGCAGTCAAAAAGTGGTGCTTCAAGTCCAAGTTAGCTGCTGCAGGAGGTCAGAGCGATATGAATAGCATTCTTGGGTATGAAACAACCAGTGCCGGATTTACGTATAAGCTAAACAAGCTCTAGCTTAGGGCCCCACTCTCTTGGGGCCCCCCAAAAGTATTTAAAGGGGAAAAAAAACCTGGATGTACATTTCCAAAATGTAAGATAAAAAACAAAATAAAACCTACATACAGCAACAGTGTTTTGTGTTGTGTAGGCTCCTGTGCTGTAAGTCATGGCCCCCGCCTGCTAGCCTGCTCCCTCAAATATCCCTGGTTTGCTCATTTCTATATATAGGGTGCCTGCATTCTGCATGGACTGGTTGCATGACAATATGTGCAAATGGCTTGAGATACTTATTAGGTCCATAAATTAGCATATAGCATATATTCAACCTCTCCATTCTGAAGGAAATCAGTCCTGAGTGCTCACTGGAAGGACAGATCCTGAAGCTGAGGCTCCAAGACTTTGGCCACCTCAGGAGAAGAGAAGACTCCCTGGAAAAGACCCTGATGTTGGGAAAGATGGAGGGCACAAGGGGACGACAGAGGACGAGATGGTTGGACAGCGTTCTCGAAGCTACCAGCATGAGTTTGACCAAACTGCAGGAGGCAGTGGAAGACAGGAGTGCCTGGCGTGCTCTGGTCCAGGGGGTCAGGAAGAGGCGGACACAACTAAACAACAACAAATATATGCAACACAAAAAAACAGCGACAATTTGTTGTGGACAAAGGACAGCTGGACATAGAAAGGGCCCCATTACCTTCAGTAGCTTAGGGCCTCATCAAACCTAAATCCGGCCCTGGAAACAACCAGGCCTACTGGAGAGGCGGTGGCTGCAGGAAGATAAAATTCAGTGTTGTTTGTATTTTGAAGAGAAACTGCCTGAGTCAGACTTCTCGAACGGAGACAACTTGGCTATTCTTTGAAATTCATACTTCTCCAAGCAGCCGCTGGCCCTCTTCCAACTAAGTACTTCTCAGAGTAGACCCATTGAAATGAATGGGCACGAGTCACTCATGGCTAACTCCTGGTTGCTCCAGGGCTTGGGGTAGGTTGGCATGGCAACAGAGGCCTAATTCCTGGTCCCAACCACGCAATCCCCTTCCAGCTTCCTTGACCTGGAATGTTTCTTTTTCTAACTTGCATTGAGCAAGGAGAAGGTTCCGGAACCAATGAGTGGCTGACAGCAATATCTTATGCAGGGGTAGGCAACCTAAGGCCCTTGGGCCGGATCCGGCCCAATCGCCTTCGAAATCCAGTCTGTGGACGGTCCGGGAATCAGCGTGTTTTTACTTGAGTAGAATGTGTCCTTTGATTTAAAATGCATCTCTGGGTTATTTGTGGGGCATAGGAATTTGTTCATTTTTTTTTTTTTCTTGGGCTCCATGATCACTGCAGATGGTGACAGCAGTCACGAAATTAAAAGACGCCTGTACCTTGGGAGAAAGGCGATGGCAAATCTACACAGCGTTTTAAAAAGCAGAGACATCACCTTGCCAACAAAGGTCCGTATATTTAAAGCCATGGTTTTCCCAGTAGTGATGTATGGAAGTGAGAGCTGGACCGTAAAGAAGGCTGATCGCCGAAGAATGGATGCTTTTGAATGATGGTGCTGGAGGAGACTCTTGAGAGTCCCATGGACTGCAAGAAGATCAAATGTATCCATTCTGAAGGAAATCAGCCCTGAGAGCTCACTGGAAGGACAGATCGTGAAGCTGAGGCTCCAGTACTTGGGCCACCTCATGAGACTCCTTGGAAAAGACCCTGATGTTGGGAAAGATGGAGGGCACAAGGAGAAGGGGACGACAGAGGACGAGATGGTGGGACAGTGTTCTCGAAGCTACCAGCATGAGTCTGACCAAACTGCGGGAAGCAGTGGAAGACAGGAGTGCCTGGCATGCTCTGGTCCAGGAGGTCACCAAGAGGCAGACACGACTAAACGACTAAACACAACAAACATTTTTTTCCAAATATAGTCCGGCCCCTCACAGGGTCTGAGGGATGGTGGACGGCTGAAAAAGGTTGCTGACCCCTGATCTTATGTATGTAGCTAAGCTGGCTGGGCTTGATGGGAGTCCAACAACATACTGGGACCTAGGGTTGAAGAACACGGTTCTACACCAGCCTCCCATAACCAAGCACCCTCTGGTTGTAGTTGACTCTGTGGCCCAACATCCTTGGCCACTGGCCATGCCAATGGAAGGAGCTGGTGGGAGTTGGTGTCCAATGGACAATTCTTCCCATCTGTGCTTTACACTTCCTGACATGACAAAATTGATAAGAGCCAAAGGGGGCCCATTTAGTCCAGGCCATATAGTGCAACGTGTACCACTTATAAACGCCATCTCCAATTCCTGGGATGATTCCATCAACGGTGTCTCCGAAAATTTCTACACATAACTTGGGAAAACAGGTGAACTAAGGCCAGTGTACTGGAAGAAGCAAAGATCCCCAGTACTTATTAGGTCCATAAATTAGCATATAGCATATATTCAACCTCTCCATTCGGAAGGAAATCAGCCCTGAGTGCTCACTGGAAGGACAGATCCTGAAGCTGAGACTCCAATACTTTGGCCACCTCATGAGAAGAGAAGACTCCCTGGAAAAGACCCTGGTGATGGGAAAGATGGAGGGCACAAGGAGAAGGGGACGACAGAGGACGAGATGGTGGGACAGTGTTCTCGAAGAGACCAGCATGATTTTGACCAAACTGCGGGAGGCAGTGGAAGACAGGAGGGCCTGGCGTGCTCTGGTCCAGGGGGTCACGAAGAGGCGGACACGACTAAACGACTAAACAACAAAGTGGCGCAAACGGGCACCCGTGGCTGGCCTAAAGCGATCCCATCCGTTGTGTTGACATGGCGAATTCGCAGAGGTGAAGAGACGGTGACGGCAACAAACGGCGCTTTGGTTTGGAGCTGAGTTTTTCCTCCGCACGCAGTCTCTCTCTTTCTCTCTCTCTGTGTGTGTACCACTCCAGCCCGAGTGCCGCTCAATTCCCCAGTTGCCTCCCCCTTACCCATCATGCCCTCCGCTTGCCTCGTTACTTTCCGATCACGTCCCGGGCACTCCCTCGGGACGGCGCAGAAAATTAACAGCGGTTCAGATCTGAGGAACTTTATGACACGTGTATGATAGGCCTGAACCGGGGTGTAATTGAATGACGGATGAGCTTCCAAGCGCCACATTTCCAGGGAGTAATGAAAAATAGAACTGATATTGACTGAAGGAGCTTTCGGCGGCCGGCTTGGGATGAGCCAGTCCGTTCGGCACGGAGTGAGCATCAATAGGGCGGGTAATAGCTCAGTTATTGTAACTCCGAGAGGAGAAGGGGGGTGGAAATGCCATTTGGGCTTAAAACCAGGGGACACTTTGCTATTAACCGGGCTTAAACAGAGAGGAGGAGAGAGGGGAGAGGCAGGTAATTTGTTTCGCTCGTCTCCGGGACGGCTCTGCCGGAGTGCCCCAGTTTCTCTTTCCCGGGGCAGGCTTAAGGTTTGTGAGATCCGGTTCAAGGAGGAGGAGGAGGGAATCAAAGCCTGGCAGACTTCTGCGCCGGACTTCCCGCGTGGAAGGGAAGCGCAGAATCAAAGGAAGAGGCGGGCCTGTTTGTTTAATGCGTGGGCAGACAAACTAAGGCCCGGGGGCCGAATCCGGCCCAATCGCCTTCTCAATCTGGCCCGCGGACGGTCCGGAAATCAGCGTGTTTTTACATGAGTAGAATGTGTCCTTTTATTTAAAATGCATCTCTGGGTCATTTGTGGGGCCTACCTAGTGTTTTTACATGAATAGAATGTGTGCTTTTAATTAAAATGCATCTCTGGGTTATTTGTGGGGCATAGGAATTTGTTCATCCCCCCCCCCCCTCAATCTGGCCCGCGGACGGTCTGGGAATCAGTGTGTTTTTACATGAGTAGAATGTGTCCTTTTAATTAAAATGCATCTCTGGGTTATTTGTGGGGCATAGGAATTTGTTCATCCCCCCCCCTCAAAATATAGTCTGGCCCCCCACAAGGTCTGAGGGACAGTGGACCGGCCCCCTGCTGGAAAAGTTTGCTGACCCCTGGGTTTAATGCAAATTCTTCAAGAGCAGGAGGCAAATTTACGTGTTCCTGCCTGAGGATCATGGGAGCCTACCTCACCCCACCCTTTGGTTCATCTGGTTTCAGTTTTGCCCATGCTGACGGGCAACAAGGACTCATCTCAATCCCAGGGTCGTGGGTTCGAGCCCTGTGTCAGACAACAATATTCCTGTACTGCAGGGGGTTGGATTAGATGACCCTTGTAAGGGAAAGGACCCCTAAACAGTTAAGTCCAGTCAAAGGCGACTATGGGGTTGCGGCGCTCATCTCATTTTCAGGCCGAGGGTGCCGGCGTTTGTCCACAGAGAGTTTCCTGTGTCATGTGGCCAGCAGGACTAAACTGCTTCTGGTGCAACGGGACACTATGACAGTGCACATAAATGGTGTTTCCCTTCCCGCTATAGTGGTACCTATTTATCTACTTGCACTGGCGTGCTTTCGAACTGCTAGGTTGGTAGGAGCAGGGACCGAGCAACGGGAGCTCACCCCGTCACTGCGGGGATTCGAACCGCTGAGCTTCCGATCGGCAAGCCCAAGAGGCTGAGTGGTTTAGACCACAACACCACCCTTGAAGTCCCTTCCAACTCTGCAATTCTATGATTCTATGATTACAGGGTTTCAGACAGGAAGTCTCTCTCCCATCGCTACCTGAAGATGCCATTGCTTACTGGACCCAGGGACTTCTTCCTGCTCTACCGCTGAGCTATGTCCTGTCACTTAAAATTAAGCTTCTGTTCCTCATGGTTCTGACTTAAACTGATACCCAAGAACCAGAAATGGCTTTCTACCAAGCCAGGCCATGGATCCCCCCTTGCCCAATACAGTTTACACTGACTGGCAGCTGCTCACCATCGTTTCAGGCAGGGATATTCCCAGTCCTACTTAAAGATGCTATCTGCATGCAGAGCGGATCTGTGGCCCTCTCCTTCATCATTACAAAATTCCACTCGCATCCCACTCATCCCAAATTACAGTATTTTTCGCTCTATAAGACGCACCAGACCACAAGACGCACCTAGTTTTTGGAAGAGGAAAACAAGAAAAAAAATATTCTGAATCTCAGAAGCCAGAACAGCAAGAGGGATAGCTGCGCAGTGAAAGCAGCAATCCCTCTTGCTGTTCTGGCTTCTGGGATAGCTGCGCAGCCTGCATTCGCTCCATAAGACGCATACACATTTCCCCTTACTTTTTAGGAGGGAAAAAGTGAGTCTTATAGAGCAAAAAATATGGTAGTTTCCCGGAGAGGATTTGGGGCTGCAATTCTGGAGGTGCATGCCGTTTCCTTCAGATCATCCGCCCATTTCAGCAAGGCTTTTACAGACGCACAGCGTATACCAAATGATCTGGCTTTGCGGTTCTAGGTTCTTCCGAAGACACTGCGCCTCTTCCATGAAGGCTCCTCAAGAGGCCTAGCCTGCTTTCAGTGATGGCTACAGCATCTGGCCAGATGTCAGGGACCGTTCTGAGGAGGGCTGCACGGAGGAAGATTGGTGGAAGCCACCCCTTCTTCCTGATCCTGAATCTTCCCAGGAAGCAGGAGGGCAGTATAGATTTGGAAGAGTGGTTTGCAGAGGGGCACAGTTCAGAAGGCAGAAGCTAGGAAATACTGGATGGCGAAACAGCTAGCAGAAGAAACACTAGCAGAGAGAGGGTTAATGCTGTATTGTTTTTAACTCTCGATTGGAAGGCGCCCAGAGTGGCTGGGGAAACTTAGCCAGATGGGTGGGGTATAAATAATAAATTATTATTATATTAACAGATTCACAGTCTCAGCACAGCATTCACCGCCCCTTCTGCAAAGCCTCAGAGAGCTCAGAAAGCGTCAGAATAGAAAGCGCAGAGGGTACAAACTCAGATTACAAGACATAGGAGTGACGTGGATAGGGATGGAGGGAGGGGGAAGTAAGCCTTAATTGGGAGCACCGCCATTCTAGATAGACGTGTTAGTTTTTCTCACCCTCTGATTATTAAGGAATCTAACTCTGTGCATGTGCTAGGGAGGAGCAGGTAATTCAGTCTGGCATTGATTTATCAAATCTGCCCTTCCCAAAAGAATGTGCCATCGAGAACGAGGCCGTCCTTCGGAATTCGCATTCATCCGAATTTGCTGTGCCATTCCTTGTGTGTACAGAAACGCTTAAACCGGGGTCAAGTCTGCTCCCCAACCCCCCAAAAAAGTATGTATGAGTGCAAATAGCACGTCAAAGATGCATTATATTACGAGAAACAGCTTTGCAAAACAAGGGAAAATGCGTATATCAGAGAAAACGGCACAGAAACGCGGGTCTGTTTGGAGGAGTTTGAGAGCCAGTGCTGGCGTAGTGGTTAGAGCAGGCATAGGCAAACTCCGGCCCTCCAGATGTTTGGGACTACGATTCCCATCATCCCTGACCACTGGTCCTGTTAGCTAGGGATGATGGGAATTGTAGTCCCAAACATCTGGAGGGCCAGAGTTTGCCTATGCCTGGGTTAGAGTATCAGGCTAAGGACCTGGGAGATCAGAGTTCGAATCTGTCCCACCCAGCCAGCGATGAAGCACGTGGGGCGACCCCGGGGGCCAGTCAGAGTCTCTCAGCCTTGCCTACCTCACAGGGTTGTTGTGAGATAACCAAGGGGCGAGGAGAGAGCTGGGCATGACACTTGGAGCCCCTTGGGGTCTCAAGGATCCCATATGCAGGTAATAAATAAATACCGTATTTTTTCGCACCATAGGACGCACCGGACAATAGGATGCACCTTGTTTTAGAGGGGGGAGAACAAGAAAAAAAAATCTCCCCCTCTCTGCCCAGTGCCCCTTCAGCGAAGTGGCAGGAGGCGCTGCGCAGAGAGGGGGAGAATTTTCCCCCTCTTGTTTTCCCCCTCTAAAACAAGGTGCCGTTTAAGGTGCGTTCAGTCGCCTTCAGGCGGCTACCTTGGAAGCCTGCAGAGCGAGAGGGGTCAGTGCGCACTGACCCCTCTCGCTCTCCAGGCTTCAGGTTCCTTTCGACCTGCTCTTTGGTCGGGCAGGTCGGGGAGCAGCAGAAAGGCGCGCAGCGGAGAGGCTGCTGCCATAGTCGCGCGTCACCTCTCCAGCGGGGAGAGGGTTGCGGGGCTATGGCTTCTTTAGCCCTGCACGCGTTCTCACAGCTGGAGAGGTGGCGCACAGCTAAAGAGGCTCCAGCCATAGCTGTTTGTCACCTCTCCAGCCGGGAGAGCGCGCGTGGGGCTAAAGAAGCCCCACTTGAAGGGGAAAAAGTGCGTCCTATAGAGTGAAAAATACGGTACATATGTAATTTTGGTTGGGATATTGGTTTGGGAACTGGGCAGACCTTTCTCCCTACTTGGGGGTCAGCCCCACCAGACTCAACAAGGCTTCCTCCTGAGTAGGAGAGCCACCGCGAACCCCCTTCCCTCTTCACTTTCTCCGCGGCGCAAACAAGACTTATATTTCTCCTCTTTGACCACGGCTAATGATTTGGTTAATTGATCTCCGACAAGGTTGCTGCTTCTCTCTCCCGGCTGATCGATATCAGAAATCTTTCAAAGACTTGAGGGATATTTCCACCCACCACCACCACCCCTTTCGCTCTCTTCGTTAAAAAAAGAAGAAGAAAAAGTCATTCTTCAGCCAACCTCCACCCTTTCCTCTGTCCCCAAATTGAAAAGGCCCATTGATTCAGAGGAGGAGGAGAAGGGGAGAAAAAGAGGGCAGGGATCGATAGAACGGGAAAACAATTAAAGTCAGGCCTCTGACTCCTGGAACAAGTTTAAGTGGCGGGTCTGGAAGGCAACAGAGCGAGGAGGTCTCTTCCTTGCGGTCCCGGGAGGTATCTGGTGCCCTTGACAGCGAGAGACGAGAAAAGCGGGGAGTAGTTGTGTGTGCGGTGCAAGGAATCATAGAATCATAAAGCTGCAGAGTTTGAAGGCACCCCAAAGGTCATCTGGTCCGACCCCGTGCAATGCAGAAACCTCCGCTAACGGATCCCTGGCAGATGAACCTCCGATCTTGGTTTAAAAACCTCCAAGGAAGGGGGGGGGACTACTTTTTTTTTTTGTCTCTACTTTTTAAGATGCTGCCAAGAGACAGTGGAGACATCACCTTGCCAACAAAGGTCCGTACAGTTTAAGCTCTGGTTTTCCCAGTAGTGATGTATGGAAGTGAGAGCTGGACCATAAAGACGGCTGATTGCCGAAGAATGGATGCTTTTGAATTCTGGTGCTGGAGGAGACTCTTGAGAGTCCCATGGACTGCAAGAAGATCCAACCTCTCCATTCGGAAGGAAATCAGCCCTGAGTGCTCACTGGAAGGACAGATCCTGAAGCTGAGGCTCCAAGACTTTGGCCACCTCAGGAGATGAGAAGGAGAAGACTCCCTGGAAAAGACCCTGATGTTGGGAAAGATGGAGGGCGCAAGGAGAAGGGGAGGACAGAGGACGAGATGGTGGGACAGCGTTCTCGAAGCTACCAGCATGAGTTTGACCAAACTGTGGGAGGCAGTGGAAGACAGGAGGGCCTGGCGTGCTCTGGTCCAGGGGGTCACAAAGAGGTGGACACGACTAAACGACTCAACAACAACAATAAGGAAGGAAAGTCCACTCCACTGTCTGACAGCTTTCACCCTCTTCCTAGTGTTTGGTTGGAATCTCCTTTCTCGTAACTTGAAGTCACGGGTTCGGGTCCTGCCCTCCGGAGCTGGAGAAAGCAAGCTTGCTCCATCTGTATTGTTTTTAACACTTGATTGGAAGCCGCCCAGAGTGGCTGGGGAAACTCAGCCAGATGGGCGGGGTATAAATATGTTGTTGTTGTTGTTAGGCTAGCTAGATGATCTTGAGGCAGCTCCCTATGTTCCTGCTTAAATCAGGCCATTGTTCGGAAACCTGAGGACTAGAAACTTACTCCAGGGTAAGGACTGTCGATCGGCCTTGCTTGCAGGAGAGTCCAGTTTCAATTCCCAGCACCCCCAGTTAGGGCTGGGAGACACCAAAGGTCTGACTCAGCACAAAGAAGCTTCTTGCAGGTAGTAGTAGTAGTAGTAGTAGTAATAATAATAATAATAATAATAATAATAATAATAATAATTTATTATTTGTACCCCACCCACCTGGCTGAGTTTCCCCAGCCACGCTGGGCGGCTCCCAATCAAGTATTAAAAACAATACAGCGTTAAATGTTAAAAACTTCCCTGAACAGGGCTGCCTTCAGATGTCTTTTAAAGATAGGATAGCTACTTATTTCCTTCACATCTGATGGGAGGGTGTTCCACAGGGCGGGCGCCACCACTGAGAAGGCCCTCTGTCTGGTTCCCTGTAATCTCACTTCTCGAAATGAGGGAACTGCCAGAAGGCCCTTGGCACTGGATCTCAGTGTCCGGGCTGAACGATGGGGGTGGAGACGCTCCTTCAGGTATACAGGATCGAGGCCATTTAGGGCTTTAAAGGTTAGCACCAACACTTTGAATTGTGCTCGGAAACATACTGGGAGCCAATGCAGATCTCTCAGAACCGATGTTATGTGGTCCCGGCGGCCACTCCCAGTCACCAGTCTAGCTGCTGCATTCTGGATTAATTGCAGTTTCCGGGTCACCTTCAAAGGTAGCCCCACGGAGAGTGCATGGCAGTAGTCCAAGCGGGAGATAACCAGAGCATGCACCACTCTGGCCAGACAGTCTGCGGGCAGGGAGGGTCTCATCCTGGGTACCAGAGGGAGCTGGTAGACAGCTGCCCTGGACACAGAATTAACCTGCGCTTCCATGGACAGCTGTGAGTCCAAAATGACTCCCAGGCTGCACACACCTGGTCCTTCAGGGGCACAGTTACCCCATTCAGGACCAGGGAGTCCCCCACACCCGCCCGCCTCCTGTCCCCCCAAAACAGTCCTTCTATCTTGTCAGGTTGTATTTAGGGAACAGGCAGAAGCTCAGGGGCAGAGCACGAGATCCCAGGCCTGACCCCAACGGCATCCGCAGGTAGGGGGCAGGAGAGAACTCTGACAGCCCTTGAGATATTTGAAGATGGCTCTCCTATCTCCTCTCAGTCTCCTCTTTCCCAGGCTAAACATACCCAGCTCCTTCAACCGTTCCTCATCAGGTTTGGCTTCCAGAGCCTTGATCATCTTGGTCACCTTCCTCTGCACAGCTTCCAGCTTGACAACATCCTTCTTAAATTGCAGTGCCCAGAATTGGACACAGGACTCCAGGTGGGGTTTGACCAGGGCAGAATAGAGCGATACTATTCCTTCCTTTAAGGGACGTGGGTGGCGCTGTGGGTTAAACCACAGAGCCTAGGACTTGCCGATCTGAAAGTCAGCGGTTCGAATCCCCGCAATGACGGGGTGAGCTCCCGTTGCTCGGTCCCTGCTCCTGCCAACCTAGCAGTTCGAAAGGACATCAAAGTGCAAGTACATAAATAGGGAAGGTAAACGGCGTTTCCGTGCGCTGCTCTGGTTCGCCAGAAGTGGCTCTGTCATGCTGGCCACATGACCTGGAAGCTGAACGCCGGCTCCCTCGGCCAATAAAGCGAGATGAGCGCCGCAACCCCAGAGTTGGTCACGACTGGACCTAATGGTCAGGGGTCCCTTTACCCTTTACCTTTTTATTCCTTCCCTCGATCTGGACACTAGACTTCTGTCAACACACTCTAGAATTGCATTTGCTTTTTTTGCTGCTGTATCTCGCTCTTCACTCACATTAATCTTCTGGTCTACTGAGACCCCTTTGCACACATCCTGCTGCCAAGCCAGGTGTCTCCTATCCTATACAGTCATGCCTTGGATCCTGAACGCCTTGCAAGTCAAACGTTTTGGCTCCCGAACGCCGCAAACACAGAAGTGATTGTTCCGATTTGCAAGCGTTCTTTTGGAAGCCGAATGTCCATCATGGCTTCAGCGGCTTCCGATTGGCTGCAGCCAATCAGGAGCCGTGCTTTGGTTTCCGAAAGCTTTGGAAGTCGAATGGACTTCTGGAACAAATTCCATTCGTTCAACTTCCAAGGTACGACTTTATTGGGAGAGGTTTGTTTTTGTTTTTTAAATCAACCGCTGTACCAATTTTAAGAAAGGCAGGCAGACACAGAGACAGAAAATCCATTGGTCTGAAAGCAAATGGAAAGAAAACTGAAGCCCAGTCCACAGCCAGGTGGTATGGGTCCGGAACAGTTGTGAAAGCGAATTTCAAGTATTTGCAAATGATTAGCAGTGCCAATGCACTTTTGGCTGTAACAAAGCTAGATGTGCAATTGCAGGAATATCTGCCTGCCTTTTCTTGCACCGCTCAACTGTGCTCTTGATTTCCATTGCCCCCTTCTTGGCAGGCTGGGTGTGGGTTGGAGAGGGGCAGGGAGAGATAGAGCCCGTTCCATTATTCCAATTAATTAATGACTTTTATAATTGGGTTAAACCACAGAGCCTAGGACTTGCCGATCAGAAGGTCGTGGTTCGAATCCCCGCAATGGAGTGAGCTCCTGTTGCTTGGTCCCTGCTCCTGCCAACCTAGCAGTTGGAAAGCATGCCAGCACAAAGAGATAAATAGGTACCACTGCAGCGGGAAGGTAAACAGTGCTTCCAAGCACTCTGGTTTCTGTCACAGTGTCCCGTTGCACCAGAAGCAGTTTAGTCCTGCTGGCCACATGGCCCGGAAAGCTGTCTATGGACAAACACTGGCTCCCTCAGCCTGAAAGCGAGATGAGCGCCACAACCCCATAAGCACCTTTGACTGGACTTAACCATCCAGGGGTCCTTTACCTTACCTTTTTACCTTACCTTGACCAACTACATTCTTTCTGTGGCACTCCTGTGGGGCTCAGGAGCCCAGTTATGTCCCCCCCCCTTGCCTGCAAAGCTGGCAGCCCCTCACGCCTTTATTGAACCCCCTCCCTTGTGGGTTGTTGCCTCAGCCTCCTCTCCTCTCCGCTGGGGAGTCCTGCGGGCAGCCGCTGGTCTCTGAGCTGCCCCCCAACCACCCCAAAGAGAGGTGCTTCCTCACACTGCCCCACAGGGGCCTGGGACTTGTTTACCCGTTCCGAACAGCAAGGGCTGGCGGACTGGCTGGCTGTGCTGCCTCGCCTTGCTTGTTTACTCCAAGGGCACCTCAGCTCCTGGCACCCAGCACCCCCTAGCCAGCCCCAGAGGCACCATTTACATGGGGAGCTTGTAGCCAGGGCTGCTGCAAGCCTTTGGGAGGCAGAGATGCAAGAGGACATCCAAGGAGGGAGAGAAGGAAAGAGGAACAGAGGCCAGGGTTGCCCACAGCACCCCTGACCATCCTTCAAGGCACCCCAGGGTGTCACGGCTCACATGCTGATAACCACTGCTCTAAACTAAGAAGTGGTCCTTTTCTAAAATCTTCCCAATATTCTTTTTGAGGTGAGGCGATGCAGAATTCCGTACGCAGAATTCCAAATGTGGTTGCAACCACAGATTTGCATAAAGGCATCAATGGTAATGGCAGTTTTGTTCTCAATTCCTTTTGAGCCTTTTTTTTGAGGCTGGAGAGCTCAACTGGGGGTGGAGAAGGGGAAATAGACAGAATCATAGAATTGGAAGGGACCCTGAGGGTCATCTAGTCCAACCCCCTGAAATCCAGGAATCTTTTGCCCAACGTGGGGCTTGAACCCACAACCCTGAGATTAAGAGTCCCATGCTCTCCAGACTGAAATATTCCAGCCCGGGGTGTCCTTCAATTCAGTGGGTGCAATCTGGATGCAACCCAGATTCCCTTGTAGGTCAGTGAGAAAGCTACAGTTCAATCCCAAAACATCTTCTGCTGAACCCTGGGCTAATCTTGCTTCACCCAGTGCCCTATCCCTCTTCCCAAGGGCTGAAGCCCCTTTTGACCTGCAGCCTTAGCAGGATTAGGGATGGAAGAGAGATTTGACTCAGTACACATTTTAAGCCAAATCTATAAAATCCATGCTTTCCCAAAGCGAAATGCAACATGCCATTGAAATTCACACTCATCTCAATTTTACAACGTGGTTCTCCAACCAACCCAACATGTGTACTTTAGGTGAAAGCGCATGTGAGGATGAAGAAGATGCTAGCAAAAAAACAAAACACCGAAATGCATTTTTTTTAGCCGAGAGAAACTGCATGCAGAAATGTGTACGCGAAAAGTGCACATTTACCAAAAAACCGCATTGAAAGGCTGGTGAATTTTCACGAGGACGACTTTAAAAAAATAAGGAAAAACGGAGAGACGCAAACTGGACCAATCCGGCTGTCTCTAATCAGGGTCCCACAAAGATGTATACAGTGGTACCTCGGGTTAAGAACTTAATTCGTTCCGGAGGTCCGTTCTAAACCTGAAACTGTTCTTAACCTGAAGCACCACTCTAGCTAATGGGGCCTCCCTCTGCTGCCGCACGATTTCTGTTCTCAGCCTGAAGCAAAGTTCTTAACCCAAGGTAATATTTCTGGGTTAGCAGAGTCTGTAACCTGAAGCGTCTGTAACCCAAGGTACCACTGTATTGAGGAAAGCCAGCCTTTTTAGAAACTGGAGGGACTGCTGTAGAGGTGTTTCAACCCCCCCCCCCAAAAAAAAAAACACCAAGCACACACTGCAGCCTTTCCTGTTGGTTACAATAAAAACGTTTCTTTCAAGCCCGATTTCAGCAGCGAAGGGAGGGGGCAACCAGGGAGCAGGCAAGGTCTCTATGGGGGTATGGGCCCCCCCACAGGCACTGCACCGTCATACCCTATATTTTATATATATTGAAATTCCGTCCACCGCGCACACAATAGGCTGGATTTCAAGTGTGGGGGCGGAGGGGGCCGTTCCCCGGGACGTGGTCGGCCCGGACCCCCCCCCAGCCTCCGCAAAAAACAGCGAGGGGCTCATGCATAATTCACGGGCGCCCGCCTTCCGGAATTATACTGTAGGAAAATGGGCAATATTTTGAGAGAGGGGAGCGAAGGGACGGAGGTGGCTTAAAAAGGGGTCGGGCTCTGGGGGTGGGGGAAGTGGCGGGCCTTTTCTCAGCATGGAAACCCCTCCATCGCCCGGACATCTGCAAAGAGATAAAGAAGTCCTGTCCCTTCGGATTCCAGCCCCATCACTCTGCTGAACGTTTTGAGATTCGGGTCTGGGCCGAGAAGGCACCTTAAATCCTTCCTCCCCATTGTCCCTTTTCACGAGGCTCTGAAAAAAGGCGGCATGGGGGCGCCGAGCGGGCGGCAGCCCCCCACCCCACAAAAGGGACATCAATAACATCTTTGAAGGCAGCCAGTCGTCCGTCCCGGAGTTCAAGGAGATTTGCCGGCGGGCAAGGCAGAGAAGGGGAGCCCGCCCGAGAAAGGGTTTTGCTCGGGGTCGACTCAGTTTCCCTTCCCGCAGACCTGGCATGGAATCCTGGAATCGCAGAAGGGGTACCAAAGGTCATCCAACCCCCTGCAGTGCAGGAATGCAATGGAATCGCAACGATGGTGGAAGTCGGTGGGGTGGAGGCAACGGAAACCCACGGCTCTCGCCAGTCCCAGAAGTGTGGGTTCAGGCAGGCTGAGCTGGCATTGGACAAAGTACGGAAAGACCAACATTCAAATCCCAATTCAGCTGTGAAGCTCATAATAATAATAATTTACCCTGTCCATCTGGCTGGGTTTCCCCAGCCACTCTGGGCGGCTCCCAACAGGATATTAAAAACACGATAAAACATCAAACATTAAAAAATCCCCTATCCGGGGCTGCATTCAGATGTCTTAGAAGACATCAGATGGTTGTTTATTTCCTTGACATCGGACGGGAGGGCGTTCCACAGGGCGGGCGCCACCACTGAGAAGGCCCTGTGCCTGGTTCCCTGTAACCTTACTTCTCGCAGGGAGGGAACTGCCAGAAGGCCCTCGGCGCTGGACCTCAGTGTCCGGGCTGAATGATGGGGGTGGAGACGCTCCTTCAGGTCTACCAGGCCAAGGCTGTTTAGGGCTTCCAAGGTCAGACCAACACTTTGAATGGTGCTCAGAAACGTACTGGGAGCCAATTGGCTGACAATCCCTCTCTCAGGTTCGCTATGAGGATGGAGCACAGGGAGTAATCATTGCGACACTGCAGACTTGGTCTTGTCGCCCACACTTTACCAGGTTCGTCATCCTCAGTTTCAACTTTTAAATGCCGCCCGAAAACGTCCCCGTTCCATCAGGCAATGAAGAATGCATTTTTCCAAAATAGCTAATTTGACTTTTTTATATGGTTTCATATGTGCTGTCGTTGTAAAACACTCAGACTTTTTTTTTTTTAATGACCAGTGATATTTTTAAAAAATTAATAAATAGGAATAAATCTTTTTGTGTTTGAGGAGGTTAATGTTTTTGTTTGTTTCTATGTAATGTAGTGGCGCCTGTTCTGTGGAACGCCCTCCACAGCGAGGAACGGGAGAATCTATCAGTTTCAGTTCTCCATGTTTCCAACTTTACATTCAATTATCCACATTAGTTTCCATTAAAAGAAAAGGAAAAAAGCGTGAATCTCGCAGCACACGCACATTTTTGTACGCAATTTGGCCTGACGTACACGTTTTTGCAAAGTGATAATGCATTGCCATTTCTGCACGTTATTTTCACGAATGCACACATGAATTTTGTGTGTGCGGGTTCCTTGGCTGGAGGACTGCATTGCGAAAATTTGGAGAAAGGTGAATTCCAAAGATTGGCTGTGTTCCAATCCGCATACATTTTTGGGAACTGCAGATCACCTTTAAAGGTGAACCAAATTTCCTTCCCATCCCCACATAAAATCTTTTCCTCTGCCGACCCCACTTAAATATATATATATTTTAGGTGACATTGGTTTGCTACCCTGCAATTCCTATATGCCCCATGCCTCTGTCTCCTTCGATAGGGTGATGATAGTCCTTGCCTGAATTTGGCCCAGATCTGATGATTCCACCCTCTGTGACTCCTCTATCGCTTTTCCCTGTGGTTTCCCCCTGGCCTGCACGGCTAATCTTCTAAGTTTGCAAACTTGCAAAGCCAGCAGGCGGGGGGGCCCTTTAATTTGGCTATTTAAAAACCCAAAATAATTTTTTTTTTTAGGAAAAAGGGGAAAAAAGAAAGGGGGGTGAAGCTAAACCCAGCTTTGAAAGGCCTGGAGGTATCCCAACGGATAGAGCTCTTCTCTGGCTTCAAAAGCTCCCTTTTTCCCTTTTTCTTCCTCCCGCTCGCTCCGTATACAAAGGTGGCAGAGTACTTTCGTCTCTGCGGAAAGACCTTTTTAATTGGTTCCAGGCAGAAGGTTAAAATGCGTCTCCCCCCCTCCCGACGACACCCCCCTTCCCCCCTCTCTCGCACACTTCTCTTCAAGTAGAAGAAGGGAGTTTAAACAGAGAAAGAGAGAGAGAGAGAGAAAGAGAAGAGGAACGACAGAGCAGCTGCAACTCTTAGACAGCCTGAAGGGTACATGGGAAACTGGAGAGAGAAGGGAATTTGCAGAGAGCACACACGGAGCTTTTGCAAGAGTTTTCGTGCTCAGGCGACCCAGTGCCGCCGTATGGCCCACAATCCCGCTTCGCGAGTCTGGAATCTGCCATTCTTTAAGAATAAAAACAAGACCCCAAGGTTCTAGTCCCTAAGACCGCACGGACGAGTTTGAAAACAGGCAGGGCTCAAGTCCGGAAACTCAGTGCTTGTCAGGACCTTTTCGGTCAGAAAATCAATCAATCAATCAATCTTTATTACGGTCCAGAGACCCAACAAATCATTACAAATCAGTACACAATTCATACAGCCTACCTCCAGGTTAGACAAGCATTTTGTTTAGAATATAGGGCTCATTTGTTCTTGCAACCACCGATAAAAACTTTGCCACGGCTAACGTTCTAGCATTTGTCCGGTCTTCCAATAGGAACCTGACATACTTAGCCTCTGATTTTCCCGGGAAAAGTACCAGCAAGGGTAATATCAGTTCAGCCCTGGCCTGCTCATATTTTGCACAATGCAACAAAATATGCTTTATGGAATCGATGTCTTGAGCACACGAGCAAAGTCTGTCCTGGTAGGGAACTCCTCTCAACCTGCCATCCAACACTGCAGAAGGAAAGACGTTGAGTCTGGCTTTGGTGAAAAGCCTTCGGTAGTTTGGTAAAAACACACACTGCTTCTGAAAATCTAACTGCTCTCCACAATTGCCCTCAGAGAAGCTGGACCCACGGGGCTACAGAGCATTAGTGACAACCCCCAATGGGTCATATGATACGTGAGAGGCTTGGCTCACTTTTGCAGATAATCTAGGAAGCGTTGCCCTCGCTCTCTTATCTGTGCTCCCCCCATCACCATTTTTGGCCTCAAAATAATATTTGGGTCAGCCCTAACCCCAGATCCTGGGCTAGAGGACAAGCAGACTGAGTTAGATTGGTAGAGGGGAGGACTTCCGAACCCCCACTTAGCTTTCCTCCCCACCCCCATGGATAAGCAAATATGTGTACATTTTCTTAAATAGAGCACATGATACAGATTTCAGGTGAGCTCCTTACAGGTGTCCGACATGTGCCATTCAGCACAGACTGTTCACAGGCAAAGTTACATTTCGAAACGTCCTTGTGAACCATCAACAGGACTGGGGATGGTCCTGTGACCCAGATTACCCTGACAGGATTTGAGGTGGGGTCATCAGGCCAGAGTTCCCACGGCCCCTAGATCCACCTTTCTCAAACTCAGGTCCCCAGATGTTGCGGGATGACAATTCCCATCATTCCTGACCACTGGTCCTGGTAGCTAGGGATGATGGCTGTTGGAGTCCCATCAGCATTTAGCAGAGGGCCTTGTCAGTGGTGGCGCCCGCCCTGTGGAACGCCCTCCCATCAGATGTCAAGGAAATAAACAACTACCTGACTTTTGGAAGGCATCTGAAGGCAGCCCTGTTTAGGGAAGTTTTTAATGTTTGATGTTTTGTTGGGATTTTAATATTCTGTTGGGAGCTGCCCAGAGTGGCTGGGGAGGCCCAGCCAAATGGGCAGGGTATACTGTATTTTTTGCTCTATAAGACTCACTTTTTCCCTCCTAAAAAGTAAGGGGAAATGTGTGTGCGTCTTATGGAGCGAATGCAGGCTGCGCAGCTATCCCAGAAGCCAGAACAGCAAGAGGGATCGCTGCTTTCACTGCGCAGCGATCCCTCTTGCTGTTCTGGCTTCTGGGATTCAGAATATTTTTTTTCTCGTTTTCCTCCTCCAAAAACTAGGTGCGTCTTGTGGTCTGGTGCGTCTTATAGAGCGGAAAATACGGTAAGTAATAAATTATATCTATCTATCTATCTATCTATCTATCTATCTATCTATCATCATCTATCATCTATCTATTTTTCTGTCTATCTATCTATCTATCATCTATCATCTATCTATTTTTCTGTCTGTCTGTCTGTCTGTCTATCTATCTATCTATCTATCTATCTATCTATCTATCATCTATCTATCTCACCTAAAGGGCTGCCCCATGGAACATTGATTAAGCGTGTTTTCTGCCGCCCCAGAGAGCAGCACCTGAACTGCTGGAATCAAACGACAAGAAGGGAGATTCTGACTCAACATTCAGAAGAACTTTTTGGCAATAAGAGCCCTTTGACAGCGGAACGGAAGACCTTGGAAGGACCTTGGAGGTTTTTAACAGGGGCTGGGTGGCTACATGTCAGGGTTCTTCAGCTGTGAGTTGCAGGGGGTTGGGCTGGACAATCCTTGGGGTCCCTTCCTACCAGTGTCGAAGCAATGATTCTTCAACATCAACTTCATTGGACTGGTCATGTTGTGCAGATGCCTGATGATCATCTTCCAAAGCAACTACTCTATTCCGAGCTTGAAAACGGAAAGCGTAATGCTGGTGGTCAACAAAGGAGGTTCAAAGACTCTCTCAAGGCAAATCTAAAGAAATGTAGTATAAACACCAACAACTGGGAAACACTGGCCTGCGAGCGCTCCAGTTGGAGAACAGCCTTTCCCAAAGGTGTCATGGGCTTTGAAGACACTCAAACTCAGGACGCAAGGGAGAAACGTGCTAAGAGGAAGGCACGCTTGGCAAACCCTCACCGGGATCAACTCCCGCCTGGGAACCAATTTCCCCACTGTGGAAGGACGTGGGGATCCAGAATTGGCCTCCACAGTCACTTACGGACTCACTATTAAGACCGTTTTCATGGAAGACAATCTTACTCGGCTACGAGGGATCGCAGAAGAAGAAGCTGTGGCTCCTGAATCCCAGTTCCTGGAAATCGCAGGAGGGGTCCTGTTTGAAGGCATCTGGTTGGCCACTGTGAGAACAGGATAGAGGAGGAGATGGGCTCCCTTTGGCCTCATCCTGCAGGCTGTGGTTTGCATCCTTAGAAGGTTTAATGGAGAAGTCTGTGGATGGAAATGAACCACAGAAGCTGCTTCAGCAGTCGGAGGCAGCAAATACCAGTTGCTGGAAAACCACAGGAGGGGATAATAATAATAATTTATTATTTGTACCCCACCCATCTGGCTGGGTTTCCCCAGCCACTCTGGGCGGCTTCCACAGAGACCGAAAATACACTAAAATGTCACACATTTAAAACTTCCCTGAACAGGGCTGCCTTCAGATGTCTTCTGAATGTCAGGTAGTTGTTTATCTCTTTGACATCTGATGGGAGGGCGTTCCACAGGGCGGGCGCCACCACCGAGAAGGCCCTCTGCCTGGTTCCCTGTAACTTGGCTTCTCGCAGTGAGGGAACCGCCAGAAGGCCCTCGGTGCTGGACCTCAGTGTCCGGTTAGAATGATGGGGGTGGAGACGCTCCTTCAGATATACTGGACCGAGGCTGTTTAGGGCTTTCAAGGTCAGCACCAACCCTTTGAATTGTGCTCAGAAAGGTCCTGGGAGCCAGTGTAGGTCTTTCAAGACAGGTGTTATGTGGTCTCGGCGGCCGCCCCCAGTCCCCAGTCTAGCTGCCGCATTCTGGATTAGTTGTAGTTTCCGGGTCACCTTCAAAGGTAGCCCTACGTAGAGCGCATGGCAGTAGTCCAAGCGGGAGATAACCAGAGCATGCACCACTCTGTCCTCACCACAGCCGATGGTCCAAGGTCTCACTGCCACAGGAGTCCCTTTGTAGCTGGGAGAGTGAGGGCCTTGGGAGAGGGCTCTCGTGCTCAGATCCTGGTAGGGGGCTCCCCTCGGACATCTGGCCACCCCTTATGAGAACAGGATACTGGGCTCGATGGGACATTAATCCAGCAGGGCTCTGTGGCTCTTCTTAACTGCAACTCAGCCCTGCCGTAGCTGGCCGCCCTCTCCAAATATTTCACGGCTGCCTTCAAGCCGGTCGCGGTTTTCTGGGCTCACGTCCAACGCTAACTGATACTTCCCCTTGCCCCACCCCCCAGTCTTTGTAACGGCAGCGTCAGGAGAGCAGGGATCGGAGGCCTCTTCTGGGGGGTTAGATTCCACAGTGGAAGGAGAGACCCCCGAGAGTTGGCCTAGGCAGGTTTGATCCCCCGCCGTCTCGCACCACCGTCCCCTGGCCTTTTTATCCTGGGACAATAGCGACTTGCTCCATTGGCTGTGGAGGTCTGGAGAGAGGGAGGGGGCCCGTTAAGCTTTCTTTGATGAAAACGGGGATTTGGGGGTGGGGCGGGGCAGGAGGGAAGTTCGGAAGTCACGGCCGGCTGCCCACCTTTGCCACGGCCAGGGCCGACTGGCGAGGACGGGTGTCTCTCTCTGTGTGTGTGTGTGTGCATCACTCATCCGAGGTCCTCTGCATTGGCACAGCGCTGTGTTGGGCTCCCTTGGGAGTGGGGTGGGGGGAGGCAGGAGGGCGGCACGGATAATCCCACCCCCATGACCCCCTCTCCCTTAATCCTCTCCCCCCGTCACTTTCCAAGGCGTTCCGAATAATTGCGCCAAAGATACCTGTCAGGTCATATGCGACGCTCTGGGATCACTCCCCACCCCCACCTCTGCATATCGATGGGTGCCCCTCCCTGCCCGGAAAAGTAAAAGAAGAAGAAGGGATTTCTCAATAATCTGGATTCTCGGTATTCCAGGCTTTGGCAGATTGGCCTGCCCAAGGAGGGAAATCTCGTGAGAGCTAAAAGGGTTCAAACGAGCTCAATATGGCTTCGTGCCCCCCCCCCCAATTGGTCAGGGTCCTTTACAGTCTTTGACAGGGCACACATTGCTAACCCTGACTGCTGTTTGGGGGCTGGGAGGGGGGAGACCGTTTGACCACCGCCCCGGCTTGCAAATCTGTCTGCTCATCGCTGAAACCCTTGCTGTCCTCTGCAACATTCGCCCTCTCCGCCGTTCTGCTTTGGGGCCTCTCTTTCTCAGCCTGTACACACACACATACACACACCCCTCTCGTAAAGATACCGGGGTTTTCCCACCGCCCCGCACCTCCTGGTTCTGATCAAGCTCTGCTTCTCGAATGGTGGGGAGCTGGAGGACTTATCATTATGGACTACGGCGGCTGGAGGAGATGAGGAAGAGCGCAGCCTTTCTGTCGGAGAGCGCATGTGGCTTCAATCGAAGGAGAGGAAACGTCCCCCTTTCCTAATGGGCCGGGAGGTGTTACTGTAGAGCGGTTGCCATCCGCCTCCCATGGAAAAACAAACCAGGCCTCTTCTATTTTTCAGTGGAAGTGGGGTGTTCTGCTGCCCCACATCGAATCATGGAATTGTAGGGTCTTCTTCTTTGGCAATTCCTCATAGCCGAGTAAGATTGTCTCCCATGAACACGGTCTTAAAAGTCAGTCCGTAAATGACTGTGGAGGCCAATTCTGGATCCCCACGTCCTTCCACAGTGAGGACATTGATTTCCGGGTGGGAGTTGATACCGGTGAGGGTTTGCCAAGTGTGCCTTCCTCTTAGCATGCTTCTCCCTTTTGTCCTGAGTTCGAGTGTCTTCAAAGCCCACGATACCTTTGGTAAAGGCTGTTCTCCAACTGGAGTGCTCGCAGGCCAGTGTTTCCCAGTTGTTGGTGATTATACTACATTTTTAAAGATTTGCCTCAAGAGAGTCTTTAAACCTCTTTTGTTGACCGCCAGCATTATGCTTTCCATTTTAAAGTTCAGAATAGGACAGTTGCTTTGGAAGACAATAATCAGGCATCCGCACAACATGACTGGTCCAACGAAGTTGATGTTGAAGAATCATCGCTTTGACACGGGTGATCTTTGCTTCTTCCAGTACACTGGCATTAGTTCACCTGTCTTCCCAAGTGATGTGTAAAAAATTTCCGGAGACACCGTTGATGGAATCGTTCGATGACTTGGAGATGCCGTTTATAAGTGGTCCATGTTTCACAGTCATTGTGGCTCTCAACTGGGCAACTGGGCAATTGCCCAATTTTGCTTTAAATGAAGCACAATCCAGCGGGCATTAAAAGTCCGGTTCATTCCAGCGGATGAGAGAGAGGGCCTCAGCGATGCTGCCTTTTAAAGTGGACAGTAGCTTTAATTAAAAGCCCCCCTGGGCCGCCATTAATTTCTCCAACATCCATACGAAATTCTCATATCTTCCCGCTCAGCCATGAAGCCCCCTGGGTGATCATGGTTCATCCACCGACTTTCTTTCAGCCTACTTCACAGGGCTGTCGTTGTGAGGATAAAAGAGGGAGACCCCTGGAGCTCTCTAGAGGAATGGCACGGAGTATAAATGCAAACATATCAAACTTTATAAATATGGATTTTCTCCTCCTGCCCTCTCTTTTTGGGGCTGTAGGAGGAAATCTGGATTGAGAGAGGGTTATAGCGTTGGAAGGGATGCGGGTGGTGCTGGGGGTTAAACCACAGAGCCTAGGACTTGCCGATCAGAAGGTCGGTGGTTCGAATCCCCGCGATGATGGGGTGAGCTCCAGTTGCTCAGTCCCTGCTCCTGCCAACCTAGCAGTTCGAAAGCATGTCAAAGTGCAAGTAGATAAATAGGTACCGCTCCGGCGGGAAGGTAAACGGTGTTTCCGTGCGCTGCTGTGGTTCGCCAGAAGCGGCTTAGTGCTGCTGCCCACATGACCCGGAAGCTGTACACCAGCTCCCTCGGCTAATATAGCGAGATGAGCGCCGCAACCCCAGAGCCGGTCACAACTGGACCTAATGGTCAGGGGTCCCTTTACCTTTACCTATAGCGTTGGAAGGCAAAGATTTGGAGGACAACGGAGAATTAATGGAGGGTTCGGAAAGTCGCTTTCTGCAGTCAACGAGCGTCTGGGTGAGCCCAGAGTTTCCCACAAAAATTCCAGCGCAGATATTTTTTTAATGGGCTTAATTCTGGCTGGGTTCTGAGCCTTTGGCCCCCGTGTGGTTCAGCCAAGGATTCTTCGGAACAGCAGTGTAATGGTTTAAAGAACTGATCTGTTCAATTGCCACGGCATGGCAGAAATGAGTGGGGGGCTTTTAATTAAAGCTACAAACTCCTCTTCCAGTTCCCCAAAGTAGCACAAAGGGGGGGGGGAGAGAGGAAACCACCCCAAATAAAAAACCCTCACTTGTGTCTGAGCTAAGCTGACACCTACACAAAGCCTCATCTTATATTTGACAGTTATTTGATTGCAGGCAAGTAACAGGCCATCAATTAACAATATTTGACCCATCCATCGACCGGGATCCTGACTCCACAAAAACTAGGTTCCCCTTCCCTGGTTACCAGTATCACGGAACGCTACGGTTTATACAGTGGGACCTCGGGTTACATACGATTCAGGTTACATATGCTTCAGGTTACAGACTCCGCTAACCCAGAAATATTGCTTCAGGTTAAGAACTTTGCTTCAGGATGAGAACAGAAATTGTGCTCCGGCGGCACGGCACCAGCGGCAGGCCCCATTAGCTAAAGTGGTGCTTCAGGTTAAGAACAGTTTCAGGTTAAGAACGGACCTCCAGAACGAATGAAGTTCTTAACCCGAGGTACCACTGTATAGTGGGAGAGTCAGAGTAGCTTGTGGTTACTCAGAGAGCAGAGAAAAGCCTTTTGCACATTTTAAAAATGTCGTTTATTGGGAGAAATTAGCACTGGCTAATTTTACAGGGGTGGCGGTGGCTGGAAAAAAAGCTGCCTTAAACCGGGTCAAACTATTTCTCCATTTAACCCAGCGCTGCATGCTCTGTCTGGTAGCATCACTTCCCAAACTCCAGCACAGGCAGGCATTTCCCATCACCTAAGAACCGTTCCTTTTATTATTTACGTAGTTTTTCTGCATTTTTATATCCCACCTCTTCCCCCTGCCCCAGGAGTTTGGAGTGGTTTGCATGTGGTTCTCCCTCTCTTCAGTTAATCTCTACAACATCACTGTGATGTTGCTTAGGCTGAGAGGCAATGGGACCATATCAGGGTCACGCAGTGTAAAGGTAAAGGTAAAGGGACCCCTGACCATTAGGTCCAGTCGCGGCCGACTCTGGGGTTGCGGCGCTCATCTTGCTTACTGGCCGAGGAAGCCGGTGTACAGCTTCCGGGTCATGTGGCCAGCAGGACTAAGCCGCTTCTGGTGAACCAGAGCAGCGCACGGAAACACCGTTTACCTTCCCGCCAGAGTGGTACCTATTTATCTACTTTCGAACTGCTAGGTTGGCAGAAGCAGGGACCGAGCAACGGGAGCTCCCCCGTCATTGCGGGGATTTGAACCGCTGACCTTCTGATCGGCAAGTCCTAGGCTCTGTGGTTTAACCCACAGCGCCACCAGTGTCCCTTGGTCACCCAGTGAGCTTTTGACTTATTCGAACCCCAGTCTCCCCCAGGTCCTGGCAGTCCAAAACTCTAACCACTAAACCACGCTGCCTCGCAACTTAATACAAGTGAAGATGGCAGGGGTTGGACTGCGAGTTTTCTGTGCGCCAGACGAGAGACTCTACTGCCGAATTATGACCCTTCCTGATATCCCCTCCCTCTGTTTTATTTTGTTTTTTAAAAGCACATGAGCCCACAATTGCAGTTTGGGGAGCCGGCGGTAGGACAAACAGCCGGTTCCTCAATCACGCCGCATTGATCCAGAAAATAGCCAGCAATTGCTCAGCTGCCGTATCATAAAGTCCCATCGACTAACAGCTATAAAAACATGCCTCATGTTGTCTTTGGGTGTTCTCCTGCCCTCCCTTTCCCCTCCTCCCCAGGAGACAGCCGACGTCGGGAGACGGGTCCAGATTGGTTTAGGGGGCGAGGAGGAGAAACTCGAACTCGCATCCCTCCCCAGCCGGGACTAATTGGCTGCACCTATGGAGGGGATGTGGAGAAGATGCTCTGTGCATGCTCAAGAGGTATGTTACCAGGTTTTAGGATATAAAGGTAAAGGACGCCTGACCATTAGGTCCAGTGGTGGCCGACTCTGGGGTTGTGGCGTTCATCTTGCTTTATTGGCTGAGGGAGCCGGTGTACAGCTTCCGGGTCATGTGGCCAGCAGGACTAAGCCGCTTCTGGCGAACCAGAGCAGCGCACGGAAACGCCGTTTACCTTCCCGCCGGAGCGGTACCTATTTATCTACTTGCACTTTGACGTGCTTTCGAACTGCTAGGTTGGCAGGAGCAGGGACCGAGCAACGGGAGCTCACCCCGTCATTGCGGGGATTCGAACCACTGACCTTCTGATCGGCAAGTCCTAGGCTCTGTGGTTTAACCCACAGCGCCACCCGCTATCAGGGTTAGATAGATCTGTCCATTTTTCTCAAGTCGCCCCTTTTAAAAAAGTTTTCTGCTTTTCCACATGAGATGCGCTCCCTTTCCTCTCAACATACAAACCGTTGAACGCGATTTTGTCTAATAGGCACATTTCTGCAAGGAATTTTTGCAGGAAGCTGTGCATTTATTTGCATGTTCTCCTCAGTAATTCGTGCACGCAAATACCGTATTTTTCGCTCTATAGGACGCACTTTCCCCCCTCCAAAAATGAAGGGGAAATGTGTGTGCGTCCTATGGGGTGAATGCAGGCTTTCGCTGAAGCCTGGAGAGCGAGAGGGGTCGGTGTGCACTGACCCCTATCGCTCTCCAGGCTTCGCGCAGCTCTCCACAAAGCTCGGGAGCCCGGCGGTGGGCTCCCACGCTTTGCAGAGAGTTGCCTGTTCTGAGGGCTGGGGTTGGGGGAAGCTCGGGCTTCTCCCGCCCCAGCCCTGTGCCTGGGGCGGAAATAATTTTTTTCCCCTTTATTCCCCCCCCCCAAAAAAAACTAGGTGCACCTTATGGAACGGTGTGTCCTATAGGGTGAAAAATACGGTATACAGATCTCCTGTATGTATTTTTTCTTTTCTTTCTGCGGGTGCTGGTGGTATGCCTTGCAGAATTCTGCAGCAGACCGATAAACAGCATTCCAAACTGCTCCCTAATCCGGGATGGGAAGATTAGCTCGGTTCTCTTTAGAATGCAGACCCAACAAATTCTCCTCGCATCTGGTGGAAAAGTCAAAAAGGGGTTTCTCAGAAGAGTAGCTTGACATAATGGGAGTGACCCCTGGAGAATTATGCTCACTTACACCTGTTCAGGGGGGGGGGCAGGGAGTCTGCAATTTCCGCCAGCTCTTGCACCGCCCTGGCACACAATGGCTTTTTAATTGTTTGCTGAACGCCCCATTTCCCCCCAACGCAGTGCGAAAGCGGCTCTGGCTCACAGATCCCAATCGGATTACTTTCAAGTTGCTCAGCAAGTCACACCACGGAAGCTGGAAACTGCCTGGGGTTTTTTGCAGGGGGGGAAGGGGAGAGAAGGATTTAAGGAGAACCTGTTTTTGATAGCGTCCTCAGAGTTCCTTGTCGAAATCCCCCAGGGTTACTGCCCCATCCCGAGACTCAAGCCGCCCAATGTGGATGGTTTTAAAATTGGATGAGATAAATTCACGGTGGAGGAGGGCAAGGAAACTACAGCTACAGTGGTACCTCGGGTTACAGACGCTTCAGGTTACAGACTCCGCTAACCCAGAAATAGTACCTCGGGTTAAGAACTTTGCTTCAGGATGAGAACAGAAATTGTGTTCCGGCAGCGCGGCTACAATGGGAGGCCCCATTAGCTAAAGTGGTACTTCAAGTTAAGACCAGTTTCAGGTTAAGAACGGACCTCCAGAACAAATTAAGTTCTTAACCCGAGGTAAAGGTAAAGGGACCCCTGACCGTTAGGTCCAGTCGTGGCCGACTCTGGGGTTGCGGCGCTCATGTCTCTTTACAGGCCGAGGGAGCCGGCATACAGCTTCCGGGTCATGTGGCCAGCAGGACTAAGCCTCTTCTGGTGAACCAGAGCAGCGCACAGAAACGCCGTTTACCTTCCCGCCGGAGCGGTACCTATTTATCTACTTGCACTTTGAGGTGCTTTCGAACTGCTAGGTTGGCAGGAGCAGGGACCAAGCAACGGGAGCTCACCCCATCGCAGGGATTCGAACCGCCAACCTTCTGATCAGCAAGCCCTAGGCTCTGTGGTTTAACCCACAGCGCGACCCGCATCCCCTTAACCCGAGGTACCACTGTATTAAATGATCTACGCATTGTTAGAGGTTTGGAGCTTTTTTAGAGAGAGCCAAAGTTGTTGAGCCTTTTTCTTTTTTGAAAGGGTCCCAAGATTGACCAGGATCAACCAGGGACATCCTGCAATCGACCAGTAGATAGTGATCAACCTGTTGGACATGCTTGATCTAGTTCAACCCCCTGCGATGCAAGAATCCTTTTGCCCAACATGGGGCTCGAACCCACAGCCCTGAGATGAAGTCTCATGCTGTGCTGAGCTGGCATCTCCTTTCTTGTCATTTGAATCCACTGGATCCTCTACCCTCTAGAAGAGGAGAAAACAAGCCTGCCGCATTGACAGTCTTTCAGATACAGTCAAACCTTGGTCTCCTAAATGACTTGGCTCCCGAACAAACTGGCTCCCAAACGCCGCAAACCCAGAAATGTGTGTTCCAGTTTGCGGACGTTTTTTGGAAGCTGAACGTCCGACGTGTCTTCCGCTTGAGTGCAGGAAGCTCCCGCAGGCTAGGTTTTCGAACAGTTTCGGGAGTCGGACGGGCTCCCGGAATGGATTAAGTTCGAGAACCAAGGTACCACTGTAGTTGAAGATGGCTTTCCAATCACCCCCCCATCAGTCTTATTTTCTCCAGGCTAAACATACCCAGGCTGATGGCCGAAGAATGGATGCTTTTGAATTCTGGTGCTGGAGGAGACTCTTGAGAGTCCCATGGACTGCAAGAAGATCAAACCTCTCCATTCTGAAGGAAATCAGCCCTGAGTGCTCACTGGAAGGACAGATCCTGAAGCTGAGGCTCCAATCCTTTGGCCACCTCATGAGAAGAGAAGACTCCCTGGAAAAGACCCTGATGTTGGGAAAGATGGAGGGCACAAGGAGAAGGGGACAACAGAGGATGAGATGGTTGGACAGTGTTCTCGAAGCTCCCAGCATGAGTTTGACCAAACTGCGGGAGGCAGTGGAAGACAGGAGGGCCTGGCGTGGTCTGGTCCAGGGGGTCACAAAGAGGCGGACACCACTAAACGACTAAACAACAACAACAAAACATACCCAACTCCCTCAAAGAGGGGATCCCAAATATACCATATTTTCCGCTCTATAAGACGCACCAGACCACAAGACGCACCTAGTTTTTGGAGGAGGAAAACAAGAAAAAAAATATTCTGAATTCCAGAGGCCAGAACAGCAAGAGGGATCGCTGCGCAGCGAAAGCTGCAATCCCTCTGGCTGTTCTGGCTTCTGGGATAGCTGTGTAGCCTGCATTTGCTCCATAAGACGCACACACATTTCCCCTTACTTTTTAGGAGGGAAAAAGTGAGTCTTATATAGAGCAAAAAATACGGTAATTGTTTGGGGTTGGTGGTGGTGTGTCTGTGTTGTCAGGCAGGGGCCTGATCCAGCCACGCTGCTCTTCTGATTTTCTACCTGGAGGTGAGGAAGGCAGCGTGAGAAGGAAACGGATAGGAACAGGCCCAGCACAATTCCTTTCTGCATTCTCTTCACACTGCTACACTTTAGACCCGAGATTAGATCAAAATCACAGATGATACGATATAGATACACACATACTTCCCTGGGTCCTCCTTAACTTGCTAACAAAGGGCTCTTGTGAAGCAACTAAAGGGGAATTAACCCAAGGAAGCTTGCCAAACCTGAGCCATTAGATAGCTCAGCTCTAACGTCCTGCAAGCTCCAGGAGCTTAGACCTGAGCTAACAAGCAGCTTGGGTTTAAACTTTCAGGGTTGCGTTTTCACATCCTTCCATTGCTCGGGGAATCACAATGAAGTTGAAAACAGGCCTCTTGCGACATGAAGAGAGGTATTCCACCGCTACCTCCTCTCTAAAGCAGAAGGAGGGAATATCTGGCAATTTTCTTTCTATCGAAGTGGGAAAACTGGCCGGCATCCATAGATCCCCACAAACCCTTCATACGGGATCTTGAAGGATAGTTGAAGCCGAGATGGCAGCAGACTTGTCTGAAACTGGATTACCTGCCTCGCACCGGCTTCGAGTCTCGGTTTTTTCACCGGCTCCCGTCAGGGAAAAACCAGCGCTAAGTCGAAAGCCAGACATCCTTTCTGAATTCAATCCGTTTCGGTCTGGATTCAGCCGGCCCCACCAGGCTCTTATTCCTATTCCTTCCACATGTTCCCAAACCAGCCGTGCCCATTTGGAGGGAAGATTTATAGCCGGAGCCGATCTCTTTGCTTTAAACCAAATCACCCCGGTGGTGCCATCATTAGAAAAACATTAAAACAGTCCGGTCACCAACAGCTAAGTTCATCTCGGTGCCGTTACAGCTGGGCTCATAAATCCTGGTTTCTCTCTCTCTTTCTTTTTACAAGCCAGTCAGGGGTGGGTTGATTTATAAGGTGAAACAAATATTAAAACACTTCAGGAAAGTTTTGAAAAAAAGGATAATAAAGGGGGGAGACACAGACATAGCAATTCCCCCCTCTGCTGCATGAATCTAGAGATGTTTGTAGAATCTCTGTTTTTGGATGTGGGTCAAAAATTAAATAGGCGAAGCTAACAAGAGCTTAAAAAACAGAGGCATCACCTTGCCAACAAAGGTCCGTATAGTTCAAGCCATGGTTTTCCCAGTAGTGATGTATGGAAGTGAGAGCTGGACCATCAAGAAGGCTGATCGCTGAAGAATGGATGCTTTTGAATTCTGGTGCTGGAGGAGACTCTTGAGAGTCCCATGGACTGCAAGAAGAACAAACCTATCCATTCTGAAGGAAATCAGCCCTGAGTGCTCACTGGAAGGACAGATCCTGAAGCTGACGCTCCAAGACTTTGGCCACCTCAGGAGAAGAGAAGACTCCCTGGAAAAGACCCTGATGCTGGGAAAGATGGAGGGCACAAGGAGAAGGGGACGACAGAGGACGAGATGGTGGGACAGTGTTCTCGAAGCTACCAGCATGAGTTTGACCAAACTGTGGGAGGCAGTGGAAGACAGGAGTGCCTGGCGTGCTCTGGTCCAGGGGGTCACGAAGAGTCGGACACGACTAAATGACAACAACAACAAGTTCATGATTGCATCCTCCTACAGTTCCAGCAATGGGTATTTTTACCTTTATTCAAAAGCACTGCTGCCTCTGTCTGCAAAGGCATAGCATAGCCTTCATAACAAGTAGCCCAATGAAGAAGAAGAAGAAGAAGAAGAAGAAGAAGAAGAAGAAGAAGAAGAAGAAGAAGAAATAATAATAATAATTTTTTATTTATATCCTGCTCTCCCCAGCTGAAGCTGGGCTCAGGGCAGCTAACAACAATAAAATAATACAACATTCTAAAATCATTTCATTAAAAAATTACTTCAAATCAAATTGATGGCAGCCATTGGGCTGGAGTTCTGTGAAGATTGCCAAAGGAGGGAGTCAGGCTGTGCCCTGGCCAAAGGCCTGGTGGAACAGCTCTGTCTTGCAGGCCTTGCGTAAAGATGTCAAGTCCCACAGGGCCCTGGTCTCTTGTGACAGAGCGTCCCACCAGATCGGGGCCACAGCTGAAAAAGCCCTGGCTCTGGTTGAGGCCAGCCTAACCTCCCTGTGGCCTGGGACCTCCAAGATGTTTTTGTTTGAAGATCGTAAGTTCCTCTGTGGAACATACCAGGAGAGGCGGTCCTGTAGGTACGAGGGTCCTAGGCTGTATAGGGCTTTAAAGGTTAAAACAACAAGAAGAAGAAGAAGAAGAAGAAGAAGAAGAAGAAGAAGAAGAAGACGAAGAAGAAGAAGAAGAAGAAGAAGAAGAGGGGGCTATTTGTACTCCAACCATCCGACTCAACAACAACATACAACAGCAACAGCAACAACAAACTACTTGTACCCTGCTCATCTGACTCAACAACAACAATAACAACAAACTAGGTAAAGGTAAAGGGACCCCTGACCATTAGGTCCAGTCGTGGCCAACTCTGGGGTTGCGGTGCTCATCTCGCTTTATTGGCCAAGGGAGCCGGCGTCCAGCCTCCGGTTCATGTGGCCAGCAGGACTAAGCCGCTTCTGGCGAACCAGAGCAGCGCACGGAAATGCCGCTTGCCTTCCTGCCAGAGTGGTACCTATTTATCTACTTGCACTTTGATGTGCTTTCGAACTGCTAGGTTGGCAGGAGCAGGGACCGAGCAACGGGAGCTCACCCCGTCATTGCGGGGATTCGAACCACCGACCTTCTGATCAGCAAGCCCTAGGCTCTGTGGTTTAACCCAAAGCGCCACCCACGTCCCCCAACAACAAACTACTTGTACACTTGTACACAACAACAACAGCAGCAGCAACAAACTACTTGTACCCTGCCCATCTGACTCAACAATAACAACAAACTACTTGTAAACAACAACAGCAACCTACTTGTAGCCCGCCCATCTGACTAGGTCGGGCGGCTTCCAACAAAATATAGAAGAACACACTGGGGTTTCGTCAGCCCTCCGCCCCTTGGAAAAAAGGGCTTGCTTGTACGCTTAGGGTCTGACCAATGTCTCCAATATTATTGGTTTGTTATTGTTGCTATTCATGTTTTCATTGTGCACGTTGTGGTTTTATTCTGCATTTTTATGCTGGGAACCGCCCTGAGATCTTTGGACAAAGGGCAGTATGCAAATTTAATAATTAATAACAGCAACAGGATAATAAAGGGGTGGTTTAAATAGGAACGTCGGAAGCTGCCTCGTGCAGGCTAAGATCGTTGGTCTGTCTAGTTCAGTATTGGACACACCGACGGGCAGCAATCATATCTCTCTCTCTCTCTCTCTCTCTCTCTCTCTCTCTCTCTCTCTCTCTCTGCCTTCTCCTCTGCTGGAGACACCAGGGATGGAACTTGGGATTTTCTGCATGCAAAGCAGACACACTGCCACTGAGCTAGGGCCCTCTTGTCTGATTTCTCGTGCCCTGTTCTGAGTGCCTGGAGGCGGTCGGAGGATGGATGGCAGCTAACAGATTGAGGTTGAATCGTGATAAGAGAGAAGGACTGTTTTGGGGGGACAGGGGGCAGGCGGGTGTGCGGGATTCCCTGGTCCTGAATGCGGTAACTGTGCCCCTGAAGGACCAGGTGCGCAGCCTGGGGGTCATTTTGGACTCACAGCTGTCCATGGAGGCGCAGGTCAGTTCTGTGTCCAGGGCAGCTCCATCTGGGATGCAGGATGAGACCCTCCCTGCCCGCAGACTGTCTCCCCAGAGTGGTGCATGCTCTAGTTATCTCCCGCTTGGACTACTGCAATGCGCTCTACGTGGGGCTACCTTTGAAGGTGACCCGGAAACTGCAATTAATCCAGAATGCGGCAGCTAGACTTGTGACTGGGAGTGGTCACCGAGACCACATAACACCAGTCCTGAGAGATCTGCATTGGCTCCCAGGATGTTTCTGAGACATTCAAAGTGTTGGTGCTGACCTTGAAAGCCCTAAACAGCCCTGTATCCCTGAAGGAGCGTCTCCACCCCCATCGTTCTGCCCGGACACTGAGGTCCAGCGCTGAAGGCCTTCTGGCGGTTCCCTCATTGCAAGAAGTAAGGTTACAAGGAACCAGACAGAGGGCCTTCTCGGTAGTGGCACCCACCCTGTGGAACACCCTCCCTTCAGATGTTAAGGAAATAAGTAGCTATCCTATTTTTAAAAGACAGCTGAAGGCAGCCCTGTTCAGGGACGTTTTTAATATTTAACGCTGTATTGTTTTTAATACTTGATTGGGATTCACCCAGAGTGGCTGGGGAAGCCCAGCCAGATGGGCGGGGGTATAAATAATAAATTATTATTATTATTAGGCTTTGACTTTTGGCTTGTTGAGTTGCGCCGTGTTGAGTTTGAGTTGTGCTGCGTTGCAAAGGAGAACCATCTCTTTAAAGCAGGATCTCGGGGGTCCATGAGCAACATTTCTCCCCCCCCCCCACCGCCCCCCAAACTCCTTCTCCTCCCGCTGCACCAAGTCACAAGGCAAGGACAATGAGGTGTTTGAAATGGGAGCGTTTAAATCAACAACCACCGAGCGGCAGACATCTGGGGAACAGATGCCGATCGCAGGCCCTCGGCTCCTTTCCTTGGGAACAGGCGAGTCCCGGAGTCCAGGAAGATGGGAAACAGGAAAAGAGAGAGATTGGTTCAGGGGAAAGTCCGGGGTAAGGAACCCTTTGCCTCAAGAACACTTCATTTTGGGGGACCAACACTGTGCTCAGCTTTGAGGAACATCCCAATTCATCACTCGTTCAAAAACGCTTCTGTTTCTCTGAGGACTGCGGCAGTGGCGAGTTTCGTTTAGTTTCATTCTTTTGTTGGGCAAACCCAACTATCGACAGTGCAAACCACAATTGCAGAGACCTAAATTTAAGCATGCAACCCCCAACTTTGAGCACAAAGCTGAATTCTCTTCTCCAGGCTAAACCTAGCCAGCTCTTTTCAACTTGCCAACCTGGTCTCTCTTTAGGAGAAAGCCAAGCCCCATAGAACTAGCTGGCTGCTCTGTTAACTATGGAGTCAGCAAGGAAGTGTGAGGGACGCGGGTGGCGCTGTGGGTTAAGCCACAGAGCCTAGGGCTTGCCGATCAGAAGGCCGGTGGTTTGAATCCCCGTGACAGGGTGAGCTCCCGTTGCTCAGTCCCTGCTCCTGCCAACCTAGCAGTTCGAAAGCACGTCAAAGTGCAAGTAGATAAATAGGTACTGCTCCGGCGGGAAGTGCAACGGCATTTCCGTGTGCTGCTCTGGTTCGCCAGAAGTGGCTTAGTCCTGCTGGCCACATGACCCGGAAGCTGGACGCCGGCTCCTTCGGCCAATAAAGTGAGATGAGCGCCGCAATCCCAGAGTCGGCCACGACTGGACCTAATGGTCAGGGGTCCCTTTACCTTTAAGCAAGGAATTGAAGACTTGAATCTTGCTTCATTTTTAGGGGGAAAGCTATAGCTTAGTGTTGGCGCAGATGGTTTAAAAGACCCAGGTTCAACTCCCAAAATGGAGGTAGATAGATGAACCTAGGAGAGCTTCCTAGCATCTCATCAAATTCAGCCCATTATTCAAAACACTGAGGACTCGAATCCCACTGTATGTTTAGGGGCTCAGCACCTGCTCTGCCTGCAGAAGGCACCATATTCAACCCCTAGTGGCTTCTCCTGATAGACTCCTGGAAGACTCCTGCCCTGAAGCCCTGGACAGCAGCTTTTGTAGGCAACACTGAGTGAGATGGACCAATTGCCTGACTTGGTTTAAGGCGGCTGCCCAGGTTCCTAATGGAGCCATGCACCTATATTTTATGACACGGGTAGGCAAACGAAGGCCCAGGGGCTGGATCCGGCCCAATCGCCTTCTCAATCCAGCCTGCAGATGGTCCAGGAATCAGCGTGTTTTTACAATGGTACCTCGGGTTAAGTACTTAATTCGTAACCTGAAACTATTCTTAACCTGAAGCACCACTCTTTCTAACTCACCCCTTACCTCCCTCTCCATCACCCCATTTTCCTCTTTCCCTGCCCCCCCCTTGCTACCTGTGTGAAATTAGGCCATGGGGCCGCAGGTTGCCCCACCCCTGTTCTTGAGCGCCGGCTTATTAGCCAAGCTGGCTTAGGAGAGGTGTCAGGTGAGGAGACGAGAGCCCAGAGCTCCTGAAGCTTTTAATAGAAAATGGAATTATGGCAGAGATTAGATCAGCTCCACCTCTGGAAATTCCCCCATCGCAGCAACTCTTAACGGGGCGCCAGGAAGTGGGGAAAGGGGGGGGATAGATCCTGTTCTCTTGTGCTTCCAATCTGCGCCGCGTTGTGTTAAATTAAGTAATAAATAGACTTTGACCGCCATCCCCAGAGTTGGTGTTTAAATGAACATCATTGCCCACGAGTCGCTCCTGGGATGTTAATTCATTCTTTCAAAACCCAAGAAGTGAAAAATTTCCCAGAGGATTCCACCCGCCCCCTCTGGGTTGAGAGGTAGCTAATTTTTGCAAAAATAGAAAGAAGAAGAAGAAGAAGAAAATCTTGGGGGTTGCTTAAGAAACGTCTTGCTGGACCAAACCATCGCTTTGTCTCCCAACAGCAGCCCCTCCCATTAAAACTGGGCAGAAATGGAGGACTAGTAGTTCTTTCCCATTAGGCCCAACAGCCAGCATGCATAGTGGTCAGGGATGTTGGCAGCTGGAGTCCGGCCCCTTGTGTCCTGCCACCTGAGGATAGAGACACCGGCCCCCCTCTGTTGTTCTCTGAAGCATCTGGCACTTAGAGATAGACAATGACTGAACATGGAGGTTCCAAGGGAGTACTGTGTCAGGTGTTAAAATTGTGACTTGTGGCAAGAGGCATCATAAAACAGGGGTCAGCAAATTTTTTCAGCAGGGGGCCAGTCCACTGTCCCTCAGATCTTTTGGGGGGCCGGACACATACTCTCTCTATATATATATACACACACACACATACAGTGGTACCTCGGGTTATATACGCTTCAGGTTACCTACGCTTCAGGTTACAGACTCCGCTAAACCAGAAATAGTGCTTCAGGTTAAGAACTTTGCTTCAGGATGAGAACAGAAATTGTGCTCCGGCGGTGCGGCAGCAGCAGGAGGCTCCATTAGCTAAAGTGGTGCTTCAGGTTAAGAACAGTTTCAGGTTAAGAACAGACCTCCGGAACGAATTAAGTACTTAACCCGAGGTACCACTCTACAGTGGTACCTTGGTTGTTGAATGGCTTGGCTCATAAACAAATCGGCTCCTGAACGCCGCAAACCTGGAAGTGAGTGTTCCGGTTTGCGAACGTTTTTCGGAAGCCGAACATCTGACATGGCTTTTGCTTGGGGGCAGGAAGCTCCCGCAGCCAATCAGAAGCCATGCCTTGGTTTCCGAATGGTTCCGTGAGTCAAACGGCATCTTGGAACGGATTGAGTTCGGCAACCAAGGTACCACTGTAGAAGGTTGAGTCCAGGCAAAATTAATCACGACTTATCTCTAGCCCCACTGATTTGGGTGAGAAAAGCAACCCACTCATGTCTACGGAGAAGGAAGCCACGTTGAGTTTGACGACAGGCCTGCAGCCTTAGCGCAAATCATGCCAGGAGTGACCGGGACAGTTTCCACTCGATGATGTGACGCCCATTGTTTCTGGGGAGCCCCCCCTAATGTTGCTAGACTGTTGTTGTTGTTTAGTCGTTTAGTCGTGTCCGACTCTTCGTGACCCCCTGGACCAGAGAACGCCAGGCACTCCCGTCTTCCACTGCCTCCCGCAGTATGCTAGACTACAACTCCCATAATCCCTGAGTATCAGCTGGCGGGGCTGATGGGAGTTGAAGTCCAACGTCCTTTCCCAACAGTTATGGCAACCATGTGGGGCATTTAAGAGTGCGGCATTTGTTTAAGCAGGACGCAGGTGGCGCTGTGGGTTAAACCACAGAGCCTAGGACTTGCCGATCAGAAGGTCAGCGGTTCGAATCCCCGCAATGACGGGGTGAGCTCCCGTTGCTCAGTCCCTGCTCCTGCCAACCTAGCAGTTCAAAAGCACATCAGCGCAAGTAGATAAATAGGTACCGCTCCGTCAGGAAGGTAAACGGCGTTTCCATGCGCTGCTCTGGTTGGCCAGAAGCGGCTTAGTCCTGCTGGCCACATGACCCGGAAGCTGTACGCCGGCTCCCTCGGCCAATAAAGCGAGATGAGCGCCGCAACCCCAGAGTCGGTCATGACTGGACCTAATGGTCAGGGGTCCCTTTACCTTTATTTGTTTAAGCAAGAAATAAAATATCAATCATCATCATCATTTACCTGCCCTTTATCCTAAGGTCCCGGGGCGTGTCACAACATCAAAACACAGCATTAAAGTCAGTTTTAAACAACTTACAACTTAAGGGAGAGTTTGTTTTCATGATTTAAACCCATTGATCACTCCAAGAGAAGGAGGTTTGCCATTAATTATTTTATTTTATTATTTCAGAAAGTTTCTGGGACATTTGGGGGGTCCCAAATCAACTGGCAAGGGACGAAGGTGGCGCTGTGGGTTAAACCACAGAGCCTAGGACTTGTCGATCAGAAGGTCGGCGGTTCGAATCCCCGCAATGACGGGGTGAGCTCCCGTTGCTCGGTCCCTGCTCCTGCCAACCTAGCAGTTCAAAAGCACATCAAAGTGCAAGTAGATCAATAGGTACCACTCCAGCGGGAAGGTAAACGGCGTTTCCGTGCGCTGCTCTGGTTCGCCAGAAGTGGCTTAGTCCTGCTGGCCACATGACCCGGAAGCTGTACGCCGGCTCCCTTGGCCAATAAAGCGATATGAGCGCCGCAACCCCAGAGTTAGCCACGACTGGACCTAATGGTCAGGGGTCCCTTTACCTTTACCTAAATCAACTGGGCCAAATCAAGTGTGCCGAACAAATGGAAGACAAGACACGGAAACAGGAATGGATTCGAAAGGTAATGAAACAAATGCAAATTTAATGAAAGGATAACGAAAAGACGGGCAGAGATTTTTTTAAAAAAAATAAAACAAATGAATAATGAAATGAATGATGTCTTTAATAATGAAAATGAGTGGGATTGCGAAAGGAAGGAAATTTCTTAACGCTGCTTCAGAGACAATTCTGCAGGCGGCTCAAGATGGTGTAATTAATAAGCGTGGCTAAGTTACTCAATGGGTCTACTCTAAGTAACTGATTTTCGATCCTGTCCCTGATTTTGAGAAGTTGAATGAGTGTAATAAGGGAGTTTGACACCTTGTCGTTTCCCAAGAGTTTTAAGGATTTTTCCTTGCACTTATATACTGTACCACTTTTATCTTCCAAAGATGTCACGGCATGTACAATGTTCCCCATTTCATCCTCACTTCCGGGTTTGCAGCGATGTGCGCAGTTTCAGGTGCCTTGAATGCGTGTACAGTGGTACCTCGGGTTACATACGCTTCAGGTTACATATGCTTCAGGTTACAGACTCCGCTAACCCAGAAATAGTGCTTCAGGTTAAGAACTTTGCTTCAGGATGAGAACAGAAATCGGGCTCCGTCGGCGCAGTGGCAGCAGGAGGCCCCATTAGCTAAAGTGGTGCTTCAGGTTAATAACAGTTTCAGGTTAAGAACGGACCTCCAGAATGAATTAAGTTCTTAACCCGAGGTACCACTGTATATGGGGAGTTGCCTGTATGTGGACATTAATAGTATTTTCGTTTGCGTTGATATCTGGAACTTTTGACTCTCTGAAAATTGGGGCTTGGATGAATCTTGCAATATGTGTTTACATTTGAGTCACACCTTCCAGTTGTGTAAAAAGGTGTGTGTGTGTTCAGTTTGCATTTTTATTTTCCATTTGGAAGTGGGTGGGGGACAATTTAGAAGTTGGAAGCCGCCCAGAGTGGCTGGGGAAACCCAGTCAGATGGGAAAACAACAACAGTTGAACAACAACAACAGTCATACCTTGGTTCTCAAACGGAATCCATTCCAGAAGTCCGTTCGACTTCTGAAAATGTTCGAAAACCAAGGCGCAGCTTCCAATTGGCTGCAGGAGGTTCCTACACTCAATCAGAAGCCGTGTCGGACGTTCGACTTCCAAAAAATGTTCAGAAACCAGAATAGTCACTTCCGGGTTTGTGGAATTTTGAGCGCTGCTGTGCAGAATCTGGCAACGGCGTACAATGGTACCTTAGTTCTCAAACTTATTCCATTCCGAAAGTCCGTTCCAAAACCAAAGCGTTCCAAAACTAAGGCGCGCTTTCCCATAGAAAGCAATGCAAAATGGATCAATCCGTTCCAGACTTTTAAAAACAACCCCTAAAACAGCAATTGAACATTAATTTTACTGTCTAACGAGACCATTGATCCATAAAATGAAAGCAATAAACAATGTACTGCAGTCACGCAATCAATCCATCAGTAGTTGAACTGGGTTCCACGCAGTCACAAGAACAAAACAAAAAGAGCCACAAAAACAAAAATGCAAAATAAATAGCAAAAGCAGACAGACCTCAGCGTAACACTCTAAACGGAAGTGTGGCACTCAAAACGGAGCACGTTCGGCTTCTGAAAAAGGTTTGCAAACCGCAACACTTGCTTCCAGGTTTGCAGTGTTTGGGTTCCGAGTTGTTTGAGTACCAAGGCATTTGAGACTATATAAGACTGTATAAGACTATGGCTATCAGTCTACAGGAAAGGGACACGGGTGGCGCTGTGGGTTAAACCACAGAGCCTAGGACTTGCCGATCAGAAGGTCGGCGGTTCGAATCCCCGCGACGGGTTGAGCGGAGACGCGAACCCGGTTCCCCAGATTACGAGACTACCACTCTTAACCACTACACCACACTGGCTCTCAAGCTGCTGGGTGACCTTGGGCCAGTCACACTTCTCTGAAGTCTCTCAGCCCCACTCACCTCACAGAGTGTTTGTTGTGGGGGAGGAAGGGAAAGGAGAATGTTAGCCGCTTTGAGACTCCTTAAAGGGAGTGAAAGGCGGGATATCAAATCCAAACTCTTCTTCTTCTTCTTCAGCCTTGGAGTGGGGTTAATGGATGCACGCAGACTCTCTCTCACACACACGTACTCAAATGCAGAGCCGCAAACTGCTTCTCGTCCACCTCCACCCTGTAACTGCTCATCCGGAGAGGGGACGTCGCCAGAGCATCGCCTTGATAAGATACTCAGCCAGATCCGTCGCCAGATTAAACCTTCCGCCACGCATTCTTAAGGGTTTTGTGCATGCGTGCATGTTTTTAACGAAGGCAGAGAAAGAGAGGAACAAACAGTTGCGGTCGGGTTGCTAATGCAACCCTGGCTTTTGAAACCCTGTTGGCACAGGGCGAGCGTCGGCGGGGAGGGAGACTTCGGAAAGCGAGAGGGTGGGGAAGGCTCTTGCGCAGTGATGGAAACACACAAGATCTGAAGGGCACATTAGGAAGCTGAGATCCCACCAGACCATCACGAGAGACTATTGTTGAGTTAAGTACCGTATTTTTTGCTCTATAAGACTCACTTTTTCCCTCCTAAAAAGTAAGGGGAAATGTGTGTGCGTCTTATGGAGCGAATGCAGGCTGCGCAGCTATCCCAGAAGCCAGAACAGCAAGAGGGATTGCTGCTTTCACTGCACAGCGATCCCTCTTGCTGTTTTGGCTTCTGAGATTCAGAATATTTTTTTTCTTGTTTTCCTCCTCCAAAAACTAGGTGCGTCTTGTGGTCTGGTGCGTTTTATAGAGCGATAAATACGGTAGATCGCTGGGTTTTGGCCACTTGGAGGCTCCGAGAGGAACGAGACTGCAGTCCTCTGTATAGGAACGGAGGGAGAAATTCATCATACTACTGGATTCATGGACCGAAATGCTGTGATCTTTAGAAATCCACCCTCCTCCAAATGCTGGGCTGTATCCGACCAAATTCCGCCTACTGAAATGGACCAATCCTTTCATTTCAATGGGTCTCCCCTGATCATGACCGGCGTTGATCAATCAATCACAGATCAACCACTAAATTACAATAAAAAAACCCAGACACTTGGGTTGGACAGCATGGCAAAGAGCTAGGATGTGGTGCTTGTGTTGTCTCATTAGAAGAAGTTGTCCAATGCGGTTGGTAAGAAAATTTGCTCATCTGGTTCCTAATAATAATAATAATAATAATAATAATAATAATACTAATAATAATTTATTACTTATACCCCACCCATCTGGCTGGGCCTCCCCGGACACTCTGGGCGGCTCCCAACAGGATATTAAGAACACAATAAAACATCAGACATTAAAAACTTCCCTAATACATGTTGATGAGGACAATTTTGCCACTTGGATTCCGATTTCGTTTAGTGGACTCTGATAAAAATAAAAGGTAAATGTAAAGGTACCCCTGCCCGTACGGGCCAGTCTTGACAGACTCTGGGGTTGTGCGCCCATCTCACTTAAGAGGCCAGGGGCCAGCGCTGTCCGGAGACACTTCCGGGTCACGTGGCCAGCGTGACATCGCTGCTCTGGCGAGCCAGAGCCGCACACGGAATCGCCGTTTACCTTCCCGCTGGTAAGCGGTCCCTATTTATCTACTTGCACCCGGAGGTGCTTTTGAACTGCTAGGTTGGCAGGCGCTGGGACCGAGCAGCGGGAGCGCACCCCGCCGCAGGGATTCGAACCGCCGACCTTTCGATCGGCAAGTCCTAGGCGCTGAGGCTTTAACCCACAGCGCCACCTGCGTCCCCTGATAAAAATAGGGAAGCTTAAAAAACGATCAGATCTGCCTGGGAATTTAGTGAAAATAGGTCTGATATATAAGGCATGAATGCCTGGATTGATTGATTGACTGACTGACTGATTGATTGACTTCTGTAGGCCCAACTAAAGACCCAACTAAAGACCCAACAGTTGGGTCTTTAGTGTTAAGACCAATAGATGTTTTATTGTTTGCCAAGAAAATTATGTGTCTATGGTTATTTTTGTAATTTGTGTGTAATTTGGTATTTGTGTTTTTTGTGTGTGTTTTTTTTTCTTGTTGTATAAATAAATATTATTTGGAAAAAGAAAGAAAGAAAGACAGACTTCTGTCGGGAGAAAGCCTTTGAGATGGCAGTCTCCAGCACACACACACACAAACCCAAAAATGCATCTATTAGTAAAAAGTGCACACAGATATAAGTTTCCGGGTGAAAACGATGCGCAAGAAATGCATTGCGTTTTGCGAGAACGGCTTGCAAAAATGTGCAGATTGGGCAAAAAAAATGTGTGCAGAATGCATCCCGTCAAATGACCTGCAGAACAAAACTATGTGGAGATTTATGAAGAAGAACAAACTTGTTAATCATAGTCAGGGTGAGAAAATGAAAAAAACCCTGTTTTCCATCCATATGGGAATGTCTTCTGAAGGCCTGTGAATTAGCAGAAATGGACGGATTTGGTCTGCAACAGAAACGCCTACAATTCAAACTTGTTCAAGAGGTGGTCCTATTTTGTATATGATGGCAACGAGAATCTGGGGGGGGGGGGAACGAGGCTTGAAATACATTTATTCCCACAAATGTTATTTATGTCCATCTCAAAAATAAAATATAAAACAACAGAGGGTAGAATCCTGCACAAGTGGCTTGTGAACTTTTAAAACACACACAGGAATTGGGAGACCGCGACTGAAGCTAAGCAAACCATCTACTTTCCTAGCAGTGGGTCTACTCCGAGGAGGGCAAACGTTAGCTGCAGCCCACAGCTTATGATTTGGGGGATATCGTGCTTCCCCCAGTTCCTTCTCTCCCCCCCCCCCATATACAGATTCTCCTCCAGTTCCACCAAAACTGAAATATCACATCTTTGACGTTATCCGAGTCCAAAATATCCCGATTCGTGGCCAAACACAGACTCTCTCTCTTTCTATGCAATTATATATCCAGCAGAAACAACTGCATTACAGCAGATTTCATTTTAATAACGTTCCATTTTTTTTCCATGATTAACTTATTAAACTCCGCACATTAATATTAACATTCTTAATAATACTGGGAGTTATTGCGTGAGTCCCACCTGACTTTCTCGGTCGGGGATGGCAACGGCATAATTTTCCGTCCTAGGTAATATATATATATGGAGGCTCGGTTTCACCAATTTATTAATTGCCTTTCGGACACGTCACGAGGGGAGGGGCACACCATGGCCTACCTCAAATGCCTTGTCCAGATAATAAACCGTATTTGACTTCTTGAGCTGCACCTTGGAGTGTACCCCATCTCAATGTGCGATAAAACACCTGATTAAACCGTCTTAATTATTGCAGAGAGGATGGACGGCATCTGTATGGGAGATACAGAAGGTGGTTGGGTTGCCAATGTACAATAGAGGCAGAGGGGCCCCTTAGCCCAGGGGTCAGCAAACTTTTTCAGCAGGGGGCCGGTCCACTATCCCTCCGACCTTGTGGGGGGCCGGACTATATTTTTTTGGGGGGGGGGAATGAACAAATTCCTATGCCCCACAAATAACCCATTTTAAATAAAAGCACACATTCAATTCATGTAAAAACACCAGGCAGGCCCCACAACTACTTAAAAAGAACGTGTTAAACATTAAGTTCGGCAATAAGCTGAAAACCAGATTAAAGGACACATCGGCAGATCTGAGTAAACAAAACCGTTTTTAGCAGTCGCCGAAAAGTGCTGCCTCATGTCAATAGGCAGGGAGTTCCACCGGTGCCGCCGCACTGAAATACCGATTTATTTCGTGACGGTCTGAAATCTAAGGGAAGGCAAGCTGCAACACAATACGACGAAACGCAATGTGAGGAATGGAAGAGGCGATTAAATATTATGCAGCATGGAGCCCAGCGCTTTGTAATTGCTGCAGTAGGCGGAAATAATTGAGTGGTCCCTCGCCAAGACCCTCACCAATTTTCAGGTGATCTGACAGGGTTGGGAACCGCTGGCCTACGTGGAGGGAGCGGATCCAGGCATTGCTCCCTCCGTGCTTATCGTACAGACTTGCAAGAAAGAAACCCCAGTTCTTTTCATTCCAACTATCACACACACGAGACCCGTCGGCTCCTCCAGCTGTGTACCAAAACTCTCATATACCAAAAATTCCTGAGGTGTACTGCCTTTCCCTCCCACCTACACGCTCCCGCACGCAATTTCCTTTCCGAATCGAGGAGAGGTGAATCTGTCGCGAGCCCCTCGCCAAGGCACGCAGCCGGAACGAGAGAACCCACCCTCGTCGGAAACCTCAGTCCAACCACCAGATAATAAGCTGCGTTGCAAAGGGGGAATGAGCAAGCCAAGGGGGGTGGAGGGACACAAACGAACTGGCGGGGCTTCCCCTATCGCTACAAGCTTCGGAAAGATTGTCTGTTTCATCGGACAAATGCATCTCTTCCGATCCACCTCGGCCAGGATGAAAGTTGTGGCCACCTCGAAGGCAGCCATCATGGTGTTCCACTCGATCTTTATTATTGCTCGCATTTCTTCAGTCAAAAAGAAAAGGTCTCAGAGCAACCCCACATGGGTGACTTCTCCGACATACCCTCCAACGCTTCTCCGATGAAAACAGGGACGTTCAATTCCGTAATAATAATAGCAATGATTTTATTATTTGCACCTCGCCTACCTGATTCAGTTGCCCCAGCCACTCTGGGCGGTTTCCGACAGATACAAAAACACAACGAAACATTAAAAAAAGCAACTTCCCCATACAGGGCAGCTTTCAGATGCCTTCTGAAAGTTGTTAGAGTTACTTATCTCCTTGGCTCGGGAGTCGCATAACTCCATGCCCTCCGACATTTCTCCGGTGAAAATAGGGACGTCCTAAGGGAAAGCGGGGTGGGTTCAGAAACCGGGACGGCTTCTGTAAATCCAGGGCTGCCTCTGGAAAACAGGGGCACATGGAGGGTCTGTTCCTTCCAAAGCAACTCCTCTATTCCGAACTTAAAATTGGAAAGCGTAATGCTGGTGGTCAACGAAAGAGGTTCAAAGACTTAAAAAATGTAGTATAAACACGGACAACTGGGGAACACTGGCCTGCGAGCGCTCCAGTTGGAGAACAGCCTTTCCCAAAGGTGTCCTGGGCTTTGAAGATGCTCGAACTCAGGACGAGAGGGAGAAACGCGCTAAGAGGAAGGCACATTTGGCAAATTCACACCGTGATCAACTCCTGCCTGGAAACCTATGTCCCCACTGTGGAAGGATGTGTGGGTCCAGAATTGGCCTCCGCAGCCACTTACGGACTCACTGTTAAAACGGTGTTTATGGAAGACAATCTTACTTGGCTACGAGGGATCGCTGAAGAAGAAGAAGAAGAAGAAGAAGAAGAAGAAGAAGAAGAAGACAGATAAAATTGCCCACCTGCAAAAAGAGAGCTGACTAAAAGAATAAATTCCAGAAAGGATACAAAGCATCTTTTTAAAGCCTGATGCCCGGCCGCTGAATCGTCCTCTCTATAATCCCAATATTCTAAAGGTTATACAGTGGTACCTTGGATTACAGATGCTTCAGGTTACAGACTCCGCTAACCCAGAAATAGTACCTTGGGTTTAGAACTTTGCTTCAGGATGAGAACCGAAATTGCGTGGCAGCAGCAGGAGGCCCCATTAGCTAAAGTGGTACCTCAGGCTAAGAACAGTTTCAGGTTGAGAACGGACCTCCAAAACGAATTAATTTCTTAACCCGAGGTACCACTGTATCCCTATTTCCCCAGCCAAAGGGGCAAGAGTCTATCAGGCCTCCATCTCCCCTTAACTATAAGAACCCCAACACTCTCCACCTACAGCATCCTAGCAAGAGAGGGACCCCATAAGCCATGCAAACAACTCTACCACTAAGTAATCTCTCCCTCCACTGCACCCCACCTTTGGCTTTTGCTACCAGTGCGTTTGCTGCGTCTATTACGATGCACTGATCGCCTACGTCGCCAGAGATCTCGGTGTATTCAGGCGCAACCTTGTGGCTCATCCCTCGGGGGATGGAGAGGGGGGAGATCAGAGGAGGAGACCCCAGGAAGGACCCACAAGACTCAACCCACAGTCCGGCTAGGTTTTCATTTCCCACCTAGCATCCAAAATGGAGAGGCTAGCCCTTCCATCAGGCCCCACAGCCCTATCACTTGACGTCAATCGCTTTGTCTCACTGCAATGAAATTTTGGTGTAAAACCATCCTTTTCAGAGAGGGCGAGGGGAAGGGACAATTGCTTGGCTGAACTGTTTTCAGGCTCTCCATGGAAAATCCTGACTATGTATCTCCCCCTCCCCAATCATTGTTTAGGCCAATGCAAAGCAAAATCCCACCCTCAAACGACCCCCAAACTCTGCTAATAAATGGGGGTCGTTCTCCCCAAGGCAAGCAGAATATTCACCTTTGCAGGTTGAGCACCCCTTCTGTTTTCTCAAGTGGGGGAACTGGGGGAACGGAAACTGCTAGGCTGTTCGAAAGCCAAAATATTTTTAAAACACGATAAAATGACTCAAATGTCCCCTCCTGCCGCCAAAATTCTACGAAATATGTTTCCGTACAAAGCCAAAGAAGAAATTGTTCCTTGGGGTACAAGCCGGGGAGGCCACAAAACTAAATGTACCGTACCACTGCCGGAACGTATTTTAAGGAGATCTTACCTAGATAAAATTCACATTGTTCTCTCGTTTCAGTTCAACACGCCTCGGGTACAGATGTGAACCAGCCCCCTGAAAATTCATTTGCAGCACGCAGCTGCCTGGAAAGTCACGCAATGAGCAGCTTAGATTTCAAGAGAGTTCTTTGCCCAAATCAAAAGTTCTCTTCCAGCATTTGTTGCCTGGAAATACGCGAGACGCCCAACTGTATATCTCTACCCTGTTCCTGCGAAACGCACATATAGATAGCCAGTGAGATACGGACGTGTGTCTTTATTTTAAAACTGAAAATACGGCTGCAACTGTTTTTTGCACTGTAGCAGAGCCACACGAACAGTTTTGTGAAGTTATTTGTTTAAAGGTTTTTCTCATTCAGTTAGGAAATCCAGAGATTTCAGCACCTTGTGGATCTAACCCAAATGTAGTACGACACGAGCATTCGTGGGCTGCAGCCCGAAAAACCGTGAGGCCATAAAAATAATTTGCTTTGCATCTATAAGGTGCCACAGGTTGGTTCTCCTGCAACAGGGGAGCGGAAACACCTCTCAAAACGAGGAGGGGTTTGGGAGCAAAATGCCACCCCTAAAATCCTATTGTTTATCGCAACCAGGGCCGGATTTAGGTTTGATGAGGCCCTAAGCTACTGAAGGTAAGGGGGCCCTTTATACGTCCAGTTGTCCTTTCTCAACAACAAATTGTCACTGTTTTTTGTGCTGAATATATGCTATATGGTCATTTATGGACCTAATAGGTATCGCAAGCCATTTGCACATGCAGAATGTAGGCACCCTATATATAGAAAGGAGCAAACCAGTGATATTTTAGGGAGCAGGCTAGCAGGCGGGGCCCATGAGTTACATCAGAGGAGCCTACACAACACAAAACACTGTTGCTGTATGTAGGTTTTATTTTCTTTGTCTTTTATCTTATATTTTGGAAATAGACATCCAGGTGTGTGTTTTTTTCCTTAAATTTTTTTTGGGGGCCCCAAGAGACCGGGGCCCTAAGCTATAGCCTGTTTAGCTTATACGTAAATCCGGCACTGATCACAACACAGTTGTGGCCATTTCAACGCCACACTTTTGCAATGTCAGATTCCTCGTAGACTATTCAGCGAGATAGAGAGTGCAGCAATATTTCGGAGAAAGAAACACAACGGTGGATCATTTGGGTGTCAAGATCTTTGCTCGGACTACAGTGGTTTAAAACCCAAAGAACGCTGGGTATGCAGCGAAGGGGGTTAACTGAAGAGTCCCCCCCAAAAAAAAAATTTTTAAAAAAGATGTAACAATAGCGACTTATCATGACATTCTCTTTTTAAACACTAACTGCCCTAAAAAAACAAAGGCAACCCCACCATTGCGAAAAGAGAAAGAAAGGCATAAAATGGAAGCTTTCAATTTTTGGGGAGAGGCTGAACAGGAAATGTTTCAGAGGGGAAACTTTAAAAAGGTGCACACCCCTCCTTTGATATGCTTTCGGACCCAGAGGAATCGAAAAGGGTGGGTGGGTCGGAGGAAGACCCACAAACTCCCCCTCCGAAGATCGGGTAACATTTCCTGGTCAGAACTGTGGTCAAAACAACGCCGGCCGCCAACATAATTTCCCCGATCTCCATCCTGCCTTGAACAATGGCGTCCGACTGGAAAACATTGACCTGTGTCCGTGCACAACGGCTCCGATGCAAAATGCCACCTTGCACTAACTTTTCTTTATGCGGCTTCTGCTTTTAAAAAAAGGGAAGCCACTCGATTAATATAGATCAGCCTCTCTCTTTCTCTCTCTCTCCACCCAAAGCTGTCCTCAATGTCAACATTGGTTCAGTGACACCCCCAGGGTGCTGTGGCTTCAAAGAGGTGGTTAAGACGAGCATGGGGTGAAGACAAGATTCTCCCAGCAGCCCTGAAGAGTTTGGCGATGGCGGTAACATGGAAGACGACAGAGCCTAGGCCAATGGCTCTCGCAGGGCCAGGTTCATTAAGATGCTGTTGGCAAAACCGAGCGAAAGATCAAACGCGGCTGGCTCTCCCCCGCCCCTCCCTCCCGCCCTCCTTTCCCTCTCTTAACATCCCGAAAGGCTGCTCTAGTTTCCTCCAAGCCAGGTTGATCTACAAATCAAGGATTCATTTAACACAACCTTGCCGCGTCCCTCTCTGTAATAAGGAAGGCGCATTTCCATCCCCTCCAGGTAATCAATATTAGCAAGCAAGGAGGAAAAAGGAAGACCCCGGACCTTTGGCACTCCAGGGCCAAAGGGGGGCATGTTTGACATCTGTAGGCTCGCCCCCCTTCGCTCCGCAGGCGAATTCCCAAACTGGACGGGGGCCGGAGTCCAGCCGTTTCGACACGGCGACACACACACACATACATCCTCCCTAATGTTTGACAAAGGATGCCGCAGAACGTCACCCAGACTGACTTGGCGATGAGACATATTCCTCAATCCCACTACCAAACTGTCCTTGGGCGGATAATAATAATTTACTTGGTGTAGATTTACTTGATAATAGATTCCTTGGTGTTGACGTCCTTCCATCTGGACGTCCTGGAATCTGCCTTGCAACGAGTCACACCCTGATCCATCATTTTGTCTACACTGTGGCTGTTCAGGGTTTCGGACAGAGGGCATCTCTCAGGCCTAGCTGGAGAAGCCAATGGATATTGTATCTGGGACCGACTGCATGTTCTGCCCCAGAGCTACGCCCCTGCTTAACTTTTTATTTATTGAATTTATATCACCCTGTACCCAAAGGTTTCAGGGCGGTTCGTAGAACAAAATCAGAATATGAAACCACAAAAGATATAATCAAAATAAAAAACAACAACCCACTAACACCGTCCCCCCTCCAAAAAAATCCACATTTTAAAAGGGAATAGGATGTCAATCAAATCAACCAAAGGCTTTTTTGCCTGGCGCCTAGAGATGTATAATGAAAAGGTTAGAAAGATTTGTATATATTTTAAAATGCACACATATGTATTGGGTCTGCCCGTTAAGCGAAGAAGAGTTTGAGATGAGATAAGAGTCTGGAATATGGCAAAGTTAGAGAGATAACAGAGTTGGTAGGCAGGCAGATTGTGTGGGACGGGTCAATTCTGTGCAATTATTCTTAAATTATTTGTGCAGCCACGCAGGTCAGGGGGAATCGGGATAACTTGGATCAGAGGGAAGGAATCGTGTGCACTGAGATCACGGAGGGCCGGTCACCGCCCATCTTAATTAAAATTCCAGTGAACCCTGCCTTCCTTTCTCTCCCCCAAGTGTCACGTTGACTTTTTCCTTCCCACCCAAACTTCTGAAGTTTCGGATCCGCCTGCCTGCCTGCCTGCCCCCACGGAGCCACAGCGGGTGACTTCAATTGGAGTAGGGCGTGGGTGGGCGGCAGCGGAAGCTAGGGGGCGGATTCCGGACTCCCTTGAGGGCAGACCCTTTTTTATGGGTCTGCCAAGGCCTGCCCCCTTCCCACCCCTCCGTCTGACACATGAAGAGGCGAAATCCGCCGCAGGCCGGGCGGCCCGCCACGAAACAAGAAGCCGGCCCACAAGAGTGTGGTTTCCGTTGACCCCGCCTGACCTTGTCCATTGTAGTCAGCTTGGATCTAATGGCAGACATACTCAAAGTAGACCCATTGAAGTCCATGGTTACAGCTACCTTAGGAAGCCAAAGGCCATATTCTCTCGCATTATGGCTTCCCTCCAAAGGATTCTGGGAGGTGTCGCTGGTTTAGGGCGCCAAGCTGTTAGAAGACCCTCCCTAAATTCCTCCCAGAGCTACAGTTTCCAGCGTTCCTTGCGAAGAGGGGGTGGCTGTTAAACCACACTGGGAACTGTAGTTCACAGAGGCAAATCGGACGCTCCTGCCAACTCTCAGCACCCTTAACAAACCTCAGCTCCCAGAATCCTTTGTGGGAAACCGTGACAGTTCCAAGTGGCATCATACTGCTTTACATGTGTGGTTCACCTGGGTGTCATGACCTGGGACCCAGGTGGATGTCCCGGCCCAGAAAGGATGTCAGAACTCACAGGACAAACCCAGCACATGCAAACCTTTGCTTACACCCTCTGTCTCTTCATCCCAGGATCATGTTGGGTGAAAGAACTCTGCGTTGCAGAGTGGCTGGGGAAACCCAGCCAGATGGGTGGGGTATAAATAAATTTTCTGGCCAGAGTGGTGCATACTCTGGTTATTTCCTGCTTGGACTACTGCCATGCGCTCTACGTGGAGCTGCCTTTGAAGGTGGCCCGGAAACTACAACTAATCCAGAATGCGGCAGCTAGACTGGTGCCTGGGAGCGGCCGCCAAGACCATATAACACCGGTCTTGAAAGACCTACATTGGCTCCCAGGACATTTCCGAGCACAATTCAAAGTGTTGGTGCTGACCTTGAAAGCCCTAAATGGCCCAGTATACCTGAAGGAGCGTCTCCACCCCCATTGTTCAGCCCAGACACCGGGGTCCAGCTCCGAGGGTCTTCTGGCGGTTCCCTCCCTGCGAGAAGCGAGGTTGCAGGGAACCAGGCAGAGGGCCTTCTCGGTGGTGGCGCCCACCCTGTGGAACGCCCTCCCGTCAGATGTCAAGGAAATAAACAACTACCTGACTTTTAGAAGACATCTGAAGGCAGCCCTGTTTGGGGAATTTTTTAATGTCTGATGTTCCATTGCTTTTTTATTATTATCAATTCTGTTTGGAGCTGCCCAATTCTGGGGAAATCCAGCCAGATGGGCGGGGTATTATTATTATTATTATTATTATTTATTATTATTATTATTTATTATTATTATTATTATTATTATTATTATTATTATTCCTGAGATTTTCTGCACACAAAGCTACCCAGTTTGGTGGGCTGCTTATAAATAATAAAATTATTGTTGTTATTACTATTATTATTATTATTAATCTCTGAAACGAGGCCCTTCCCTTTACAAATCTAACGGGGCAATTATTCTTATGGATTGCCCCGTTCCAGCATGGAATTCTCGTATGATTTGACAGCATATGGGATATTTCTTAAAAGATCTTGCAAGCAGGCCTAACGAAATACTTCTACTGTTCTGTGCCATGGCTATTCTTTAATCAGAGCTGCTTTTAAGGACGAACAGTTCGCAGGCCAGAAATGGGTGCTTTCTTCTGTTGTTACCCCCAGAACGTGGCAGGACATTACAGGGAATCCTTCCGCGTTTGATCATCTTTGTCGCTCCGTCCTGCTTACATTTTTAAAGAGAGAAAATGTTGACGAGAGACCATTAGCCCCGTCAGAACGTCACTCAACTCCTCTGCCTTGGGAAAACTGGAAATCAAATGAATTTGATTTTTTTTAAAAAAAAAAAAAAAAAAAGGTTTCAGCAGTGTGAGCATCACCTTTTCGGAGTCGAACTCCTATGGAAAGTCCCCGTGCCTGTCTGTTTGGAAAATAATAATAATAATAATAATAATAATAATAATAATAATTAAAAGACCCCTGTCACCTCACTTTAGGCATATCCACGCAGACAATCAAGGTGGTTTTAACAATGGGGGTGCAGATGCTCCTTCAGGTATCCATCAATGGTGTCTCCGAAAATTTTTACACATCACTTGGGAAGACAGGTGAACTAAGGCCAGTGTACTGAACGATCACCAGTGTTGAAGCGATGATTCTTCAACATCAACTTCATTGGACCGGTCATGTTGTGCGGATGCCTGATTATCGTCTTCCAAAGCAACTACAGTGGTACCTCGGGTTACATACGCTTCAGGTTACAGACTCCGCTAACCCAGAAATAGTGCTTCAGGTTAAGAACTTTGCTTCAGGATAAGAACAGAAATCGTGCTCCGGTGGTGTGGCAGCAGCCGGAGGCCCCATTAGCTAAAGTGGTGCTTCAGGTTAAGAATAGTTTCAGGTTAAGAACGGACCTCCAGAATGAATTAAGTACTTAACCCGAGGTACCACTGTACTCTATTCAGAACTTAAAAATGGAAAGCGTAATGCTGGTGGTCAAGAAAAATGGTTTGAAGACTCTCTCAAGGCAAACCTTAAAAAATGTAGTATAAACACTGACAACTGGGAAACACTGGCCTGCGAGCGCTCCAGTTGGAGAACAGCCTTTCCCAAAGGTGTCGTGGGCTTTGAAGATGCTCAAATTCAGGATGTAAGGGAGAAACGTGCTAAGAGGATCACCAGGATCAACTCCCGCCCGGAAACCTATGTCTCCACTGTGGAAGGACGTGTGGATCCAGAATTGGCCTCCACAGTCACTTACGGACTCACTGTGAAAACCGTGTTTGTGGAAGACAATCTTACTCGGCTACGAGGGATAACCAAAGAAGAAGAAGGAGAACAACGGAGGGAGGGGTCTCAAAAGCTCTCAAGGGTATGGGCAGGAAGAAACTCGAAAGGGTTTTCATTTTAAGGCAAATTTATCAAATTTGCCCTTTCTGAAACAACGCGAGAAACAAAACACAGCCTTCCTTTCAACATGTGCCCTTGTCTGAATTTTGCAATGCTGTTCTGCAATACGTTCTTCACACGTATTGGGGGCAGGGAATACACCGAAATGAACATATTGTGAGAATGTCGCTTCTTCAGGTAAGATTCGCCAACGAAAGCTCCGCCAGCAAAGCGTTCAAGCCTTTCTTCCCTCCCCAACGTGCTCCTCGCGCCCCCCCCGACCAGTAGGTATATACACATACCGACCCTGCGTTTGGGTCTCTCGTTTGGCAGTTCGGAGACTCATTAAGTGATAATTAGCTCTCTGACGGCGGGGAGCACTTGAGCAGAACAGCTGCACCAACAAGGCAGGAGGGAGCGTGTTTGGGGGGGGGCACAGAATTTATTTTTTAAAAAAATTCTGCACGGAGCAATAAAGGCTCACGGAATCACGGAAAAGGGGGCTCCCAGGTTTTGCAGTCCAGGGTCCATCGAGAAACAGCCCCCATTCGCTTGTTTGCTCAACAGCCAGTTGAAATATTTCGTTTGCAATCAGCTATCCGGTTGAAGGAACAGGACCAGTATTTTTTGGGAGGGGGGGGACCCAAGGCCTCAGTAAAACTGGGCCATTTTAAAACACTCCCGTTGGGAAAATAAAGCTCCGTCGTCTTGCTGATTTCGCTCTCGTGAGTTTTTTGTAATGATATTGCGAATGCTCGTATTTACTTTCCCTGCTTGCCAGCTTACAGGCTCTGTGGTTGCCGGCAGAGCAGATTTTGTATGTGTATTTATTTTGCTTTAAAAGGCATTGTTTTAAAATCCTGTTTCTCTGCCCCCAATCAGAAGCCCTCAAGGCGGAAGGAGGGAAGATTCGATGAAGCCAACAAGCCGAGGATCGATAAATCACATACACTTTTAAAACAAATATATATATATATATTTAAAATACCAAAAGAAACATGAGAAGCAGACAGCATAAATCAGGCAGGAAGGGAAAATAAGCCGAGAGGAGGAGGATGAAGATGAAGATGAAGATGAAGATGAAGATGAAGATGAAGATGAAGATGAAGATGAAGATGAAGATGAAGATGAAGATGAAGAATCCAAAAGCATTAAGGCCAACTGAATTTTAAAAATAAAAGTTAGCTTGGCGACTGGTCTCCACTGGAGACCAGCTGCCAGAAATCCAAAGGTTGTTAAACTGTGGAACTCTCTCCAGCAGGAAGCAGCAACTAACATCCATTAACCCAGACGACTTTAAAAGAGTATCGGACAAATTCATGGAGAAGGGATATCGGTGGCTACTGCGTCTGCCTCCATTGCAGTAATGCCTCTGAATCCTGAATGCCGGAGGCCACAGGAGGAAAGTGCGCTCCTGTGTTCAAATCGTGCTTGATGGATTCATCTTGTGGGAAGCATATGCCGGACTGATCCAGCAGAATCGTCTAATAATTTTACTCATAAGCTTAAAAGAAAATGAGGGGAGAAGCAGCGCCAGATGGACAAAAAAGGCCCCCCGCATTTCTATGCTTATTTGGAGAAAATGCGCTTTTCTTACAACTGACCTGTGACCTGGCAGTATGGTGTAGCGGTGAGAGTGCTGGGGTTCAAAATCCCCCCGCAGTCAGCCGTGAAGCTCGCTGGGTGACCTTGAGGGCCTGTCACACCGCCTCTCGGCCTAACCTGCCTTGCAAGGTTGTTGTGGGGGTTAAATGAGGATTAAACCCTGCGCACGCTGCCTTGAGGAGGTATATAAAAGAAATAAGTAAATAAACTCAGGTCACAATCCAACACACACTCAGTTTCAAAGTGAATGCCATCCGGTTCAACTCCCACCCATGGGGCTAAATTTGGAGAGCCGTTGTTTCTGTTTCGGAAATCTAATTTGTAGGACGTAGATTTCCCACCTTCGAGAGATGTACTTTGGCTATGCCCTGCCCCGTTCATCCTGGTTCTAGGCACTGTTTTAGAAGTTCCAAAATCCTGAATCTGGGCCCAGGAATATGTTGCAAATAGCAGCAAGTTTCCGGGTACAGTGGTGCCTCGCAAGACGAAATTAATCCGTTCCGTGAGGCTCTTCGTATAGCGGTTTTTTCATCTTGCGAAGCAAGCCCATTGACAGATTAGCGCTATTAGCGGTTTAGCGGCTTTTAGCGGATCAGTTGATAAGCGGCTTAGGGCTTAGGAAAAGGGGGGAAGGGGGAAAAACCTGCAGGAACTCGCAAGACATTTTGTCTTGCGAAGCAAGCCCATAGGGAAATTCGTTTTGCGAAGCGCCTCCAAAACGGAAAACCCTTTCGTCTAGCGGGTTTTCCGTCTTGCAAGGCATTCGTCTTGCGGAGCACCACTGTACTACAGAACTCATAGTCCGATGAGATTTCAAATAAAGGAAGGGGGTCGAGAAGGGGAAACAAGACCCCGCCCCAAAGAATGAAGAAGTTTGCAAAAGCACAGTAATAGGAAACTGCCTACTGCCAACTCAAGGGCAATGGTCCATATTTATTTTATTTCTTAAATTGCTATCCTGCCCTTCATCCGAGGATTGCACATACAGTGGTCCCTTGGTTCTCAAACTTAATCCATTCCAGAAGTCCGTTCCAAAACCGAAGCGTTCCAAAACAAAGGCCCGCTTTCCCATAGAAAGTAATGCAAAACAGATTAATCCGTTCCAGACGTTTAAAAACAACCCCTAAAACAGCAATTTAAGGTGAATTTTACTATCTAACGAGACCGTTGATACATAAAACGAAAGCAACAGACAGTGTACTGCAGTCACACAATCAATCAATCAATCAGTAGCTGGGCTGGGTTCCACACAGTCGCAAAAACAAAATGAAAAAGAGCAGCAAAAACAAAAAAAGCAAAATAAATAGCAAAAACGGACAGACCTCGGTGTAACATTCAAAACGGAGCACGTTCGGCTTCCGAAAACAGTTCACAAACCGGAACACTTACTTCTGGGTTTGCTGTTTTTGGGTTCCAAGTTGTTTGAGTACCAAGGCGTTTGAGAACCAAGGAACCACTGTACTCAGAGTATCATATATAAGGAGGAGGAAGCATGTGCAATTGTGCGCATGTGTGAAAAATAACGTAAAGAAATGTGCATCAGGGAAAGTTGCTAGACAGTTAGGAGAGGCCCACACAGCAACACCAGCAAACGTTTGCAAGGACTATTTTTAAAATAAAATAAAGTCACCCTCTAGGGTGGAAATGTAGCAAGCCAGGCTGAAGACTGGGGAAACCAGAACTGTACAAATTCATTCATCGCCAGTTCCTTGACAGAGATTCCAGACTGAACCAGTCTCTGCTAGGTGCTCAAAGTATCTGGCTTAGTTACATACCTGAATTACATACACATTTTTTTAAAAAAACAAAAACAAAGCCAGCCTCGTACTTCCGGGTGCCGTCCTCCTGGCCCCAATCCGTCAGCCAGGCAACTTTAATGGGCTCCAGTGCAAAACACCCCTTTGCGTTACAAAATTTCCACCTGGAATTTTTGAGTTGCATGTGATAAGCCCATCCCTAACTGGGAGACAGCTGCAGCGCCCTGTTGCGTTTTAATGGTGCTGCAGAGATAGACAGATAACTCATGTAGGGTTAGGTAAAGGTAAAGGGACCCCTGACCATTAGGTCCAGTCGTGACCGACTCTGGGATTGCGGTGCTCATCTCGCTTTATTGGCCGAGGAAGCCGGCGTACAGCTTCCGGGTCATGTGGCCAGCAGGACTAAGCCACTTCTGGCGAACCAGCGCAGCGCACGGAAACGCTGTTTACCGTCCCGCTGGAGTGGTACCTATTTATCCACTTGCACTTTGACGTGCTTTTGAACTGCTAGGTTGGCAGGAGCAGGGACTGAGCAACGGGAGCTCACCCCATCGCGGGGATTCGAACCGCCGACCTTCTGATCAGCAAGTCCTAGGCTCTGTGGTTTAACCCACAGCGCCACCTTGCCATGTTTCAAAAAGCGAGAATCCGGACACAAAAGTTGTTGCGCTTTCTTTAAGGGAATTCACAAACATTTGACACTTCCGACATGGGTTGCTGGACGTATGTCACAATTCTGTCCTCACCAAATGGCTTGTGAAGCAATCCGTGCCAACACAGGTGACACAGTTGTGGGACGATGCCAAGGGGCACATCTCTTCTTCACAGAAAAGGGGCTGGGCTAGTCGCTGGTGGTAGAGGAGTAGAGCTCAGTCAGGGTGGAATGAGTCCAGGCACCCCCCAAATCTAGAAAGCAAATCTTGGAATATGAGGGTTTAACTCACCCGTGAGCGGTGTCAGATTTACCGTATTTTTTGCTCTATAAGACTCACTTTTTCCCTCCTAAAAAGTAAGGGGAAATGTGTGTGCGTCTTATGGAGCAAATGCAGGGTGCACAGCTATCCCAGAAGCCAGAACAGCAAGAGGGATTGCTGCTTTCGCTGCGCAGCGATCCCTCTTGCTGTTCTGGCTTCTGGGATTCAGAATATTTTTTTCTTGTTTTCCTTCTCCAAAAACTAGGTGCGTCTTGTGGTCTGGTGCGTCTTACAGAGCAAAAAATACGGTATATCCCCGGAGTAAAAACTTGAGCCCCTCGTAAATTCCTCACCGCAGCCCACCTTGTAGGGTTCCTGTCATGATAAATATGGAAAGGAGGGGGAGACACGCTTGCCGTCCTCAGCTCTTCTGGGGGGAAAGGCGGGATTAGGACATCGTAAATAAATGTGCACGGGTTTATCTGACAATTTCTGCCAAGGATTCTGTAATAGACAAGATGGGTATCTCTTTCTGTTGACAAAGCCGTTGCTTGCTGCTGCGTGAGGAGTGGGGTATTATTTATTTATTATTACTTTGCTGGTAGCGCAAGCAGCCACAAACACACACAGAAAGAAAGGAGGGTGTGAGGTGTGGAATCCACAAATGGAGCTCATATTTGCCTCTGGAGTTGCCAGGTCAAAAAACCTGGTCCCTAGATTGGATAAAGGGTGGCACTGTGGTCTAAACCACAGAGCCCAGGGCTCGCCGATCAGAAGGTCGGTGGTTCGAATCCCCACAATGATGGGGTGAGCTCCTCTTGCTCGGTCCCTGCTCCTGCCAACCTAGCAGTTCGAAAGCATGCCAGTGCAAGTAGATAAATAGGTACAATTGTGGAGGGAAGGTAAACAGCATTTCCGTGCACTGCTCTGGTTCACCAGAAGCGGCTTAGTCCTGCTGGCCACATGACCCGGAAGCTGTACACCGGCTCCATCGGCCAGTAAAGCGAGATGAGCGTCGCAACCCCAGAGTCGTCCGCGACTGGACCTAATGGTCATGGGTCCCTTTACCTTTTAGTTCGGATAAACCCACTTTGCAAGCAGAACGTCTGGCCCAATGTAGGTTCCTGCGGTCAGCAGTATGAAGGGGAAGCAGCTAACTTGACAGACGTAAGAAAATCTCGTCGAGATTCTATTTGGTGTCTTTTCGAAATCTCTCTCTCGGATTTGGATACCAAACCAAGAAACACCAGGACCAGTTTGATGAGAATGACAGTGAGATTGGACGCATGATTGATGAGAAAAGGAAGGCCTTTCAGATCTGGCAAAGAGATAGAAACTGTGCCACTAAGGGGAAAAAAATCTATGTCAATGCTAAGGCTGAGGTTCAAAGAAGAACCAGAGATCTAAAAAACACCTGGTGGATAAAGAAAGCTCAAGAGATCCAGCACTTAGCCGACACTCATGATGCACAGAGTTTCTTTAAAAGCCACAAAGACCATCTATGGGCCAATAAATCATGGCATATGCTCCCTATGCTCAGGAGACGGTAAGGTAAAGGTAAAGGTGACCCCTGACCATTAGGTCCAGTTGTGGCCGACTCTGGGGTTGCAGCGCTCATCTTGCTTTATTGGCCAAGGGAGCCGGCGTACAGCTTCCGGGTCATGTGGCCAGCAGGACGGAGTCGCTTCTGGCGAACCAGAGCAGCGCATGGAAACGCCGTTTACCTTCCCACCAGAGTGGTACCTATTTATCTACTTGCACTTTGACGTGCTTTCGAACTGCTAGGATGGCAGGAGCAGGGACCAAGCAACAGGAGCTCACCCCGTCGCAGGGATTCGAACCGCCGACCTTCTGATCGGCAAGTCCTAGGCTCTGTGGTTTAACCCACAGCACCACCCGCGTCCCCAGCAGATGGTACTACACTTCTAAAAGATAAAGAAGCTATTGCACATTACCAACATCCCCTTAACCGCAACTCCCCCATAGCTGCCGGGGTCCTCTCACAAATTCCGCAAAAACAAGTTAGAGATGAGCTTGCAGTATCTCCAAATCGGGGAGAAGTGTGCACAGCTATTAACCAAATGAAAAACAACCAAGCCAGCGGACCTGATGGGATACCTGACTCATTGTTAAAACCGTGTTTACGGAAGACAATCTTACTCGGCTACGAGGGATCACCAAAGACACACCTGCAAGCCCACACCACCCTTGAGTTGTCACCAAAACAGATGAAGGGGTAAATGCTACATGGACCAAGCGCTCTTTGTGCAATCCTCTGGTATGCACAGCTAGATAGCGGCAGGTTTCCCCCAGTCTTTGGGACGCTGCTCAGAGCACCTTTAGATGACAGATTGGCCGGTGCTCCCATGACACAAGGTTATCTCCCCAGCCACAGCCATGACCTCACAGAAGGAATTAGCCTTTACTACACTGAAAAGGGGGAAAGGATCCCTTCCAGTCGGGATTCAGGCCTCATCATGGGACTGAAACTGCCTTGGTCGCACTGGTTGATGATCTTCGGCGGGCTAGGGACAAAGGTGAGAGCTGTTTCCTAGTTCTGCTGGATCTCTCAGCGGCGTTTGATACCATCGACCATAACATCCTTCTGGACCGTCTTGAGGGGCTGGGAGCTAGGGGCACTGTCATACAGTGGTTCCGCTCCTTCCTCCTGGGCCGTGTTCAGAAAGTGGTGGTGGGGGATGAGTGTTCAGACCCCTGGGCTCTCACTTGTGGGGTGCCTCAGGGTTCTGTCCTCTCCCCCATGCTTTTCAACATTTACATGCAGCCGCTGGGAGAGATCATCAGGAGGTTTGGGCTGGGTGTTCATCAGTATGCGGATGATACCCAGCTCTACCTCTCCTTTAAATCAGAACCAGTGAAGGCGGTGGAGGTCCTGTGTGAGTGTCTGGAGGCGGTTGGAGGATGGATGGCGGCTAACAGATTGAGGTTGAATCCTGACAAGACAGAAGTGCTGTTTTTGGGGGACAGGAGGCGGGCAGGTGTGGAGAATTCCCTGGTCCTGAATGGGGTAACTGTGCCCCTGAAGGACCAGGTGCGCAGCCTGGGAGTCATTTTGGACTCACAGCTGTCCATGGAGGCACAGATCAAATCTGTGTCCAGGGCAGCTGTTTACCAGCTCCATCTGGTACGTAGGCTGAGACCCTATCTGCCTGTGGACTGTCTCGCCAGAGTGGTGCATGCTCTGGTTATCTCCCGCTTGGACTACTGCAATGCACTCTACGTGGGGCTACCTTTGAAGGTGACTCGGAAACTACAACTAATCCAGAATGCGGCAGCTAGACTGGTGACTGGGAGCGGCCGCCGAGACCATATAACACCGGTCTTGAAAGACCTACATTGGCTCCCAGTACGTTTCCGAGCACAATTCAAAGTGTTGGTGCTGACCTTTAAAGCCCTAAACGGCCTCGGTCCAGTATACCTGAAGGAGCGTCTCCACCCCCATCATTCTGCCCGGACGCTGAGGTCTAGCGCCGAGGGCCTTCTGGCGGTTCCCTCACTGCGAGAAGTAAAGCTACAGGGAACCAGGCAGAGGGCCTTCTCGGTAGTGGCGCCCGCCCTGTGGAACGCCCTTCCAGCAGATGTCAAAGCGATTAACAACTACCTGACATTCAGAAGACATCTTAAGGCAGCCCTGTTCAGGGAAGTTTTTAACGTGTGATATTTTATTGTATTTTTGCTTTTTATGGAAGCCGCCCAGAGTGGCTGGGGAGGCCCAGCCAGATGGGCGGGGTATAAATAATAAATTATTATTATTATAATTATAATTATTATTATTATTATTATTATATTATTATTATTATAAGGGTAGGGCGGAAACCAACCAGCTACCCTTTGGAAGCTCAAATTCGGACAATAGTCATACCTCGATTCTCGAATTTAATTCAGTTTCGGAGTCCGTTCGACTCGTATCCGTTTGACTCCCGGAAACGTTCAGGGACCAAGGTGTGGCTTCCCATTGGCTGCAGGAGCTTCCTGCACACAATCAGAAGCTACAGAACACGCCCGGCTTCCGAAAATTGTTCAGAAAATGGGACACTCGGTTTCGGTTTTCGATCGTTTAGGAGCCAAAAAGTTTCAAGGTATTCGGTTTCTGTAAAGGTAAAGGTAAAGGGACCCCTGACCATTCGGTCCAGTCGTGGCTGACTCTGGGGTTGCGGCACTCATCTCGCTTTATTGGCCGAGGGAGCTTCTGGGTCATGTGGCCAGCAGGACTAAGCTGCTTCTAGTGAACCAGAGCAGCGCATGGAAACGCCGTTTACCTTCCCGCCGGACCGGTACCTATTTATCTACATGCACTTTGACGTGCTTTCGAACTGCTAGGTTGGCAGGAGCAGGGACCGAGCAACTGGAGCTCACCCCGTCACAGGGATTCAAACCACCTACATTCTGATCGGCAAGTCCTAGGCTCTGTGGTTTAACCCATAGCACCACCCACGTCCACTAAATTTGAACTAAACTCAAAATGCCACGAGATAAGGAGGGCACGTTTTATCATGTGGGGTGGAATTGTAAAGTAACTAAAAGCTATTGGGAAATGATTTACAATGAAATGGGGAGAAAAATTTAGACAACGTTTGTTAAAAAACCAGAAGCTTTCTTGCTATGTATCATAGGTCAAGACTTGCCAAAAGAGCGGAAGAAGTTATTTATGTATGCGACAACAGCAGCTAGGATATAACAAGCCCAGAAATGGAAAGATGATAAGATACCAATGAAAGAAGAATGGCAAGCAAAACTGATGGAATACGCTGAAATGGCGAAGTTCACGGAAAAATTCAGACACAAGGACAATAGGGGAAACCCAGCCAGATGGTTGGGTTATAAATAATAAATCATTATTATATTATTATATAATGGAGACTTTTAAAAAGATTGGGAATGGTATGGCGTACTTACAGAAACATTGTAAAGAAGTGGACTCAGTGGCAGGGTTTGAGTAAACACTTACAATTAAGAAAACAAGCGTAAAAGTTAAGGTGCAATAATTGGGAAAACATCAAGGTGTAAGATGTAATTTTTTTAAAAAAAATGGTATATAAAAAATGATAAGAATGTAAGAATATTCAGTTGAAAGATTACAAAATTAAGGTAGAATAAAATAAGTAGGAGGAGTAAATATTGAAAGACCCAGAAGATGAGGTTGAGAGAAGTCATGGGGGGGGGGGGAGTTTGGGATTCACACACACACACACACACACACACACATATATATATATATATATTGTGATAATGATGATTGTGTTGACTATAAACTGTAGAACTTGATAAAAACTATTTTTAAAAAAATGTCACGGGATAAGGAGGACGTTTTTATGTTATCCAGAACTCTTCGGCATGGCGGGGTGAAAGCGGGGGGGGGGGCTAGTTTGATGTGATAGCCACAAAACCTTTTCCAACTACAGTGGTATCTCGGGTTACAGACGCTTCAGGTTACAGACTCCGCTAACCCAGAAATAGTGCTTCAGGTTAAGAACTTTGCTTGAGGATGAGAACAGAAATCGTGCTCTGGCGGCACAGCACCAGCGGGAGGCCCCATTAGCTAAAGTGGTGCTTCAGGTTAAGAACAGTTTCAGGTTAAGTACGGACCTCCGAAACGAATGAAGTACTTAACCTGAGGTACCACTGTATCTGGAGATGCTGAAAACAATTCAAGATAATCCAGCCATCAACGGGCTCCGCCTCTAGCCTTAAGCGAAACTCGCACAACTCACTTGCTCACGAGAGAGAACAGAAATAAAGGGAGAAATGTAGACGTTTCAGAGAAGGGGAGGGTAAAATATATTTTTTTATTAAAAAAGCCAAATTGTGTAGTGTTACCCAGTTACGTAGTACAGCTGCATTTTCAGGCAGAAGAAAATATTTCTCGGCTTTAGGATATGTCCTGCTCCAGAACTCCTAAAATTCTGCTTCCAAGGCAGGTGTGTATACCCTCCACAGAAAATACACACACCAGTTTAGATCATGCTGCAAGACTCCGTTGCTGCACGTTGCGAGAAGACCCCTGCCAACTGGATTTATTCTTTTAATATCTGCATGGCCCTTCTCAGCACGGGACAGAAAGCTAAGAGGGGCCCCTCCCCGCATGCCAATATATTTGAGAAAAATTAAGAAGTCTTATCCTGTAATTACCGTATTTTTTGCTCTACAAGACTCACTTTTTCCCTCCTAAAAAGTAAGGGGAAATGTGTGATCGCTGCTTTCCCTGCTCAACGATCCCTCTTGCTGTTCTGGCTCCTGAGATTCAGAATATTTTTTTTTCTTGTTTTCCTCCTCCAAAAACTAGGTGCGTCTTGTGGTCTGGTGCGTCTTATAGAGCGAAAAATACGGTATATATTATAAACAGTTCCAAAACAGACCTCAGCGGATGCAGAGAGGAGAATTTGCATCCAGCACATTAGGGCACATGCAACTGCCTTATCATCCATGCTCTCCAAAGGTGTCCATCCATCACCCAGAGATTTTTATCTGGGGGGACATTGTACGATGGAACAATGTTTCAGGCAGCCCCAATTAGGGAAGCTTTTAAGGTTTAATAGGTTATTGTATTTTAGTGTTTTGTTGGAAGCTGCCCAGAGTGGCTGGGGAAACCCAGCCAGATGGGCGGGGTATAAATAATAAATTATTATTATTATTATTAAACACACCACCGCCCCAAAATAAATATAGGGTTAGCAACCAGAGACACTCTCCCCGGTAAACAGGGACCTCTGTGCCACATTCATGCGGCATTTTGATCAAAGCGTTTACAAAGAACTTGTTCTTTTAAAGCGGCTAGACTATGGAACTCCTTGCCTATTGATATCAGGTCAGGATACTCTTTTCGACACTGGCTAAAAACCTTTCTGTATAGGCCCGCCTCCCCAGATGTTTAGAAAGTATACGGGGGCTTTGATCTGCTTTTAACCTATTCCTATTTAAACTTCGCAAATGTCTTAAATTTTGCCTAAATTTGTTCATTTTTCAAAGTCACTGTTTTATTGCTTCATATTTTATTTTATTTTTGTAAACCGCTTTGAGATGTTTTGTTTTTTAAAAGCGCTGTATACATTTTATAGAACAAATAAAGACAGGTTTTTTGAGGGTCCAAACCAAACTCCTTTCCTCGGATGCCCAAGAGATAGTGACCCAAAACTTCCCACCGTGGAGTGGGTCTCGTGAATTTCAAACACTGAGAAAGGAATGCAAAAGCTATTATTATTATTATTATTATTATTATTATTATTATTATTATTATTAGTTTGGAGCAAACAACTTAGAAGTCACAGCAATGTCAGTGTTGCTGTCTGGACCCCTTTAAAAAAGAGTGTGCAGTTTGTTGACAAAGTACCTTATTATTCTTATTCTTATTATTAACAACCTACTTTTCCTTGTAGTAAATATCACCTCCCATGTCTCATTCATGCCTCTCGCTCTGTAGACCCAACATGGCCACGAGCCAACAATTTTAAAAGACACTTCCTGATCACCCGACATAAATAACCCTCGCTGTTTTCCTTTTGGGTGGTTTGCATTTGCCAAATCGAGACCAAAAGCTACAGGGGGGGAGACGGTGGGGTTTGTGGCTAGTTATCTTTTAGCTTTCATCAGGGCTTCTATCTTCTATATCCCAGAAAGCAGGGAAAGGTTCAAATATTATTGCTAATAATAATAATAATAATAATAATAAGACGTTGACGGAGCGTGCATCTTTTGACTTCACCTTTACTCCAAAGCAAGTCCAGCTGCATTCAATGGGTTTGCTCCTGCGTAAAAAGTCTGTGGAAATTTAAGCTTGGCTGCGACAAAACCAGGAGGGGGTTTGCTATAGAACAAAATTTGATAAGCGAGAAATAACCGAAAGAATATTAAATAAAAAATAAAAAAGACCAGAAGCAGATATTTGGATCCATTAAATTTTTTCAGTGATTAGTGCTTGGGAGCAGGGAGGCAAAAAGCTGATGGCAGTGGGAGCTAAAGGTAACTATACTTGGCTGTATTTTTGCCTCGGACGTCAAAAAACAGGTCTGGTTAAAAGTGAGGAGCAAGGATATTCCAGCTCAGCTTTTTCTCTCTTTTTTATTTTATTTTTTTTTGGACACGTGGGAAGGATATTGCTAAATGCCCTGAGCGCTCTCACGATGGAGCAGGCGAAAAGGGGAAAAAATAAAAAAAACAAAACCTTACACTAAAGCAGATTTTTTTTCTGGGTGGATGGAGGGGGTGTTTGCCAGGCATCGGAACGTCCCCCGCTAACCTATAAATGCAAAAGTCTCCCAGCCGCGCACCAACACCGGATCTAGACAGAGAAATGGATAACATGAATATTACAGGTGACACATTCCGACGGCTGGCAGAGGGACAATCCAATTGCACTGGTGGGCATCGTAAAACAGAGCTTAAAATAAACCTGAACCACAATAAGTGGTGTCTGTGGTATTGTGGGGGCTGTAAGCCCCCTCCCCAAAGATTTAGGGATAAGGTGAAGCTGTAGAAGAAGTATAGATTAGGGCAGGGGCCAGCAAACTTTTTCAGCAGGGGGCCAGTCCACTGTCCCTCAGACCTTGCAGGGGGCCAGACTATATTTTTTTGGGGGGAAATGAACGAATTCCTATGCCCCACAAATAACCCAGAGATGCATTTTAAATAAAAGCACACATTCTACTCATGTAAAAACATGCTGATTCCCAGACCGTCCGTGGGCCGAATTTAGAAGGCAGTTGGGCCGAATCCGGCCCCTGGGCCTTAGTTTGCCTACCCATGGGCTAGGGCAACAGAGATGGGCCCAGCTTTGAAGGCAATGGAATAAAAACATTACTATGATCCCTAGCAGATGAATTGAAACCACAGAGTACAACTCAGTTCTGCCTGTTCGTATCGAATTGTCTACTCTTGAGTAGAATTCAGCTGGCTACGCTCTAAAATCATTTTTTTTCCGGCTGCCCGGAAGCAAGAGTTGTCTAGACCTATTGAAATTAATAGACCCAACTCATTTGTGTATGGTAATTTCAATAGGTCTGCTGGAAGTAAAATTTGGTTGGATTCAACCTAGATGGATAGATGATAGATAGATAGATAGAGAGATAGAGAGAGAGAGAGAGAGAGATAGAATGAATAGGGGAAGGAGGCCACCTTTGCCTAAACATCTCTTAGTCCAGTGTTTTCTCAGGAAATTCTTATCCAGAAAACCTTTAAGCGTATTCCACAGTCCTGATCCCTACCCGTAAATGAAGCTAATGCACACAGCAATTGTCCTTGCTCCCTCACACCGGCGTAAGATCCCGACAGCTGGATCCGGCCCAATGAAGGCCCATCCAGTCCAGTCCACTCCAAGCAGGACCTGAGTTCAAGAGAAGCAATTCTCCCCATCTGCGATTCCCTGGCACTCAGAAACATCAACTGCTCCCAACAACAAAGGGAGAAGACCTCTGGCTATGGTTTCTGTATTCGCCGTAACACCCCCCCCCCCTTCTAAAATAAACTTCAGGGGAATCCCCACCGCAAGTTTCACCCCCATCCTGTCCATGCTGTCAAAATTTAGACGCCAAGCTCTTCAAGGCCAGGGGATGCACCCTGTAAAGAATGTAGGATATGAACCTGCGTATATATGCTAGAGGGGGCGCCTCCATCCCCATCGTTCTACCCGGACCCTGAGGTCCAGCTCCGAGGGCCTTCTGGGGGTTCCCTCCCTGCGAGAAGTGAGGTTACAGGGAACCAGGCAGAAGGCCTTCTCGGTGGTGGCACCCGCCCTGGGGAACGCCCTCCCATCAGATGTCAAGGAAACAACTACCTGACTTTTAGAAGACATCTGAAGGCAGCCCTGTTTAGGGAAGGTTTTAATGTTTGAAGTTTTATTGTGCTTTTAATATTCTGTTGGGAGCTGCCCAGAGTGGCTGGGGAAACCCAGCCAGGTGGGCGGGGTGTTTATTATTATTATTATTATTATTATTATTATTATTATTATTATTAAGTGCAACACAGCCGCTACAAGCAAATATATAATATCCGTGTCCATGCCTATAAAAGTACAGTGGTACCTCGGGTTACAGACGCTTCAGGTTACAGACTCCGCTAACCCAGAAATAGTACCTCGGGTTAAGAACTTTGCTTCAGGATGAGAACAGAAATCGTGCTCCGGCGGCGCAGCAGCAGCGGGAGGCCCCATTAGCTAAAGTGGTGCTTCAGGTTAAGAACAGTTTCAGGTTAAGAACGGTCCTCCGGAACGAATTAAGTCCTTAACCCGAGCTACCACTGTTTGCACTGGTGTATTTCAAAGCTATGGTCTGTTCCTACCTAGTCAATTCCAGGGTAATTCCTCTTGCATTCTATCTATATATATCTATGTATCTATATATAGATATAGATATATTTGCAAATATCTGAAGTACTGCCGTATGGACCCTCTTAAGGTGGTGAAGTCTGCGGAGGGAGCCCTCTTGGTAGTTTCTCCACCATCAGAAGTTTGGGGGGGCAGCAGCCCAGGGACGAGAGGTTCTTCACTGTGGTGGCCCCTAAGCTGTGGGACTCGCTTCTCGCAAAGGTATGCCTGGCGCCTTCATTCTACAGCAGGGGCCAGCAAATTTTTTCAGCAGGGGGCTGGTCCACTGTCCCTCAGACCTTGGGGGGGAAATGAACAAATTTGGGGGGGAGGAAATGAACAAATTCCTATGCCCCACAAATAACCCAGAGATGCATTTTAAATAAAAGGGCACATTCTACTCATGTAAAAACAGACTGATTCCCAGACTACTGTCCGCGGGCTGGATTTAGAAGGCTATTGGGCCGGATCCGGCCCCCGGGCCTTCATTTGCCCATCCATGTTCTACAGCTTCCTGAAGACGCACCTCTTTATCCTGTCCTTTGAGAGTCTTAGGACCCACCGCCTGTATTTTCATGATTGCAAGTTGTTTTAAAGTTTTTTAACATTGTAACTCGCCCTTAGTTTGCCTACCCATGGTGTAGACACATTTTATTTCACTTTGTATCACGCGCAAACAGGCTTGCAGCTTTTACTCCAGCCTTTCCTACGAGAGACCACCAGAATGAAATGATACACAACAAAAAAAAAGGTTTGTGTACGTGTCTGCATACATATACAAAATAGTGTATGACCCCTTAGAGATTTCCAACCTACTCAGCAGATTAAAAACGCTATACACACCCACCCACAAACACCCACACATGTTCAGTACATGGAATGTGTGCAATATCTATGAAATATACATTTTTGTGCGCATGGACATTCCATATATATATATATGCTACATATGGCGTTTTTCCGCGAAACATGTTGGACAGCCACATGTATCCACGCCGGTACACTATACGCATAGTTTTATGTACGCATCACGACAACGACAACAAAAGCTACAACCTGAGCTGTGCATACCTATAGACGTAGCCAGCGATGCCCCCAACCTTTGAAAACTGGGGTGCCCCCGTACGCCCCACTACTTTCAAAATGCACAGAAACCGTAGGCGCTTTGAAATATATCTATTAAGATGTACATGGTGGGCGATAGCACAGATATAACTGTGGAACAAACATGGGTGGAAAACTGACAGGAATGGGCTGGGTTTTTATTTTTTGCAAGTGGACCCAATCGCTTGGCGTGTGGAGCTTTCTTCAAGCAAGTTGAACTTGAAATAAAGCTTTTTAAAGGTGTTTTTTTTGGGGGGAGGGATGGGCACGTAGCCGCCCAGCGATCCTGGGGGAAAGTCCCATCTTTACTCGGCAAAGCAGCATGAAGCTTCTCCTTCATTTCGAATTCAGCACGGAGACGGCATCTGGATGCGAAATGAATAACCTGTGGGGAAAGGAATTGTGCTCCCTAGAGAGAAAGAAAGAGAGAGAACACACAGAAAAAAAAATCTAGTCGGAGAAATTGGACCTTGTTTGCATCTGCCGTTTATTAACTGTGCGGCCTATCCACCTCAGAGAGGCGCTAAGCGGATTTAACGGTTTGGAAAAGAGGGGGAAACATTTGAAGGGATTTTTGAGGTGAGAACTTATTCTTTCTTTTTAAGGTGTATAACCCTATCCCAAAAAGCACGAGGTTTTAAAAAAATGGGGTGAGGGGAAGGAAGGCAGAGGCAGAGACCTTCTGCGAGGCGGGGTGAGGAATCCAGTTCCTACTGAGTCTGTTTTTTGTGTACAGGGCCAGGGGCGAATGCATTCCTGCGGGAGATTCTGGAATGGAAAAGAAGGTAACGCAGACTGGCCCTGGAGGAGGGAAACCGAGAATCCGCAAAAGAACCATTGGTTTAATTTATTTATTGAAGAATACATCCATGAGAAAAGCAGGACTGTGTCCGGATAGCCAAGACACGAGAAAGAGGAGATATCTCAAAAGCACACAGACATAAAAAAACCAATTGGTCAACTCTGTGGAAGGAACTGGGAAGGGGGAAGCATCCATATTTGAAAGTGGTTGGGGGAAAGTTTGGGAGTTGTTGTGGCCCTCGCTCCAGGCGAACAAATCTGAGCTGCGTCACCAATGCCTTCCCCCTCCTCCTACACAACATGGACTGAGATCTTCAACCTACGGAGTTGCAAGGACCAGGTTCATCTGCAAGGAGGTGGCAGGCAGCCATTTTGCCAGGCGGTACCTTGCGGCGGCGGGGATAGCCGTTCGGCGAATGAAGCAGACCGGCTTGCCCTGCCAATGAAGGAAGGGGATCTTGCCGTACGTCCGGGGGGGACATTTCGCGGGGCGAGATATCGCCAAAGCAGAGAGATTGCAGGCACCTCATGGAAGAGGCTTTGGAGAACATGAAGATGTCTCTACCCCATCCGAACGTGCCTCAAAGCCCGGATTCAGATTTCGGCCGTGCCAATTAAGGCAGCGGAGAAGGTCAAAAAAGCCTGGCCACCTCGTAGCCCAGCTTTCTGCCCCAAGAGATGTCCACAAGCTGGACCCAGGTCTCACCACTCGCAACCGGCGTTTGGGGCAGTCAGATCAGACTTTGGTCTGAGGAGGAGCCGTTGAAAGATGCCCTTACACACTTCGTTTTCAGGCGGTCCCAAACGTGTGAGGCTGTCCGTTTGTTCGGGAAGAGGAAGGAGAGCAGGAGAGCTGGGTCTTGTCTGCGCGAATCTTCGCGGGCTATCCTGAAGGCCTTAAGGCTGTTGGGATGGACCCGAATTGACCCAGAGAAATGCGCAAAGGGATGTTGCCCCTCCTAGGTGACAGAGAACCTACTTTGCAAGAGGAAGGTCGCTGGTTCAATCCCCCACAGTGTAGAATCGCAGGATTGTAGAGTGGGGAGGGACCCAAAATCTAGTCCAACCCCCGTGCAATGCAGAAATCACAACATGGGAGGTAGGGATGGGGAATGCCTGCTTCTTGAAACCCTGGGGAGCCCTTGCCGTACTGAGTTGGTAAAAGGCAGCCTTCCCACGTTCCTATTTAGGACGTCTAAGTGGAGAATTTTAAGCTGGACACAATGGGGTTAGCCCCCAAGCCAGCTCCTCTGGGCCACGTTGCCCAGATCGGGCCAAACATCTGTCTAGAAACATCTGCATTCTGGTTCCGACCACGACCAGCCCTGGAAAGCCCACAAGCCTGTCGCTATCCGGAAAGCTCCCCATCTCCTCCACATGCGAGTCTCCTCCACATGGCCAAGCTGTTGCGCCATCACGAACCCAGGAGGGGCAAATGTGCCCCCCCTCCACTGCCCCCCAAGTACTTCTTTGTGGTCAAGCGTGGAGTCGATGACCACATGTTTACAGCCAGAGGTGACTGGCCGTCACGTCAAAGTTTTTTTTATATATAAAGAAAATATATATATATATATATAATGATGATGATGATAATAAAAATTGGAGGAAGGAAAACACTTGTGTAGCTAAATACAGGCCAGGGGGGCAAAGGAAGATGAAATAATGGGATGTACCTGCGTTGACAATCGAGAAAGAAAATAGCCGGCCATTTACCCGTCTCTCTCTATCTCTATCTCTCTCTCCCCCTTCCACAGAGATTGATATATATAAATGTGGGGGCCTTTTCAGGAATTACATTTGCCGGCAGGAAAACTGTCATTCCGGAATTACTCCAAAACTGCCCATTACACCGTTGCAGGTTGGATGTAGCCGGGAAACAAATCTTTGCCTCTTGTTACGTTCGAAATGATTTATCCAATCATGCCGGCACGAAGAACTAGAATTTGCTCGGGCTTCTGACGGAATCGTCACCCCCTTCTCAGAACGGGGCTGTTTTTTAAAACTTTTCTCTTGCACACATTTGCACACACACAAAAGCAATGATTTTATCAACATGGTTTTTTTAAAAAAGCATGGTGATTGATATGTGTGTGTGTGTGTGACTCTGCCAAAGTTGATTCGACCCTCTGGTGGTGGCGATACAATGGACCCACCTCAGAATATCAGCTTTATGGAGAATTAGGCTCCAAGCACCAAGAAAGTATTACGTCCTAGTCATTAGATGGAAAGATTAAAATAAAGAGTCCAAGAGGGGAGGGGGGAAGAAGACAAGCGAAAGGCAGGCACTCCTGGTGAAACCCTACAAAAATATTGGGACTGTAAAATCCACACACCCTTTTGGGTGCCAATCTGATGGCAAAGCCATTTAAGAAAAGAAAACCAATTGTTGTGCCCCGAGATATGAAGCATAAGATTCACTGCCTGCCGCCGGTCAACTTTTGTAGCTCCATTGAGGCAATATCCACCCTCCTCCCACCTCAATATCCCCCCGCCAACCAACAATTCCACTGTTTGTGGCACTGATGTATTCTTCGCGAGGCACACAAACCAATATGGAAACTAGTCTCTTTCCAAGTTGCGGAATATAAACATGGCGGCCGTCTTCGGAGACGGGTCTAGGAGAAGCTCGGCCTTTGATTCCGGCTCAGCTTTGTTTTGGGGGGTTTTGGGGGTGGAAACACCATGCCCTACACACACACACACACACACACACACACACACACCCCTTCATTCAAACCCAGAAAAGTGCATCCGTCCCGGCCCATGTACCTAACCCGACCCTCCCGCTGTGATTTCAATCAACAGCCGACACAGAGACATATTTAATAAACATCTCCCCACGTTCTCCGGACCCACGGCGACCACATAAAACACGGCGGCGGGTCGAAGATATCAAGGATGCCTGCGGGTGATCTAAAATTGTGTTGGGAAGGGGCGACTGCTTCCCGCGTCTCAATTTACAATTGATTTTTAATTTAGACGCAATTATCAAGGAGGGCATCCCTCTGTCTCTCATTTTTTTACTGGGTGAGTCACATGTGCCCTGGGATGGGAACGTTGGCTTCCAGATGGAAGGGATAAAATGGGAAGGACGGGATGAGCAAAGAGATATAGATATAGATAAACACACATATGAGCATGCAAGGTTTATTGTTTTGAATGATTCCCTATCTTTCAAAGAGAGGGATAAGATACCATCCATTACATGTATTGAGATTCCTCCTTTTTTTTTATTGTGAGACAACTGCTGGTCTGCGATGGATAGATCGCCCAGTCCAAAATTGCCAACTTTGGGTGTGCATATATTTTGTCAATCTGTGCTGGGTCAGTACTGGGAAAACTGAGTCTTTCTTCCCTTATGTTCCATATATTATTATTATTATCATTTTTTAAAGTCCTTGGAATCTTTCAGTAGTGAGAATCACTGTCCTAAAAAGGAAACATGGGCTAATCGGTGTTATTCAAATGCAGAGGGTGAGCTTTTATTGCTCCAGGTTGCAGGCCAACGCCACCTTTGAAGTACTCGGGTGGGTCCCATATGCCTCGGGATCCGCTCTCCCCATGTGGGGACAGCTGCCCATGAAATGGACCCTTTCAGGCCACCTGACTTTAGGCCACAGCAGAACCATCCCCTCATCTCACGCTCCATAAGATTCGCAGCATCATTGACCGGATTTTGCGACGGTCAATGTCAGGAACCACACCTGATTTGTCTCTCCCCACTGCCACCTCAAAGAAGTAATAATTGAGGAAGGGGGTGTGTGAAGGGGTTTAAGCCAGCAGAGGAGAAGATAGTAAAAAAAAAACCACAGAGGAACCCTGAGATTTTCTGTGCAAACGCCACCGACCTGAAACCAAATGGAGCGACGGTGCAAGATGCAAATTCATATCAAAGTAGCAGAAACAGAAGACGGGGGGACCACAACAGCTTAGGACATGGGTAGTCAAACTAAGGCCAGGATCCGGCCCAGTCGCCTTCTCAATCCAGCCTGTAGACGGTCAGGGAATCAGCGTGTTTTTACATGAGTAGAATGTGTCCTTTTATTTAAAATGCATCTCTGGGTTATTTGTGGGGCCTGCCTGGTGTTTCTACATGAGTAGAATGTGTGGTTTTATTTAAAATGCACCTCTGCATTATTTGTGGGGCATAGGAATTCATTCATTATTATTTTTTTCAAAATATAGTCCGCCCCCCCCCCCACAAGGTCTGAGGGACAGTGGACCGGCTCCCTGTTGAAAAAGTTTGCTGACCCCTGGCTTAGGATGAGTCCACGCTAGGTATGACCACTGCTGGTTTTAGGTGGCTAAAATTCACCGGCTTCCTTCCATTCCTCAATTCCATATTCTTGCTTTTTTTAAAAAAAAAAAGTTTAGATCCCTGCCTCCACCAGAACACACATACACTAACCAGCAGGTATTACTGCTGCCATGCTAAACATTAATTTGTTCGTGACAGGGAGGGAATACGACAAATTAGGATAGTGGCCCAAATAAGTCTCTGTTTCCTAAAAGCTACGGATTGTATTCAACGTTAAGTCATAACTCAGGAGAGCAGATCCATTGAAATCAAGGGAGATGGTTGTCTGAGGTCCGTTCAGTTCAGTGAGTCTACTCTGAGTAGGATTTGGGTCGGGCAGAGCCCTGCATCGTGGGCCTTGGGAGAGGGGCAATCTCAAGGTTGAATAGGACACAACGGTTCTCGTTAAGCCATCATAGCGATAGACAGCAACGCGAGGAAATCATACATGCAAACATCACCAACATAAACCACACCATTGCCGTCCCAAAGGATGTTCACCTTTGCGGCAAGAAATCTTACACCACGCAAACATAGGCAACGTATTTATTGTGGTCTTAAGGCGGGGCCACCCGCTCTCGTTTTGATCAATCCCACATATATATATATTAATGAAAAGGAGGGAAGATGGGGGACCCCAAAAAAGCCCATTGCAAAAATGCAAAATCACCCAGGGAAATATAATCCCTGTGAAGGTCGGAGGTTGCACCCCCCAAAGCCAGAGTCAGCCCCAAATACTAGGTGAGCAATGGAAGAAGAGCGTAGATAAAGGGTATTGTCTCGATGGGGCTTGCAACCTCCTGGTTGCGGGCGAAGAAGGTGCCACAGATGCCCGCTGGGTTACAGACAGCCGCCGGATGTTTCGTACCAGACCCAGCTGGTCAGTAATTCAGGAAGCCGGATTTAGGGAGGCCAAGTCGGCCTGGCGAACCGACCCCCTTTCCCCCGGCGCGACCCGCCACAGAGGTCCTCATTGAAAAGAGGTCACAAATTCCCCTCAAATTTTAAAACATTTCATCTCCAGAATGAAGGCCCTCATTCATAATGGCAGGAAACGGGCTAGGGGGTGTGGGACAGAGAGAGAGAGAGAGAGATTTTGCTATTAAAGGTTCCCCTCGGAGCTTTCTCACAGCCAGAGTGGGGACTGGAGGGGGGGGGGAATTATATTCCACTGAGATGTGGGTATATATGGAAAAATGGAGGAAACGGGGGGTGGGTGACTTTCTCTGAAAGCTGGGCACTGGGCAAATATTTTTATTCCGCGTTTTGGCGCATTTCCCCCAGGTTTCTGCACAACCGGAAAGGTTCGCTTTTGCATTCGCGAAGAGATCTATTCTGTTTTGTTTGCTGCCCATTCAGCAAGGAGCTGAGTGGGCCCTGCAACAATAGCCATCTTTGCTGGCGCCGTCGACCAAAGGAACAGGAAGGAGCGTCCAAGCCTCCAAGCAGAGAAGGGCCCCCCGAACTCTCAAAATTTTGCACCCGCAAATAATTCGAGACCGTTCCGGGCAAAAACGGCCGAAGCTTTCTATTTAGAAAAATTACATGTAAATCAAAAGGAGTTCAGTGGAACAAGCGCCAGTAACTGGCCTATTTAACACACCTGGGGAGGTGGGGGGGTGTGCCACAGCTTGTCTAAAAGCGCATAAAGAAATCGGGTGCCCCAGGATCTTTAAGTTTTAAATGGGGGGGGGGATACGAACACCGCCAACATATCAAAGCTGCGCATGGAAAAAAGTTCAGATAAGAAGCAATAAGAAGCAACTGAAGTTTTTCTCATCGCTCTTTCTCCTTTAATTTAAGGGGGATTTCAAAAGAAAAGGAGGAGGAGGAGTGGTGGTTTTTTTTGGGGGGGGGGTATCTTTTAAATAGAAATAAAAATTATCTGCAACATTTAAGGGGTTTTGGGGAGAAGGTGGAGGGGGGAATCCTGTCGATCACGATGCGCCATCAGAATTTTGGACGTGGTCCAAACAGCCGGTTCTCAACTTATTGAGACTTCAGAAAGCTGGTACGAGCTCTTGAGGAGGGAAGGGGAACCATCCATTTCTGGAACCGCACTCTTACGGTGGACAGAGAAAGAGGGTTTCCCCCTGAAAGAGCAGCACGGCCCCCTCCCTCCCAGCTGATTGCTCTAATTCATGTTCATGTTGTAAGATCTAGAAGGTGGGGGTGCCCTTCCACTTTGGGGGTACCAGAAATGGGTGAAGCACACCAAAACTGACCCAGAAACAAAACCCAAAAGTCGGCCCGGATGTGCCTGAAGTTCACAGCCAAGGCTGTAGGTCATGGACTCCCTTGCCCAATAAATCCTTAGAAAGCAGGGAAGGATGGAGGGGGAAAGCTAACCTACTTCGCCATCACGTAAGAGAAAACCTTACGAAGCCATGATGAGCCTCGCTAACCTTTCAGCGCTCCATAGAGAGAGTGGCCCGGCTTTCGAAGCAACTTAGAAGTATCCCCATGGAGTCTATGGCCGCAAGCCGGTTTGGAAATGAATGTTCCTTACTTTATTTTTATTTTATTTAAAAAAACCACTTTTATTTCCCTTCCAAGATTTTTCAAGGAGCAGGCAAGAGATGATTTTGACCAGCAGGTTAGAGGTTGGGGGGGAAACACAAGGAAACAGGTCAAGAATTGGTCTCCTCTCCAGTGTGTGTGTGTGTGTGTGTGTGTGTGTGTGTGTAAGAGAGAGAACTGGTGTTTTAATTTGACAAGATGCAACCCTGTAAGTGACGCGTAATTGATTTTACAGTCTGCAGTTCTGCTGAAAACTGTTATCATTTTGTTCCTCTTGGCTGCCCAGAATTACAACTTCCGAGAATTGACTTCTGGAAGAATGATTTCCCACCTCAACACACACACACACACACACACACACACACACCCTGCCACCACTACTCTTCGGTGGTTCAGATTCCAAACGTAAAACAGCTGTTCAGAAAAAAAAAAATATTTCGCTAACCCCACCACCGCCGTTTTTTATATCTGGCTTGGAGGGGGGGGGAGGCGACAGAGACTGCAGCAAAACTTCTCAAACTTAAGCCTTGAAAAAACGGGGAAACAGATAGATGAAAATATTCAAACAGCCCTGCTATATAGGTACACACACTCAGAATGTCAGCCTCAAGACAAACTGATAAGTGCCCCCCCCAATTCTTCAAAATAGGGCAAAGTAAGTCCAAAAGTTTGACACAAAAAAAACCTGGCATATCAGTTATCCTAAAGAGACCGACAATATCATCATTCATAGAGAGATAGATCAGAAATAAGCCCCATTGAGTTCAATAGGGGAAACTGGGGGGGGGGGGAGAGAATCACTTTCCACTTAGCAAAGAATTAATCGCAGAGGGTTGTATCCAACTAAGTTCTGCACCTTTGAAATTAATGGACCGCAGTTAGTTGCATCCGTTAAGTTAAATGGATATGGTCTGAGCAGGACTTCGCACTGGGTGCAAACCCAGAACTTGTGTATGAACATCAGTTTGTCTCGACAACCCAGATGCAATTCAGTACACAGGAGCGCAGTGGGAGTTTAAAAAGAAGGGCATCTCACACAGAGATATAGCAACCCTCTTCTGTTTGGAAGTTTTGCTTTCTAGACCTCCGTCAGATTTCTCTGGAATTATTTACCACACAGAGAGAGAGACACTTGTGGGTCAAACTTCCTCCAGGCCGTGTGTGAAACCCTGGTTTTCCTGGCAAGGACTTTGAACGACAGACAGAGAGACAGGATAATATTTTTTTTTAAAACCCACACTTTTAAAAACCATTCCTCCTTCCAACAGTGACATCATTGGCAAGACTGGGTTTCCTTTTACATCATAATAATTTTCAGGCAAGTCCGCAAAAAAGGCTCATTTGAGAAGATAAGAGATTCCCCAAGTATCAGCCTGTGAGATTTATTTATTGTTCCCTTCTAAAAAGAAGTTTCACCATTCCTCCCAAATCTTGCAACGCAAAAATATATGGACAAAATAATAATAATAAGAAGAAGAATGCATGGACTATAACAGTGCCTTGTGTACATCATCCCTTTGGGGCTACAGCCGCCGCCACCCAAAACATGCACACCCAAAAACTGACAGGGCAACAATTCCCGAGGTCTAAAACATGCAATAAGACAGGGGGGTCTCCTCCTGGCTCCCCCCCCTCCATCCTACCTGGGATTGCTTTTGTTCCAGTACACCGCATAACGATCTGAGATAATTTTGCTGCTGTCGTCCGTCCACACGCAAACCCCAACCAGGGCCACCAGCAACGCAGCTACCTCCAAATTCGGCATCGTACCCCCCCTTCTCCTCCACTTTCTTCCACCTCTTCTCCCCTTCTTTCTTTTGTTCCACGAAAAGCTGCGGGGAATTTTTGTGTGGGTGTGGGTGTGCGTTTAGGAAAAAGGCATTGCACTTTGCACAAGTGCTTTCTGGCGGATAGCTCTTTCGGCGCGTTTTTTTCGGGGAGGTTAGGTCTCCCCTGGACAGTCCAGACTTTTTCCTGTGTCTCTTCCTCCACCTCCTCCTCCTTTCACTTCTCTCTCTCTCTCTCTCTCTCTCCCGATGCAAACTATCGCACACACATCCCTAATTCATTCCATGGTAGAGAATCCCAATAGCTCTCGCTGGCTGAATGGTCCTTCTTTTCTCATGAAAGGTGGCAGGTATAGACAAGCGTCCTGGTAGCCAAAATATACTGCAAATCAGCGCATTGATGGGGGTGATCAGAATTTGCTTTTGCAACAAAAGGCTTCTTAATAGATAGACAAGAGATGTGTGCTATCTAGGAACAGATAGGGTGTGGCGTGGGTCTTCCGGAGCCCACACTCCCTTAAGAAGACATCACCGCAACTTTCGGTTCCCAGGGTCTGAGTTACTCCCAGCTCTCTCAAACTCTTCATAAATGGAGCAGGGAAGAGGGAGGTTCCATCTCTAAGAAACTGGGTAACTCAAAAATACTGGAGGAAGTACACGGCGGCTGAGAGGTTACAGGAGGAAACCTCGGCATGTCAACTGGCCCAGAATCTCCCCACTCTTGCTGGGGGTGGGGAAGAGAGAGAGGGGGGAAATTGCTGTGGAGTCTGCAAGCAAACTTTGAGGTGCTCTCTCGTCTCTGGAGAGCCGCTAATCCTAGCATATCATTAGAAAAAAATAAATAAAACGGCCACCAACCGACAACTTTGCATTCAAACAAATTCCTGGTTTCCAAAGAGAAGTTTTAAAAAAATTGAAATGAAATAAAAACCTTGTTGCGGGCTTTCCTTCTGCAATTTGCAACCGGTTGGCTGAGAAGATGAGATGAATTTCTTGCAGAAAGAAAGAAAGAAAGAAAGAAAGAAAGGGAAAAAAGGTATCACCCCCAAAGAACGAGGACTCAAAACTTGCTCCCGGGTTTGGGTTGTTGCTTTTTTTTCAAAGCAGAGAAAAGATGCCTTGTGGTTCTTCTGCTTCTGTTTGTAATAGATGGGACCCCCGTGTTGTCTTTTCCTGAAGAAATGGAAAAAGGAAGGAAGGAAGATGTAAATAACACAAAGTTTTGCGGTGAGAGGGAGTGGATCGTCCCCTTGCGAAAAGCACGAATTGAAATCTTGCTTGCTCTCTCTCTCTCATGAGAAAGGAAAGAATGAAAAGAAAAGAAAAAAAGGGGGGTAATCTTACTTTCCTTCCCCTTTTCACTCAACCACCCCCCTTTTTTATTGTGCCACCTAAGCTTCCTTGCAACTGGTAAGAAGGGAAAAAAGGGGGGCATTAAGATTGCAAGTTAGGGGGGTGGGGAGGCCTTCAAACAACACCTCCCCCTCCTCTCCCTCATCCCCCCCCCTCCAAAAATGCAAAAAAAAAAAATACTATACCAAATGCCTCCCCCTCCCAACACACAATTTGCAAGATTTCATTTTCATTTTCAATGCATGCATCTCATCATTTTCTTTCCTGAATAAAACATGCTTGCCCCCACCTTGAGGTTTTGTTATTTTCCTGGTGGCACCAAAAAACAGAAACAAAAAAATCCCTCTGTGTATAATTTTTTTTTAAAAAAAGGTTCTTTTCCCCTTTCTGTGGATTCTTTTAAGCCTTACCGCTGCACGCTCTCTCTCTCTCCCTCTCTCCCTTTTCTGCTTTATTTTAATCCCCCCTTTTTTTGCCTTCAATGCCTTTTTTTTTCCTTTTGCAAAAGAAAAAAGAAAAAAGAGAGACCTGCCTTCCTTTCCGCCCCCCCCCTCTACTCTTGATACAGAAACATTGTTACCACTTGGCCAGTCAGCCTAAAGTAACCACAGCCCTCCCTCCCTCCCTCCCTCTCTCTCTCCCCCCCCCCTTTCCCCAGCAATGTCTCCCCCCCCAAGCACTCAACAGGGGCGGGGCCCCCAAGTCTCAAGGTTGGTTGGCCGGTGACGCTGAGCCACACCCCCCACCAAAGCCATGTGGGTCTCCTTTTTCCTGGAGATTTTTTATTTTTTTTAAAGTCAATTTCAGCTCTGTTGAGGAGGGAGAGAGAGAGGAAGGAGAATGAGAGTGGGGGGGGGGGAGCCCCAGAAGGAAAGAGCGTGGAAATGGAGGAGGGGGGGTCATTTAAAAAAAAACACATCTTTGCAAGAAGTCAACGCAGCAGCTGGAAAGAGATTTTCCCCTTTCAGGTGCAAGCCAGAAATCCAAAGCTTTCTTTAAAGTGGGGGTCTTTCCCCCCAAAAAAATAAGACTGGATGCTAATGGTGGTGGAGAAAAGGGGGGGGGGTTCTTTTTTTTTTTACAAGGGGGGGGTCTTCATTCCTTTGTCTTTAACCTGCTTGCAAATTATGATTATATTGGCCAGCTAGCTTTCCCTACTCAGAGTAGACCCACTGAAAATCTAGTGTTCTAGTTGAGGACTTCAGTGGCTGCAAGCCCACTGATGTTGTTGTTGTTGCTGCTGCTGCTGTCAACGCTCGTTTACTTATTTGTTTATTATCGCCACTGGTTTATCAACCGCCATCCGAGGTTGGTTTGCACGCAAGATAATTAAAAAAATCAGGCAAGAACAACAAAGCCCGCCAATAAATCTGAAAAACGAGGCCGAAACGGTAGCGAGCGGACACTGAGCGGTAAAGGCCAGTTTGCAATTTGCAGATTTGCAATTTACAAAATGGGAGATCAACTGGGGGCTCGTTTTCCGGTGGGCGTGCAACAGATTTGCACGGCAGACTCGGCACTTACTTTTGCAGTGCAAATCCATTGCACGTCTACTCAGAAGTAAGCCCAGCTGCATTTATTCCTTGGGAAGTGACTTTTCTCAAATCCACTTTCTGTTTTATATTTTGACCCCTCTTTGGTTAAAATTACCACAAAGCTTTGCACACACACACACACACACACACAAGAAGGCAATGGCGTTAAGCTGGTTCTCAGCGGCTCCTGGGAATGTTAAGTAAAGATGCAACCCTCTATTCGTCTCCTAAGGGAGTTCTAAAATCCCTCGGAGCGTGGCTCTTCCTCACAACAACCCTGTGAGGCAGCTTGCATCATTGTCCCCATAATGCAGATGGGAAGGTTGAGGACGGTAAAAGAAAATAGGTTGGCCAAAACTGGAAGGAGAGGATTCTTGTGGGTTTTCCAGCAAAGTTTGACTCAAGAGTAGACCCACTGGGGTGAATGAATCTTGGTTAATCATGTTCTTTAACTCCAGTGAGTATACCTAACATTGGATTAAACCGTAGCCTTTCAGCTCCTAGCTGCTCCCTCCCCCCGAGAAATCCTGCCCACCCACCTCCTAGTGTGTTAAATTAATGAATTAAAACAAATTTTCAAGCAATGCTTTCCCCAAGGGTGTATCACCTCTCAGTCATTTGCACAACCTCCCCTGAAGGTAGACCGGGTTTAAAAAATAAATCTGCCTCTGCACTTGTGATTCCCAGCGACTGGTATTTGAAGGCCTAACACTGGAAGAGAGAAATAGACATTGTGGCTAGTAGCCTCCACGAAGTTTTCTTTCTTTCTTTCTTTCTTTCTTTCTTTCTTTCTTTCTTTCTAAATCATTTTTACAAAATTATATACTGGTTTTCCCAGTAGTGATGTATGGAAGTGAGAGCTGGACCATAAAGAAGGCTGATCACCGAAGAATGGGTGCTTTTGAATTCTGGTGCTGGAGGAGACTCTTGAGAGTCCCATGGACTGCAAGAAGATCCAACCTCTCCATTCGGAAGGAAATCAGCCCTGAGGGCTCACTGGAAGGACTGATCCTGAAGCTGAGGCTCCCATACTTTGGCCACCTCATGAGAAGAGAAGACTCCCTGGAAAAGACCCTGATGTTGGGAAAGATGGAGAGCACAAGGAGAAGGGGACAACAGAGGACGAGATGGTGGGACAGTGTTCTCGAAGCAGCCAACATGAGTTTGACCAAACTGGGGGAGGCAGTGGAAGACAGGAGTGCCTGGCGTGCTCTGGTCCAAGAGGTCACAAAGAGTCGGACACGACTAAACAACAACAACAGTTACATGCATTGCCCCGCCCACTATTGCCTCTGGCTCCGCCCACCACGGGCACATGGCCCCCGGAAGCTGGTCCAGAAGGAAATAGGGCCCTCAGCCTGGAAACGTTTCCCCAATAAAATGCAAATAGGAACGCTGAAACTCTTCCCGTCACTTGATGCCTTTTCCTGTTGTGGGGCCTTATCTTTGGAACTCCTTGCCTCCAGATATTTTCATGTTGCCCCCTCTAAGGAATGTCTCGAGACTGAACCGTCTGCCCAAGGCTCCTCTGATCTGACTGATTGTTTCCCCCCAACACACAGACACTGTTTCTTATCACCTTCTTTCCCGTGTCTCCTTATGCAGATCGTAAGCCTACAGGTAGGGACTTTGTTGCTGTTTTGTGTTTTATGCTGTACACTGGCTTGTGGTTTATTTCAGGAGTTTAAGGAAATGATAGCAATAATAATAATAATAATAATACATCGGGATAGAACTGGGACTCTCCTTCGCTGGAGGTTTCAAAGCATTGCAAATGGCTGAACTAGAGGATTATATGGGTCTATGATTCCGTGGTTGCTGCGAACCGGGATTGCAGATACAGTGGTGCCTCAGGTTAAGTACTTAATTCGTTACGGAGGTCCGTTCTCAACCTGAAACTGTTCTTAACCTGAAGCACCACTTTAGCTAATGGGGCCTCCCGCTGCTGCCGCACGATTTCTGTTCTCATCCTGAAGCAAAGTTCTTAACCTGAAGCACTATTTCTGGGTTAGCGGAGTCTGTAACCTGAAGCGTATGTAACCTGAAGCGTATGTAACCTGAAGCGTATGTAACCTGAGGTACCACTGTATAGGCAAGGGGTCATGCCTGACCCTAAAGGATCCCTCCATCACCTGAACTACAGTCGTACCTCGGAAGTCGAAAGGAATCCGTTCCAAAAGTCCGTTCGACTTCCAAAACGTTCGGAAACCAGAACACAACGGGACACCATGATGGAAATCAGAGCGCACGGAAACACCATTTACCTTCCCGCCGCAGCGGTACCTATTTATCTACTTGCACTGGTGTGCTTTCGAACTGCTAGGTTGGCAGGAGCTGGGACAGAGCAACGGGAGCTCACTCCGTCGTGGGGATTCGAACCGCCGACCTTCCGATCGGCAAGCCCAAGAGGCTCAGTGGTTTAGACCACAGCGCCACCCGCGTCTAGAGAGCCCTTTGGCTATGCAAAAAGTTATCTTCCTGTTACCAGAGGTGGAGAGTTTGAGAGCCCTTTTTGGCACGCCCAAGGCCTCCTTTCCTGTCCACACCACCAGAAATGGGGATTTGAAGAGCCCCTTCTGCCTCTGCCAATGCCTCCCTCGCACACCTCAGTCCAACCGCTTCCTAAACACAAGTCCCCGTCAAAAACCGCCTCTGCCACATAATCTCATAAAAGGGCCTATAAACTGCCAAGGAGAAGATGAAGATGACGGAGAGAGGGAGAGAAATGAGAAATGGGGTGGGGGTTGAGAGATTACAAATATAGATACGCAGACGACAGAGATGGAAAGGGCTTATAGGATCGGAGCAGGGAAGAGGGAGATTTATGCAGATCCAAATATTCTTGGAAACACCCCCCCCCCAAAAAAAAGCCCCACCCCGGTTTCCTGTACACATTGGGCTGTTTGTGCATGTGAGAGATATGTAGGGGGGAGAGGCTTGGGGAGAGACAGAGAGAGAGATGGAAAATGTATGGCACTAATTACGCCGTAATAATATGCATTTATACAGCTTCTTTCTTATGCTTTGGATTCGGGTTATTCAATAATTAATCGCCCCTTGTACACGCTCAAGCACCACCTTCTTACCACCGGCCTCCGAGGCGGCAGCATGTTCCCTCGCTGAGGGCAGAGCTTCAAGGATCATCAAATATTTGGGGGGGGGGCTCCCAATGAGCAATGACCCTTTGGTGATGCTCCAAGCTGCACACCCGCCCTTGCCCTTCCAAGCCCCAGGTCCCTGGAGGCTCAGCGTCCCAGCTGGAATGTGCCCAGACCAGTTTCCTTCACCTGAATCACAGAATCATGGACTTGGAAGGGTCCAGAATCACTGCTAAGGTAAAGGTAAAGGGACCCCTGACCATTAGGTCCAGTCGTGGCCGACGCTGGGGTTGCGGCGCTCATCTCGCTTTACTGGCCGAGGGAGCCGGCGTACAGCTTCCGGGTCATGTGGCCAGCAGGACTAAGCCATTTCTGGCGAACCAGAGCAGCGCATGGAAATGCCGTTTACCTTCCCGCCGGAGCGGTACCTATTGATCTACTTGCACTTTGATGTGCTTTCGAACTGCTAGGTTGGCAGGAGCAGGGACTGAGCAACGGGAGCTCACCCCGTTGCAGGGATTCGAACTGCTGACCTTCTGATCAGCAAGTCCTAGGCTCTGTGGTTTAACCCACAGTGCCACCCGCTACGGAATCCCTAATAAGTTGGCCACCCAACCTCTGCTTAAAAGCCTGCAAGGAAGGAGAGACCTTTAGAGGTCGTCCGTTCTGCTGTTGAATGGCTCTCAGCGAAAGAAAGTTCTTCAAAATGTTCAGTCGGGATCTCCTTTCTTGTTTGGAATCCATTGGTTTGATTCTGGAGCAGGAGAAAACGAGCTTGCTCCCTCTATCATCATCAACATAATCATCATCATCATACTTTGCCCATCTGGCTGGGTTTCCCCAGCCACTCTGGGTGGTTCTCAACAGAATACAGTGGTACCTCAGGTTACATACGCTTCAGGTTACATACGCTTCAGGTTACAGACTCCGCTAACCCAGAAATAGTGCTTCAGGTTAAGAACTTTGCTTCAGGATGAGAACAGAAATCATGCTCCGGCGGCGGCAGCAGGAGGCCCCATTAGCTAAAGTGGTGCTTCAGGTTAAGAACAGCTTCAGGTTAAGAATGGACCTCCGGAACGAATTAAGTACTTAACCTGAGGTACCACTGTATTAAAGACACAATAAAAGATCAAACATTAAAAGCTTCCCCAAACAGGGCTGCCTTCAGATGCCTTCTAAAAGTCAGATAGTTGTTTATTTCCTTGACACCTGATGGGCTTCATGTTCAAGCCTAGTTTTCCAGGTCCTAGTCCAACACTCCAACCACTTGTTCACAAAACAGACATTGCCTTTGAGACAACAAGCCGAGTCTGTGGGATATTCCTTTTTTAAAAATCCTGCCAGCTTTCCTTTAGGTTTAGGAGATCTATGTAAAAAGTCAACTGCTTTCTCTGTGTGTTCCCTTTGCTCTGCCACCTTCTAATTGCTCCTTGTCACCCCCCCCTTTTTATATTATTGGGGAGGGGGTGTCAAATGTCTTTGTCATCTCTGTTGTCACCTAACAACAGAGAGCCGTTTTGGCTACATCAGCGCAACATAAACCAGACACGGATCACTGTCAGATACGTAGCTTGCTTGCTTTCGCTCTCGTTTCTTTTAAGGGAGACGTTGGGTTGTATCGGAGGTTCACCCTCCTCATGAGTAGACCTCCTGAAACGAATGGAAGGGGCTGCCTTAGATCTACGCTTAGTAAAAAAAATCCAGCTGGATTTTGCCAGTGTTTTGTATGCAATGACACTTAATTTGCAAACAATTGTTTTCCAAATGTGTGTGTGTGTGTGCTATTTTCACAAACACGTGCATTTTCACACACACACACCTTCCCCCAATGTATGCAGTTTTTTGTCGGAGAATTGCATTGCAAAATTCGGCCAAGTGTGGATTTTAGCCGCATTTCAAGCCACAAATTCTTTTGAGGTGGACGCTGTGCTATGCATTAAGGTAAAGGTAAAGGGACCCCTGACCATTAGGTCCAGTCGTGAACGACTCTGGGGTTGCGGCGCTCATCTCGCTTTACTGGCCGAGGGAGCCGGCGTACAGCTTCCGGGTCATGTGGCCAGCAGGACTAAGCCGCTTCTGGCGAACCAGAGCAGCGCACGGAAACGCTGTTTACCTTCCCACCAGAGCGGTACCTATTTATCTACTTGCACTTTGACGTGCTTTCGAACTGCTAGGTGGGCAGGAGCAGGGACTGAGCAACGGGAGCTCACCCCGTCATTGCGGGGATTCGAACCGCCAACCTTCTGATCGGCAAGTCCTAGGCTCTGTGGTTTAACCCACAGCGCCACCCTTGTCCCTTGTGCTTTGCGCTGCTATTTATCATTTCTGTTATCAGCACTTTTTTTCCTGAGGGGATGCAGGGGTACACATACCCCTGAACATTTTGTGGATCTTTGTACTTTTGTCCATTTACTGTCTTTATTTTTCCCAATTTGAACTACAGCGGTACCTCAGGTTACATACGCTTCAGGTTACATACGCTTCAGGTTACATACTCTGCTAACCCAGAAATAGTGCTTCAGGTTAGGAACTTTGCTTCAGGATAAGAACAGAAATTGTGCAGTGGCAGCAGGAGGCCCCATTAGCTAAAGTGGTGCTTCAGATTAAGAACAGTTTCAGATTAAGTACGGACCTCCAGAACGAATTAAGTACTTAACCCAAGGTACCACTGTATAAAAACGGTGATTTTCTTGAGTCAAAATGAAAGTACCCCTAAACATTTTGTTTTAGAAAAAAGCACTGTCTATTATTACTACATTGATATTGTGCTTTTTTTCTAAGGAACTCAAGGTGGTTCCCCCCCCCAAAAAAAACCCCTTCCATTTTATCCTCACAACAGCCCTACAAGGTAGGTCAGGTTGAAAGACGGTGACTAGTCCCAGTGAGCTTCGTGCCTGTATGGCAGGATTTGAACACTGGCCTCTGCTAGGTCCTAGTGCAACGCACACTGACCTCTACGGCCCAATGGCATTTGCTACCGGGGGGGGGGGGAGACCGCTGGAACAATCAGAGGCCAGCCTTGCTCCAGCCCGCGGCCTGGTAGGCATTGCTATAAGGGATCGTCTACAGCAGTCTAAGGTTTTCCCAGTCGTGATGTATGGAAGTGAGAGCTGGACCATAAAGAAGGCTGATCGCCGAAGAATGGATGCTTCAGAATTCTGGTGCTGGAGGAGACTCTTGAGAGTCCCATGGACTGCAAGAAGATCCAACCTCTCCATTTGGAAGGAAATCAGCCCTGAGTGCTCACTGGAAGGACAGATCCTGAAGCTGAGGCTCCAAGACTTTGGCCACCTCACGGAAGAGAAGACTCCCTGGAAAAGACCCTGATGCTGGGAAAGATGGAGGGCGCAAGGAGAAGGGGACGACAGAGGACGAGATGGTGGGACAGTGTTCTCGAAGAGGCCAAGATGAGTCTGACCAAACTGCGGGAGGCAGTGGAAGACAGGAGGGCCTGGCGTGCTCTGGTCCAGGGGGTCACGAAGAGTCGGACATGACTAAACGACTAAACAACAACAACAACAAGGCAGTCGTCATGTCCAAAGTCGATTTCGGGACCGGCCATTCGGTCAGTTTAATCTGGCCCCTGTGGCAGTTTATTTCCTGGGGTAAAATCCTAAAACAACCTCAAAAACTTTCATGCTCTTTATTCAGGAGAGGAGGTGAGGAGGAATGAAAGTTCCCCCACAATATCTGCTTTATATACATTATTTACACAATGGGCTGCACGTGATTGGCTAGTTCCAGAATTCTCCTGTAGGCCAATCAGGTTGTGGATTCACTTCCACCTGGAGCTGGATTGGGTGTCTCCTGCAGACCAATCATACTGCTGCATTGTCCTAGGACCAATCAGACTGCTGCAGTCTGAATCCTATTGTTCTAGGACCAATCAGACTGCTGCATTTTAGATCCTATTGTTCTAGGACCAATCAGACTGCTGCAGTCTGAATCCTATTGTTCTAGGACCAATCAGACTGCTGCATTTTGGATCCTATTGTTCTAGGACCAATCAGACTGCTGCATTTTGGATCCTATTGTTCTAGGACCAATCAGACTGCTGCAGTCTGAATCCTATTGTTCTAGGACCAATCAGACTGCTGCATTTTGGATCCTATTGTTCTAGGACCAATCAGACTGCTGCATTTTGGATCCTATTCAACTCAGTACATAACACTCAACATCTTCAACCCCCCCCCCCAAAAAAATAAGGTTAACAACTTTGGCTGGCCCTTTGGTTGGCCCCCATGGCCCTTCACTTCATCAAATCTGGCCCTCTTTGAAAAGGTTTGGACACCAGTGGTCTAAAGAGAAAGTTGTTTCATCCCATATGCACTGACTCGACTGCTCCAGTCTGCAGAACAGGCACCATTAATTACAGGAGCTACATAATATTCATTCTACAGTTGTGATAAACCTAGAGAGCATCTTAAAAAGCAGAGACAGGGCGGGCGCCACCACCAAGAAGGCCCTCTGCCTGGTTCCCTGTAACTTCATTTCTCGCAGTAATGGAACTGCCAGAAGACACCTGAAGGCAGCCTTGTTTAGGTAAGTTTTTAATGGTTGATGTTTTATCGTGTTTTTAATATTCTGCTGGGAGCTGCCCAGAGTGGATGGGAAAACCCAGCCAGATGGGAGGGGTATAAATTCCTACTACTACTACTACTACTACTACATACATTTCTGCTAGGACAAGCCCACTCAGATGTTTAGAAAATCGACGAGAGTTTTCATATGTTTCTAGTCTGTTTTAACTTTTAAGGTAAAGGTAAAGGTACCCCTGCCCGTACGGGCCAGTCTTGACAGACTCTGGGGTTGTGCGCCCATCTCACTTAAGAGGCCAGGGGCCAGCGCTGTCCGGAGACACTTCCGGGTCACGTGGCCAGCGTGACATCGCTGCTCTGGCGAGCCAGAGCCGCACACGGAAACGCCGTTTACCTTCCCGCTGGTAAGCGGTCCCTATTTATCTACTTGCACCCGGAGGTGCTTTCGAACTGCTAGGTTGGCAGGCGCTGGGACCGAGCAGCGGGAGCGCACCCCGCCGCAGGGATTCGAACCGCCGACCTTTCGATCGGCAAGCCCTAGGCGCTGAGGCTTTAACCCACAGCGCCACCTGCGTCCCAACTTTTAGAAAACCTTAAATGATTGCTAGATTCAGGTAGGTAGCCGCGTTGGTCTGACGAAGTCAAAATATACCAGGAAGAAACTTAGTTGGTCTCTAAGGTGCTACTGGACAATTATTTTATTTTTTTATATATTTTAACTGATTGCTGTTAATTTTTCTTACTGCTAACTTTATTGTTTTGTCCTTTTTTTGTAAACCACTTTGCGGTTGTTGTTGTTTTACAATCAAGCAGCGTATAAACTTTAGGAGATCAACAAACAAGTAGCCCACATCTTCGCGGCCTAGGACCCTCGTACCTACGGGACCGCCTCTCCCGGTATGCCCCACGGAGGACCTTAAGGTCCATATATAGCAACACCCTAGTGGTCCCGGGCCCTAAGGAAGTTAGATTAGCTTCAACCAGAGCCAGGGCCTTTTCAACACTGGCCCCGGCCTGGTGGAACGCTCTGCCTCATGAGACCAGGGCCCTGCAGGATCTGATCTCTTTCCGCAGGGCCTGTAAGACAGAGTTGTTCCGCCTGGCCTTTGGCTTGGAGCCAATTTGATTCCCTCCCCCCCTTTCTTTTTTTCTTTCTCCTCCTGTGATGAGGCTGCATTTTAACATTTTAACGTTTCAATATTTTTAATGTTATATTTTAATCTTGTTTTTAAGTTGTATTCATTCAGCTTGTTTTATTATTGCTTGTTAGCTGCCCTGAGCCTGGCCTTGGCTGGGGAGGGCGGGGTATAAATAAATTATTATTATTATTATTATTATTATTATTATTATTATTATTATTAATCTCCTTGTAAACAAATGGAGGATGAGAATCGTCAGCAGACAAATATTCTGGAAGCACCCCTGTGTGTTTTTTTTAAATGCAAGTCTGTTGTTGCTTTCATTGCGCACGCACGCACGCACACAAACACACTCACACACACGCAGAGAGACAAATTCATTTCCCATTCCCAGAGCCCGCTTGATTGAACCCAGAAGGGTAAAGTTGCGAATTACAGCTCCAAGCAACCAGATCTTTGGATAATTGCCCCCCTCCCCCAGGTGGGAATGGAGATTTCAGAACCTGGAATAATTAAAGGGTTTGGGTAAGAGACGGAAGGACCATTTTCCAAGGAGAGAGGAAATGGGGAGAGGGGCAGCAAGGGGGTCACGGAGAAAAGGGTGATTCAAGGATGCCTGCCCCCCTCCCTTCCAATTAGGAGGAAGGAGACGCGAAAGAAAGGACTCATTACGGGATAGCTAGATGAAAAGGGTGACACCTTGCCAAGAGGACACAGCGCTGCATGTCTGTTGGGGGTCCCGGGAGACCACTGGCACGTTAGAATAGAAGGATTTAGGAAGCTGCGTTTTACCAAGTCGGACAGTGGATATTGCTTCCATTGACTGGCACCGACTCTCCAGGATTTCAGACAGGGAGTCTTCCCTAGCCGTACCTGGATGTAAACCTGAGACCTTCTGCATCCCAGACAAGTGATCTGCTGTAACGTAGCTCAGGGTGGTTGTTGTTGGGGCGAAATATTCCTGCATCGCAGGGGGTTGGACCTCAGGGTCCCTTCCAACATCTGATTACAGCAATGTGCTCTCTGTGGGGCTACCTTTGAAGGTGACTGGGAAACTACAGATAATCTAGAATGCGGTCGCTAGACTGGGGACTGGGAATGGCTGCTGAGACCATATAACAGTGGTCCTGAAAGACCTACATTGGCTCCCAGTATGTTTACGAGCACAATTCAAAGTGTTGGTATTGACCTTCAAAGTCCTAAATGGCCTCAGCCCAGTATACCTGAAGGAGCATCTCCATCCCCATCGTTCAGCCTGGACACCTGGGTCTATCTCCGAGGGCCTTCTGGTGGTTCCCTCACTGCGAGAAGCGAGGTTACAGGGAACCAGGCAGAGGGCCTTCTCGGTGGTGGCGCCCTCCCTGTGGAACGCCCTCCCATTAGGTGTCAAGGAAATAAACCACTATCTGACTTTCAGAAGACATCTGCAGGCAGCTCTGTTTAGAGGAGTTTTTAATGTTTGATGTTTTATCGTGTTTTGAATATTCTTTCGGGAACCTCCCAGAGTGGCTGGGGAAACCCAGCCAGATGGGCGTGGTACAGTATAAGTAATAAATTATCATCAGTGCTTTTTTCTGTGGGGGACGCAGGGGTACGCATACCCCTAAACATTTTGTGAATCTAAGTTTGGCCTCATTGAGGGGCAGTACTGTGGTACCTCGGGTTAAGTACTTAATTCGTTCCGGAGGTCCATTCTTAACCTGAAGCTGTTCTTAACCTGAAGCACCACTTTAGCTAATGGGGCCTCCTGCTGCCGCCGCCGGAGCACGATTTCTGTTCTCATCCTGAAGCAAAGTTCTTAACCTGAAGCACTATTTCTGGGTTAGCGGAGTCTGTAACCTGAAGCGTCTGTAACCTGAAACGTATGTAACCTGAGGTACCACTGTATTTCAATATGACTAAGAAAAGGAGAGTACCCCTAACCATTTTTGTAGAAAAAAGCACTGATACTGATGAGGATGATGATGATGATGATATAAAAGAAGGGTAGACAAATTCACGGAGGAGAGGACTATTGGTGACTATGATCTTTGCTCTGCAGGCAGAGGCAGTGATTCTTCTGAAGTCCAGTTGCTAGAAACCACAGGAGAAGAGTATTGCTCTTGTGATTGGATTCTGCTTGCTCTTTCCCCCACTGGGGCATTTTGCTGACCACTGTGTAAACAGGACGCTGGACTCTGTGGGTGATTGGCTTAATCCATCAGGCTCTTCTAAGCTTCCTGTGGAACCTCCAGGTCCAGAGCCATCTATCTTGATTCCTAGGCTCCTTGGGGCATTTGGCCGCTGTGAGAGGAGGATGCTGGACTCGACGGACCCCCTTTGGCCAGATTAACCTCTTTCAGTGCTGGATTTACGTATAAGCTAAACAAGCTATAGCTTAGGGCCCCATTCCCTTTGTTGTTGTTGTTGAGTCGTTTAGTCGTGTCCTCCTCTTCGTGACCCCCTGGACCAGAGCACGCCAGGCACTCCTGTCTTCCACTGCCTCCTGCAGTTTGGTCAAACTCATGTTCGTAGCTTCGAGAACACTGTCCCACCATCTCATCCTCCGTCGTCCCCTTCTCCTTGCACCCTCCATCTTTCCCAACATCAGGGTCTTCTCCAGGGAGTCTTCTCTTCTCATGAGGGGGCCGAAGTCTTGAAGCCTCAGCTTCAGGATCTGTCCTTCCAGTGAGCACTCAGGGCTGATTTCCTTCAGAATGGAGAGGTTGGATCTTCTTGCAGTCCATGGGACTCTCAAGAGTCTCCTCCAGCACCAGAATTAAAAGCATCCGTTCTTCGGTGATCAGCCTTCTGTATGGTCCAGCTCTCACTTCCATACATCACTACTGTGAAAACCATGGCTTTAACTATACGGACCTTTGTTGGCAAGGTGATGTCTCTACTACTCCACTCCCTTGGGGCCCCCCCAAAAAAAATTAAAGGAAAAAAAACACCTGGATGTACATTTCCAAAATATGAGATAAACAAATTAAAAAACCTACATACAGCAACAGTGTTTTGAATTGTGTAGGTTCTTGTGATGTGAGAAATGGACCCCGCCTGCTCCCTAAAATATCCCTGCTTTCTATATATAGGGTGCCTACATTCTGCATGGACTGGTTGCATGGCAACGTGTGCAAATGGCTTGAGATACCTATGAGGTCCATAAATTACCATACAGAAGAAGAAGAAGAAGAGTTTGGATATGATATCCCGCCTTTCACTCCCCTTCAGGAGTCTCAAAGCAGCTAACATTCTCCTTTCCCTTCCTCCCCCACAACAAACACTCTGTGAGGTGAGTGGGGCTGAGAGACTTCAGAGAAGTGTGACTGGCCCAAGGTCACCCAGCAGCTGCATGTGGAGGAGCAGAGAAGCGAACCCGGTTCCCCAGATTAGGAGACTACCACTCTTAACCACTACACCACACTGGCTCTCAATATAGCCTTTATTCAACAGAAAAACAGCGACAATTTGTTGTTGACAAAGGACAGCTGAGCATAGAAAGGGCCCCATTGCCTTCAGTAGCTTAAAGGTAAAGGGACCCCTGACCGTTAGGTCCAGTTGTGGCCGACTCTGGGGTTGCGGCGCTCCTCTCGCTTTACTGGTGGAGGGAGCCGGAGTACAGCTTCCGGGTCATGTGGCCAGCAGGACTAAGCCGCTTCGGGCGAACCAGAGCAGCGCACGGAAACACCGTTTACCTTCCCGCCAGAGTGGTACCTATTTATCTACTTTCACTTTGACGTGCTTTCGAACTGCTAGGTGGGCAGGAGCAGGGACCGAGCAACGGGAGCTCACCCCGTCATTGCGGGGATTCGAACCGCCGACCTTCTGGTCGGCAAGCCCTAGGCTCTGTGGTTTAACCCAAAGCCACCCGCATCTATTCAACACAAAAAACAGCGACCATTTGTTGTTGACAAAGGACAGTTGGGCATAGAAAGGGCCCCATTCCCTTCTGTAGCTTAGGGCCTCATCAAACCTAAATCCGGCCCTGAGTTTTTCTAATGTGTGCATGTGCTTGCAAAAGACTCGCTGTAGTTCCACGGGGCATCAGTGGCAGGCCCCGGAAAAGTGCGCTGTCTTGCCGGCCCAGATTTACTGCTTCTCTGTGGCGCTGCAGAGACCCGGAGAGGAGAGCTGCTCCAGGAAATCAGTCAAGGCAGCGAGTACATTAGGAAGTTCTCTAAGCACTCACTACGCAACGCAGCCACCATCCATCGTGGGGAGGGAAGAGGGAGGGAGTGCTGAGGGCGGGAGAATCTCTTTCTTATGGACTGGGCGTCCCAGAAGCATTTGTATCTCATCCCTCAGGGGAAGCTCTGCCTTTCCGCTGTCAGCAAAAAAAACAACGGGAGAGTTATGGCTTGAGAGCGGCAGTTGGAACGGTGGAACATAGTTCAGAGGATGGGGAGGCGTTGGCAACCCAAATGCACCCCCAAATGCTTTTTAGCTAGCCAGGAAACATCAGCAGTGCAGCCTTGGGGTGCTCTGAGGCCATCAAAAGTGCACTTTAAATGACCATGTAATAATAAATGTAAAAATAATTATTCAAAACTTTGCAACTAGAATGGAAAGATCTGTCCGTTTCTCATTTTCCCAACCTTCAATCTGTTTTCCACGTTTTGCAGCGATTTGCTAGTTTTCTTTTTACAAACAAGTAACAATCCCTAGCATTTTCAGCAAACTCAACAGCACGATGTTGTTGTTTGCAGTTTTTGACAATGGTGCACATTTTTGCAAAGCAATTTCCCCCAGCATTATGCACATTTGTACATTATGGTTTTTACAAAATGTTTTCACTTTTAGGCACACTTTGCCCTCGCCATATGCATTTTTTTGGAAACGTTACTTGGCTGGGAAACTGCAAAAGTGGCCGATGAACAGACTTCGGAGGCCGGCTGCGTTCAGGTTTGCGGGTTTCAGGAAGTGCAAACTTTATTGATTAAATTATTAAGATAAAAGCAAAAATGGAAAGGATTTGCTGAAATAACTAACTGAACTAGAATACAAAAAAGGGAGGTGTGAGGAGGTCAGGGAAACAAGTAAATGAAAGTCAAGATATGGAAAGGTTGATTTGTTTTTAATTGTTTTTACTTTTTTGTATTTTGTATTTTTTGTTCCTTTTTCTTTTCTTTTTTATTCTTGCAACTTTTTTGAAACTTTAATAAATATTATTTTTTAAAAAATGATTAGGCTTTCAGTGCCTGCTGAATCAAATCTCTCCTCCATCCCAAGTAATCGCTGGACTAGGTGGATTTGGAGACAAAAAGCCATGTGTCAGGGCTGAGGGTTTTCCTCCCCATAATTCACTTCCATTGTTCTGGAACAGGAGCCACCAATCTATATCTAGGTCTTTGGGCTTCTCTGGATTTTTGAGAGTTTTCTGGAGGCCACTTGCTCTCGTCACGTCTCTCCCCACTCCTGGGATCAGCCCTGAGCAAAAATTAAAGTGCACTCACCCACACTTTGAGAGGGATCTGGGGAAAAGCCAGCGTTAGTAGAATCAACCCCGACAACTAAAAGGAGGAAGTAATGAAACACTGTTTACCTTCCCACCATAGCGGTACCTATTTATCTACTTGTGCTGGCGTGCTTTCAAACTACTAGGTTGGCAGGAGCTGGGACAGAGCAACGGTGGGATCTCAGTACCATCACGGGGATTCGAACCGCTGACCTTCCGATCGGCAAGCCCAAGAGGCTCGGCGGTTTAGAGCACAGTGCCACCCGCTTCTGCCAACCTAGCAGTCCGAAGGCACGCCAGGGCAAGTGGATAAATAGGTCCTGCTGCAGCGGGAAGGTAAACGGCGTTTCCGTTCGCTCTAGTTTCCATCACGGTGTCCCGTTGCGGCAGAAGCAGTATAGTCCTGCTGGCCACATGACCTGGAAAGCTGTATGCGGACAAACGAGGTTCCTTTGGCCTGAAAGCGAGATGAGCACCGCAACCCCATAGCTGCCTTTGATTGGACTTAACCGTCCAGGGGTCCTTTATCTTTTACCTTTACTTGGATTAGAACCCACTGAAATGAATCTGCATGACTAAGTGGACTTGGAGAATACAGTGGTACCTTGGTTCTCAAACGGCTTAGTTGTCGAGCGAACGCTGCAAACCTGGAAGTGAGTGTTCCGGTTTGCAAACATTTATCCAAAGCCGAACGTCTGACGCGGCTTCCGGTTGAGTGCAGGAAGCTCCTGCAGCCAATTGGAAGCCACGCCTTGGTTTCCAAACGGTTTTGGGAGTCGAACGGACTCCCAGAACGGATTAAGTTCGAGAACCAAGCTACCACTGTATAGGCCAACTTTCAGAGGGAAATCTACCCTGCGAGAAAAGTAAGTCTTTAAAAAAAAGAAGAAGAAGAAAGGGCAGATGTAAGAGTTTCCAATGAAGGGGATTGATTGTTAAGCCACTCTGGAATTTATAGCTCTGGGAGGACCCTTAAACTACAGCTCCCATTATTCTTTTGGGGACACCGCTGTGAGAGTGAACGGGCTGCTGCTGCTACCACCACCCTCAGCAACCTGCCACCCGAGGCAGCCGGCTCACTTTGCCTCACGATAGGGCCGGCCTGTGCCTTGCTGCGCCAATGTCTCCCGGCTTATCAGATTCCGCACAGCTGCCCCTTCTTAGCACACTCGACATGCCAGCAAAGGTATCTCTTTCTCCCTCTCGCCTGTTGTGCCTGTTCTTAATGCGCCGCATCCATTCATTCTGCTCCTGTAACTGTAAAATTGATTTTTTTTTCTCCCCCGCTCGCCACTTGTCGTTTGTGGCCAAGGGTTTCCGAGACAGGGCCCGTTTTCTAATTAGTCGTTCCGGAGCGAGCGAGCGGAACCCGGGACAGGAGCAGGGCGGATTGAGAAGGGAGAAGAGGGAGCGAAAGAAGACGTGGCGATAATAGCCCACGACAAAGGAAAGGAGGGTCTCCGATAGGATGAGTTATAATGGAAGGATTCCTTCTTATTCTCTTCCTCCTTTTTACGCGAGAGATGAAGCAATTAGGAACCCATTCGCTTCAAGAGCTCGGCAGGAAATTAGCCACGGAGGTAACCACCGGAGAAAGCCAGGCAAAGAGGGAAGGGAGATTTCGTTGCTATGATTTATTAGGACAGGAATGGGGGCGATTTGGCCCCCTGGGCTTCTCTGTTCGGAACAATGAGGACAAGAGTCTTAGCTGATTTTAAAAGAAGGGTAGACGTATGTCAAATGTAAGAGGAGCCTGCTGGATCAGACCGGCGACCCTTCTAAGTCCAGCATACTGTTCTCACAGTGGCCTTCGAACACAAGATTTGAACACTCTCTCCCTTCCTGTGGTTCCGAATGCAACTGGCATTCAGGAGCACAGCTGCGTCCCCTTGCCCCGGGTTAGGGGGCGCAAATTACTTGCCTTGCCCCGGGTGCTGACAACCCACGCTACGCCGCAGATTCATTCTATATATATATATATATATATATATATATATATATATATATATATGGGACGCAGGTGGCGCTGTGGGTTAAAGCCTCAGCGCCTAGGGCTTGCCGATCGAAAGGTCGGCGGTTTGAATCCCTGCGGCGGGGTGCGCTCCTGCTGCTCGGTCCCAGCGCCTGCCAACCTAGCAGTTCGAAAGCACCTCCGGGTGCAAGTAGATAAATAGGGACCGCTTACCAGCGGGAAGGTAAACGGCGTTTCCGTGTGCGGCTCTGGCTTGCCAGAGCAGCGATGTCACGCTGACCACGTGACCCGGAAGTGTCTCCAGACAGCGCTGGCCCTTGGCCTCTTAAGTGAGATGGGCGCACAACCCCAAAGTCTGTCAAGACTGGCCCGTACGGGCAGGGGTACCTTTACCTTTACCTTTTATATATATATATATAAAATCTCTCTCTCTCTCTCTCTCTCTGTCTCTCTCTCTCTCTCTCTCTCTCTCTCTCACACACACACACACACACACACACATACATTTTATTAATTTTCCAAAAATAACAAACAAAACAACAATATCAAAACAAAACAAATTGACTTCCCCTAGTCCCTTCCTTGGTTCCATTGTTTATCAACATACTGCATGTCCATTGTCAAGTTATAAGCTATTGTATTACTTATTGTCCATTCAAAATTAAATTGCAAGCAGTATTAAAACCCTGCCAATGTATTAATCTGAGTACATTGCTTTTGAATATATGCAATAAACTCCTTGCAATCTTCCTTGAATTTGTTGTCGTCTCTTCCTCTTAGTTTCATTGTCAATTTTGCTATTTCAGCATATTCCATTATTTTAACTTGCCAACCTTCTTTCCAATGTTTTGCTAATAATATTCATGTGGCTGTAGTAACATACATAAATAAGTTCTTTAGTGATCTTGGTAAATCCACTCTGGTAATACCTAGTAGGAAAGCTTCTGGTTTGTTTTTTAAACATCTTCATTTCATTATAAATCATTTCCCAATGTTTCTTTCCAATTTTACAATCCCACCACCTATGGAAAAAATGTCCCTTCTGTTGTAAAACACTTTCTTTTGTTTTGTACATTTTTGCTAATTTCACTGGAGTTAGATACCATCTATACATCACTTTCATATGATTTTCTTTAATCGCCACCCAACTTTACAATTCTAAATAAGTTCCAGACACTGCAATATTTCTTCACGGGGACTTTCTTCATCCCCTTAGATCATTTTGACTGACCTTCTCTGGTTTTCTTCTTCCAAACCCTGCAGCACGCTAGATTTTTATAATGACAATATGATACTGGCCTTCCACCCCACGCCAGTCCCTTTACTAATGATGCCAAGTATGTCTACTCAGAAACAAGTTCCATTGAGCTCCATGGGATTTGAATGCAGGGCTTCCTTCAGACTTACTGTGCGATTCCTGATTTTAACTCAGAGGTAAGCCCCACAACAAGGGAAGCGGGTGGAGCTGTGGTCTAAGCCACAGAGCCCAGGGCTTGCCGATCAGAAGGTCGGCAGTTCGAATCCCCGCAACAGAGTGAGCTCCCGTTGTTCGGTCCCTGTTCTCCTGCCAACCTAGCAGTTCGAAAGCATGTCAAAGTGCAAGTAGATAAATCGGTACCGCTCCAGCGGCAAGGTAAATGGCATTTCCGTGCCAATCACGTCAACCACCCCGATTATGAAGCTATTTTCTTTCAATGTCAATCAAGGCTACTGACATTAGCATGCAACCATGTTACTGGGGGGGGGGACGCGGGTGGCGCTGGGGGTTAAACCACAGAGCCTAGGGCTTGCTGATCGGAAGGTTGGCAGTTCAATTCCCCATGATGGGGTGAGCTCCCGTTGCTCGGTCCCTGCTCCTGCCAACCTAGCAGTTCGAAAACACGTCAAAGTGCAAGTAGATAAATAGGTACCCTCCGGAGGGAAGGTAAACGGTGTTTCTGGGCGCTGCTCTGGTTCACCAGAAGCGGCGTAGTCATGCTGGCCACATGACCCGGAAGCTGTACGCCGGCTCCCTCGGCCAGTAAAGCGAGATGAGCGCCGCAACCCCAGAGTCGTCCATTACTGGACCTAATGGTCAGGGGTACCTTTACCTTCTTAAGCCCCACAACTGTTCAGTGCAGTTTGCTCCCCATAGGATCACAGCCGCAATACGCCATCAATAGACAGGTTGGTTAAATCAGTCCAATTAATAGATTTCATATTTTGAGCCTTAATGTGCAGAATGGAATGGAATGAGAGCGGAGTGGAAATCAAAGCTTCACATTGCAGAGTTTGGGGTGGGGTGGGGAATAATAATTTGCCAGGCACATTAAAGAAAAAATTCTCTGGGTTTTTTGTTTTTGTTTTTTGTTTAAAAAGCAATGTTTGATCTCACCAGGTCCACTCACCTTTATTAAGGTTGTTAATTTAAATTGTTCACAATAATTCCTTAACCTCTGCTTAATTGCTCCGCAGAAGAGCGATCTGCTTTCCCCCTGCCCTGCAAATTGGGACCTGGTTCCTCAATGCATGGAAACTGCACCCCCTGCAGGTGATGACTGGTTACTACATGGGGTTTTTTAAATAAAAAACCCCCAGATCTTTGTATTTTCCCCGCCCCCCCCCAAAAAAAATCTGAAGGAATCGAAGGAGACAAAACCGAGGGTTCCGAAGAATTGTTTCAGGGTTCAATGGCCAGAAAACAGTTTTGAAAAATACCCGCAGCATACCGTAAAGATTTGGGAACTCTGAAGGTTATTGAAAACCCAGCCAGATTGGCGAGGTATTATTACCTCTTCAGGTTTGCAGGTGGGGGGCATTCCCAATTCTTACTGGCGATGCTGCCGGTTGAGCTTGGGAACTTTTAGATGCAAGGCAGAATGGTCTACCAGTGAGCTTTGTCCCTTCCCTTAAAAACAACAACGAAGGTTCTGGTGGTCCTCGTTCTGAATAAAGGGGTGGTCTAAATATGAAGTGGGTGGCACTGTGGGTTAGACCACAGAGCCTAGACTTGCCGACCAGAAGGTCGGCGGTTCGAATCCCCGCGACGGGGTGAGCTCCCGTTGTTCTGTACCAGTTCCTGCCAACCTAGCAGTTCGAAAGCATGTCAAAGTGCAAGCAGATAAATAGGTACCGCTCCGGCGGGAAGGAAAACGGTGTTTCCGTGCACTGCTCTGGTTCACCAGAAGCAGCTTAGTCCTGCTGGCTACATGACTTGGAAGCTGTACGCCGGCTCCCTCGGCCAGTAAAGTGAGATGAGCGCTGCAACCCCAGAGTCGGCCACGACTGGACCTAATGGTCAGGGGTCCCTTTACCTTTTACCTTTACTCCAGAGCAGAAAAAAACAAACTTGCTCTATCTTCCACATGACAGCCCTTCAAATATGATGTATGATGAGCAGTACCCTGGTTCTCCAACTTAATCCGTTCCGGAAGTTTGTTCCAAAACCAAAGCGTTCCAAAACCAAGGCATGCTTTCCCATAGAAAGTAATGCAAAACGGGTTAATCCATTCTGGGCTTTTAAAAACAAACCGTAAAACAGCAATTGAACATGAATTTTACTACCTAACAAGACCATCGATCCATAAAACGAAAGCAATAAGCGATGTACTGCAGCCACACAATCAATCCATCAGTAGCTGAACAGGGTTCCACACAGTCAAAAAAACAAAACAAGAAAGCCGCAAAAACAAAAACGCAAAATAGCAAAAACAGACGGACATCAGCGTAACACTCAAAACAAAAGTGTAACACTCAAAATGGAGCACGTTCAGCTTCCAGAAAAAGTTCGCAAACCAGAACATTTACTTCCGGGTTTGCAGTGTTTGGGTTCCAAGTTGTTTGAGTACGAAAGTACCACTGTATATAAAATTCATTCACAGAAAAATATTCTTGTAAATATTAAAGTTTAACAGAGGATTCTTTCGAATCCTAGGACTCCCCTCCTCCCCTCCATGGGTTCATTGAAAAACTTTTCCAATTGCGTATTGTAAGTCCATCCAGTTTATAGTCCTCCATTATATCCAAAGTCTAGGTATTATTGCAAGAGTTATTTAAAACCTGCCAAAGAGTTCAAGTGTCTTTCAGATACAATCTATATTTTTCCCATTCTCTGTTGGAATTTTGATCTTCCTGATTCCTTATTTTCCCAGTTAGCCTTGCCATCTCTGCATAGTCCAATAGTTTCATTTCCCAGTCCGCCTTCGTAGGTATCTTGTCGTCTTTCCAACTCTGGGCAAGCAACACCCTTATAGCTGTTGTGGCGTACATAAAAAGTCTTTTCAGTTCTTTCGGTATCTCTGCACCTACGAACAAAACCCTTCTGGTTTTTTAACAAAGGCCATTTAAAACATAATTTTCAACTCATGATATATCATCTCCCAGAATTCCTTTATCACTTTACAGTTCCACCACATCTGGCGAAAGCTGCCTTCCTTCTCCTTACATTTCCAACAAATAATATTTGAAGATGGCTATCATGCCACCTTTCTGCTTTCTCTGGGCAAAGCACCCCCAATTTCCGTTCCTCATAAGGCTCGGCTTCCAGACCTTTGATCATGATCATTGCCCTTCTCTGCACACATCCTAGCTTGTCGATACCGTTACTTCCATCATAGAGCTTCAGTATGCTGATGACAACGTAGTGTGCGCATGCTCAGAGGATGACCTCCAAACCATCCTAAATATCTTCGCAGAAGCTTACAAAAAGCTTGGCCTCTCGCTCAACAGCCAAAAAACCAAAGTGCTGCACCAACAAGTACAAAATAACCCCTCTGCAGTGCCACAAATCCAACTCAATGGTGTAACGTTGGAAAGTGTCAATCACTTCTCCTACCTAGGCAGTTATCTTTCCACATTGATGCCAAAATCCAGCATCGCCTGAGCTCTGCGAGTGCAGCATTCTCCTGACTGAAGTGCAGAGTGTTTGAGGACTGGGACATTCACAGGGAAACCAAAATGCTTGTTTACAAAGCTCTTGTACTACCAACCTTACTGTACGCTTGTGAAACGTGGACCACTTATGCACATCATCTCAAACTCCTGGAAAGATTCCATCAATGGTGTCTCCGAAAATTTTTACACATCACTTGGGAAGACAGGCGAGCTAATACCAGTGTACTGGAAGAAGCAGAGATCACCAATGTTGAAGCAATGATCCTTTGTTGGACGGGTCATGTTGTGATCAACTCCTGCCCGGAGACCTACGACCCCACTGTGGAAGGACATGTGGATCCAGAATTGGCCTCCGCAGTCACTTATGGACTCATTGTTAAAACCGTGTTTATGGAAGACGATCTTACTCAGAGCCAGTGTGGTGTAGTGGTTAAGAGCGGTAGTCTCGTAATCTGGGGAACCGGGTTCATGTCTCCGCTCCTCCACATGCAGCTGCTGGGTGACCTTGGGCCAGTCACACTTCTCTGAAGTCTCTCAGCCCCACTCACCTCACAGAGTGTTTGTTGTGGGGGAGGAAGGGAAAGGAGAAGGTTAGCCGCTTTGAGACTCCTGAAGGGGAGTGAAAGGCGGGATATCAAATCCAAACGCTGCCGCTGCTTCTTCTTCTGCTATGAGGGATCGCCGAAGAAGAAGAAAAAGATGATGATAAAGGACAACGACATTCCCAGATCTACCTGCTTGGGATTAAACCTGGGACCTCTTTGACCCGTTCTACGCTCCTCGTTTTGGGGAGGCAGACGAGGCTCTGGGGATGCGCAGCAAGGCCTTCTCCATGTGTCACGGCGAAACAGTGGGGTGTGACCCCCTTGCTTCTCCAAGGTACCATCAACATGTTGTCAAGCAGGGGGCCTCTTGACCTCTGGGCCGCAAACAAAGCTGCCTCTCCTCCGTTTACACGAGAGATACATGTCTTTCTGGCCTGTGCCGCACTCGGCGCTGGCAGAAGATTGGCAGGGGACAAGGCCGGTTTCCCACACGGGGGGGCAGCACCCGGATATGCACTCCTCGCCTCCCCGCGGCAGGCGTAAAATGCCGATTCTCATTTGCGCCTGTCAAACAGCGGGTAAATCCTGGTGTGTGTGTGTGTGTGTGTGTGTGTGTGTGGAGTGGGGGAATTGTGCCAAGAGAGGAATGACCGGCTTTTTTTGGGGGGGGGGGTGTTGAGGCCTGTCCATGCTGAGAGAAGCAGAAGGAGACCACAAAGCAAGCCGCTGTTTTGCATCTGACTGCCGCACAACCTTGCCACAGCAGCGGCAGGTGAATTTTCGCGGCGGGGAAGAAAAGTTGCAGAAGGAAAATTCGGGATTTCCGAAAGCGACAAAACGATGCAGTTTTTATTTATACAAAAACCCAAAAACACACCACCGTCCAATCCACCCCCCAATCTTCTCGCCTTGTCAGCGCGGCGTCGGCTGTCACTCACCGGCCTTTCCCCGAATTCTCCTTCAAGTTGTCATAGCGAGACGGGGGGCCGGGTGTGGGTGGAGGGGGGCCGGATTATGCTAACGCGGTGTCCAGAATCGATTCAAGTGGAACGCTTGTTTGACTAGCGGAACCGCTGGTCTGAGCGGAGAGCGTTGAGACCCTGGATTTTCCCACCTTCCCGGAACAATTTGGCATTGTTCTGGTTCCAGGCTCGGTGATCTCTTGTCCTGGAGCTCTGAATGACAGAGCTTTTGAGTCTTTGCGAGGCTGCTTTGAATTTCTAAGACCCTCTCTGGAAGTCCCCATGGTCTCCCACTTCTGTTGTCTTTCCCTTCTAACCCCCCCCCTTTGCACTCTTTTGACTCCCCCCCTTCGCTCCAATTCTTCTAATTCCAAGCCTTTAGATCCCCAACATATTTTCCCCCTCTCTCATCCGCATGCCCCCGTCTTCCTCCTTTGACCGTCCAGAATTTCACTTTGCTCTCTTGTGGTTGCTGCAGACATTTCCCCTTTTCGGAGCAAAATATATAGAGAGGGGAGGTGGATTTCAGGGAGAGCTGGGGAAATGTTAGGATCAGGGCCTTCCCCCCCTAAAAAAATGTACTCTCATTTTGACTCAAGAAAATCACTGTTTCATAGTTCAAATTGGGAAAAATAAAGACAGTAAATGGACAAAAGTACAAAGATTCGCAAAATGTTTAGGGGTATGCGTACCCCCAGAAAAAAAACACTGGTTAGGATGCTTACCTTACTCCCCACACCACCCCGTGTTTTTTTTTAACCAGCGCAGCTGCTGTTTTGCACACACACACCCCTGTGTTTTAAATTCAAGGGCTGCAAAAATGAGCCCCGGAGAGGTAAACTTATTATTTGTTGATTTCATAAAATCTACACACTGCCTGGTTGTATTTCCCCTCCAAAAAAAGCAGTTTACCAAAAGAAGACAAAGCAATAAAATTATTAATAAGAAAAATGAACAACAATGATTTGAAAAAAAGTAAAGGAAAACACATTAATAGTCGCACAACCTTTCTAAACATTGGATACGGTAAAGGTAAAGGACCTCCTGGACGGTTAAGTCCAGTCAAAGGCGACTATGGGGTTGCGGCGCTTGTCTGGCTTTCAGGCCGAGGGAGCTGGAGTTTGTCCTCAGACAGCTTTCCAGGTCATGTAGCCAGCAGGACTAAACAGCTTCTGGCGCAACGGGACGCCGTGACGGAAACCAGAGCGCACAGAAACGTTGTCTACCTTCCCGCCGCAGTGGGACCTATTTATCTACTTGCACTGGCGTGCTTTTGAGCTGTTGGGTTGGCAGGAGCTGGGACGGAGCAACGGGAGCTCGCTCCATCACAGGGATTCGAACCGTCATCCTTCTGATCAGCAAGGCCAAGAGGCTCAGTGGTTTAGACCACTGTCTGAACTGCTTTCTGTGAGATGGGACGTGCAAGGCCGTCTACGGCGTTCTGAAATATGCCCGTACGTCAGATTTGTATGGAGCTGTTTCTTCACTCCCGTCCCTAATAATCCCTAACATGGAATTCTGCGCTCTCTCTCTCTTCTTTCCCCCGACTGCCAATGCACACTGAGCTGACATTTTGATAAAACTATCCACCGCGACCCGAGTTCTCATTCCTGGGAAGGAGACATCAGCCAGCATAAATACTCTGGTGCCAGGGGGACAAGAGTCTACCTTTAATCTCCCAGACGAAAAATAAAATAATAATAATAAAGCACCATTCTGCCTCCTGCTCTCCAAGAAGCCAGTCTTCCTCTCCACTCTCTCTCATGTTTTCAGCAAATATAGAGCTTATACATATATGAATTTATCAGCAGAGAAAATCCATTCTTTTACCTGGAGCGAAATGCTAACGAGGGCTCTCTGCCGGGGCGGCTGACAGTTCCAAAGTGTGTTTCAGTCACAGGCGAGACAACTCACTTCTAGGGGGAAATGAGAGAGGGAAAGTCGGGCAGGAGGCAATGGCAGGAGGCAGGAGCGTGGTATAGTGGTTACAGCAATGGTGCTCTGCTCACGGGAAAGCCTTAGGGCAGTCTTGCCTTTATACTGCATCCCCCATAAGCCCTGTCATGGTCTGGTTCATGGGTGATCAAAGTCCCGGCTGGGGATGTTGGGACCGGGGGCAAGATGGCGGGGTGGGAGCAGGAACGAGATTCCAGAAGCCAGGAGTCAGGAAGGACCAAAAAGGACCAAAAAGCAAGGAGGACCAAAAAGCAAGGAGTCACGAAGTCAGGGGTCCGAGGGTCAAGAAGCAAGGAGTCACGAAGTCAGGGGTCCGAGGGTCAAGAAGCAAGGAGTCACAAAGCCAAGGGTCCGAGGGTTGAGAACCAAGGAGTCAAGAAGCCAAGGGTCCGAGGGTGGAGAAGCAAGGAGTCACGAAGCCAAGGGTCCAAGGGTTGAGAAGCAACGAGTTATGAAGTCAAGGGTCCAAGGGTTGAGGAGCAAGGAGTCACGAAGCCAAGGGTCCAAGGGTTGAGGAGCAAGGAGTTACGAAGTCATGGGTCCAAGGGTCGAGAAGCAAGGAGTTACGAAGTCATGGGTCCGAGGGTTGAGAAGCAAGGAGTTACGAAGTCAGGGGTCCGAGGGTCAAGAAGCAAGGAGCCAAGGTCCGAGAATCAGGAAGCAAGAAGCCAAACACAGCAAGGCCGGGAACATGTTGCTGCGGCAAAGAGCTGAAGGGAAATGCTGACCTTATATCCCTTCCCGGCTCCTGCCACCAGGTGCTGTGAGTTACCAATCGGCCTCACCTGTGCGGCCGCGTCTTGCCTCTCCAGAACAAACTTAGGAAGGCCCCAGTCCTACGAAGCCCTACTGGTCCCAGGGCCTGGCTCCTGCATGCACTCCTGACAAGCCCCAGCCAGCATGGCTGTTTTGAGCTACCACTCCTAAGTCACAGAACCATAGAATCGTAGAGTTGGAAGGGACAGATGGCCACCCAACCTCTGCTTGAAAACCTCCAAGGAAGGAGAGTCCACCACCACGGTCAAGCTGATCTTACTGTCAGAAAGCTCTTCCTGATGTTGAGTCGGAATCTCCATTCATGTCGCTTGAAGCCAGGGGTTCGAGTCCTGCCCTCTGGAGCAGGAGCAAACAAGCTTGTTCCCTCTTCCATGTGACAGCTCTTCAGGTATATGAAGATGGCTCTCATATCTCCTCTCGGTCTCCTCTTTTCCAGGCTAAACATACCCAGCTCCTTCAACCGCTCCTCACAAGGCTTGGCTTCTAGACCAAGTGCGCATTTTGACATGCAAGCTTTCTTGCTTAGTCACTCACTATTGGTTTTTTATTTTATTTTTTTAAATAATATTTATTAGCAATTTAAAGATTACAAAAGAAAAGAAAAGAAAAAAAATTAAACAATACAATGCAATACAATACAAGAAATACAGAATACAGAAAAAATAAAAACAGTTAAAAATAAATCCCTCTTTCTATGTCTTACAATTCATTTACTTGTTTCCATGACTCCCTCACACCTCCCTTTTTTGTTTTCCTGTTCAAATAGTTAATTCAGCAAATCCTTTCCCTCTTTATTTTATCTTAGCTCTTTATCTTAACATATTATAACATTATATTTTCATCTATTATCAATCCATTTTTACATATTCCTTTTTAACCTTATTACTAAAACCGCTTCGTTTCATTCCGACATCATATTAACATTCATTAATTTTACAATGTTTCTGTAAATAATCTTTAAATTTCTTCCAATCTTCTTCCACCAACTCTTCTCCGTGGTCACTATCGGTTTTTTAGATAGGGTAATGTCAGGGGCTGTGTGACCATCTCCGACTCCTCAAAAGATTCCATCAACTTTGTCTCCAAAAAATTTTACACATCACTTGGGAAGACAGGCGAACTAATGCCAGTGTACACCAAGAAGCAATGATCACCCGTGTCAAAGTGAGGATTCTGAAACATCAACTTCGTTGGACTGGTCAAGTGGTTCGGGTGCCTGTTTATCGTCTTCCAAAGCAACTACGCTACTCCAAACTTTAAAATGGAAAGCGTAATGCTGGTGGTCAACAAAAGAGGTTCAAAGACTCTCTCATGGCAAATCTTTAAAAAAATGTAGTATAAACACTCACAACTGGGAAACACTGGCCTGCGAGCGCTCCAGTTGGAGAACAGCCTTTCCCAAAGGTGTCGTGGGCTTTGAAGACACTCGCACTCAGGACTCAAGGGAGAAACATGCTAAGAGGAAGGCATGCTTGGCAAACCCTCACCAGGATCAACTCCCGCCAGGAGACCTATGTCCCCACTGTGGAAGGACATGTGGATCCAGAATTGGCCTCCATGGTCACTTACAGATGCATTGTTAAAACTGTGTTTATGGAAGACCATGTTACTTGGCTACAGGTGATTGCCAAAGAAGAAGAAGACACCAACTCCTTGAGTTGCTTATGCTGATGGCCGCCATTTTTTAATTCCCCCGATACCTGTGGATCAAAGCTACGCTGCTATCAACTAGGGTTTTGCACAGGCTGGGAGTGCAATGAGGTTTTTGTAGAAATACCCACCACCAGCAACCCCAAAAGAAATCAACCCGCCCTCCTGAAAAACAGTCAACAGTGCCCCTCATTCGTGGCCACCGAATGGGGCGTACGAAAACGGAGGGGCCATTATGTTGTAATCTTCAAGCCAAGTCAGAGGAATGTGCCACTCTCCAGGCACCCGGCTTAGATTACTTTTTGACCTCCCTGTCCGCGACTCCCGGCAGGAGACAGGCGGGGTCTCTATCGGCGATCCTCCTCAAACGTGAGAAGAACACACCACTCTTCCCTCCTCCCTGCCTTCCCCAGGAGGGGGAAAGAGACAGACAGAAATGTATTTACATGCCTTTATTTCTGTCTATGCAGCAGTACAAAGAAACATGTCTACACTCTCCAAACACCAACAGCAGAGAGAGAAACTCCACCCCTGTACTTCCAGTACATATCAGGTGACACTCTGAGCTAACATCCGGTGCTCAGTACAGTGAATAGACTGTCCGTTTTCTCCCACGGTACAGCCCCAAACATCAACATCCTGTTTGGCTTTCCAGCCAGCTGCAGCTCGCTGCTGCATTGCTCCTTTTTCGTAACATACTCCCCCAAAAGAATCAATGCGCGTTGCGAGCAAAGCTTGATCCAAAGAGGAAAACAAACAGTTGTTATACATATAACACTCCCCTGTTGTTTCAGTTCTACCCTTGGAACTCCCCGCCACTGGATTCCCCAGTGTACCTCTTTGGTTGTCAGGCTTCCAAGGAATGAGTGCTTCTGCATTACCTTGGCTAGCAACTCTCTGTTGTGCCTTTGTCTCTGACTTAGACACAGTTTCAACCTGTCCTCGGTTGTGTACAACAGCAACACATGCAACAGCTAAGTTGGCAAACTCTTCTGAATATCTCTTGGGTGGTACACCCTTCGTAACTCTCTCAGACCTACGTATGAGGTGCTGATCTTCTCTGCTCACTGGTTCAGTCTCAGGACTCTTTGGAGAACCAGTTCCAATAGTGAACAGTGGTTCATCCTCCAACTGTGAAGGTCTAGCTATTGTGTGAGATTTCCTCTCAATGACTGTGTCAACTGAGCTCCCTGAGCTATCACTGTCATCCTCATCGGTACCACTGTAATCAGTAAAATCATCATCATCATCATCATCTGAATTGTCCTCTGTGGGAAATGTGTGAACAATCACTCTCTCCTGTTCAGGAGCACTCTCTAGAAATTTTGTGAGAATCACCTGACCAGATTCAGACAAAATTACTCTGTAGAGACCCTTTTCATATCCCACAAAAATGCCTTAGACATTTTTAACTCCACCTGGAGCCTCTGTCCTCACATGAGACCCAAAAACCTTGAAATGGGCAACAGAAGGTTTTCTATGGAACAGCTTCTCAAAAGGAGAACTCCCCAATTCTTTTGAAACCTTTCTCAACCACGTATAACAATACAACATTAACGACTCCGCCCAGAACTACACAACCCTTGACAGTTGAACACACTCTGGTCTCAGAAGGCTCCAGGATAATGCATGTCTCAAACCCTCCTGGCTGCTAGTAAGAAAGTTGAAGAGGGCCTTAGTTAGCATTTTGCTCTGGGTTATAAAAGAATGGATTTTCTCCGCCGATAAAGTTTTATATTTAGAAGCTCTACGTTTTCCAGAAAGCATGATGGGCGCTGGAGGTCTGCTATTAGAAAGGATTTGGTGCTGAGGGACTGACATGAATAGAGAGAGGGAGAGATGGAGAGTGGAGATTTCCAAATACTTTAATTCCCCTTTTCTCTATTTCTAGAAAGAGCATGGCAGTGGAGAAATTAAATATACGTGCTTTATTATTATTATTTAAGTGAACAAAAGGAAGCGAGGTCATCAGGTTCCCTCCCTCCACAGATGTAAAGCAGTCCCAGGAAGTCGATTCCGTTCCCGTTTAAAATAAGATTTTATTCCAGCATAATGAGAGAACAAAATAATTAATTTCCTTCCTCTTTTCAAGTCAAACGAACGGAGAGCTAAGCGTCTCGGTTTGAAAAGGGCGATTCCCCAGTCTCGACAAAGCCCAAAACGGAACTGGCTGGACGAGAGGACAGATTTAGATGAAACAACGCCGGAACGTCGAAAAAGCCCTGAAGCGGAAACCGGCCAAAAGGGACCCATCGAGCCTAGCATCCTCTTCTCACAGTGGCCAAATGCCCTAAGAACCTAGGAATCTAGATAGACTGTCTCTGAACCTGGAGGTTCCACAAGAACCTAAGAAGAGTGTGATGGATTAAGCCAATGGTCTTTCTAGTCCAGCAGCCTCTCCTCACAACGGCTCTGATGGCCTGGGATTCGGACATGGAAGCTGAATCTGAGGAATCCCAGCCTGCACAGAATTCCCTGCCTCCAGAACCAGCTGAGCCGGGGCTGGGGCTTGAGCCTGAAGGGTCCTCACCTGTGTAAGAAGGGATGGATTTGGATGAAAATGTGAAACTAGAATTTGTGTGGATAAATAATTAAGGATAAAACATGAGGTTATGAATTTGCTGAATTAATTTTTAACTGGAATACAAAAAAGGGAGGTGCGAGGAAGTCAGGAAAATAGGTAAATGAAGATAAGATATCATTAAAGAGGCTTTTTTTTAGTTTTCTATTTTTATTTTTACTTTTACTTTTTATGTTAAATTTTTGGTTTTGAATGTTTGTATTTTTTTTGTGTGTGTTATGATTTTGTAACTCTTTTTTGTTAAAAAATTCAATAAATATTAATTAAAAAAAAAAGAAGGGTCCTCACCTGTGCTGGATCCTCAGGTGAGTCTGCTCTGGCTCCTGAGGTGATGGAGGACCCATTGCCTGCAGGTGCTCCACTCTCAGCCCCGTCAGAGGAAGGTGAGGTTGCCTCTGGGTCCGGAAACCCTCCAGCCTCTCCTGAGCTGCAGAGGCTCAGGGCAGAGAGGCGGAGGGAACCAAGTTCCCGCAGGAGGAGGGCTCGCCTCCAGGCCAGGAGAAGCGAGTCACCGGTGGACCGGGGCCGCCCTATGCCTCGGGGCAGATAAAAGCCAGCCAGCCCAGTCCCAGGTTGCGGGAGCAACATTGTTGGTAACCTGTTCCTGCCTGAACCCTGTTCTGCTTCTCTGCCGGAGCTCCTGACCTCACCCGACTCCCTGCCTTGGACCCAGCTTCAGCTTTGATGGACTGTCTCCCTACTGCACCCTTGATTTCGGACTGGACTCGGACCTCACCTCACGGTTAACCCTCGGGACCAGAACAACGGCCAACCAGATGCCTTAAGCAGAACCTGAGCCACTCTGCCCATGTGTGACCCCAACAACTGTTACTCAGATGTAAAAGGTAAAAAGGGAAAGGACCCCTGGACGGTTAAGTCCAGTCAAAGACAACTATGGGGTTGCAGCGCTCATCTCGCATTCAGGCCGAGGGTGCCAGTGTTTGTCCACAGACAGCTTTCTGGGTCATGTGACCAACATGACTAAACCACTTCTGGTGCAACGGGACACTGTGACGGAAACCAAAGCACATGGAAACACTGTTTACCTTCCCGTCGCAGTGGTGCCTATTTATCTACTTGCACTGGTGTGCTTTTGAACTGCTAGGTAGGCAGGAGCTGGGACAGAGCAACGGGAGCTCAGCCCGTTGTGGGGATTCAAACTGCCAACCTTCCGATCGCCAAGCCCAAGAGACTCAGTGGTTTAGAAGCAGACCACCTCCGACAGTTGTGGAAGAACATACGACCCCTCCCAGATATCATTTTTAAAATTATTGCCCATCGATGATGGTTGGTGCTCTCGACGCTGTCAGAGCGGTCACACACGATTCCCTCTTCCAATACCGTCTGTGCTTGCAAAAGTTTGGGGTTGGCTGTGCTGCCCCACTTCCAATCAGCACCATTTCCTGTCCTTTTTCCAGTTGTTGTTTAGTCGTTTAGTCGTGTCCGGCTCTTCGTGACCCCCTGGACCAGAGCACACCAGGCCCTCCTGTCTTCCACTGCCTCCCACAGTTTGGTCAGGCTCATGTTGGTTTCTTCAAGAACACTGTCTCACCATCTTGTCCTCTGTCGTCCCCTTCTCCTTGCGCCCTCCATCTTTCCCAACATCAGGGTCTTTTCCAGAGAGTCTTCCCTTCTCATGAGGTGGCCAAAGTCTTGGAGCCTCTTTTTCCAGTTACAGCATCACAAAGTAGGGCTCGGCGATGTTGTGGGGCAGTGACATCACAAGGCAGGCCCCGGTGGTGTCACAAGGCTGTCAACCCCTGAGAGCCCCCAAAAGAGACCCTGACATGAGGGTTCGAGATTTGGGGCACATGGCTTTGGGCGTGCCCCACTTTCCTTCACTGCTTTGCCACTGTGATCAGAAGGGCTGCCGATTCCATCGGGCATCGCGGCCCGTAGGCGAGAGGGCAAAGATTTTACATGAACACAGAACGACTGGGGAACTTGGCTGAGCGCTCACGTGGGGTTCAGGTTACTGGGAGCCGTGAAGAGCCCAATGGCCGCCAAGATCTTTGAGACCATGAGCAGACTAGGCCTGGGTCTGGCGGTTGCCGGTGGCATAGTCAACTCTGTTGTTTACACTGTGGATGCGGGCCACAAGGCCGTCATCTTTGACCGCTTCCGGGGCGTCCAGGACATTGTGGTGGGAGAAGGGAGCCACTTTCTCGTCCCCTGGGTGCAGAAACCGGTCATCTTCGACTGCCGCTCTCGCCCGCGCAACATCCCGGTCGTCACCGGGAGCAAAGATCTACAGAATGTGGACATCACCCTGAGGATCTTGTTCAGGCCGGTGGCGGCGCAGCTTCCCTGGATCTACACCACGGTGGGCGAGGACTACGACGAGAGAGTGCTGCCTTCCATCACGACCGAGACCCTGAAGTCGGTGGTGGCTCGTTTCGACGCCGGCGAGCTTATCACCCAGAGGGAGCTGGTCTCCCGGCAGGTCAGCGAAGAACTGGCGGAAAGAGCAGCCCCCTTTGGTCTCGTCCTGGACGACGTTTCCTTGACACACCTTACATTCGGGAAGGAGTTTGTGGAGGCCGTCGAAATGAAGCAAGTGGCCCAGCAGGAAGCAGAAAGGGCCAGGTTCATGGTGGAGAAGGCCGAGCAGCTGAAAGCCGCGGCGGTCCTCTCCGCAGAAGGCGACGCAAAGGCCGCTCAGCTCATCGCCAGCTCACTGGCTTCGGCGGGCGACGGACTCATCGAATTGCGCAAGCTTGAGGCAGCTGAGGACATTGCTTTCCACCTTGCACCGTCCCGCAACGTCACCTACCTGCCCACGTTCGTCCAGCCAGCCCAGCAAGTGAAGCCGGCATCCCCGTCCTAATAGATTTAGCCGCAGTTTTAAAGCTTTCCCCATTTTTAGGGGGATTGAAAATGCAAGATGTCCTAATTAAAACGCATTGGAAATCCCTCTGTTTGTTTTCATTGTTTATTTATATATATAAAAATTATACAGTGGTAGCTTGGTTCCTGAACGGCTTGGCTCCCAAACGCCGCAAACCCGGAACTGAGTGTTCTGGTTTGTGAACGTTTTTCGGAAGCCGAACGTCCAACATGGCTTCCGCTTGAGCACAGGAAGCTCCTGCAGCCAATCAGAAGCCGCGCCTTGGTTTTCAAACATTTCGGAAGTGAAATGGACTTCCGGAACAGATTAAGCTTGGCTCTTTTGTTTTTTGCCATCTATTTTGCGTTTTTGTTTTTGAGGCTTTTTCGGTTCATTTGTTTTCGTGACTGTGTGGAACCCAGTTCAGCTACTGATTTGACTGATTGTGTGACTGCGGAAATGGATAAAAGTCCTCCATCCAAACAATGACTATCACCAGTGCAGGTATGAAAAATATTTAATTTAAATTTTTATCCTCTATAATACTGTCTTATTTATTTTATAGTACAGCACATTGATTATTGCTTTCATTTTATGCACTAATGGTATTGTTAGAGAGCAAAATTCAGGTTAAATTGCTGCTTTAGAGGTTGTTTTTAAAAGTCTGGAACAGATTAATCCGTTTTGCATTCCTTTCTATGGGAAAGCGCGCCTTGGTTTTGGAACGCTTTGGTTTTGGAACTTTTGACTTCCGAGGTACAACTTCAATGGATGTGACTACGTAGTCCTGGTAATTTTAATGGGGGTTCTACTTTGAGAAGGACACAGGGTCTTATTAGATGGCGCTTAGAAAGCTCCATGTTTGAGTGGGCTGCAGAGAAATAAATACATCTTTGTGGCGATGATGACTGGGCTGGCGAGGGTGGAGGGCAGAAGATCTTATTCGAAAGGAAACGGTGAAGCAAAGTCCCCCACATTAAAAACAAGGCACAGAAAATAACCCAGCCAGGATCCTCAGAAAGTATCTCTATTAGAATATATTTTTCCCCTCATATCTGAGACAATTCCAGGCTTCCTTTATGTCTCCTGACTGCCGACGACTCCTTTCAAACAGAGAGCCTTGCTTGGTTTTCGTTTCATATCTCTTTTTCCCCTGGAAAACGGAATACATTGACTCTGTCTCATGTCCTTCTGGTGTCCCTGTTATGTTCCTGAGATTTCGGGAGGGGGCTGGTGGGACGGTAGGGTTTGCATCTAGTTTCTCTGAGCTGGAGGGAAGAGAAGGGGGTGGGAGGGAGGGAGAGAGGGAGAGAGAGAGAAAGAAAGAAAGAAAAAGAGAGAGAGAGATGGCTGTCTAAGGATAATGATTATTTATCACTGTTTCATCTCCACCATCCGCCGAGCTCAGTGTTTTATCCACAGCAAATAAATAAATATGTTTAAACAGAGGACACAGCCAAGCGGGTCTGCAAACATGGTATTGGCTTCCTTTTCCCCATCCTGCCACTGCCCTCTCTGGTTCCTCTGTGGCATTTTGGGCATTTCTTCTGAGCTGGTCTGAGTTGCCCAGGCCCAAAGTTACCGTATTTTTCTCCCTATAGGACGCACTTTTTCCCCTCCAAAAATGAAGGGGAAACGTGTGTGCGTCCTATGGGGCGAATGCAGGCTTTCGCTGGAGCCTGGAGAGCGAGAGGGGTCGGTGCGCACCAACCCCTATTGCTCTCCAGGCTTCAGGAAGCTATCCGCAAGCCTTGGGAGCCCGCAGGAGTTCCCGCCCGGCTCCCCAGGCTTGCGGATAGCAGCCTGCATCCCAAAGCCTGGGGCGCGCTGTCCTATGGGGCAAATGCAGGCTTCAGGCAGCTCTCCGCAAGCCTTGGGAGCCCACAGGAGTTCCCGCCGGGCTCCCTAGGCTTGCGGATAGCAGCCTGCATCCTGAAGCCTGGGGCGTGCTGGGTGGATCAATGGTCTTGACTTGCCTGAAATCCAGCCTTTTCCTGCGGGAGAAAGGATTATAGGGACATAGGAAGCTGCCTTTTAGCAAGTCAAGACCATTGATCCATCCAGCTCAGTACTGTCTACCCTGACCGCCAGCAGCAATCTAGAGTTTCAGGTGGGGAGCGGGCATTCCCAGCCCTACCTAGAGATGCTGGGGGGGTGAACCTGGAACCTCCTGTGTTCAAAGCAGGTGCTCTCTCACTGAGCAATGGTTCTTCCCCCAAAAATAGATTCCAGTCCTCATTGTTCTGAATTAAGGGAACATGGACTGCAAGAAGGTCAAACCTCTCCATTCGGAAGGAAATCAGCCCTGAGTGCTCACTGGAAGGACAGATCCTGAAGCTGAGGCTCCAAGATTTTGGCCACCTCAGGAGAAGAGAAGACTCCCTGGAAAAGACCCTGATGTTGGGAAAGATGGAGGGCGCAAAGAGAAGGGGACGACAGAGGACGAGATGGTTGGACAGTGTTCTCGAAGCGACCAGCATGAGTTTAACCAAACCACGGGAGGCAGTGGAAGACAGGAGGGCCTGGCGTGCTCTGGTCCAGGGGGTCACGAAGAGTCGGACACGACTAAACAACTACACAACAACTTCTTTCCAGTGGGGACTCAGTATCCAACCTCGGCAGGCAGACCACAGTCCAGAACCAGAGAAGCAGAGGCAGCCAAGCAGAGGGCAGGGGGTTCCGGGTGTCAACCTTGGCGTAGCTCTCAGGTCCACGCCACCATGCGCCAGTTGTTCTGCAGACAAGTCCGGTCTTGCTAACCTCCAGCCGCCATCAGTGAGCAACAACCTGGCTCCAAACGACTGCAACTTTTCTTTTATAGGAAAAGTGAAGCAATCTGAGCGTCATCACAACTTAGCCACAATAAGGAAATTTTGTCCATGGTACGACTGTTTACCACCTTCACATTTCGACTCTCTGGGACCCTATCTGCATAACCTAGCAATTCCAAAATATAGACGTGCTTTTACTCTCATAAGATTGAATGTATTGTCCTCGGCTGCACTTGAGGGATGATTCCAAAAGATTCCACACGAAAAACACTTTTTTTCCCTGTGGAGATGGCAGTCCCGAATTGGTGGCGCATGCACTTCTGGCTTGCACCCTTTATAAAGACTTGAGGAATGAGATTATCACCCCGTTTTTGTTGTCCATTCCAGGTTGCCCAACCACTGCCACAGTGTCCTTTCTCTTGGCAGGTCAAGAGGAGCAGGTGACAGCAAAGGTGGCAAGGTTTTTTGCTGGGGCAATCAGAATAAGATCCACCATTTGACCATTGATTCAAAACCCCAAAATGTATTTTATATAATTGACTTTTTCTTTCTATTCTTTGTATATCATATTGTTGTTCTTTTGCTATTGCCGATGGCTGATGCAAATAAAGATTAATTCATTCATTCAACGTCACAACGCCCAGCCACTACCACCATGTACCGTATTTTCCGCTCTATAAGACGCACCAGACCACAAGACACACCTAGTTTTTGGAGATGGAATACAAGAAAAAAAATATTCTGAATCTCAGAAGCCAGAACAGCAAGAGGGACCGCTGCGCAGTGAAAGCAGCGATCCCTCTTGCTGTTCTGGCTTCTGGGATAGCTGCGCAGCCTGCATTCGCTCCATAAGATGCGCACATATTTCCCCTTACTTTTTAGGAGGGGAAAAGTGAGTCTTATAGAGCAAAAAATACGGTCATTTCTCTTGACAGATCAAGATGAGCAGGTGACAGCAAAGGTGGCAAGGTTTTTAGCTGGGGCAATCAGAATAAGGTCCACTATTTGACCATTGATTCAAAACCCCAAAATGTATTTTATATAATTGACTTTTTATTTCTATTCTTTGTCTATCGTATTTATTGTTTTATTTATTGTTGGTTGAGTCATTCATTCTTCCTTCTTCTGTGTCCTTGAACCCCCAAATGATGTTCCTGCATTGTAGGGGACTGGACTAGATGGCACTTTGCTTCCCGTCCAACTCTACCAATCTACGATTCCATGAGATAATCAGTCTTCCACTCCCCTCCCTTTTCACAGCTCGGTGAACACCGGTGGCTGTGAGCCAAAGCGTTGTCATCTGCGAGCCAGATCTGGGGAAAACCGTGTGTCGAGGGAGCCGGATTCAAGTTCCCAGCACCGCAAAAAAGGGAATTTTGTTGTGCTGCCCTTTGCCGGGGGCCAAGTCTGACAATTCGGGGGCCGAATATCGCCCCCCCAGATCCAAGAATCTCAGAGCCCCTGCCGCAATGGGTTGGAAGGGTCGAATCCAGCCGGAGGAGCGGAAGGAGAGGGCCGACTCCTCGCTCGCTAACCAGCCGGAAGAAATGGAGCGTGTTATTAAAATCCCATTAGCACGCATTTCGCATATTCAATATCCAGAACGCCGTCAGAGGAACCCATGGCGAGGTGCGACCTCATTCGCTTGCCCCTGCTGGAGCGCTAATTTCCTACCTTGTAGGTACAAGAGAAAGGCCGTGTTAGAATTCCTCGCCGATGCAAGGACACCGCCTGCCTTCTGGGAGCCTGCAAATGGATGATCCCAGAGGCGGAAGAATGTCCTTGGGCTGGCGGAGAATTCTAACACCGTCTTTTACATGCTGCGGCGGATACGGCACTCAGAGCCAGCTTCTCTGCCTGGTCTCCTGAGCACCGGGGGACAGGTGGGCTGGGCCGGATTAAGAGATGTGCTGCGGGCCCCAAAGCACCAAGGGCCGGAGCAGTGCCGGGTCAAGATGTACGCAAGCTTTAAAGACCGGAGTCTGAAGTCACCCGACAGCATGGCTGGACCCTGCCCCAAAATATAGGATGCAGACTTTATGCTGTTGTTGTCTAGTCGTGTCCGACTCTTTGTGACCCCCTGGACCAGAGTATGCCAGCCCCTCCTGTCTTCCACTGCCTCCCGCAGTTTGGTCAAACTCATGCTGGTAGCTTCGAGAACACTGTCCCACCATCTCGTCCTCCGTCGTCCCCTTCTCCTTGTGCCCTCCATCTTTCCCAACATCAGGGTCTTTTCCAGGGAGTCTTCTCTATACCCACATCAGATTATGGATCTGTTTAAGAACATAATACCCCAAAGAACCTAGGAGTTCAGATAGACTGTCTCTGGAGCTGGAGGTTCAATAGAAGAGCCTAGCAGCTGGGTTGGGCCAAAGTAGACCTATCTAGTTTAGCATCCTTCACAGGGGCGGAGGAAGGAGGTGCGGTGGGTCGGACCGCCCCGGGTGTCACCACTGAGGGGGTGACAAAATGCCAGGCGGCACTCACCGCAGAGCCTGCAGTGTGCCTGAGCCACGCATCTATCCTGGGAGAGACACGGTGGCTTGGGCGCGTGCAGGCTCCGTGCTGCCCAAATGGTCCGCCTGCTGCCTCCCCCCAAGCTGTAGGGCAGCTGAGTGGGAGGAGGCAGGCAGACTCCGGAGGCCCCGCGGTGCGCCCTGCCCCATGGGCAAACTGAACCTGGCGCCATCTGCATTCAAAATCTGTACTCTACCACTGAATAGTAAAGGTAAAGGGACCCCTGACCATTAGGTCAAGTCGTGACTGACTCTGGGGTTAAAGCACTCATCTCGCTTTACTGGCCAAGGGAGCCGGCGTACAGCTTCTGGGTCATGCGGCCAGCAGGACGAAGCCGCTTCTGGCGAACCAGAGCAGCACACGGAAATGCCGTTTACCTTCCCACCAGAGTGGTACCTATTGATCTACTTGCGCTTTGACGTGCTCTTGAACTGCTAGGTGGGCAGGAGCAGGGACCGAGCAATGGGAGCTCACCCCGTCATTGCGGGGATTCGAACCGCCGACCTTCTGATCGGCAAGTCCTAGGCTCTGTGGTTTAACCCACAGCGCCACCCATATCCCTTAACCACTGAATATTTCCCTTTAAAATAAAGCAAGATTCCAGTTCTTATGGTTTGGGGGTGGGTGGGAATGTGAATAGAGATATAGGGTGTTGGGTTATACCAAATCAGGCCTATTGGTCTGATCCCTTTGCCAACCTACAGAGAAGGAAGCAGGTTTTTTGGGGGGGGGAGTGGGGGACAAGACAGGCAGTTTTACTGACCCTTTTGGCAGTTAAACTTTGAAAATGAGGCTTGAAGATAGTGAGATTTTGCATCAATCCAGGTCTCCTTTTAAGACATTGCTTTTCCCTCGTTCTGAAGGCTTTGCACCCCTCATTCCAAAGTTTGGGGGTCCGGCTCTCCATCGTGCACCCCCATCCTTCTCTCTCCCTCGTCTGCTTTCCAACATCTTTTTAAAAGAAAGGAGAAGATAAAATCCAGGCGCCTTTTAACCTGTGATCTGCTTCGTCTTGATGTTAAAATTCCTTTCCTCGCCGGAAGGTTTAACGCCTTCACCCCTTTACTCCTTTGGAAAGGTTTTAAATGCAAAACAAAGGAAGATGTGCTGCGCTGTTCTTAAAAGAGAGGCCTTCACTTTGGGGAAAGACCCATAGCTCAGCGGTAGAGCTTCTGCTTCGCAGACCCCCCCAGATAAGGCTGAGAAGGCAGCCCTTTTCCAAAATCCTGGAGCTCTGCTGCCACTCAGTGCAGGGCAGTCAGTGATGCAGCAAGGCTGCGGCTCGGGGAAAAGCAGCTTCCAGTTTTCCTTTTTAAATCAGCCTTTGGTTCAGAGTCATGAGGTCTGGAACCATTAATAATAATAATAATTTATTTATGCCAAAGGACCAACAAAGGTCCGTATAGTAAAAGCTATGGTTTTCCCAGTAGTGATGTATGGAAGCGAGAGCTGGACCATCAAGAAGGCTGATCGCCGAAGAATGGATGCTTTTGAATTATGCTGCTGGAGGAGACTCTTGAGAGTCCCATGGACTGCAAGAAGATCCAACCTCTCCATCCTTAAGGAAATCAGCCCTGAGTGCTCACTGGAAGGACAGATCCTGAAGCTGAGGCTCCAAGACTTTGGCCACCTCAGGAGAAGAGAAGACTCCCTGGAAAAGACCCTGATGTTGGGAAAGATGGAGGGCACAAGAAGAAGGGGACAAAAGAGGACAAGATGGTTGGACGGTGTTCTTGAAGCTACCAGCATGAGTCTGACCAAACTGCGGGAGGCAGTGGAAGACAGGAGGGCCTGGTGTGCTCTGGTCCAGGGGGTCACAAAGAGGCGGACATGACTAAACGACTAAACAACAACAACAATTTATTTATACCCCACCCTTCTGGCTGAGTTTCCACAGCCACTCCGGGCAGCTTCCAACAAAATATTAAAATACAATGATTCATCAAAAAATAAAAGCTTCCCTTAACAGGGCTGCCTTCAGAGGCCCCCCTTCATTTGAGGATCACGGAGTGAGCACAATTCAAAGAGTTGGTGATGACCTTGAAAGCCCTAAACGGCCTCAGCCCAGTATCCCTGAAGGAGCATCTCCACCCCCATTGTCCAGCCTGGACACCAAGGTCCAGCTCTGAGGGCCTTTTGGCAGTTCCCTGATTGTGAGAAGTGACGTTACTGGGAACCAGGCAGAGGGCCTTCTCAGTGGTGGCGCCCGTCCTATGGAACACCCTCCCATCAGATGTCAAGGAAATAAACAACTGTCTGACTTTTCGAAAACATCTGAAGGCAGCCCTGTTTAGGGAAGCTTTTAATGTTTGATGCTTTATGGTGTTTTTCATATTCAGTTTGGAGCCACCTAGATGGGTGAGGTATAAGTAATAAATTAGTAGTAGTAGCAGTAGCAGTAGCAGCAATAGTAGTATTGTTATTGTTTAGTCGTTTAGTCGTGTCCAACTCTTCGTGACCCTCTGGACCAGAGCACGCCAGGCACTCCTGTCTTCCACTGCCTCCCGCAGTTTGGTCAAACTCATTCTGGTAGCTTCGAGAACACTGTCCCACCATCTCATCCTCTGTCGTCCCCTTCTCCTTGTGCCTTCCATCTTTCCCAACATCAGGGTCTTTTCCAGGGAGTCTTCTCTTCTCATGAGGTGGCCAAAGTCTTGGAGCCTCAGCTTCAGGATCTGTCCTTCCAGTGAGCACTCAGGGCTGATTTCCTTCCGAATGGAGAGGTTGGATCTTCTTGCAGTCCATGGGACTCTCAAGAGTCTCCTCCAGCACCAGAATTCAAAAGCATCCATTCTTCGGCGATCAGCCTTCTTGATGGTCCAGCTCTCGCTTCCATACATCACTACTGGGAAAACCATAGCTTTTCCTATACTGACCTTTGTTGGCAAGGTGATGTCTCTACTTTTTAAGATGCTGTCTTAAAATAGTAGTATTAGTATTATTAATTGGCCTGACTCAGTTTAGCTAAGTTCCCCTGTTCTACATTCCCGTTTCTGGTATTTTCCATTTTTCACTTTTGCCACGAGCCACTTTAATTGGTATCCACACAGAAAAGCAGGCTACAAATAGGAACACAGAACAAAACCGATCAGGAAAAGCCACAACGACACTGATAAAGAGGCCAATAGCCCCGCCCTGTGGCCATTACCCACGACAGCAGCTGCCCAGTGGAATATAAGGACTTGCATCTATTTCCAGGGCTAGGCAAAGGTCCCTGGTCTCTCCTTCCCTTACAGCAGTGGTCTTCAACCCGTGTGCCGTGGCTCCCTGGGGTGCCTTGAAGGATGGTGCCATGGGCAACATTGGCCTCTGCCCCTCTACTCTTCCCTCCCTCCTCTGATGCCTCCAAAGGCAGAGATGCCACTGTATTCTGCTCTGGTCAGACCTCACCTGGAGTACTGTGTCCAGTTCTGGGCACCACAGTTCAAGAAGGACACTGACAAACTGGAACGTGTCCAGAGGAGGGCAACCAAAATGGTCCAAGGCCTGGAAACGATGCCTTATGAGGAACGGCTAAGGGAGCTGGGCATGTTTAGCCTGGAGAAGAGGAGGTTAAGGGGTGATATGATAGCCATGTTCAAATATATAAAAGGATGTCACATAGAGGGGGGAGAAAGGTTGTTTTCTGCTGCTCCAGAGAAGCGGACACAGAGCAATGGATCCAAACTACAAGAAAGAAGATTCCACCTGAACATTAGGAAGAACTTCCTGACAGTAAGAGCTGTTCGACAGTGGAATTTGCTGCCAAGGAGTGTGGTGGAGTCTCCTTCTTTGGAGGTCTTTAAGCAGAGGCTTGACAACCATATGTCAGGAGTGCTCTGATGGTGTTTCCTGCTTGGCAGGGGATTGGACTCAATGGCCCTTGTGGTCTCATCCAACTCTATGATTGTATGATTCTATGAAAGGCTGGCACGGCTGTTTATTGCAGCACCCCTGGCTACAAGCTCCGCAGGCGAATGGTGCCTCTGGATTTGGCCAGGGGGTGCTGGGTGCAGGGGCTGAGGCGGCCATGGAGCAAGCAAGCAAGCAAGCAAGCAAGCGGGTGAGGCAGCACAGCCAGCCAGTCCGCCAGCCCTTGCTGTTGGGAATGGACAGACAAGTCCCAGGCCCCTGTGGGGCAGTGTGAGGAAGCACCTCTCTTTGGGGTGGTTGGGGGGCAGCTCAAAGACCAGCGACTGCCCGGAGGACGCCCAAGCGAAGAGAAGAGGAGGCTGAGTAGGATTTGCCACAGCACCTGATCACAAGGGCATCTCCGCAAAGCTAGATGCTGGATGATTTATAGAACATAAAGCAATTTCCCTAGGAAGAAAACTGGCAGAATTCGAGCCCTTTTAATAATGTTGTTGTTTAGTCGTTTAGTTGTGTCCGCCTCTTCGTGACCCCCTGGACCAGAGCACACCAGGCCCTCCTGTCTTCCACTGCCTCCCGCAGTTTGGTCAAACTCATGCTGGTAGCTTCGAGAACACTGTCCCACCATCTCGTCCTCCGTCGTCCCCTTCTCCTTGTGCCCTCCATCTTTCCCAGCATCAGGATCTTTTCCAGGGAGTCTTCTCTTCTCATGAGGTGGCCAAAGTATTGGAGCCTCAGCTTCAGGATCTGTCCTTCCAGTGAGCACTCAGGGCTGATTTCCTTAAGGATGGAGAGGTTTGATCTTCTTGCAGTCCATGGGACTCTCAAGAGTCTCCTCCAGCACCACAATTCAAAAGCATCCATTCTTCGACGATCAGCCTTCTTTATGGTCCAGCTCTCACTTCCATACATCACTACTGGGAAAACCAGAGCTTTTACTATACAGACCTTTGTTGGCAACGTGATGTCTCTGCTTTTTAAGATGCTGTCTAGGTTTGCATCGCTTTTCTCCCAAGAAGCAGGCGTCTTTTAATTTCGTGGCTGCTGTCACCATCTGCAGTGATCATGGAGCCCAAGAAAGTAAAATCTCTCACTGCCTCCATTTCTTCCCCTTCTATTTGCCAGGAGGTGACGGGACCAGTGGCCATGATCTTCATTTATTTGATGTTGAGCTTCAGACCATATTTTGCGCTCTCCTCTTTCACCCTCATTAAAAGGTTCTTTAATTCCTCCTCACTTTCTGCCATCAAGGTTGTGTCATCTGCATATCTGAGGTTGTTGATATTTCTTCCGGCAATCTTAATATTAATAATAAATAATAATAATAATCATTTTATTATTTATACCCTGCGTGTCCAACTGGGTTGCTCCAGCCACTGTGGGCAGCTTCCAACACACACTAAAGCATAATTTTAAAAATGAAATGTTAAAAACCTCCTGACACAGGGTTGCTTTTTTAGTTTAGAGAAGAGGCAAGTAAGAGGCATCTGCACAACATGACCGGTCCAACAAAGTCGATGTTGAAGAATCCTTGCTTCGACATTGGTGATCTTTGCTTCTTCCAAGACACTGGTATTAGTTTGCCGGTCTTCCTAAGTGATGTGTAAAAATTTTCTGACACACCGTTGATGGAAGCTTCCGAGGAGTTGGAGATGGCATTTATAAGTGGTCCATGTTTCACTAGATGGGCTGGGCTAGCCCCTTTGGGTCTTCTGGTGTTTGTAATGTCAGGAAGTGTAAAGGAGAGTTGCCGTTTATAAGTGGTCCATGTTTCACAAGCATACAGTCAGGTTAAACCTGCTATAGCTCAGTTGGTAGAGTAAGGTAAAAGGAGTAAGGGGACCCCTGACTATTAGGTCCAGTCGTGGCCGACTCTGGGGTTGTGGCGCTCATCTCGCTTTATTGGCCGAGGGAGCCAGCGTACAGCTTCCGAGTCATGCGGCCAGCAGGACTAAGACGCTTCTGGCAAACCAGAGCAGCGCACGGAAATGCCGTTTACCTTCCCGCCAGAGCGGTACCTATTTATCTACTTGCACTTTGACGTGCTTTCGAACTGCTAGGTTGGCAGGAGCAGGGACCGAGCAACGGGAGCTCACCCCAACATCGCGGGGATTTGAACCGCCGACCTTCTGATCGGCAAGTCCTAGGCTCTGTGGTTTACCCCACAGCGCCACCCGCGTCCCTAGTTGGTAGAGTACGAGACTCTTAATCTCAGGGTCGTGGGTTTGAGTCCCAAAAGATTCCTGCATTGCAGAGGGTTGGAGTAGATAACCCTCGTGCTCCCTTCCAACTCTGCAATGGTACGATTCCCTGATCCCCCAACTTGGCTGGATACGGAATGAGTTCCTTATGCTGCAGCATCTCTGCTTTGGAGTGCCAGAGGAAGTGGCAATGAAACGCAGGCGCCTTTGGGTGGCAGGAGCGAGCCGAGTTGAGGCTGAATCTGGCAAGCCACACTTTCTCAAATAGAGGTCACCGGGATGTTGTCTCTCCCGGGCGTGGTCTCTGAGCATCCTCTGAGCATCGTCCACCAGAGCAGGAGCGGAGGACATCTCCGGAGGGAGAAATTGCACTCCGCCATGTGAAACTTGAACCTCACCGAAAGGAAAGCTGCAGCCCAGGTTTGGAAAGCCGCCGGCACCTCCATGCTGATATTGTGGGGTTTATTTTCCAAATATAGATGCTGTAACTGTTATAATTACTGGAGAGGAGCAAGCAAGGGCCGTATCTTTTTCTTGGGCACCTGGCAAAACAAGCGTTCCCACGCCAACCCCAGCAGCAATCCTGGATTTAAATCTTGAAACTGGAGTGGGAAGGGGGAGCGTTCCTCTCCGGGTTAGACCCCCCCCCCACCTAAAAATATTTGCATTGGCTGCAGGGAGGGTGGTTTGGGGCAGGAGCCAGAGGAACAGGAATAACTTGACTTGTCCTACTCTGCCAGATTGGTAAAGGTAAAGGTAAAGGTAAAGGTACCCCTGCCCGTACGGGCCAGTCTTGACAGACTCTGGGGTTGTGCGCCCATCTCACTTAAGAGGCCAGGGGCCAGCGCTGTCCGGAGACACTTCCGGGTCACGTGGCCAGCGTGACATCGCTGCTCTGGCGAGCCAGAGCCGCACACGGAAACGCCGTTTACCTTCCCGCTGGTAAGCGGTCCCTATTTATCTACTTGCACCCGGAGGTGCTTTTGAACTGCTAGGTTGGCAGGCGCTGGGACCGAGCAGCGGGAGCGCACCCCGCCGCAGGGATTCGAACCGCCGACCTTTCGATCGGCAAGTCCTAGGCGCTGAGGCTTTAACCCACAGCGCCACCTGCGTCCCTGCCAGATTGGTACATTATTATTATTATTGTTATTATTATTATTCCTCAAGGTGATCCCCATGATGTAGAAAAAGGCGGAGACTTTGTCAAGAAGCAGAAGACACCCTATCACCTTAACTGGAGGAGGTGGCCAACCCAGGCCTGAGTGAAAGAGCGGGCAGGGGTTCTCAGGCACCCCAAAACCTCAAGGGGTATCTCTAAAGGCAAAGACTCGCTTGCCTTTTTTTTTTTTGCAGGAGGCAGCTGGGGGCCTCGTGCAAAACGCGCGTGTAAGGAGCGTGCAAGGAGCGTGTGAGGCGGCCCGAGGGGCTCCATCCAGCCGGCGGAGAAGCGCAGCAGAGGCCCACCTGCCACCCTCTTGTGTGGAGCTAGAAGCGGAGGAAGGGAGATTTGAGGACGTTTATTCTGATCCTCCCCGGATAATCCTGGAAATTGCTTTCCCATCTCCGCCGCTCCCTCCCCGCCTGCCCATCTGCGATGTTTTAAGAGGGCCAAGCGAAAAGCCAGCCTCCTCGCCTCTGGGAAGGACCCTCGCCTCTGCCCTAAAAATGCCCACCTCAAAGCCTCCGGAGGACGAGTACTGGATTGAGGGATCCCGCAGGGATGCAGTCCTTGAGGACTTCTACGCCATGGGCGCAGAACTCGGCAGGTAAGGATGGGATCTAGAATTCCTTCTGGCTGTTTATTATTACAGTGGTACCTCAGGTTACATACGCTTCAGCTTACAGACTCCGCTAACCCTGAAATAATACATCGGGTTAAGAACTTTGCTTGGGGATGAGAACAGGGCTGCCTTCAGATGTCTTCTAAACGTCAGATACAGTGGTACCTCGGGTTACATACGCTTCAGGTTACATACGCTTCAGGTTACCGACTCCGCTAACCCAGAAATAGTGCTTCAGGTTAAGAATTTTGCTTCAGGATGAGAACAGAAATCATGCTCTAGCAGCAGCAGGAGGCCCCATTAGCTAAAGTGGTGCTTCAGGTTAAGAACAGTTTCAGGTTAAGAACGGACCTCCGGAACGAATTAAGTACTTAACCCGAGGTACCGCTGTATTATCATCAGCATGCATGACACTTTGGAGGGACCAAAAGGGTGGGAAGCCATCTTAAGCTGAAGATCACTGGTCCGCCTTGCTCAGTACAGTCTACACTGGCTGGCAGCAGCTCTCTGGGATTTCGGCTTACGTGGAGATGCCGGGATTTGCACCCGGCACCTTCTGCGCCCAAAGCAGGTGCTGAAGCGCTAAGCTGTGTGAGTTACTTCGCTGTTTGGAAACTCCCTGTAAGATTCCAGGCCTTGTGGATTCGAATACAGGACTGGTTTTAAGTTGGAACGTAAGACGCCTTATACTGAATCAGACTATTGGTCCATCTAGCCCCATACTGTCTACACGGGTGGGCAGCAGCTCTGCAGGGTCTCAGGCAGGCCACCTTCCCCAAATTTACTTGGAAATGCCGCTGAGAATTGAACCCAGGACTTCAGCAGGCATAGCAGGTGTTCCAGCGCTGAGCTGCAGTCTTTCCTCTAAAACAGAAACAAGATTCCAGTCCTCATGTTTCTGAATAAAGGGCTGGTTTTAACAGGTGCCTTATATTGAGTCACTGCTCCACCTATTATTATTGATTTGCATACCGCCCTTCATCCAAAGATGGCAGGGCAGTCCAAAGCATAAAAACACAAAGTGCAGAATAAAAACAAGAACGTAAACAAAGCGAACCAATAGCCCTCCCTTCCAGAATATTAATCACCCCCAAACCTGGTAGAAGAGGAATGTTTTTGCCAGCTCCCAGTGCCAGGTTTACGTATAATCTAGGCAAGCTATAGGTTAGGGCCCCACTCTCTTGGCGGCCCCCCAAAAAATTTAAAGGGAAAAACAACGTGGATGTACATTTCCGAAATATGAGATAAAAAACCAATAAAATAAAACCTACATCCAGCAACAGTGTTTTGTGTTGTGTAAGCTCCTATTTGTTATGTGCAAATGGCTTTAGATACCTATTAGGTCCATAAATGACCATATAGCATATATTCAACACAAAAAAAGCAACTATTTGTTGTTGCCAAAGGACAGCTGGAGATAGAAAGGGCCCCATTACCTTCAGTAGTTTAGGGCCTCATCAAACCTAAATCCAGCCCTGCCTGCTCCCTAAAGGTGTATAATGAAGGAGCCAGACAAGCCACTCTGGGGAGAGAATTCGACAAATGGCAGAGCCACTGCAGAAAAGGCCCTGCTCTTGTGTTGCCAACATCTGGACCTCACATGGAGGAGGCACACAAAGAATGGCGCCAGGATTGTTGACACAGTCTGGCAGCAGCTCTCCGGGGGTTTCAGGCAGGGGAAATATTTCCAGCCCCCAGCCCCCGGAGATGCTTTTGGGGACTGAATTTGGGAAATCTGCCAGCAAAGCAGATTGCCCCAACCATAGGAGTTCCCTTACTGTTAGGTAAAGGTAAAGGACCCCTGGACAGTTAAGTCCAATCAAAGGCAACTCTGAGGTTGCAGCGCTCATCTCGCTTTCAGGCCAAGGGACCCGGTGTTTGTCCGCAGACAGCTTTCTGGGTCATGTGGCCAGCAGGACTAAAACGCTTCTGGCGCAACGGGACACCGTGACGGAAACCAGAGCGCACGGAAACATCGTTTACCTTCCCACCACGGTGGTACCTATTTATCTACTCGCCCAGGCGTGCTTTCGAACTGTTAGGTTGGCAGGAGCTGGGACAGAGCAACGGGAGCTCACCCTGTCGTGGAGATTCGAACCGCCGACCTTCTGATCGGCAAACCCAAGAGGCTCCGTGGTTTAGACCACAGCGCCACCCACATCTGTTAGGTGTTACCACCCGCATACTGTTAGGTGATGTACTGTAAGATTCCAGTCTTCGTGATTCCAAATTTAAATAGGAAATTAAGAAAGTGCCATCTACTGAATCAGACCATTGCCCCATTTAGCTCAGTATTGTCTACACTTACCGACAACAGCTCTGTGGGAGGTTGGTGAGGAGTGTGGCCTGGGAGAGTTTTGTGGCCCAGACACCAAGGTCTGGAGGGCCGCATGTGTCTGCAAATGTCTAATTCTTTCCAAATATATATATATTCCTTTTTCCTTTTCGTGCCCCTGTTGTGCTACTGCCCCTAAGCATGTGCTTAAATCTGCTTAGCGGGCAATCCCGTCTTTTGCCCTTCAGGGTTCAGACCCCACCCCACCTTGCACCGCCCCCCTTTGATTTTCACAACGAAAGCTGTGAAACTCTGCATGGGAGTCAATCCCATTGCGCTCAGCAGCCGATAAGCACTGGTTCGCATTCTGCACCTCTGGGTGTGCATGCCTGCCACCAGAAACACGCCTGGGCAGATGTCTCACACCCCGGCCAAGCTGCCAAGGACTGCTTTGAACTGACAATAACAAATCATGAAACAACTCTCGCTCGCTTTTTTCATTAACCTGAAGAGCAAGCCCCCTCTTGCCATTTTTGTCCACAACCCTGTGATGTAGGTGGGTCTGAGAGGCTGGCCACACCCAAAGCCACCCCCCCTGGGATATTCAGGGCCGAGTAAAGAGATTTGAACCCTGGTCTCTCTCAGGTCGTAGCCCGACAATCTAACCACTACACAACACAGATAGTAATGATGTTTTGCAGGATATTTAGCTTCCTTGGGTGGTGTTTAATCTCTTGGTGAACATTCAAGCGGCGGTGGCGCTGTCGGTTAAACCACAGAGCCTAGGACTTGCCGATCAGAAGGTTGGCGGTTCGAATCCCTGCGACGGGGTGAGCTCCTGTTGCTCTGTCCCTGCTCCTGCCAACCTAGCAGTTCGAAAGCACGTCCAAGTGCAAGTAGATAAATAGGTACCGCTCCATCGGGCGTTTCCGTGCGCTGCTCTGGTTCACCAGAAGCGGCTTAGTCCTGCTGGCCACATGACCCGGAAGCTATACGCCAGCTCCCTCAGCCAATAAAGTGAAATGAGCGCTGCAACCCCAGAGTCGGCCACGACTGGACCTAATGGTCAGGGGTCCCTTTACCTTTTACCTTTAGTTTCCTTGGGTGGTGTTTAATCACTTGGTGAACGTTAAAGCGGCGGTGGGGGTAAATGTGTTGGGTCTTTAGGAAGCTCCTGGCATGCTCTTCTAGTAAATACACATTGAGATGTGTTTTTAAAACGCTTATATTTGGGGGATATTAATCCTGATCAGTGCGGTGGCTGTAACAGAGACGTTGGGTAAATCCTTAATTAGGGACATAGACTCTCTCTCTCTCTCTCTCTGGCTCTCCCAGGGAGGGAGGGAGAAAAAGCAGAATTCATTTCACTGTTTCATCGCCTTTCTTTCAGTCTTGCCACCGCCTCCGTGGTATCTCTCTTAAGGCATGCTCAGCCAAATTGAACAAACAGACACCTTAGCCTTTGTTAATTTTCCATCTGGCTCATGGGAGTGAGAGAAGAACAGATGCTTTCACTTAAAAGTTTATCTGGAATTATGCAAAAGCCCTTCCTTAAGAACGCTGCTCCTCTCTAGTCATGACTCCAGCCCCCCTTTAACAATGTGCAAGGTTGCTCTGCTTGCAAAATTCAGCTTCCAAAGAATTGTGGGGAGCTTCAGGGTGGCAGGGGAGGATATATTGTTTATCAATATCCTTCCTAATTGGACTAGCAGAGTTAAAGGTAAAGGTAAAGGGACCCCTGACCATTAGGTCCAGTCGTGGCCGACTCTAGGGTTGCGGTGCTCATCTCGCTATATTGGCCGAGGGAGCCGGCGTACAGTTTCCAGGTCATGTGGCCAGCATGACTGAGCCGCTTCTGGCGAACCGGAGCAGCGCACGGAAACACCGTTTACCTTCTTGCTGGAGCGGTACCTATTTATCTACTTGCACTTTGACATGCTTTTGAACTGCTAAGTTGGCAGGAACAGGGACAGAGCAACAGGAGCTCACCCCGCCGCAGGGATTCGAACCGCTGACCTTCTGATCGGCAAGTCCTAGGCTCTGTGGTTTAACCCACAGCTCCACCTGCGTCCCAGAGTAGTAGCAGAGTTACATTCCCCTTTTTACATGCACAGCAGATAGTTGGTTGCAGGCTTGTGTGAGCCGCTCGCTTTTATACAGTTCAACCTGTCTCAGATTGAACTGTACATTCCTGGTAAGTTCTCTTGAATCCCTCTTCAAAGAATAAAGAAGCCGCAATCTTATTCAAAGTCAATAAAAGAAGTTGACTCACATCAGTTCACAGTTGGATTCCTGAAGGCAGACTTAGTTACAAATATGTACATGTGGATCTACCCCATATGGGGGAATAATCCCAGTGCTTCTGCTAGCTGAGAGCTAGCAGAGCAGTCCTAGCTAAAAGCTGGTCAAATGAAGAAAGAAGTCAAAAAGAGAGGAAAGGGTCTGCGTGACTCGTCCTTTCGTTACCTGGACAGGTTAGGTGACGGCCACCTTCTATCACATGCAAAAGAAAGGATGCTCCAGCCAGGAGGAACAGGAAGTTTCAACTGGCTGGACCAAACACTCCCTCACATGTCTTCTCTAGCGTTACCAGGAATGCAGTACTTGACTGCCTCTCATGGATCACATCCTACAAGAATTTCAACCTATCTATCTCTTCTTCTTTTACCCTCCTTTATAACTTTCCATGTGCATGGAGAACATGTCAGGTGAATCTCAGCGTAATGCATGGAAATGTGTCTGGACGGACAGTGTGGTGTAATGGTTAGAGTAGGCATTCCTAAAGTGAGCAGTACTACCCCCTGGAGGGCGGTGGGGTCACCTCGTAGGACAGTAAAAGGCAAGGGGGCAGCAGAGGAGCGCTGGAGGTGTAAATCAGACTTTAAAAAGCTCCTCTCCTAGGTTCCTATTGAAATCAGCCCTTTATTCCGAATCCTGAGGAATGGACTGTTGCTCTACAGTGGTACCTTGGTTGTCAAACGGCTTGGCTCCTGAACGCCGCAAGCCTGGAAGGGAGTGTTCTGTTTTGCGGACGTTTTGCGGAAGCCAGACGTCCAACGCGGCTTCCGATCAGCTGCAGGCGCTTCCTGCGCTCAATCGGAAGTCACGCTTCGGTTTTCAAACGGTTCCGGGAGTCAAACGGCCTCCCGGAACAGATTAGTTATCTAGTTATCTCCCGCTTGGACTACTGCAACACGCTCTACGTGGGGCTACCTTTGAAGGTGACCCAGAAACTGCAATTAATCCAGAATGCGGCAGCTAGACTGGTGACTGGGAGTGGCCGCCGGGACCATATAACACCGGTTCTGAGAGATCTGCACCGGCTCCCAGTACATTTCCGAGCACAATTCAAAGTGTTGGTGCTGACCTTGAAAGCCCTAAACGGCCTTGGTCCTGTATACCTGAAGGAGCATCTCCACCCCCATCGTTCTACCCGGACACTGAGGTCCAGCTCCGAGGGCCTTCTGGTGGTTCACTCGCTGCGAGAAGCCAAGTTACAGGGAACCAGGCAGAGGGCCTTCTTGGTAGTGGTGCCCACCCTGTGGAACACCCTCCCATCAGATGTGAAGGAAATAAGTAGCTATCCTATCTTTAAAAGACATCTGAAGGCAGCCCTGTTCTGGGGAGTTTTTAATACTTAACGCTATATTGTTTTTAATACTTGATTGGAAGCCGCCCAGAGTGGCTGGGGAAACTCAGCCAGATGGGCGGGGTATAAATAAATTATTATTATTATTATTATTATTATTATTATTATTATTATTATTATTAAGTTCGACAACCAAGGTACCACTGTATTTGTTTTGGAAATGACCACAGCCTGCCAATCAGGCTGGGCCAGTGGCCTGACTCAGCACCAGGAATGCTCCTGTTGCTCCATCTCCACCAAAGATGGAGTTTCAGGCATTTTGTCAGCATCTGACGTCAAAGTCGGTTTTGCTTATGCTGCTGGAAATATACAGAGATGTGGGCAGGATGAAACTGCAAAGGATCTGGGGAGGGAAGGGGCAAAGTGAGCACAGCTAATTTTGCTTTCCCATCCACCTGCTGCTGCAGATAATGAGGTTCGGCGGAACAGATGCCAAAACCAGGCTATTCTTAGCGAGAGGAAGTATATCTGGTGCAGATTCCGGAGACGCCGCGATTTCCATCATCCTGATGGATGTTAAGAGCTGCTGTTTCCTATCATTTCCATTTCACTTTTAATTTGCACGGCGCCTTTTCTATATTGCTGCAAGGCGGTTTGCAGCGACGAAATGTACAACAAAGACCACACGCCTTATAATAATCAATCAATCAATCAATCAATCTTTATTACGATCCAGAGACCCAACAAATCATTACAAATCAATACACAATTCAGACAAGCCTTCCTCCAGGTTAAACAAGCATTTTGTTTAGAATATAGGGCTCATTTGTTCTTGCAACCACCGATAAAAACTTTGCCACTGCTAATGTTCTAGCATTTGTCCGGTCTTCCAATAGGAACCTGACATAGTGAGCCTCTGATTTTCCCGGGAAAGGTACCAGCAAGGGTAATATCAGTTCAGCCCTGGCCTGCTCATATTTTGCGCAATGCAAAATATGGAATCGATGTCTTGAGCACACGAGCAAAGTCTGTCCTGGTAGGGAACTCCTCTCAACCTGCCATCCAACACTGCAGAGGGAAATACATTTAGTCTAGCTTTGGTGAAAAGCCTTCGGTAGTTTGGTACTGTCAGGTTTTTAATGTAAGATGTTGACTTAAAGACATACCCATATTCAACTCCTACTGCCAGCGGACTACAGACTGCGTGCGATCGAGTTCGCAAGTCACTGTGTGCATTGTCCCATAATCTTTGCTTTAAAATCTTTTGGGCACCTTCATAACCCAGGTAATACACTGGGGGAGGGGGAACAGACCAATAGAGATGGCTTTTTTAGCCATGGTTTTCTGCCATTTGCTGACAAATTCCTCATTGGTCAGGTGTTGGTACAAACCCTTCCCTAGATTAAACACTGAAATCCTGAGCCAATGTCCGATACAAAAAGGTCTTAACTTTGAAATGGAACGGCTTATATATATAAAAAAGAAATATTCAATAATCCTTTGGGATACAGTAGTGCGCATCAAAGTTAACTCTCAAGACATCAGCAAATAATGGAACAGAAAAAGAAATTCACTTTTAAGTTTCAATAAATAATTACTCAGCTATGATCTTTTTTAAAACATTTTTTTGATTCATTTTCACTTTTAACATTTATCATCATACATAAATCATCAGATGTCAAGGAAATAAAACAACTACAGTGGTACCTTGGGTTAAGTACTTAATTCGTTCCGGAGGTCCGTTCTTAACCTAAAACTGTTCTTAACCTGAAGCACCACTTTAGCTACGGGGGCCTCCTGCTGCTGCCAGAGCACGATTTCTGTTCTCATCCTGAAGCAAAGTTCTTAACCCGAGGCAATATTTCTGGGTTAGCGGAGACTGTAACCTGAAGCGTATGTAACCCGAAACGTATGTAACCCGAGGTACCGCTGTATCTGACTTTTAGAAGACATCTGAAGGCAGCCCTGTTTAGGGAAGTTTTTAATGTTTGGTGTTTTATTGTGCTTTTAATTCTGTTGGGAGCTGCCCAGAGTGGCTGGGGAAATCCAGCCAGATGGGCAGGGTATAAATAATTTATTATTATTATTATTATTATTATTATTATTATTATTATTATTAATTTTGGAGGGTATGCGGGTGTCCCTGGCTGTACCTCAGGAAGCCAGCGCCCAGGCTGTGCGACCCACGAGCTACTTCGCTCCCCCCCCCCCCGAAGCATTTCTTGTCAGCCTGTGCTGATCAGCATGTAATCTCCCCGTAAACACAAATTTGCCAATCTGCTCAGAAGGGACGGAGGCCGTCAAGTCCCCAGGCCTGGGCCAGACGGGGTCCCTTTCGGGCTCCAAAGCCGCTTAAAGGTTTAGAGCTTCTTTAGCATTGCGGTTTTTAATTAAAAACTGTTTTAGCAAAGGCAAGCCAGAAGCACGCATGAGGACTGGGGGCTGGTCTCTAAGTCCCTTCTGCACCCAGTTGTGTGAATCCACAATCGCAGGAAAGGCCAAACTTCTCCATCCTAGTGCCGCCCCCCCCCCCAAAAAAAAAAGTTTGCTGGATCGAAATTTGAATCTGGCAGTGTAGTTCTCCGAATGCACATACAGTGGTACCTTGGTTCTCAAATAACTTGGAACCCAAACACTGCAAACCCGGAAGTGTTCCGGTTTGCGAACTTTTTTCGGAAGCTGAATGTGCTCCGTGTTGAGTGTTATGCTTTTGATGTGAGTGCCACGCTTCCATTTTGAGGTCTGTCTGCCTGTTTTTGCTATTTATTTTGCGTTTTTGTTTTTGCAGCTCTTTTTTTGTTTTGTTTTCGTGGCTGTGTGGAACCCGGTCCGGCTACTGATTGCTTGATTGTGTGACTGCAGTACGTTGATTATTGCTTTCGTTTTATGGATCAGTGGTCTCGTTAGATAGTAAAATCCATGTCAAATTGCTGTTTTAGGGGTTGTTTTTAAAAGTCTGGAGCAGATTAATCCGTTTTGCATTGCTTTCTATGGGAAAGCGCGCCTCGGTTTTGGAACGCTTTGGTTTTGGAACGGACTTCTGGAACGGATTAAGTTTGAGAACCAAAGTACCAGTGTATAAGGGGGAAAGTGTGCACTGAAAATGCATGTTAGTAGAATGTGCTTCGCAAAACAGTTTACACGAGTCAAACGTGCTTGTTGGGGTAAGTGGTAACATGATATCGATGCCTGTAAAATTATGCCTGGCATGGAAGAAGTGGGTGGAAGAATGTTTTCCTCCCCCTCTAACACTAGAACTAGCGGATGAAGCCGAATGTTGGAAGATTCAAGAGCAGAAATAAAGAAAGCCCCTCTTCATGCAACCTGCGGAACTCGCTGCCACAGGAGGTGGCGATAGGCACCAACTTAGATGGCTTCAGTTTTATCGTTAATCAGTTTGAGGGTTTTATTCCCCTGCAATCGAGCAATATATAAATTATGAAAAAAAAGATATATTCAAACACAGTTCTGACCATCCCTTCCTGCAATGATTTCAATAAAGTTATTTAGCTTGCCTCCTAAAACATTATGATCCATTCACAATTACAGTGCAATAGTGACATCACTACTTGTTTGTTTGATATCCTCTCAACCTGCCATCCAACACTGCAGAAGGAAAGACGTTTAGTCTGGCTTTGGTGAAAAGCCTTCGATAGTTTGGTACTGTCAGGTTTTTAATGTAAGTTCCCTACCAGGACAGACTTTGCTCGTGTGCTCAAGACATCGATTCCATAAAACATATTTTGTTGCACTGTGCAAAATATGAGGAAGCCAGGGCTGAACTGATATTACCCTTGCTGGTACCTTTCCCGGGAAAATCAGAGGCTCACTATGTCAGGTTCCTATTGGAAGACCAGACAAATGCTAGAACATAGTGGCAAAGTTTCTATCGGCGGTTGCAAGAACCAATGATCCCTATATTCTGAACAAAATGCTTGTTTAACTTGGAGGAAGGCTTGTATGAATTGTGCATTGCTTTGTAATGATTTGTTGGGTCTCTGGACCGTAATAAAGATTGTTGTTGTTGTTGTTTGATATCCTGTCCTTCAGTTGAACTTTGAAGGGGGAATTACGGCATATAATGATAATAAGCTCTTAATGTTTGATGTATTGCGGTATTTTAATATTTTTTTTGGAAGCTGCCCAGAGTGGCTGGGGAAGCCCAGCCAGAAGGGCGGGGTATAAACAATAAATTATTATTATTATTATTATAAGGACGAGGTATAAATATATTATTATTATTATTATTATTATTATTATTATTATTATTATTATTAAAAAGAAAAACACAACAGCTGCAAAAAATTTAATAAGATTCCCAGTGGAATAGCCTAAAAAGAAAGTAGCCTTGAAAGACCTGTGATTGGTACCAGAAAGACAATTAAGATGTCATTTACATGCTAAGCTTCTTTCTCAGATACTTAAAACTCAGATGAAATAGCAAAAATAAATGAATATAAATAAACACGTTGTAATGGTTCTAGGGGTTGCTCGTGCGTAAACCGGCGCCACACCTGGCTGGGTTGCCTGAGTGAACCTTTTCTGTCCGGACAGCCACTCGCCCGTGGCTTTCTCAATCGCTGGCAGAATCCGTCAGTGGGCGTTTCTTGAACTTCTTCCAGCAAAGAAGCTATTTGACGCTTAGTCTCCGCCTACTCTCCCTGCGCGGAAGCCTTCTGCGCAAGGAGGGTGTGGGCAGCGGAGGACCCTTACTCTCCCTGCTGGTCCCCGGCCTCGCCGATTCCCCCATCTGCCCCCCCTTCTCCACTGGTGCTACTCTGATTCCCTTCCCCAGAAGATGGGCTGCCTCGCTCTCTGGAATCCCTCTGGAGCCCGCTCTCTCCCTCCGGCCCTGATGGCAGTTCCCTGACACACGTTGATATGGCTTTTGGCAATTCCCTGGTTGGTTATTTCTCCCAATAGGAATAGGATCTAATGCTTATTTTCTTTAAAAAAAAAAAAATAGGAAAAAACTCATTCTGTATATACATTCTGGGAGGGGGGAATGTGTGATCACCTCTTTCTGTCCCCCGGTTCTTTAGGGGAGCCACGTCGGTGGTGTACAGCTGTGAGGAGAAAGGAACAAACGTCCAATACGCTGCCAAAATATTGAAGAAAACGGTAAGTGCCAATCCCATCTCACTCCTGTTAACGGAAAAATCTGAGGGCTCCCTTGGACAAAAACAAAGACACCAACCAGGATAACTTGGAGCAAAACAGCAGCCTGTAGGCTTGGACTTTATTGATCTGTTGCAACAGGGTGCTCCCCTCACTTGCAGGAGAGAGGAAGGACCCAGAAAAATGGTGTGCAAGACCTTATAAAGACTTTTGAAATTCCCACCCTGTAGATCAAAACCACCCCCAGAAACATCATACATACATCAGAGTGTCTTGTCACCTGGCTGGTTCCCCCTTTCCCCCTCCCCATGAGTACTTTCCAGGTGACAGAGGGGAGTTTGCAGTTTCCTGCCCCCAGAGGGAAGATCTGATTATTATCCTTTGTTCCAGTCTGTGCTGAATCCACTCCCATACGCAAGTTCTTTGTGATCTTGATGGTCTTCTGTCTAGGACCATCAGGGTTGGCATAGCAACTGGGCAGGGCTCCTGTGGATGTGCTGGTATGCTCAAGGGATTATGGCTGCCCTGTCTCAAACCTTCCCCATTTTGTGGTCCTTCCTACATGGAGTAAAATAAAAGTGGAACAGTGGAAATCCGGTGTATGGTTGATTTTCTATGAATTTATAACAGAAGCATAGTGTATGTAGTGTGTGAGTGTGAGTGTGTGTGAAGTTTGTACAAACTGAATGATTGGGGGGGGGGTGTTTCCTGTGACACTCCAAATGAGGAACGATTAGATGAGGCTGCTTGATCTCTGCAGGGATTCCCCACTCCACCTCAAGGTCAGAGTGAGACAAACAGAGTCTAAGAGAAGGGAGTGATCATCAGGTTTGGCCAGAATTCATCTGTAGTTGCTCCCTGTGTCCCTGCTTACCTTCAGCAGGTCTCTCCAAGTTGGCAAAAACAACGGGAAAATGGTGGGGGGGTCCTTGAGATGCATTCTATTCTTCGCTTTCAGATCGACAAGAAAATCGTCAGGACCGAAATCGGTGTGCTGTTAAGGCTGTCGCATCCGAATATTGTAAGTTAAGAGGAGTTGGCGAAAAGAGCACGATGTTTGGGATAGAACGGGTGTGTCAGAGTGTGAATGACCTGGGGGGGTGGGAGAGAGTTCCGCAGATCAGGGGCCTGCACACCAAAGGCTTGAACCCTTGTTGTTGTTTAGTCGTTTAGTCGTGTCCGCCTCTTCGTGACCGCCTGGACCAGAGCACGCCAGGCCCTCCCGTCTTCTACTGCCTCCCGCAGTTTGGTCAAAATCATGCTGGTAGCTTTGAGAACACTGTCCCACCATCTGGTCCTCCGTCATCTCCTTCTCCTTGTACCCTCCATCTTTCCCAACATCAGGGTCTTTTCCAGGGAGTCTTCTCTTCTCATGAGGTGGCCAAAGTCTTGGAGCCTCAGCTTCAGGATCTGTCCTTCCAGTGAGCACTCAGGGCTGATTTCCTTCTGAATGGAGAGGTTTGATCTTCTTGCAGTCCATGGGACTCTCAAGAGTCTCCTCCAGCACCAGAATTCAAAAGCATCCATTCTTCGGCGATCAGCCTTCTTTATGGTCCAGCTCTCACTTCCATACATCACTACTGGGAAAACCAGAGCTTTAACTATGCGGACCTTTGTTGGCAAGGTGATGTCTCTGCTTATTAAGATGCTGTCTAGGTTTGTCATTGCTTTTCTCCAAGTGGACCTCAGGGGTCACGTGGGGAATCACTAGAGATGCCGCATCAGAGGATGTGCGATCAAGATGAAGCCTTAAAAGCCTTTTTCCAATAGGAGAGCCTCTCCATGCCCTTTTCTGAACCTGGCAAGATGGAGGGCTGTGGTACAACAACAACAACAACAACAACAACAACAACAACAACAACACTTATTTATACCCTGCCCATCTGGCTGGGTTTCCCCAGCCACTCTGGGCAGCTCCCAACAGAATATTAAAAACACGATCAAACATCAAACATTAAAAATTTCCCTAAACAGGACTGCCTTCAGATGTCTTCTAAAAGTCAGATAGTTGTTTATTTCCTTGACATCAGACGGAAGGGCATTCCACAGGGCAGGCGCCACCACTGAGCAGGCCCTCTCCCTGGTTCCCTGTAACCTCATTTCTTGCAGGGAGGGAACCACTAGAAGGTCCTCGGAAATGGACCTCAGTGAAATGGGCTGAACGATGGGGGTGGAGATGCTCCTTTAGGTATACTGGGCCAAGTCCGTTCCGGGTGTTTCAAGGTCAGCACCAACACTTTGAATTGTGCCCGGAAACGTACTGGGAGCCAATGGAGGTCTTTCAGGAGTGGTGTTATATGGTCTTGGTGGCTGTTCCCAGTCCCCAGTCTGGCTGCCGCATTCTGGATTAGTTGCAGTTTCCGGGTCACCTCCAAAGGTAGCCCCACGTAGAGCGAAGCAACCGAAACTCAATTTCAGACAGCGCTTCCAGCTTGCTTAATGCTGTCTTTTGAAAGGTTGTGATTTGGGGATCCTTGCAACCGGAGGGTCAGTGTCCTTCGTGACTGGCTGGTAAATCGCGTACACAAAGACTGTCTCTAAAATCAGCTAGGCATCCCATGGGGGCACCTGGGCCCTATCACCATCAATATCCACAGAGCCTTTCAGCTTCCAGATGTGGGATAATCCCCCAGGACACTCTCCTTATAATCTCTAATAGGTTGCCTTTAAGCTGCAAAGCGTGACGATTCGAATAACATCCCCATATATTGGACTTCCGTGGCACATTATGGAAGTCTGCCGACTTGCGAGATCGTATCCTTCTAGGAATTGGATGCTGCTCTGTAAAAGAGAAGTTAATTCCTTGAAAGGGGGGAAGCTGTCAACAGTTCTGGAGGTTAGAGGATCTGAGCCAGTGAGTGAAAAAGACCGGTGGATCAAGCCCAATCCAGCATGCTGGTCTCGTAATGGCCAGCCAGTTGCCCATGGGAAGCCAGCAAGCAGCAGCCAAGTATAGCAGCCCTCTTTGCTCCTGTGGTTTCCAGCAACTGGTATTCAGAAGCTAAGAAAAACCCTATAATCTATAAAAATGTAGTATAAACACCGACAACGGGGAAACACTGCACTGCTTGTAAATGCCATCTCCAACTCCTCGGAAGATTCCATCAGCGGCGTCGCCGAAAATTTTTGCACATCACTTGGGAAGAGAGGTGAATTAAAGCCAGTGTCCTGGAAGAAGCAAAGATCACCAGCGTGGAAGCGATGATTCTTCAACATCAACTTCGTTGGACTGGTCATGTTGTGTGGATGCCTGATGATCGTCTTCCAAAGCAACTCCTCTATTCTGAACTTAAGAATGGAAAGCATAATGCCAGCGGTCAACAAAAGAGGTTTAAAGACTCTCTCAAGGCAAATCTAAAAAAATGTAGTTTAAACACCGGCAACTGGGAAACACTGGCCTGAGAGCGCTCCAGTTGGAGAACAGCCTTTACCAAAGGTGTTGTGGGCTTTGAAGACACTCAAACTCAGGACGCAAGGGAGAAACGTGCTAAGAGGAAGGCACGCTTGGCAAACCCTCACCAGGATCAACTCCCATGCAGAAACCTATGTCCCCACTGTGGAAGGACGTGTGGATCCTGAATTGGCCTCCACAGTCACTTACGGACTCATTGTTAAGACCGTGTTTATGGAAGATGATCTTACTCGGCTTCGAGGGATCACCGAAGAAGTGTTGCTGACTCAAACACTTAGGCAGCAAATAGGCAATGAGGCTAGTAAAGGTAAAGGGACCCCTGACCATTAGGTCCAGTCATGGCCGACTCTGGGGTTGCGGCGCTCATCTCGTTTTACTGGCCGAGGGAGCCGGCGTACAGCTTCTGGGTCATGTGGCCAGCAGGACTAAGCCACTTCTGGCGAACCAGAGCAGTGCACAGAAACGCCGTTTACCTTCCCCCCGGAGCGGTACCTATTTATCTACTTGCACTTTGACGTGCTTTTGAGCTGCTAGGTTGGCAGGAGCAGGGACCGAGCAACGGGAGCTCACCCCGTCATTGCGGGGATTCGAACCGCCAACCTTCTGATCAGCAAGTCCTAGGCTCTGTGGTTTAACCCACAGCGCCACCCGCTTCCCAGGCAATGAGGCTAGTAGCCACCAATTGCTGTCTCCTCTGTGACTTTGTCTAATCCTCTTTTTAAACCATCCAGGCTGGTGGTCATCAGGCCTCTGTGGCTGCGAGTTCCCATAGTTTAACTAAGTGCTGCGTGAAAAATGACTTTCCTTTATCTGCTTTTCATTGAATGTCCACGTCTTCTAGAGTTATGGAAGAGGGAAACTTTTCTCTGCCAGCTTCCTCCATGTCCAAAAAATTCTATAAACTTCTATCATGTCACTCGCCTCTTCTCTAAACTGGAAAGTTCCAAATGCTGCACACTTTTCTGACAATGGACTCGCTCCACCCAGGGGTGGACTAATCTTGCATAATGCGGCGCCCGTGCAAGGCCAGAACTTGGCGCCCCCGAATGGATCTTCTCAATCATTGATCTTCTCAATTTTGCACCCCTTTAGCCCTGTACACCACCCTAAATTCTTCTTGATGGAACCTTTTCCAACTCTACAATACAGTCAAATCTCAGATCCCGAACGCCTCCGTTTTGGAACGTTTCGGCTCCTGAACATCAAAAACCCCGAAGTAAACGCTCCAGTTTTCAAACGTTTTTCGGAAGACGAATGTCCGATGTGACTTCCGCTTGAGTGCAAGAAGGTCCTGCAACCAATCAGAAGCTGGGCCTTGGTTGTCGAACGTTTTTCCGAAACCGAACGAGCTTCCGGAACAGATTACGTCCAACAACCGAGGTTTGACTGTATCCTTTTTGAGGCGAAGCAGCTAGAATTGTACACAGCATTCCAAATGCTGTTTGACACCACTTAGAAACCACAGCCCTGACTGCTATAGAAATATTAATAAAACCGGCATTAAATCAATTGATTGGACTGTGCACACTATAAAATGAAATTACCGTATTGGCCTGAATATAAGTCTCACTTTTTTGACTTCCGGGTTTTTTGCGGAGAGGAATGGCAGCACCCGACGCTTCGTCCTACTAAAGACAGGCACTTTGGGGGTTGATGAGCGATGAGGGGAGGTTGCCAGGACTAGGCACCCCCCTTAAAAAACCCTGCAGAAGACCAGGGCTTTGAAGGGGTCCAGCAGAGTCCGTTCTTTCCTCCTGCCGGGACCCAGCTCTCGTAACTGCTTCAGCAGCGGGCGAGGGGCAGTTGAAGTGCGGCTTATGTTCACGACCTTACGGTATGCAGCCAGGAGCGCAGGGTTAACAGCGCCAGGATTGCAGCAAAGCAACGCCCGCCCCCTGCATAGTCCCCCGTCCTCTCTCCCAAGGCCGGGAAGCGAGGGAGCGAGAAATGGAGTGGCTTTTATTCGGGTATTTTTTGTCGTCCCAACCTCCAATTTTAAAGGTGTGGCTTATATTCGGGTACAGCTTATATTCAGGCCAATATGGTACATATTAAAACCTGCTGGCTTTACATATCTGCGTAGGCTTGCCTTACTGAACAGGTTTTTAGCAGGGGCTGAAGGCCGCTGCACCCTAATAAAATAAACAAAACAAGCGTAACAGCAACTTGAAGGACCAACAGCCATTATTCCAAGCTGTCGTTGACCTAATTTTTTGCTCTAATAACCAATAGTTTTTTGGGGGGGGCGTTTAGGATTTCCACATGCACCCCTCACATTCGCAAGCTTCTTTGTTCACTCAGATGTTCATTCATATATACAGTGGTACCTCAGGTTAAATACGCTTCAGGTTACAGACTCTGCTAACCCAGAAATATTACCTCAGGTTAAGAACTTTGCTTGAGGATGAGAACAGAAATCGTGCTCTGGCGGCGCGGCAGCAGCAGGAGGCCCCATTAGCTAAAGTGGTGCTTCAGGTTAAGAACAGTTTCAGGTTAAGAACGGACCTCCAGAACGAATTAAATACTTAACCCGAGGTACCAGTGTGTGTATGTATGTATGTATGTATATATGTGTGTGTGTGTGTGTGTGTGTATCTATACACACACACACACATATATATGGAATTCTATTTCTGTTATTTACCCTTTTGCGACTCCTATCTGCAGCCTCCCCTGCTTGCAGGCGGCTGATATGGAGCGATAATAGGATTGTAAACTTCTGAAGTTAATAAGAGATTGCGCCGCCACGTATTAAGGGAAGGAGAGAAGCATTAAGCCTCTTCCTTCTTCTCCCAGCGTCACTTACACAGCGGGATCTTTCCAGCAGCCGCGGTTTTAATCATGAAAGTGCCATGAAATGTGCGGTGTCACCAAAAGTCTAAAGAAACCGTGACATTTTCTTGTTTTCTTCTTCTTTTTTTTCTTTTGTTTTAAATGCAATTTCCAAGTCTTTCCTCCTCCCTGGAGGGGAGGGGAAAAACGCATACACAACTGTCTATTTCCAGATGTGCTGCTGTTAAGAACGCAAGCAGGAAATCTCCTTGGATGAAAAGGTGTGCTATATATATATATATATATATATATATATATATATATATACACACACAGTGGTGCCTCGCAAAACGAAATTAATCCGTTCCGCGATTCTCTTCGTCTAGCGGTTTTTTCGTCTTGCGAAGCAAGCCCATTGACGGTTTAGCGGATTAGCACTATTAGCGGCTTAGCGGCTTTTAGCGGCTTAGCGGCTTAGCGGATAAGCAGATAAGTGGCTTAGTGGCTTAGAAAAAGGGGGGGAAGGAAAAAAAACCCGCAGGAACTCACAAGACATTTTCGTCTTGCGAAGCAAGCCCATTGGGAAATTCGTTTTGTGAAGCACCTCCAAAACGGAAAACCCTTTCGTCTAGCGGGTTTTCCGTCTTGCGAGGCGTTCGTCTTGCGGGGCACCACTGTATATATACACACACACACACATATATATACACACACACACACACACACGGTGGTACCTTGGTTCTCAAACTCAATCCATTCCAGAAGTCCGTTCCAAAACCAAAGCGTTCCAATACTAAGGCGCGCTTTCCCATAGAAAGGAATGCAAAACAGATTGCCATATTTTTCCGTGTATAAGACTGGTTTTTTTTCCTTTAAAATAATGTCCAAATTTTGGGGGTGTCGTACACTGATAGATCTCTCCCCCCCCTTTCTTAAATTGGAGTCCCCCAAAATAGGTGGCATCTTATACATGGAGGTGTCTTATAGACAGAAAAATACGGTAATCGGTTCCAGACTTTTAAAAACAACCCCTAAAACAGCAATTTACCATGAATTTTACTATCTAACGAGACCCTTGATCCATAAAATGAAAGCAATAATCAACGTACTGTACTTCTTTGGCGATCCCTTGTAGCCGAGTAAGACTGACTTCCATAAACACGGTTTTAACAATGAATCCGTAAGTGACTGTGGAGGCCAATTCTGGATCCCCACGTCCTTCCACAGTGGAGATATAGGTTTCCGGGTGGGAGTTGATCCTGGTGAGGGTTTGCCAAGCATGCCTTCCTCTTAGCACGTTTCTCCCTTGCGTCCTGAGTTCGAATGTCTTCAAAGCCCACGACACCTTTGGTAAAGGCTGTTCTCCAACTGGAGCGCTCTCAGGCCAGTGTTTCCCAGTTGCCGGTGTTTAAACTACATTTTTTTAGATTTGCCGTGAGAGAGTCTTTAAACCTCTTTTGTTGACCGCTGGCATTATGCTTTCCATTCTTAAGTTCGGAATAGAGGAGTTGCTTTGGAAGACGATCATCAGGCATCCGCACAACATGACCAGTCCAACGAAGTTGATGTTGAAGAATCATCGCTTCCACACTGGTGATCTTTGCTTCTTCCAGGACACTGGCTTTAATTCACCTCTCTTCCCAAGTGATGTGCAAAAATTTTCGGCGACGCCACTGATGGAATCTTCCGAGGAGTTGGAGATGGCATTTACAAGCAGTCCATGTTTCACAAGCATACTGAGTCAGACCCCTATGCCATCTAACTGAGCGTTGTCTACAGTGGCTGGCAGCAAATCTCAGGCTGGAATCTTCCCCCAGCCTACCAGGATATGGTTCTGAATATGACAGATCTAGAGAGAATCGCAGGAGGCTGTGCTTGTACCACTGGATCCATCTAGCTCAGCAGTTTCCACACCGACTGAGCTAGGTGGATTTCAGATGGGCACATTTCCCTACGTTCCATGCACAGCTCGGTTGGTTGGAGCGTGGTGAAGATAACGCCAAGGTTGCAGGTTCGATCCCCAGCTGCCTATTCTTGCACTGCAGGGGGTTGGGCTAGATGACCCCCTCAGGGTCCCGTCCAACTCTTGTTGTTGTTTAGTCATTTAGTCGTGTCCGCCTCTTCGTGACCCCCTGGACCAGAGCACGCCAGGCACTCCTGTCTTCCACTGCCTCCCGCAGTTTGGTCAGACTCATGCTGGTAGCTTCAAGAACACTGTCCCACCATCTCGTCCTCCGTCGTCCCCTTCTCCTTGCGCCCTCCATCTTTCCCAACATCAGGGTCTTTTCCAGGGAGTCTTCTCTTCTCATGAGGTGGCCAAAGTCTTGGAGCCTCAGCTTCAGGATCTGTCCTTCCAGTGAGCACTCAGGGCTGATTTCCTTCAGAATGGAAAGGTTTGATCTTCTTGCAGTCCATGGGACACTCAAGAGTCTCCTCCAGCACCACAATTCAAAAGCATCCATTCTTCGCCGATCAGCCTTCTTTATGGTCCAGCTCTCACTTCCATACATCACTACTGGGAAAACCATAGCTTTAACTATACAGACCTTTGTTGGCAAGGTCCAACTCTACAATTCTATTATTCTACATGGAGAGGCTAGAGATTGAACCTGGTATCTAATGTATGCAAAGCAGGTGCTTTTCCCACGTAGTTACAATCCTTGTCCGTGTGGGTTTGTGAGTTGCTTTTTCGTATTTGGAGACCAGCTTGCCTCAAAGTTAAAATGCCATTCCCCCCTGCTCAACCTCCTTTATCTCTTTTTTTATTTTTAGATCAAACTCAAAGAGATCTTTGAGACTACCTCGCAGATCACCCTCATCCTTGAGCTGGTGACAGGTGGCGAGCTGTTTGACAGGTAACCAGCAAGAAGCCCTCCGCCAAACTGGCATGTTCTTAATAAAAGGTGACAAATTGCACCGAGGAAGGGGAAAGGGATGGTAATTTGTGTCAGAGCGGCCTGCAGAGAAGCTGTGTGTGTTATTGTGTGTGTGTCTGTGTTGGGATAGAGAGGGGGGGGTTGAGGACTACAGTACACGTATTTTTCGCTCTATAAGACGCACCAGACCACGAGACGCACCTAGTTTTTGGAGGAGGAAAACAAGGAAAAAATATTCTGAATCTCAGAAGCCAGAACAGCAAGAGGGATCACTGCGCAGTGAAAGCAGCAATCCCTCTTGCTGTTCTGGCTTCTGGGATAGCTGTGCAGCCTGCATTCGCTCCATAAGACGCACACACGTTTCCCCTTACTTTTTAGGAGGGGTGAGTCTTATAGAGCAAAAAATACGGTACTTTATGATGGCCATTCTCGACCATCACTGTCAATTCCCGCTGCAGATTCTCTGCGATCTCTTTTCTCTCCCTCCATCACACTCACTAAAAAAAAGTTCCGCTCACTCCAGTGCCAGAAAGCTTGTCCCTTCAAATGCCCAGTTATCTACACTTCATTGCTCCAAGTGTGCAAAGGGCTTCGTTTTTAAACATGCGCTTTGCACATGAGCAGAGACAATCTCGTCTCATATACAAAAACTGTATTTACTTTTTAAAATAAAATGTTGTTTGACAGTTAGCAAAACAAACTCTATGCAGAGGTACTGGGGCTGCGCTGGTTGAACTCTTTCAATATTACTGCTATTCCAACGAGAGCCATACTCAGAGGGGACCCATTTTACCGCTCGAGCAGGGTATAAATTTTACGAAATAAACAAAATGAATAAAATAAGTTCAACGGGCCCCCAGAAATCAATGCATTGCCTTGAGGATGATTATGAGGAATATGTCCCCAAATATTCACATCTCCTTTTGCTCTTCCCACTGGTAAAGTAAAGGTAAAGGGACCCCTGACCATTAGGTCCAGTCATGACCGACTCTGGGGTTGCGGCACTCATCTCGCTTTATTGGGAGCCGGCATACAGCTTCTGAGTCATGTGGCCAGCATGACTAAGCCGCTTCTGGCAAACCAGAGCAGCGCACGGAAACGCCGTTTACCTTCCCACCGGAGCAGTACCTATTGATCTACTTGCACTCTGATGTGCTTATGAACTGCTAGGTTGGCAGGAACAGGGACCGAGCAACGGGAGCTCACCCCGTCATCACGGGGATTCGAACTGCCAACCTTCTGATCGGCAAGTCCTAGGCTCTGTGGTTTAACCCACAGCGCCACCCGTGTCCCTTAGACACTAGGTAGAGTAGCTAGTGGCAAAGTGAAAACATGGCAACATTCGAACCCAACACTTTGTGCCCCCCTCTGCCCTCTTTCAGGATCGTTGAACGGGGTTTCTACAGCGAGAAAGACGCAGCTCACGTGGTGAAGCAGATCCTGGAAGCTGTTTCCGTAAGTCATCCCTCTCTCCTGTTCGTTGTTTTTTTCTCTCTCTCTCCAGAAGACCCTCGGAGCTGGACCTCAATGTCCAGGCTGAACGATGGGTGTGGAGATGCTCCTTCAGGGATAAAGGGCCGTTTAGGGCTTGAAATGTCAGCACCAACACTTTGAATTGTGCTCAGAAACGTCCTAGGAGCCAATACAAGTCTTTCAGGACGAGTGTACATAATACTCTGGCTCCAATACGCTTCCACCACTGACGTTGGAAGCTGAGTACACACAATGATGTTAGCTGCAATCAATCTATACCCTGCAGATTCCTGAGAGATATTCCTGTTCAATGTGAATGAATGAATGAACTTTATTACGGTCACAGACCAGGATAAATAAAATAGCAGTTAGGATATTTTTTTTTTAACTGATAAATGTTGGAGCACATAAGGACAAAGAAACAAGCATAGGATAAAACATCTGAATAAAATACAAGATTAAACACGGATAAGGGATGGGTAAAAACTGGTAATTAAAACAGATAAGAACTAAAAACAAATAAAAACATGCAGTTAAAACAACTGTAAGAGCGTAAGAACTAAAAGACTCGCAGTTAAAACAACTATAAGAGGCTATAAGAGTAGAAGCCTCTGAAATAGAGGACACTCACAGCATTAGAAACTGATGTGCAAATATGGTTAAATGTGTATTTTCCTGCAAACCAGCTTCCCTCTGAATGGGAAACGGAAACCGCAGTCGAGCTGAGGTGTGTCCCTTTCAGGCAGCCACTGAGCATGCTCAGATGAGAGCACACACTCGGATGGCTGATTCAGGGAATCAGAGTTCGGCGCGGGGAAACAAATCAGGGAATGGGCAACGGGTAGAAACACGGATGTCCTTTTTCTGGTCTGTGCGGCAATTCGAGTATCAAATCACAGAGCGGAGGAACAACCTCGCTGAATTTGAAGTCGCTCAAGTGCACACATCCTGCATTTTGAGGCGGCTTCCTCCCCAAACCAGCTTTGCTCCAGACTGAGAAAAAGAACAAACTAGCAGATAATGTGTTCACAGCCTTAGTGAGATACAAGGCCCCCATGCCACACAATCCCCGGATGCGGGGCAGACCAAAATTCGGCAACTTCCTCAAAAGTTCCATTTATGCTAATCCTTGCAAAGCTGAGCTGTTGCTTTCTCATACCTTCCTATGTGAGTGAAACGGCCAACTCCTGCCTCGCTGGTGTGTGTATGTTTTATTTCATTTTTATTAACTGTCACTATCTTTTAAAGCTCCCCGTCTTTCCAATCTCTTGCAATCGGCAACCTGTGAAATTAAGATTGGCACCAGCGGCTCCCTAGGCTGGTAACACAATTTGCACGGCATCTGTTGTTTGTTTGGGTGAGAGGAGCCAGAGAAAGCGGCTGCCAAGGGACCACCAGGCGGAACAAAAGGGGGGAGAGGGAGGGTATTTGCTGTAGGGCAGGACAAGGTAAAACAAAAGGTAAAAGGTAAAGGTCCCCTAAAGCAGAGACATCACCTTGCCAACAAAGGTCCGTATAGTTCAAGCCATGGTTTTCCCAGTAGTGATGTATGGAAGTGAGAACTGGACCATAAAGAAGGCTGATCGCCAAAGAATGGATGCTTTTGAATTCTGGTGCTGGAGGAGACTCTTGAGAGTCCCACGGACTGCAAGAAGATCAGACCTCTCCATTCGGAAGGAAATCAGCCCTGAGTGCTCACTGGAAGGACAGATCCTGAAGCTGAGGCTCCAAGACTTTGGCCACCTCATGAGTAGAGAAGACTCCCTGGAGAAGACCCTGATGTTGGGAAAGATGGAAGGCACAAGGAGAAGGGGACGACGGAGGACGAGATGGTGGGACAGTGTTCTCGAAGCTGCTAATATGAGTTTGACCAAACTGCGGGAGGCAGTGGAAGACAGGAGTGCCTGGCGTGCTCTGGTCCAGGGGGTCACGAAGAGTCGGATACGACTAAACGAGTAAACAACAAGAAAAGTCCCCTGGACAGTTAAATCCAGTCAAAGGCGACTATGGGGTTGCGGCGCTCATCTTGCTTTCAGACCAAGGGAGCCGCGTTTGTCTGCAGACAGCTTTCCAGGTCATGTGGCCAGCAGGACTAAACTGCTTCTGGCACATGACGGAAACCAGAGCGCACGGAAACGCCGTTTACCTTCCCGCCACAGCAGTACCTATTTATCTGCTTGCACTTTGATGTGCTTTCAAACTGCTAGGTTGGCAGGAGCTGGGCAGAGCAATGGGAGCTCACCCCGGCGCAGGGATTCGAACCGCCGACCTTCCGATTGGCAAGCCCAAGAGGCTCTGTGGTTTAGACCACAGTACCACCCGCATCCCTGCTGGCACACAAACGTACACCTGGTAAGGACCCATCTCATCTGGGCAATCAGCACTAAGGTACCTTCAGCACCAGAGATCAGCTGACCATTAGCAGAGGTCAGCTGATGCCGTAGGCTCTATAAAACCCGAGCCCAAAAGTTCAAGAGGAGTTGGTGTGCGTGTCTCTGTAAAGATACAGTGGTATCTTGGGTTACATACGCTTCAGGTTACACACTCCGCTAACCCAGAAATAATGCTTCAGGTTAAGAACTTTGCTTCAGGATAAGAACAGAAATCATGCTCCAGCGACGCAGCAGCAGCAGCGGGAGGCCCCATTAGCTAAAGTGGTGCTTCAGGTTAAGAACAGTTTCAGGTTAAGTACAGACCTCCGGAACGAATTAAGTACTTAACCAGAGGTACCACTGTACGTATGTCTGTGTGTCTATCTTCCGGGTTGTATGTGGCTAAGTCCTACTCCGAGAAGACACCTTAGGTAGATGTTATAAGAAAAATCTGCTCCTTTTCGCTTAAGGCAGGCTTCCTCAAACTCGGCCCTCCAGATGTTTTGAGACTACAGTTCCCATCATCCCTGACCACTGGTCCTGCTAGCTAGGGATCATGGGAGTTGTAGGCCAAAAACATCTGGAGGGCCGAGTTTGAGGAAGCCTGCCTTTCAGGGTATCTAAGACCCCTTATAGAGTCCTTCTGTAGGTTCTCCATCAGTAGGAGAAAATAACAGAGGCCAACCAGAAAATATTGAGAAGCAAAGCAGCTAGTAAGCCTGGTGTTTATTAAACTGTTGGAAAAGGGTCCCCCACTCCCCCCACGCAGGAGGGAGGAGGAACCCAGAACAATGGTGTGTAAGCCCTTATATAGACTTTTGAAATTGCCTCCCCTGTAGCTCAAGGTAAGGTAAAGGGACCCCTGACCATTAGGTCCAGTCGTGGCCGACTCTGGGGTTGCGGCGCTCATCTCGCTTTACTGGCCGAGGGAGCCGGCGTACAGCTTCCGGGTCATGTGGCCAGCAGGACTAAGCCGATTCTGGCGAACCAGAGCAGAGCACGGAAACGCCATTTGCCTTCCCGCCGGAGCGGTACCTATTTATCTACTTGCACTTGGACATGCTTTCGAACTGCTATTTTCGGCATATAATCTTCCCACATGCATGGCAATGATGACGTCTCAGCGTGAGCTTGAAGTCACAACCGCAGTTCATGCACATCATCACTTTGATGTGCTTTTGAACTGCTAGGTTGGCAGGAGCAGGGACCGAGCAATGGGAGCTCACCCCGTCACGGGTATTCGAAGTGCCAACCTTCTGATCGGCAAGTCCTAGGCTCAGTGGTTTAACCCACAGCGCCACCCGCGTCCCCAAGCTCAAGACCACCCTCCAAAACATCATACGTACATCACAGAAGGGGCGGTCTACAGCAGAATCCTGTCTGGCAGGAAACCTGGGTTTACCTGGGCAGCCTGGCCATTCTTTTGTGATAAATAAATACTTAATTCCTGAGTCCAGGTCACAGGCTCACCCTATTCATAGACAAATGTGCCCTTAAGGCAGGATTTGTGAGCCGAGAGACAAGGCTTTTCCCATTTCCATCCAAACTGCAGAAGAATATTTGAGGTCACTGAAAGAGTCAAAATGGCTTTAGGGCTGTTTTCCTGCACTGTTTCAGACACGTGGTTTCTATATTTATGTATGTGTTTGCCTGGTACATTTATGAACCTTTATTTTATATCTTAGACCTTGTAATTCTCGTAACCGTAGACATGCACAATAATTTCAAAGTGTCTGCCCTGAGTTGGACTAACGTTGGCCACACGTATACGTATATTACATGTGGTGCTTTTTTCTTATAAAAAAATGTTTAGGTAAAGGTAAAGGTACCCCTGCCCGTACGGGCCAGTCTTGACAGACTCTGGGGTTGTGCGCCCATCTCACTTAAGAGGCCAGGGGCCAGCGCTGTCCGGAGACACTTCCGGGTCACGTGGCCAGCGTGACATCGCTGCTCTGGCGAGCCAGAGCCGCACACGGAAACGCCGTTTACCTTCCCACAGGTAAGCGGTCCCTATTTATCTACTTGCACCTGGAGGTGCTTTCAAACTGCTAGGTTGGCAAGCGCTGGGACCGAGCAGCGGGAGCGCACCCCGCCGCAGGGATTCGAACCGCCGACCTTTTGATCGGCAAGTCCTAGGCGCTGAGGCTTTAACCCACAGCGCCACCTGTGTCCCGCAAAAAAATGTTTAGGGGTACTCTTATTTTGACTCGAGAAAATCACCATTTTATCAGGAAAAATAAACACAGTAAATGGACAAAAGTACGAAGATTCACAAAATGTTTGGGGTGTGCGTACCCCTGCGTACCCCCCAGGAAACAAAGGACTGATTACATGTGTGTGCGAGAATCTTATCTATATATGGTCACATCTACGTACAGAGAATATTAGCTAGGTCACCCTTTCTCTTTATTAAAGGTCAGTGTGAGACTGTTTCCATGGAAACCAAAGGTATTCTTTTTCTTCTTCCTTTCTTTTTGGTTTTTAATGAGGTGAGGAAAATCCTAAAGGACAGTATCCCACATAAATGCTCTGCGGAGATTTCGACTCCACCATTCGGCGCAGGCAGCGAAAGATTAAAGCAGGCTACAAGCTGAGTGAATCGTACAAATGGCTTGCAGACTCTAGGGGGCAAAAATAAAAGCAAAGTTCAACTTGTAACAGTTTGGGTGGGTTTTGACAACTGTCACGGATCGTCTCCCGCGTTGAAACCGGTTGCGCTGACATTTCTGTGTTCTCCCTACGCGGTCGGGGGCAGCGAGGCCTCTGAACACCACTTTCTGGGAACCTCAAATGTGTAGAAAGTACAGTGGTACCTTGGTTCTCAAACTTAATCCGTTCTGGAAGTCCGTTCTGAAACCAAAGCGTTCCAAAACCGAGGCTCGTTTTCCCATGATGCATGTAACCCAATAACAGGGACGCGGGTGGCGCTGTGGGTTAAACCACAGAGCCTAGGACTTGCCGATCAGAAGGTCGGCAGTTCGAATCCCCGCAGTTCGAAAGCACACCAACGCAAGTAGATAAATAGGTACCGCTCCGGCGGGAAGGTAAACGGCGTTTCCGTGCGCTGCTCTGATTCGCCAGAAGCGGCTTAGTCATGCTGGCCACATGACCCGGAAGCTGTACACCGGCTCCCTCGGCCAATAAAGCGAGATGAGCCCCGCAACCCCAGAGTCAGCCACGACTGGACCTAATGGTCAGGGGTCCCTTTACCTTTAATTAAAATAACACCACCTGGAGGGTATTTTCACCTTTCCTCTCGTTGTCTTCCGCAGTATTTGCATGCAAATGGTGTGGTCCACCGTGACCTGAAACCGGAGAATCTCCTCTACGCAGATCTCTCTCCAGATGCTCCTCTCAAAATTGGTACGTTTCCCCCACCACCACCTCCGAAATGATGTCCCAGGCAAATGTTCTGCTTTGTCTCATAATATTTCCTTCTGGCCCCATGCCAACTCTGGGCATCTAAGAGAGCCAGAGGGGTCTGGATCAGTGTTTCCCAAACTATTGATCTCCGGCAGTTTTTGGACTACAATTCCCATCATTCCTGGCAACTGGCCCTGCTAGCTAGGGCATAGCTGTCAAGTGTCCCTTATTTGAAGGGACAGTCCCTTATTCCAGCGCCATGTCCCGCTGCTGTCCCTTATTGATAGATATCCCTTAAATGTCCCTTAAATGATGTCCCTTAAATTTCAAAGGAAGCAGCTCCCCTCCCTCCCTCCCTGCCGGCCAGGGAGGAGGGAGGCTCCAACTTTGTTGCTTGGCTGTGTTGCTCACCCAATAAGGAGTCTGAGAACGACTGGGGGGTGGAGCTTGCATGCCTTGTGTGTGGCTAGTTAATGCAAGCTGAAGAGGTTTTTGAATGCTGGACGCCATTTTGTTGTACGTGCTGCTGCAAACTTTGCAGTGCAAAGCCAGGCCGGGGAGCCATCTTAAGTTGAGGCTGCATAGGCCTTGTGGTGCATGTGATTCAGATTCTAGTCAGTTGAACCTCTGGTTACAAAGTTGGTTGGACAGTGTTCTTGAAGCTACCAGCATGAGTGTGACCAGACTGCAGGAGGACAGGAAGACTGGAGTGCCTGGAACAGGTGAGGCTGCAGGTCCCTTATTTTGGCTGCTGGTCCCTTATTTTCAAGGCTGCTGGTCCCTTATTTTCAAATGTGTAAGTTGACAGCTATGAGCTAGGGTTGAGGGGAGTTGTAGTCCAAAAAGAGCTGGAGACCCAAGTTCGGGAAAACACTGTTCTGGATCTTTTGAGAGGCTGTGCTTCCTATGGCCACATCTCACCTGGGTGCAGCCATCCTAGTGGGAAAGATGGGCGGTGGGGAGGGAACAGAACGCATCCCATTTGTTTTAACGGGGTCGCCTTTGAAATATGCCCCTCCCTCTCCATTTTGCACCAGGTGATTTTGGATTGTCCAAGATTGTGGATGAGCAGGACACGATGAAGACAGTGTGTGGCACCCCTGGATACTGTGGTGAGTGGGCGAAAGAGCAAAAGCAAGGGGGGACCCAGCTAGTTTAGGGGCTGTCGAAACGAGAACTGTGTGCCAAGAGAGAGGGCATAATACAGTGGTACCTTGGATTACATACGCTTCAGGTTACAGACTCCGCTAACTCAGAAATAGTGCTTCAGGTTAAGAACTTTGCTTCAGGATGAGAACAGAAATCGTGCTCCAGCGGCAGTGGGAGGCCCCATTAGCTAAAGTGGTGCTTCAGGTTAAGAACAGTTTCAGGTTAAGTACGGACCTCCGGAACAAATTAAGTACTTAACCCGAGGTACCACTGTAGAGCCCTAGCACCTATCAGCCTGGGATATAAAACAAGGTAAAATAAAATAAAAACAAGGAGATACCGGTAATTAAAACAAAACAGCAAAACAATGTCATTATTATTATTAAAGCAAAGACAAAGGGCAGGATAGAAATAATAATAATAATAATAATGCCATTGTTTTGCTGTTTTGTTTTAATTATCTCCTTGTTTTTATCCGGCATTTTATTCCATGAACCACCCTGAGATCTTACGACGAAGGGCAGTATATAAATTTAGTAAATAAATATTAAATTTGTCAGGACCCCACCCCCAACCTAGAGTCCTGTGTCCAGTTCTGGGCACCACAGTTTTAGAGGGACATTCCCTCCCTGCGAGAAGCAAAGTTACAGGGAACCAGACAGAGGGCCTTCTCGGTGGTGGTGCCCGCCCTGTGGAATGCCCTCCGGTCAGATGTCAAGGAAATAAACAACTATCTGACGTTTAGAAGACATCTGAAGGCAGCCCTGTTTAGGGAAGTTTTTAATGACTGATGTTTTAATGTATTTTTAATCTTTTGTTGGAAACTGCCCAGAATGGCTGAGGAAACCCAGCCAGATGAGCAGGGTATAAATAAAAATTATTATTATTATTATTATTATTATTATTATTATTATTATTTTATTATTATTAGCAAGCTGGAACGTTCACAGATGAGGGCGACCGAGATGATAACCAAGCTTTACAGGGAATGGTTGAGGGGGGTTGGGGGGGTTTTACTCCTGGAGGAGAGGGGACACGGCACGAATTCACAGATCACTGCAAGGATTCAAGACGGGGAAACTGAGTTGGACAGATCCTTCCAGCCCTGCAAAGATCTGTGCCTGACCTTGTGAGCTTTTTCCTTCCTCCTCCTCCTCCTCCATCAGGAGCTAAGTCTTTCTCACCCTTTCGAAATCTCATGCACACATGCAACTCACTGGGGAATAAGTGGTAAATTAAGAATATGCCCCGCTGCTGCTGCTGCTGCTGCCTCCTCCTCTGCCTCGGCAGCTTCCAAAGGATGCAAGCCTGTCAACGCCTCCCACAAACTAACTGCGGCAGGTGTGAAAGCATGGCGGAGCGCGAAAGGAGCAGAGAGGGGGGGGGAGAGAGAGAGGGGGGGGAACGGGTGGGCGAAGGATGACACATATGCTAGCTGCCTGTGCTTCCTTGCTTTTTTCAAATTTTATTTCACTCTTCCAACGCCTCCAGCACCTGAGATTCTCCACGGTTCTCCCTACGGCCCAGAAGTGGATATGTGGTCTGTCGGTGTCATCACATATATCTTGTGAGTAACGTTAAAATGCTTTGACACATCACGATTCCTCCTTCCTCTCCCCTCCTTCCAGCTTCATCCGTGTGCAGGCCCAATGGGCGAGATACTTTTGCCTCTACAGTGGTACCTTGGTACTCAAATGGTGTGCTGGACCTGGGGGGGGGGGCGTTACCGAGAGGCGTGGGCAGAGTCCGGTCCTGGGTCGAGGGTCTGGAGACTGTCCACCAAGGGCGAAGTGAGGTCCAAAGCAAGAAGCCGGGCTTGGTTGGGAACTCCGAAAGAACAGGTCTGGGTGCTGGCAGAAACAGGTTTCCAGCGACGTTGCTCCCACAACCTGGGACCGGGCTGACTGGCCTTTATCTTCTCTGAGGCCAGGGGCGGTCCCAGCCCACAGGTGACCCACCTCTCCTGGCCTTAAGGCGAACACTCCTCCCGAGATAACTTAGTTCCCTCCGCCTCTCCGCCTCTCTGCCCTGAGCCTCTGCAGCTCAGGAGAGGCTGGAGGCTTACTCGACCCAGAGGCAGCCTCACCTTCACCTGAAGGGGCTGAGAGTGGAGCACCTGCAGGCAATGGGTCCTCCATCACCTCCAGAGCCAGAGTGGATTCACCTGGTGGCTGCTCCTGAGGATCCGGCACAGGTGCAGGCCCTTCAGATTCAAGCCCCTGCCCCAGCTCAGCCGGCCCTGGAGGCGGGGACTCCTGTGCAGGCTGGGATTCCTCTGGTTCAGCCTCTGAATCAGATTCCCAGGCCATCACAAATGGTTTAGCTGCTGAACAAATCAGCTCCCAAACGCCGCAAACCCGGAAGCGGGTGTTCCGGTTTGCAAACGTTTTTTGGAAGCCAAACATCCGTCGTGGCTTCCGATTGAGTGCAGGAAGCTCCCGCAGCCAATCGGAAGCCGCTCCTTGGTTTTCAAACGGTTCCGGGAGTATGGGACAGCTGCATATTCCTGCACTGGACTAAATGATCCTCAATGCCCCTTCCAACTATACTTTTCTACGATTCCTTGATTCTCAAGGCAGCTCCCCACTGACTGCAGCCCCTAAGCCATTTCTAAGTCACCTCTAGCTAAGGTATGAAAATGTTTGCACGGGGATAAAGACATCCCACTGCCCCACCGATGTGTGGGAATGTTCAGGGTGGCAGGAGAGGATATATTGTTTATTAATATCCTTCCTAACTTGCACTCTGCTTAGCAGAGTTATATTCCCCTTTCTACATGCCCAGCAGATAGCTGGTTGCAGGCTCATGTGAGCCGCTCACTATTATACAACTCAGTCTGTCTCTAGATTGAATTGTAAAAGGTAAAGGTAAAGGTACCCCTGCCCGTACGGGCCAGTCTTGACAGACTCTGGGGTTGTGCGCCCATCTCACTTAAGAGGCCAGGGGCCAGCGCTGTCCGGAGACACTTCCGGGTCACGTGGCCAGTGTGACATCGCTGCTCTGGCCAGAGCCAGAGCCAGAGCCGCACACGGAAACGCCGTTTACCTTCCCACTAGTAAGTGGTCCCTATTTATCTACTTGCACCCGGAGGTGCTTTCGAACTGCTAGGTTGGCAGGCGCTGGGACCGAGCAGCGGGAGCGCACCCCGCCGCAGGGATTCGAACCGCCGACCTTTCGATCGGCAAGTCCTAGGCGCTGAGGCTTTAACCCACAGCGCCACCTGCGTCCCCCAGATTGAATTGTACGTTCCTGGTAAGTTCCCTTGAATCCCTCTTAAAAGAATAAAGATGCCACACAATCTTATTCAAAGTCAATAAAAGAAGTTGACACACATCGGTTCACAGTTGGATTCCTGAAGGCAGAGTTAGTTACAAATATGTACATGTGGATCTACCCCATATGGGGGAATAATCCCAGTGCTTCTGCTAGCTGAGAGCTAGCAGAGCAGTCCTAGCTAAAAGCTGGTCAAATGAAGAAGGAAGTCAAAAAGAGAGGGAAGGGTGCTGCGTGACTCGTCCTTTCGTTACCTGGGCAGGTTAGGTGACGGCCACCTTCTATCACATGCAAAAGAAAGGATGCTCTAGCCAGGAGGAACAGGAAGTTTCAACTGGCTGGACCAAACACTCCCTCGCATGTCTTCTCTAGCGTTACCAGGAATGCAGTACTTGACTGCCTCTCATGGATCACATCCCACACGATGCCCCTCTGCCATGTACACAAACAGAAAACCAACCTGACACGAATGAAGCTGTGCTGATGTGAACAGCTGGGGAGGGAGCTTGGAGGACATGCTGTTGTTGTTTTTTGGAGGGGGAGAGAACTTCACTAAGGCGGTACCGTAACATGAATCCCCTCCCCCCCCCCAGAGAACTGCATGCATCAAAACACACAAGGATCTGGGTGACGGATGTAGCAAGAGCAAGGTTAGCCACTTTCTGTACCATCTCTTGCAGCGACACTGACAAAGGCTTGACCTCCTTTCTCTCTCCCGCTCACTGCCGCTGTTTTCATTGACCTAAATGAAACAGATGGCGGTCACAGCCCATCAAAATATGTTGGGTTTCCATTAGTTTGGCTTGTTAGGATTTACACACACACACATACACTTACTTACTTACTTATCAAACCTTTATTAGGCATTATGCAGGTAAAACCATAAAAGGAAAATAACATATAAAAGCCTTGAGATATATATAAAAAGGCAGGAGTTGGCTACATACAAATATAAATATATACATATAGAATCAGTGGTTTTCCTTGTTAACCTGCTCCTTGGAGGACTGCTGCCAAAAACTCGGCTACCCCCGCCGTTACCCTTTGGTCAGCGTCGGATAGGTAGAGTCCCACACATTCAGCTTGCTGGGGTTCCAGACCACCCGAAAGGGGGGACAGCACGCGTTGACGGAGCGTACTGTACAATGGGCAATGAAAGAGGATATGCTCTACAGTGTCCGGGACATTCATAGAACATCTGCAGAATCTCTTGCTTCTGGGAATGTTTTGATATCTTCCCCAGACAAATGCTGAGGGAAAAACATTCAAACGGGCCAGCATAAAAGCCCTACGTTGGGCTGGGATTATTAATTTACATACACACATACACTATCTATAGCCAAGTTGAAAGTAAATGCAGCCCTGAGGCTTTTTGCTTAAACATTTCTGCAGAGAGCGGATGACTATTTCCTCCCCCCAAAACTCCCCCCCCCCCCGACTGAATAGACACTGGTGCTGAGGAGAGCCAAGCAGCAGATTTGTGTGTGTGTGTTGTTGTTGTTGTTGTTTTTTAAGGGACACGGATGGTGTTGTGGTCTAAACCACTGAGCCTCTTAGGCTTGCTGATCGGAAGGTCGGCGGTTCGAATCCCCGCGATGGGCTGAGCTCCCGTTGCTCCGTCCCAGCTCCTGACAACCTAGCAGTTCAAAAGCACACCAGTGCAAGTAGATAAATAGGTTCAGCTGCGGCGGGAAGGTAAACGGCGTTTCTGCGCGCTCTGGTTTCTGTCATGGTGTCCTGTTGCGCCAGAAGCGATTTAGTCCTGCTGGCCACATGACCCGGAAAGCTGTCTGTAAACAAACACCGGCTCCCTCGGCCTGAAAGCGAGATGAGCGCCGCAACCCCGTAGTCGCCTTTGACTGGACTTAACCGTCCAGGGGTCCTTTAGCTTACCTTAATTTAGGCCTATGTTGCAGCAAAGGAAGCATGAACTTGAAAAACATGCTACCCCCCTCGAACGTCAGATCCATTACTTCACCAGAGGAATTTTCAGAGGGTTAGGATTCTGCAAGGACTGGTGCCCAGTTATTGAAACCTTAGTCGATTAATCACATGAGTTTTGTCAGTAGATTGATGGATCGTTCAGTTGCACTTCAATATTTTGTGGGGTGGTGGGGATGGCATAGTTCTGGAGCCATAGTTATTCATTGTATGTGTGCCTGCTGAAATCATGTGGTTTGGCAATCAATTCCTCTTCCCAGATCAGTAACTCACAGAGAGAGGTAGCGGGCAGAATCCTCAGATATTTAGAGCTTTATTAATTTGAGGGTAACTACAACACACGTCAAGGGACGCGGGTGGTGCTGTGGGTTAATCCACAGAGCCTAGGACTTGCCGATCAGAAGGTCGACAGTTCGAATCCCCGTGACGGGGTGAGCTCCCGTTGCTCGGTCCCTGCTCCTGCCCACCTAGCAGTTCAAAAGCCAAAAAAATGCAAGTAGATAAATAGGTACCGCTCCGCCAGGAAGGTAAACGGTTTTTCCGTGTGCTGCTCTGGTTCACCAGAAGCGGCTTAGTCCTGCTGGCCGCAGGACCCGGAAGCTATACGCCGGCTCTCTCGGCCAGTAAAGCAAGATGAGCACTGCAACCCCAGAGTCGGCCATGACTGGACCTAATGGTCAGGCATCCCTTTACCTTTACAACACATGTCGGCCTGTGTGTGTCCGTTTATCATCACCTTTCTCGTCAATATTTTATGTAAACCATTTACAGGTGTTTTATTCTTCTTCTGTTCTTTAAAAAAAAAATTCCCCAGGCTTTGCGGCTTCGAGCCTTTTTTTGACCCGAGAGGAGACCAATATATGTACAGCAGGATCCTAAACTGTGACTATGAGTTTGTCTCTCCGTGGTGGGATGAAGTGTCTCTCAACGCCAAGGATTTGGTGAGTTGCTTTGAGCCCTACCCAGAGAGGGGAGCCAGCTTGTGGGAATGTTCAGGGTGGCAGGAGAGGATGTTGTTGTTGTTGTTGTTTAGTCGTGTCCGCCTCTTCGTGACCCCCTGGACCAGAGTACACCAGGCCCTCCTGTCTTCCACTGCCTCCAGCTGTTTGGTCAAACTCATGCTGGTCACTTCAAGAACACTGTCCCACCATCTTGTCCTCTGTCGTCCCCTTCTCCTTGTGCCCTCCATCTTTCCCAACATCAGGGTCTTTTCCAGAGAGTCTTCTCTTCTCCTGAGGTGGCCAAAGTCTTGGAGCCTCAGCTTCAGGATCTGTCCTTCCAGTGAGCACTCAGGGCTGATTTCCTTCCGAATGGAGAGGTTGGATCTTCTTGCAGTCCATGGGACTCTCCAGAGTCTCCTCCAGCACCAGAATTCAAAAGCATCAATTCTTCAGCCATCAGCCTTCTTGATGGTCCATCTCTCACTTCCATACATCACTACTGGGAAAACCAGAGCTATAACTATATTGTCAAATGCAGCACCTTAAATGTCCAAGATGTCCATGCTGGGTGCCTGGAACGTGCGTGTGTTTTTGTTTGTGTGCACAAACTCAAGTATTGTTGATGCACTCTGTGTGGGATGTAATCCACTGAGAGTGGTCAAGTACAGGGTCAGATTTAAGGTGCTGCTTTTGACCTTTAAAGGCCTTCACGGCCTAGGACCCTCGTACCTACGGGACCGCCTCTCCCGGTATGCCCCACGGAGAGCCTCAAGGTCCATAAATAGCAACACCCTAGAGGTCCCGGGCCCTAAGGAAGTTAGATTGGCTTCAACCAGAGGCAGGGCCTTTTCAACACTGGCCCCATCCTGGTGGAACGCTCTGCCTCATGAGACCAGGGCCCTGCAGGATCTGATCTCTTTCCGCAGGGCCTGTAAGACAGAGTTGTTCCACCTGGCCTTTGGCTTGGAGCCAATTTGATTCCCTCCCCCTCTTCCTTTTTTCTTTTTCCTTTCTCCTCCTGCGATGAGGCTACATTTTAATATTTTAATGTTTCAATATTTTAATGTTGTATTTTAATGTTTGTTTTTAAGTTGTAATCATTCAACTTGTTTTTATTATTGCTTGTTAGCCACCCTGAGCCCGGCCTTGGCTGGGGAGGGTGGGGTATAAATTATTATTATTATTATTATTATTATTATTATTATTATTATTATTATTATCTTCAGAGGAGCGAGATAAATACTTAGTAAATAAAGCAATACCCTAATACTTTCCCCTAACAGCTTGGGGACGGTTTACCTGCAGAATTGCCGCACTCCATATATGTGCACTTTTGTACTTCTATCTGCATAATTGTTACAGATGTGACATAGCGCCTATCCTACATTTGTAAGGAATAAATCTTTTTGTTATGTACTGAAGTTCTCACCCTGGGCCAGCAGGGGGATACTGTAGATAGTTATGCAAATGAAGGATTGAAATTGACGTTCAGTGATTGGATGGATACTGTAGATAGTTATGCAAATGAAGAATCGAAAGTGACGTTCAGTGATTGGATAGTTTTAGAAAGTTGTTACAGTAACGTGGTACTGGAGCTCTATATAAGACTGAGCCCTTCAGTTCAGTTCTGTCCTGGCCTGTGAATAAACAAGAGCTGTTTGAAGAATCGGTGTGTTGTCTGAAATGTTCACCCACAACTTAACACTTTTCATGTGCCAGCACATAAACTTTGCAACTCCCTGTACTCTTTCCAGTGTCTGGTCAATTTTGGTTAGGCAAACCTATCCAGACATAATAATGTCAAGCATCTAAGCCTCTGGGCAGAATCAAGGCATCCAGGCCTCATCACCCACCTTGTCATCGCTGGTCTTTTCCAGGTTCAGAAACTGATCGTTCTGGACCCCCAGAAGAGGCTCACAGTGCAACAGGCTCTGGAGCACCCCTGGGTGATGGGCAAAGCCGCCAAGTTTGCCCACATGGACAGCACACAGAAGAAGCTGCAGGAGTTCAATGCGAGGCGCAAGCTGAAGGTAATGGCGCAAAGAGCCGCGGCGGGGCTGGTGTAGGGATGGAGGCAATAAGCTGAAGCTGAGGAGCAGCAGTCTCTAAAACACAGCCACTATGTACACGCATGCGCTGCAGTCTTACCAGTCTTACTCCTTTCGTTTGTTGTTGTTGTTGTTGTTGTTTAGTCATTTAGTCGTTTAGTCATGTCCGCCTCTTCGTGACCCCCTGGACCAGAGCACACCAGGCCCTCCTGTCTTCCACTGCCTCCCGCAGTTTAGTCAAACTCATGCTGGTCGCTTTGAGAACACTATCCAACCATCTCGTCCTCTGTCGTCCCCTTCTCCTTGTGCCCTCCATCTTTCCCAACATCAGGGTCTTTTCCAGGGAGTCTTCTCTTCTCCTGAGGTGGCCAAAGTCTTGGAGCCTCAGCTTCAGGATCTGTCCTTCCAGTGAGCACTCAGGGCTGATTTCCTTCAGAATGGAGAGGTTTGATCTTCATGAGACTCTCAAGAGTCTCCTCCAGCACCATAATTCAAAAGCATCAATTCTTCGGCATCAGCCTTCTTTATGGTCCAGCTCTCACTTCCATACATCACTACTGGCTTCTTTCATTACAAATGCATAAACAACAACAGAAACTTGCCACAGAATATGGTGGCTGGTAGCTTTTTTAACTTGGTAGGCGTTGCAGTTTTTAACCTCGCTGCTAACGTCCCTGTGGAGATGGCAGTCCCGAATTTGTGGCGCATGCCCTTCTGGCTTGCACTCATTATAAAGGCTTGAGGAATGATATTATCACCCCTCTTTTATTGTCCATTCTGGGTCGCCCAGCCATTGCCACTGTGTCCTTTCTCTTGGCAGATCAAGATGAACAGGTGACAGCAAAGGTGGCAAGGTTTTTAGCTGGGGCAATCAGAATAAGATCCACTATTTGACCATTGATTCAAAACCCTAAAATGTATCTTATATAATTGATTTTTTATTTCTATTCTTTGTATATCCTATTGTTGTTTTATTGATTGTTCTTAGGTAAATATACTAGCGTTGATACTACGTCAAATGCCTTGTGACTCCAACGTTTTGGCTCCCAAAGGCGCAAACCCGGAAGTGAGTGTTCCGGTTTGCGAACTTTTTTTGGAAGCCAAACGTCCAACGTGGCTTCCGCTTGAGTGCAGGAAGCTCCCGCAGCCAACTGGAAGTCACGCCTTGGTTTTGGAACGTTTTTGGGAGTTGAACCAAAGTATGACTGTACTAATATTAAGTTATGGCAATAATTGGTGAGAATATTTTTTAAATAAATTGATTCCCCTCTTCTCAACATGTCACACAGGCTGCGATGAAAGCTGTGGTAGCATCTAGCCGGCTTGGCAATCACGGCCACCATGACAGCTCCAGGAACGGACGGCACCAAGACACCCCCAAGGAACCGGGACTGGTTGAAGGAGCAAAGGGCGCCCTCCTCCTTGAGGACCACGCTTACAAGAAGACACCCTCCAGGACCGACGGGGTGGCGGATCCTACTCCAGCTGCCTCAGAGAAGTTCGATGAGAGCCACGGTGCCACGGCCACAGCACTCAACGGCTCCAGCGGCGAAAGTTAGCCCCATGCAAGCCTGGTTGCCTTGCTCCTGACAGACGTTGAAAGGGAGGGGAGGGAAGTCTGTCCTCATCACCGCAGCAGATAGACCAAAACAAGAAGACAAAAAAGATGAAGGAGAAAGGGTGGAAATAAATAAACAAAGCCACTTGGCGCGTTTTAAGACGGCGTTCTCGGACGACGAAGGAGCAACCTATCTTGAAAGCTAACAGGTGTTAGGAGGCAGTGATGTTGTAGTGTGTAGCTTTGCTTACAAAGGGTGCTGTGTTGAAGCGCGGTTTGTCGACTATGGCAGTTATTCTGGACCCCCGCCCGCCCCACAATTTTCCGACAATGTCCTCTTTCCAGAACGTATTTTTCAAATCCCTCTCCCAACCAATGGCTCTTTAGAGGAAAAATGCTATCAAAGGAAGAAAACCTGAGCTGGGCTTTTAAACTAAGACCATCAGAAGAGCCTTGCAGCCGGATCAAGCCAGAGTGGGGACATCTAGTCCAGCGTCCTGTTTTCATGGTGGTCCACATGCTCCGATGGAAAGCCTGCAAACAAGGATTGCAGCAGCACACTTTGCCATTTGTGATTCCCAGCGACTTAGTCTTCAGAAGCACCTTTCCCCCAACAGGGCAAGTAGAACAAAGCCCCCGTAGCTCACAGCCCCTGATACACCTATCTCAGTCTCAGTCAGTTTTATTGCACATAGCCAAAGGCGGCCGCAATGTACACAGAATTATTTGACAATTAAAAGAAAACATACTGAATTGATAAAAAAAGACTTAAAACATTTATATTATTAAAACATTACGTACTCTAAACAGAGCTATAAAAGTGCCCCAATGTACAAATAAAAACATTAAACAAAAAAAATTAATAAGCTAAATTTATCACATGGTCACTAATGTTAAAAACAGTATCAATTAATACAGTGTGCAATTTATACTCAGAGTTTGGTGACAAAGATAGAGCATAGCCTGAGGTAGATAGATAAAAAAGGTAAAGGTACCCCTGCCCGTACGGGCCAGTCTTGACAGACTCTGGGGTTGTGCGCCCATCTCACTTAAGAGGCCGGGGGCCAGCGCTGTCCGGAGACACTTCCAGGTCACGTGGCCAGCGTGACATCGCTGCTCTGGCGAGCCAGAGCCGCACACGGAAACGCCGTTTACCTTCCCGCTGGTAAGCGGTCCCATAGGATCAAATAAATTCATCTCCTTTATAGTTAATGGCTACCTTGGCTATATAATTTGCTCTAATTCAGCGGCGTAGCGTGGGTTGTCAGCACCCGGGGCAAGGCAAGTAATTTGCGCCCCTAACCGCTAACCTGCCGCCGCTGCCAGCTTCTTCTTGCTGCTGCCTGGGCTGGTCGGGTGTAGTTCTCTCCTGCGCTGAGTGCTGCGCTGGGCGGCCGCTGCACTGTTCCTCCCCCAGATAGTCCCCCCCTCCCTCGCTCTCTCTCCGCTCCGCACCGCAACGCACACCTGGCACCCTCCCCCTCCACAGTGGGCGGCGACCCGGCAGCTCGGATCGATTCGCACAGCCAGCACTGCAGTGAGAGAGAGTGAGTGAGCCAGGTAGGGGCAGAGAGCTGCGAGTGCGAGCGCCCCCCCCAAAATGTTGCGCCCGGTGCGGCTGGCCCCCCCGCACCCCCACGCTACGCCACTGCTCTAATTTTCCTAGCAGCAGTTGCAAAAAGTGCTACACGCCAGGTCACATACTTATCTGTGTCTGGATACACCTATCTTCTGTGAATTGCTTAACCCCCTTTTAAAGCTGGTGGTCACCACTAGATCTGGTGGGAGCAAATTCCATAGTTTCATGGTCTTCAGTGTGAAGAGGAGGCCCTGCCTTTTCTCTGCTTTTCAGTGCCAGGATTTATGATGTCTCTCTCAAACCAAGACTCATCAAGCTGGCAGGTTTATTAGCCTGAGGTTTATTTAGTATTTACACAGTAGTTTTAGTCCAAGCCCTCAAGGCTCAGTCTTCTCCAGATGAGACTTTGGGACAGCCTGCCCCTCCTCTTCCTCTTGAGCCGAATCTAACAGCGGCAGCTCCTCTGAAGCAAGCTCTGTCTGCCTTGTACTGTTTTGGGAATTCCGGGATGCGAGAGGCTTCCATCACTCTCAGTGTGGGCAGGAATCAAGCATCCACTCCCCTCAGCCTGTCCCCCTTCTTCCCCGGAGTCTTCGTTGCCGTTCTGGGAAGAGACGTCCCTGACATCGAGCTTCAATGGGTGACCAAAATTGGATTCTAGTATTATGAGAAGCAGATGATGACTTCCTGTCCACTTTCTTCATGCCGTTAAAGAAAACCAGTGACTGGTATTTGGAGACGTACTGTCTCCAACGGGGGACATAGGAATTCATGGCTCCCTACCCTCCATGACATATAAACTCCTTGCAGTGTGTCCTCATCCCCCAGGAATATTTTAAGCTGCCTTATCGCAGGTCACAAAACTTAGCCCATTGAGTCCCACATTGCAGGGGTCTCAGATGACCCTCTTATAAACGCTGGGGATTGTTCCAGAGACAAAGCTGGCACTCTCTTAACACTTGAGGTTACCGGCTTTCCCCAGAACTGTATCCTCAGCTTTAGATTTCCACATAACCCAAGTTCAGTTCATTAAACAAATTCATAGTAAAGGTAAAGGGACCCCTGACCGTTAGGTCCAGTTGTGGCTGACTCTGGAGTTGCGGCGCTCATCTCGCTTTACTGGCCGAGGGAGCCGACGTACAGCTTCCGGGTCATGTGGCCAGCATGACTAAGCCGCTTCTGGCGAACCAGAGCAGCGCACGGAAACACCGTTTACCTTCCCACCAGAGCGGTACCTATTTATCTACTTGCACATTGAAGTGCTTTTGAACTGCTAAGTGGGCAGGAGCAGGGACCGAGCAACGGGAGCTCACCCCGTCACGGGGATTCGAACCACTGACCTTCTGATTGGCAAGCCCTAGGCTCTGTGGTTTAACCCACAGCGCCACCCGCATCCCTTAACCAAATTTGTACGTCTAATTAATTAAATAACACTCCAGGGAGCCTCAAAGTTTCCCTGGTAAA